>NC_056573.1:14002502-14742502 GCF_018340385.1 Cyprinus carpio | reverse complement strand
AGGTAAAATCTCACCATCGGATGAGGGTGCTTGCCGTAATGTGCACAGCTCATAGTGGGGGGGTTCAAAGGCCTCGTGCAGCAAGGTGGGGTCAAATTCATCTCTGCGGATTATGTACTTCTTCCGTGGCTGTTTTATTTGAATTATTATTGACACTGTAAGCAGGATAATCACCAATCCGCAGGTCACACCAATAATGGTCACATTAGTATTGTCGAGACCGTCGAGGATGTTGGCTTTTCTTTTCTCTGTATGAAAGAAGCATAAATATTGTATGTGGCACATTGTTTTAAATTTAGAAAAGAAGAAGTAGAAAAAAAACGATATACACTACAGTTAAAATGTTTTGGGTTGGTAAGTGTTTTTTATGGTTTTGAAAGAAAGAGGCTCTTGCGCTTACCAAGGCTGCATTTATTAGATCAAAAATCCAGTAAATGTTGCGAAATATTATTACTTAAATTAACTGTTTTCTATTTGAAAACATTTTAAAATTTGATGCCGTGAAAGATATTTTGAAAATATTTGATTTTTGTCCATCCAATAGACCTCAGTTGACTTTTCGTTGTATGAACAAAATATTTTCTTTTGTGTTCCACAAAAGTCGTGAAAGTCATTCAGGTTTGGAGTGGCATGAGGGTGATTTTGGGGTAGAATATCCCTTTAATGTGCTTTTTATGTAATATGTGAATTATTAATGTATTACTTTTGAATATGTGATTATATACCTTTGCAACCATTCTCATCCCAAGGATAGACGCAGTTTTGGATACCATTGCACACCAATGTGTGGTTAATACACATGTTGCTATGACAGAAGAAAGCGTCTCCTTCACATGGAGCTGAAGAGCAGAGAAAAATGATACTAATTATAGAAGAAACCACAAGAGACGCTAAAACTGTTGAAGTGACTCAGTACAGCACTAATAATGTGTTAGTCCAAATATGGAGTTAAAATAAGAGGTTAATCACGAATTTAACACTAGAAAGAAATCTATATGTGCTACTGAAATGTGTTAAGATTTTAAAAAACAAGACTGAATGACTCACGCTCATGGAAGGTGGTAAAGAGGATACGGAATCGGCTCCTGCGGCTGGTCTCATCGGCCCACATGCGAATCACACCTAATGAAGACAGCAGCATCACGTCATTGGCCACCGTGCTGCAGAATTTATTCTTCAGGTGTTCCACTGAGTTGCTCCCATCATACACTGCCACAAAGTTACGCTTGCACTCGTTTGAGTTCTGCATCTCATAATCCAGGAAACGCAAATATATCTATACAAGAAGAGACACATTTAAATCAGTGTTCTTAGGAGATCATTTAACATTTTTATTTATTTTTATTTTTTAGGTCCTTACATAGTGGAGAGTCACAAGATCAGCCCTAGGCCAACATGCTGGGCTTTAATTTCATTAAATAAAGTTTTACCTTTGAGCCAGGAGGAGCTCTTATGGACCACCAGCAGTCTACAGCCTCTGTCTGCAACGCTTTGCCCTCTTTCGTAACCATTACAGACTCCACAATCCCCTCTGGCCCGCTCATCTCAAATTCACAAACTACAACATGAAAGCACAGTCACGTATCATTGTGAAGTGGTTTTATTATTCAGAGGAGATCAATTAAATAAATAAAAAAACCTTCACTCACTAGGAAGATCCAATTTAACTCAAATCACTATCAAAAAAGCAAGCAGGGGAGAGTGAGTGATTAAGGATTTTTATAAGGCCTTAATCTGTTTAGTTTACAAGGTCACGTAACCCACAATATCACAAGTGATTTCATATGAACATAAGCGACATAAGCGACATAAAAAATGTGATCATGGTTTCTAAAAAAGGCTTCTTGCTGTTCAAAAGACAGTTTTTAAAAACAAATAATCCAAAATAATCCATCCACTTAACCATCAAATAGCACTGGAATGATTATTTACTCTACTGTCCAAATCAATAAAATCACAAACACCACTAACCAAACATTAAAAATAAACAATGAATTTACTCAACTACACAAAAAATTGAAAAAACAAAACACAATCTAATCAAACAATAAATAAACAATGACAGCCTTAAATGAGCTTACAGAGACTTTTATCTATTCAGATTAAAATCTATTATGGACCCCAAACCTCTACAAAAGTATTGTATAGGACATATTGGAATGATTTCTGAAAGACAAACAGATAAAAACAAACAACATGGTTGACTGCTCTCCCTGACCTTGAGATGAAAGACAAACAGAGAAAAATAAAGCACATGGTTGACTGCTCTCCCTGACCTTGAGAAACTTCTGTCCCAGCACAATCATTTATTTTCTTGTACCATAATAACTGAAACACATAGGATTAGGGAATGAGAATGATGTCCTGAGGCTTGAGTCATGATTGCACGTGGATTAATAATCCCTGCACCAGCCTCACACAGATTAGGCTGCCCAGTGTGACAGGAAGCAAAGTAATAAGATGTAGGTGTGTTTATCGAAACCTGTTTGAATTTCTTTTATTTATGCACAGTATTTCAGCCTATTACCTAAGAGAGGTAATAGCATCTTTTTATCATGTCTATCTAGATCTAATTTATCATTTCCAAAAAATTCACTAGGATATTTCAGAGTCCTTTATAGTTTGGGTCAAAAATCATTCTGGGAATCACAGTAATCCTCTCGTGTTTTCTTACCTCTGGTACAGTTTGGCTATGATTATTCTTTATGCTGATGTAACCGGACACATGGATGTAGGTCTCCAATAAATCTCTGATCTGCAGAATGATATTTTACAGTATTTTTTTTTTTCATTGATTTATTATTATTATTATTTATTTATTTATTTTGTAATATAACCATTCATACATCTCTTAGTGGTTACAAAAGTACAATTTGTAAGATTTGAAAAAATGTTAGCTTTTGTTAAAAAAAAAAAAAGTAAATAAATAACAATTTTGGTTGGGTTTCCACAGTGTGTAGATGTCATATCTTTGCTTATGATGCATGTATTTTGTATGCTTCCTTAATTACAGGGTTGTCAATCAATTTTAAAATGTGATTGCTGGTCCTCTCCTCCTATGACCCTGCTTCATTACCAAAATCTAAAGACTGGATTTAGCATTGAGAGGAGATTAGCACTGTTGTTCAGTGTTTATTAGGCATCTGTAATGAACACTGGTGTAATCAGAATTTAAGTAACATCATATAATCAGGAAGACCAGCCAACTTCAGACAAGATGGACATCACATCTGTCCCAAACCTCAGTGGAGTAGTCAAAAAAACACTCACTTCCGTTTTCACTTTGGCTATTCATTGAATTATGTGAAATACGGATTAAAAAATATCTTGACAAAAGACTTATGACCATTTGCAACCCAACAGTATTGCATAAAGCAAATTATTTTGGCCATCCCATAGATTTGCAATAGGATTTGGAAAAGCTGAAGTAGGAGGACAGAGCTCAGGACATGGGGCAGACTGAGTGTGCTCCTCTGAAGACAAGCTTTCATTAACTGGGATCAGAGACATCACAAACCTCCCCCACTCAGCTGCTGCATGTGTGCCTGCACTACAAATGCAGGGCCATCTGACCTGAGCAGAGAACACAGCATTTACCAAAACACGGAGGATCTTGCTAAGAATAAACCACCAGTACAAAACCAATATTATAACTGTATATACGTTTCGTTTCAGAATAGATACAGAGTCCAAAAGTTTGAGACCACAAAATCTGCTATTCAAATTTTAGTTCATTTAAACATGTAACATGTTAACCATTTTAAAACAAGATGTAAAATGAATACGAAATGAGATTCTGCTCTATTTCCAGGTTACTAATCAAGTAAATTTGTGACAATGATCATGTCACTCTTTTTACAGATAGTCAGATGTTGTTCTATTGAAGTACATGATTCTCAAATCATATTGGACGCGATCATGATGTTTTACATAAACTTGCATTAAGAAACTGATAAAAACTTGGTGGATACAGACAAATGCATATACTGATGGCAAAAACACTCTTACCTTGGGTGAAATTGTACCGAGCTGAAAATCCAGTGTCTTCTAGTTCACCATCTGCCACAAATTTTATCCAAAGGTATCGTCCGCTGGATCTAACATAGGTCGGGCTCTCCTGTCCACAGTAACGTCCAATAATAGGAGAAAAGCTGAAGGGACCATCCCTGACTTCAATGTGGTCAAACTTACACTCCCATGATGGCTCAATGGCATACTTTTCATCAAAATACAGGTCAATGCATTGCCTCGGAGAAGCTATGACATAATTGAAACCTCTAGTTAGATATGCAAATGTTACTGATTAAAAACTGTCAAAATGGAAGCTCGCTAACCTTCAATGATGTATATGCATTCTCTGTCGGGAGGATATTTTTCAGGATAGTTAGGAGATGTGAAAAGCCCTCCATCAGGTTCTTTGATCCAAGCACCACATAACCCTGCTGGCATCACACCTGAATTGTTTTTAACTAAAAAGACAAAGCATTACTTTATGAAAATACATATAAAATACAATCTACAATCAAATTAATAATCAATACTACTTTTGCATTTAGAACACAATGCCCTTCTTGCGTACTTAAGAGGTAATTGCAAATGAGAGATAATTACCTTTAGCTCTCTTTGGTGGTGGTGCTGTTGGTGCTCCAGAAAATCCAAGATTGACAAAACTTGCAACAACTGCAAAAAGAGACAATGTTTATATAGTTCTTAAATGTTCAAATACAACTTTAATGTACAGTATACTCTGTATATTGTAGGCTTTATATTCTGTATATTGTTTATATAGGCCTACTGTTAAAAAGTGTTTTTAATCTATCTATGCCTTTTGCTGCTTTATCACCACTATTACAAGTGTATGTTAACTGCCACTATAGGTTTAGTGATATACTTGTTTTCGTGTCAACATGCGTAAAGAATAACACAATAAATACAGTAATATGGCTTAAACTTAAAGGAAATTATGTATATATTGTTCCCAAGAGGTTACTCGGTCGATAACAATAAAATGAAACATATTTATTTGCGTTTTCATAGGTTTTGATATTTACTCACCAACAAGCAGTTTCACCCGCGGCACCATGATTCTCCCCAAGGGTTTCAACTTTGAATTCCATGAAATACGAATGGAAGTGGGGAGGCGAAGGATGAAATTGAGATAAAATATAACTACGGTATAAAGCAGCCCGTCAAGAAGCTGCTTCAAAAAGGATCGCAAAAATTGTTGCCGCTATTCCCCGAACTCACGGCGTAGTTGAAGACTTGTGGAACAGGTTGAACACATCTGCGTAATCCACCTCTGAGCACAGAAGACCCGCGGACGCGAGGAGTGGATTAACACGATCCCTTCATTCAAATTTGGCCAGAATAATCTGTATATCCTGCCTCAGATGAAGTTTGTCCAGGTGATGTTAACCCATGATTTGCTAACTGAGTATGCTTAAGTATACTTTGTGTAGGCTACTTCAAAACATGGGTCATTCATGCGTGCAAAATGAAAACATCATAATTTTCATAGTAAAATTATCACAATTTCCAACTTACTTCCAAAATCACTTACTGTTGTTTTGGCAGTAGATGGTATGGTATGATAACACAAAACTATCAATAAAATTGTAAAAGTTTGAAATTAAAATAGTGGGTTTGTGCATTCTCATATGCCGACTTGTTTAGCCAGTCCAATCATAGATAATTTAAAATTAGACTGATTTAGTATGTAATTTAACTGATCATTGTTTATGTATATTAAGAACAGAGACAGACATAAGAGACATTCTGTCCTGTGGCATCTGGACAAATGATAGTGTGCAAAAAGATCCACTTTTCCTTTATGTTTCTTTCCACTGTATTGCTGCAGATGCACCTAACAACAATTAAACTAGAAACTAGAAGCACAGAAATGTGGAGGGGGGAAAAAGAAAAATAAGATACTAATATGGTCCCAAATGCCTTCTGCTAAACTGACATTCTCTGTGGTGCTGCTTTCCATCAGCATCTTGTTAAAACAGAAGAAGGAATGCATGCTGCATAACACATGCTGCAAGAGAACCTGCTTCAGTCGGCTAAATCTCATATTTCAGCAAGTCAATAATCCAATTAGCACACTGTGTCATAAAAACAAATATTGTTTGAATATTTGTATAAAAATTTTTTTTTAGAAATTTGTGTTTGTCAAGTGTCATTTGATTAATATAAAATCTGCAGCAAATTGGCATTACAGTAGGCTATAATCACACTTGAACAGCATGCAAAGTTGGTACTCAACTGATTTAAAGTTGTTACTATAAATAGTGACTGACTCCACAAAATCTGTCACATAAAAAGTTTTACACTGACAGCTCAAACATTTTAGTTTTACAAGGTTATGTGTGAACAAGTCTGAATTCAGAATTTTGTGCCAGCTGTGCACATTGTATTATACATTCATAACATTTAACCAAAAATCTTTATGTTGCTAAAAGAAAAAGCCAAAGGACTTGTTATGTCACTCTTTTGCTAGTCATTAGCTTATGTTTTATGCATTTTGCATTTAATTAACACAATTTTTGCATGTGTGAATTCAAATTAAAAGTACTTAATACTTTTAAAGTCTCTTCATGTAACAATGCTTTAATATCTTTTTACAACCACTGGATGGTGCAATAGCACATCATATTAATTTCTGAAACATCTCAACACCAAGCAATGGGATGTCACCAGTGGACAGCCATTGACCTCTTACAGAATATCAATTTACAATAAAAATTTATTTTCTATCAATAAATGTTGAGCAGACTTGTTAAAGTTTATAAGATAATATAATAAGACCTACAGTGCACTGAATACAGTAGTGCTTTGAACTGTTCAATAGGGTTTGTTGGAATATCAATTCAGTGCATAAACCCTTCAGTTTATCTTCTACAGTTTAGATTTCGTTAGTAGCATTGGTTGATTAGAGACTATATTGCGCAATGGAAACTTAAGCGCATGGTAGAAATTCAGGGCGCTTTCAAACAAGGCGTGTGTGCGGTGTATGTGGATGAGAGAGAGAGAGGGAGAGAGAGTGGGGGGTGCTGTCGTCTTCACTGATCTACAAAGAGACCTCGATAGTATTTTTTGCTCAGAGGTCTTCCACAGTCATGTTGAGAACCAGGGAACCGGGATCTTTGGCCGTGCTGGCCTCCACCCTTCTTTTGGGATTCAGCGTTGCGTTTTCCCTCGGACAGAATGACACAGAACCGGTAGTTTTGGAAGGAAAATGTTTAGTTGTGTGTGATTCAAACCCGTCAGCCGAAGGTGGTGTGACCTCGTCGTTTGGGATATCTGTCCGAGCTGCTGGTGCTAAAGTGGCTTTTTCTGCGGTCAGAGGAACTAACCATGAACCATCAGAAATGAGTAACAAGTCCATGACAATCTACTTTGATCAGGTCAGACCCTGCTTTCCTATTTATTCAACGCATAATTGTGCGTTAAGTACTTTAATATTTTTCTCCCCGAAAACATGTTTCCAAAACATACGTTAACTAAGTGAACAAACACCTTTTTGCAGGTACTAGTGAACATCGGAAATCATTTCGATCTTAAGGCGAGTGTATTTCAAGCTCCTCGGCGAGGCATTTACAGCTTCAGCTTTCACGTTGTGAAGGTCTACAACCGACAGACAATTCAGGTGAGTCTATCTGTTAACATTCAAGGTTTTTATCATAAACTTATTACAAACAAACTGAAACTTAAATTGAATGGTTTTGCCATTGAATTATAACACTATATATATATATATATATATATATATATATATATATATTATATATATATATATATATATATATATATATATATATATTAAACACTAATAAGTGCAGATTTCTGACTATTTATTGTAATTACAGCTTTTACAACCTTTCCAGTTTTACTAATAAATTTGATACTGTTACTCATTCTTTTACTTAATATTTACAATATGTTCCTTTTTTTAGTATAACTGAATAGACATTAGTATTTATTTATTGGACGTTTGTATACCAAATGTAATCTTGCCAGCAATATTTTAATTAAACTGTAAAGTATCATTCTGGCTAGTCATTTCATATGACAAATAAAAAATTGATAACAAGTGAGATGAGATATGTTACCATACTATTTGGGATAGATATTTGTATCTCATAAATATGTACTGTATACATTAAATGGCCACTTTCAAAGCTGAAATAGATACCAATTATGATAGTAACTAAGAAATAATCAAATTGGAATAGGTGTCAATAACAATTGTTATCCATTAACTAGTCACAAGGGAATATGAATACGCAAACCACAGATCCCCATATAATTAAATTGGAAAAATGATTCTTACCAGTAAAAACAGAGTATTAGTTTTCACTATTAGAACAGTGACTAGTACCAAATTGTTATTTTCTAGTATGTAATGTATTATACTAGCTACTAAATGGATCGATACTAGTCATTATATTGGAATAAGGACTATCTAACAAGTGTTAGCAATTAAAAGTTAAATGGAAATGGTACTCGTCACTATTACATATTAGTAATTAAAAATATATACTAAAACATAAAAACAGATAGTATTTAGTGTTATGGAGTAAATGATCTGGCTTTTTGTAATGCATCTGATCACATTTTATGTTTCCGTGTCATTAGGTCAATCTGATGCATAATGAGTACCCAATAATATCTGCATTTGCCGGTGATCAAGATGTGACCCGAGAGGCAGCAAGTAACGGCGTTCTGCTTCACCTGGAGCGTGAAGACAGACTCTATCTTAAACTGGAGAGAGGGAACCTCATGGGCGGATGGAAGTACTCCACATTCTCTGGCTTTCTTGTTTTCCCTCTCTAATTGAATATTACCCATTTTAAAAGGCCCAGACTGAAGACAAAGGGACATTTCCATATCTGCTTTATAAAGGTAGCAGAGAGAACATGGAATGCATTAGCTTATTTTATTTATTATTAGGATCTGAATAAATGTAACAAGTTTGTATGTATGTATGTATGTGCGTGTATGTGTGTGTGTATGAATTTAAGTATTTTTGAGATTCAAAAGAAAGTAGGACAGTGACTATTTGGACTAACTGATGTCTGCATATTGCTTTGGGAAAGAGTGTTTTGTTATTGTCAATGATATTTTTGCATTCAGGAGCATATTTTGCACGATATATGTTTTATGTGCTTGTCATTTTATTGATTTGTATAGCCCTTATAAATTTGATGTTCAGTATGAGCGTAGTAAGTACAAAAAACAGCCCTTTCTCTTTAATCGTTGTTGTTTGGCTTAATGCATAGACAAGCAATGATGTCTTGCATTTTTATATTACTTGAATGTAAATATACTATGTCATAAACACAAGGAATGTATTTAAAAACTCTTATAGGACTCAAACGTTGTATTTTTCAAGAAGGGTATACAGTCATTGAAAGGAATAGTACAACCCATAGTTTTGTCCCAAACCTGTATGAATTTCTTTCTGCCATTAAACACAAAATAATATATTTTGAAGAATGTTGGTAACCTAGCAGTTGCTGGTAGCCACTGACTTTCTATAGTATGAGAAAAAAAATTATTTGGATGAACTATCCCAAAATAAAGTGAAAGAAAGAGAAGTACTCAACGCTGTCCGTGGTGCTGAACAACAGCTGTCCAGCAAAAACTGGAATCTTGTTCAGTACACATACGAATGATTATTAAACGCTTACATCAAAACAAGCAGTGCAACATTTATCAGTCACATTTATTTTTTGATATATACGTCAACTACAATTGAGTACAGCATAGACGTTCAGTTCCCACTAGTTAGACTACATCTACAGATTCACACAGGGGTTTTATCATCTTAAAAGTTGTATTTGAGAGTAATTCTGTAAGAAGAGTGTAAAATATAATATTCAAATAGATCTAAGTCTCTCAGTGGGGGCAGTTTTAGGAAGGATGAAATTAACACCCGCCTACAGAGTTCAATATGTGCAAAAACTGGAAAGATATAGACACCATGCAGATTTGTTGTCTTTCCATTTAGGTCAGGGCAGTGGCATAGCATGTGTTTTAAGATGCTGTCTTACACAACAATGAACGTTTAAGATTTATAGCTTTATATATTTTTCAAAGCATAGCTGGGAAACGGGATGGAAACTAGGTAATTTATTACCATGGGCACAATTAAAAACTGTGAAGACAGCATTATTTGGAGCTGAAATGCAAATGTGATGAGGTATGAGAATGACGTGGGTGTTAAGTGTTAAACAGTGAAATATTCCTTCCAAGAGTAGAGCTTAAAAAGACGCTAGCACATATTTTCACTCGTCAAGATCGTGTCACATTATATGATGTTATTTCAGGGGTAACCAGTCGTTATGTTAGATAATATTTTACAGTTTTATTTGATTTTTGACATCATGTTCAGAGCTTGAACTTGTAAAAATGTATTTTTTCAAAAAAATACCTTGTCTTGCCACTGCATCTTGTCCCTGTCATTTGATTTGGCTTGGTAGTAAACATCGCCCAAAGGCTAAAAGCTGTCTGATGCCTGTATCTGACCTTTCTTTTTCATAAAGATGATTAAAAATGAAAACATGACTCAACAGCACATGTCGCTGCTAGGCCACGAAACATGACTTTGGTTTTAGGGAACAAAACGCAGAAAACTTTTTTATGCATAATTCTTTCATTTGTCCTTTAAGAACATAAATCTTGTTGCTAAAGTATATCAAACTCTTACTTTTAATATAAATATAAAGGCAAGTGTTAAACACATTCTTTCATCATTAGCGATATTTATCCTGCTCATGTGTATAAACATGTCATACTATGAGGTCTCACCCCCAACACTCATGATTTAATTATTGTAATTACTGTGCTGAAGATGAAGTGTTATGATAGCTAAGACTTTGTTCGTGCTTTATTCTTGGCTTGTACTATTGGGTGCTGGTGAATTAAACTGGCTTATAATGAATCTGCCTACTGGCAGTCTTTTTTATCTCATTCATATGCAAAAGTAAGGCAAGGTCAGTCTACTTTATCTTTAAATTGTTTATGTTGTCATTATCATACTAAATATATATGAGTGATTATGAACTATAGCTAAGCAATGAAACTAATGGAAGAAAGGGAATTATGCTGTGACTTTAAAATGTTCAGTAAATCAAACCTGTATTAGTTTATTCAAAGCAGACACCCTTTGTCTAGATTACAGCTCTGGGCTTCTGTCATCCATCTCCCTAAGGTGCATCCTGGGATGCTTTTGGCATGCATTTGGCCTGGTAAGCTAGAAACTTGCTGGCTGTTGCTCCATCACGATCCTTTCCAACTACATTTTAATTATTTAGTTTTATTTATTTATTTATTTATTTATTTGTGAAAAAAATAATTTGTTGGCCGAATTCATATTTGTCTTCTAAAGCATTTTAAATCCTTGAAATACATTTTTTAAGATTATAAAATAGAAATTCAGTCCAATTGTGTCCAAACATTTTACTATAAAGCTCTCTGTATACATAACATTTTCAGTTTTTTTGAATGCTCACCAAGGCTGCATTTATTTAATTTAATAAAAATACAGTAAAAACAGTAATACTGTGAAATACTATTAAAATTCAAAGAATTGTTTACTTTTTTCAAAATGTTAAAACAAAGCTGAATTTTTAGCAGCCATTACTCCAGTCTTTAGTGTTATATGATCCTTCAGATATCATTTAAAAAAATTGGTGCTGAAGAAACATTTCTAATTATTCTCAATGTTGAAAACAGTTTAATATTTTGTGGAAACTGTGACATTTTTCCGGAATATTTGATTAATAGAAAGTTTAAATGGACAGTATTTATTTGAAATAGAAATCTTTTTTAAAATGATACTGTCAGTTTTGATCAACTTAATGCATCCTTACTGAATAAACATATTAATTTCTTTAAAAAGTATAATATTAACCCTAAACTTTTTCAGTGGTGTAGTTGCTCAAATGCTGTGTATTTATGCAGCATAAGCATGATGAATTGTGTAATTTTGTTTCCTGGTTTCTCTACATTGATCTACTAAAAAAGATTTGATCACATAGTTGCTAACAGATCAAAATCCAGCAGAGCAGAAAAATGAGACTGAGTTGTGTAAGTTTAGACATTTCCACAACCAGAAGAAAAGCCTGATGTGATAATGAGAGCGGTTGGGCTCCTATTGTCTGGCACTTTTTTTATTTAATTTCTCCAATACCAAAATAGCATTAATAACAAAATTCATGCATGAATGCATTCATTGAGTTTTCCTGCTCTCCTTTTGTCTCATCCTTTGCCATCAACAGGAGCAGATTTCTTGTCACTGCATCTATCTTTGGGCTGTAACGTGTGTCCTGGGTCAGATGGTAAAGGTACAGCCTCCTCATCTCTCCAGCAAGAGTGCAACACGGGGCCTTTTGATGTCCGTACCCCTTGTGAGATGCATGCTGGGAGAGCCTGAGTGGGAAAGCACCGGTCCAATCTGTGACCCACTGACACATGGCATACGCAGCTCCGTAATCAGCCCAAGTGCTGCAGACTCACACCAAGCTGCCCTTTATAGGCAAGAGGGACAGAAACGTCTCCAGAAGAACCCACGGCCATATCTACCGGGCATTTAGATATATCAGGATATCAACTCTCAGCCTGCTGCTTCCTGTGTTAGGCCACACAGTTTAAGCGAGATATTAGACAAAACAAATTAGTATGAGAATCTAGATATCGTCTTTTAATCAGTATGATTTTACTGTAAAGATGATGACAAAATGAAAATGTAAAAATGCTTGTAAGAGGCAGATATTGTGCTGATGGCACGATGCTTACAGTTATTGTAATTAAAACATAATTAGTTGCCAGGTTCCTCTGTGCCTCCATTACACTACCATCAATCTTCATTACAGCCTAACAGAATACTGTACTAGCTCAGGACTGATCTTACAATGCTTCTCATTTAACATTTGTTTTTACAGAATATGCTTTGGACTAATACTTATATAGAGACAAATAATCATTCATTTATTTTAAATGTTAATGTATTTTTAAATAATATTACTATGACATTTTAAATTAAAGTTTATAAAATATATATATATATATATATATATATATATATATATATATATATATATATATATATATATATATATATATATATATATATATATATATATTATATATATCAAAATTTGTTGTGTATGTGTATACAAATGTAAATAATTATATATCATATGGGTTTTTGAAAATAAAAAGAATGTATTTTACATATATATTATTCATATTATTATATTTTTATATTTATATTTGTATTTTTTATCATTTAGAAAAATAACAGAGAGAGAGAGAGAACTGCATTTGTAAACAACTGCACAATACAAATTGTAAATAATATAATTTATATTTTTACATTAATAATTTAATATTATATACTTTATATAATAGAAACAATGTATACTTTATATTTATAAAAAATTGTATAATAAGCATACTATGAAGAATTTTTAAATAAAGAACACTGAATACTTTTCTTAATATCTTGTATGTATAATGTATGTATAATTTTTATTTAATGTATTAATATTAATAATAAATATATGTGGTTTCGGTTTTCAGTATAGATTTGTTGAAACTGTCAGTGTAAACCAAACTGAGCCAGCACTACCTGAATTTTTAACTATAAACTTTTAAATCCTCAGGACCCTTAATATTAAATATTGTTTGATAAATACACTGTATGGATATATCAGTGTGTATCCTTTGTCACTCTGCTACGTCCCCAAATAGTTTCTCACTTTATGGCCTCTGAACAGGTTGTTAGAATGCAATAGTTCACTTTGCACGCTGGCTCCATCGCAGACAATGGTTTATTCTGTCAAACTTGGCCAGAGCATTTTGACATTACAGCATTTACTTTTCTGCATCTAAAGCGTTTTTTTTGTACCCCATCTGCTGTGATTTTCAGACTGCTTAACAGAGTATGGCCCATCATAAAATTTATGTCCAATCTGTTGAAAAAGTTGGTCATAAATTTGCTCTGGTTTGAAACGTGTAGGACAGCAACTCTAGCACAGTAATGTCCAACAATCAGCTGTAATATTAGATTTTTTTAAATCAGCTTTGAACACTAGTACATTACAAACAAGTCTTGTCTAGGGTAGAGTGTCAGGTATTCAAATAGCCTAAAGCAAACATTGCCTCAGTAATTTAGTTATTTTGTCAAATGCTTCAGTTCAGGGAATCTTTAATAACCTCACAACTGACTGCACCAGAGAGCAGTTTGACCATTTGTGCTCTGTTCCTAGAGTCTCCTGATTGTCTAGTAAGCTGTAGACCTTGTTGCCAACTCTTATGAGAAGCTGTCTCTAAAGGATGTCAGTGGCTGTATGTAAATAATAAATAAGAGCATCTGCTGGTTCCTGTTATGTACCCTTTACTTACTTCTCATTAAGTCAGTAAGCCTGAACGAAGAGCGCGCTCCTCACTTCTAGTTATTGTCACACTGATGTGCACATGGTGTGCTGACCATGCTTGAATAATCTCATACTTTCAGTTTAGCACATTGGTTTTCGCATTAATGGTAACATTAAGGTTTATTACATTTACATTATTATTACATGGAATGGAATACCCTGATTGGTCATCATGTCATTCAGCGGTCAGATATTTCCTGTCATTAGCCATCATCCACAGCAAAACAGTAGTAGTACTCGCGCTCCATTTCATACAAATGCAGCTGGTGCATTCTTGAATCTCAGTTGTTGAGTGAAGTTTAAATTACTTAGTATTAATATTATTTTTGTTTAATATTGTTGCAGTGTTTGTTCATTGTAGTGTTTTTTCTATTGTAATATTACATTGTAATTTTATGATGTAGTGTAAGTCTAAAGATATTGAGGTAAAATGATAAAAATGTAAACTCAAATCAATATTTTATGTCCATGTATTGTTAATTGGTAAGTAGTTTTATAATCGAGATAACATACTGACTGTACATTATTATGTACTTAATACATCAACATCTACTAAATATAGGCTGACTTTTACAGCATTTATTATTTTTGGTTATTGTTCATTTTTACCTTGAATTTTTTTTTTTTTTTTACTAAAATTTTTAAGTGTAAAATTTGAAAATATTAAGCACTTTCAATTATTGTTCATTGTAATTTCATTCTAATGCCAACATAAAGAAACTATACTGTGCAGCTAGCAATGATGCATGTCTATGTCTAAGTCATTTTGTTGTGCTATATTGTAAAATAAAAGCAAAATTGCAAGTAAGTATTTAATAATGTTTTGAAGTGTTTTAGATGTCTCTTAATTTACGATAACCTCTACTTGATTCTATCAGACTTAAGGCAAAGGAAAGCTCTCCTATGGATGAAACTCAACAGGGGATACACTAAATTAATGAGACCACACATTTATTTTTGCCTAAGTGTGAATCTCAAACACCTTCAAAAGTGATAGCACCAAATGAATGTCTTTTTATAAAAAAGGATGCCTTCACAACTTTGTCATGATTGATCATTTCAGACTACCTCATGTAATCACACTAAGACTACAGCCATTTTATTATCACTTCTAAATACCACTTTATTACATTTAAAAGTAAGCATTCGACAGTCGCTTTTATTAAAAAAGGACCTGCATTGCATTAAGGGTATTCTTTTTTTATGAGGGAAGCAAAACCCATGACCTTGGTATTGTACTATAACAACTTAAAATAAAATATAATACAAACCCGATTCCAAAAAAGTTGGGACACTGTACGAATTGTGAATAAAAACAGAATGCAATGATACATCAAATTTCAATATTTTATTCAGAACACAACATAGATGACATATCAAAGGTTTAAACTAAGAAAATGTTTCATTTTAAGGGAAAAATAAGTTGATTTTAAATTCAACACAACCAACACAACCCAAAAAAAAGTTGGGACAAGGCCATGTTTAACCACTGTGTGGCATCCCCTCTTCTTTTTATAACAGTCTGCAAACGTCTGAGGACTGAGGAGACAAGTTGCTCAATTTTAGGAATAGGAATGTTGTCCCATTCTTATCTAATACAGGCTTCTAGCTGCTCGACTGTCTTATGTCTTCTTTGTCGCATCTTCCTCTTTATGATGCGCCAAATGTTTTCTATGGGTGAAAGATCTGGACTGCAGGCTGGCCATTTCAGTACCCGGGTCCTTCTTCTACGCAGTCATGATGTTGTAATTGATGCAGTGTGTGGTCTGGCATTGTCATGTTGGAAAATCCAAGGTCTTCCCTGAAAGAGACAACGTCTGGTTGGGAGCATATGTTGTTCTAGAACTTGGATATACCTTTCAGCATTGATGGTGCCTTTCCAGATGTGTAAGCTGCCCATGCCACACGCACTCATGCAACCCCATACCATCAGAGATACAGGCTTCTGAACTGAGCGCTGATAACAACTTGGGTTGTCCTTGTCCTATTTAGTCCGGATGACATGGCGTCCCAGTTTTCCAAAAAGAACTTCAAATTTTGATTCGTCAGACCACAGAACAGTTTTCCACTTTGCCACAGTCCATTTAAAATGAGCCTTGTCCCAGAGAAAAGGCCTGCGCTTCTGGATCATGTTTAGATATGGCTTCTTTTTAGACCTATAGAGTTTTAGCCGGCAACGGCGAATGGCACGGTGGATTGTGTTCACCGACAATGTTTTCTGGAAGTATTCCTGAGCCCATGTTGTGATTTCCATTACAGTAGCATTCCTGTATGTGATGCAGTGCCGTCTAAGGGCTCGAGGATCACGGGCATCCAGCATGGTTTTCCGGCCTTGACCCTTACACACAGAGATTGTTCCAGATTCTCTGAATCTTTGGATGATATTATGCACTGTAGATGATGATAACTTCAAACTCTTTGCAATTTTCTCTGAGAAACTCCTTTCAGATATCGCTCCACTATTTTTCGCCGCAGCATTGGGGGAATTGGTGATCCTCTGCTCATCTTGACTTCTGAGAGACACTGCCACTCTGAGAGGCAAACTGAGAGGCAAAAACCACTCTGAAGTTGCGAATTGGTCCTCCAGCTGTTCCTTATATGTACATTTAACTTTTCCGGCCTCTTATTGCTACCTGTCCCAACTTTTTTGGAATGTGTAGCTCTCATGAAATCCAAAATGAGCCAATATTTGGCATGAAATTTCAAAATGTCTCACTTTCAACATTTGATATGTTATCTATATTCTATTGTGAATAAAATATAAGTTTATGAGATTTGTAAATTATTCCATTCCTTTTTTACTCACAATTTGTACAGTGTCCCAACTTTTTTGGAATTGGGTTTGTATTTTAGCATAATTTTTGACATATCTGTTGCGAAGTGTCTACATGAATTCACATTCATCAAGTAGTGTGTTTCCTGAGAGATTATAAATTTATATTTATTTTATTGAGAAATCTCATCTCAATTGTTGAAATGTAAAAAGCAAGGCTACCTGCTGCACCAGCCACAAAGGAGATAGTTTACTGTATCTAGTGCATTATGGATGGTGCACATTCTTATTTTATCAATATCACAAGCAACCAAAGAATTCAGGTTGCAGACAATGAAAGATCTGAACTTCGGAATTCAGAATAATGTGATCCTGAAATGTTCCCTTGCTGTAAATTTCAAGTAAATTAGCAGCAAACAAAGCAGTGTGTTGTGTAAATTCAACCAAACTGAAGCAAGAATCCTCATGACACACGACTGCATGCTATCCCACCAATATGTTACCGAAACAGCTCACCTGAAACAAGAACACAGCTGGAAAACCACATGTAAAAATTCACAGCCCATTCGATCTTCTCACATTTTATCTTATGCTTAACTTCATTTAATGCTAATGATTCAAAGTGTCATATTGGCTATGCTAACATTTATAGTACCAAGAACAACAGGTGAAGTCTAGGATATATATAGCCACATCTGGAAATGCCTTTAGGGTAATCTCATAGAATACTGAATCTTCAAGTGAGTGAGGTATAGTGCTGCGCAGTACTGTTTGCTTAAGACACCCTTTTATGTGGAGACACATGGTGTGCTCAGAAAGAGGTCTTCTGGGGTTTCTGACAGATGGCATGGCTCACAGATAAAGACGGCGTCAATGTGACAAAAATCTCAACTCTGCAGGTCTCTAGTAGAGACCCACTGTAAGGCTGCATATGCCATAGTGATTTCCAACTCCATTCTTGCTCATTTTACACTTAAAAAGACTGAATCAGACGTGTTGAAGTGTATTGGTACATCAAAAATATGCTGAAATGACTGAAATAACTACTTTTAAAGTCCCAAAGGGCCTTATAAGTAAGAATTGACGATGGGCAATTGAATTATTGAAAAATAAAGCACACCCACAAAGTGTCCGTTATACCTTAAGTGTGCATTATTTTTCAATAATTCAATGGGTTCTTTAAAATGCATCTCTCAACAGTGTTTGGCCACAGCATCTTGACTAGTAAAACTGTACGTTTCAAAAATAGCCAAATTACAGCCTTGCTAGTAAAAAATGACTTGTAGCTTTTCAGCTTTTCATATTTCTTTGTTTTGTCAGTGTTATTGTAAGTTTTGGTTCATAACAACTTATAAGTACTTTGAAATAACTGAAATAAATTGACAAATTGACATGAAAATGTAATGAGGTTGAAAGACCCAGAACTACTTCACAGCTGTGCATTTATTGAAAAATAACTGCCCATCTTAGAATGTTAGTCAACCAATCAGAATCAAGCATTCATCAGCACCCAAATTTAAAATGGTGTTCTACTGTATTAATGATCTAAACATTATATATGGGCCATTCTACAGAATTGGTCCAAACTGCTGTCCCACAACCAAAAAACACATTTAAAAAGCATTTACGTATTCAACTCTTAGATGTTTACGAAGATCCTTCTATTCTCTATTGAAACCCACAATAATATTTAAAATATTGGTAAGCCTATATAAAATCATCATTTATTGGGTACTTTCAACTGGGAGGTGGCTGTTCCGAACCCTAAGCCCTTAATTTCAATTTATGAAAATGATATTGAAATAATTTTAGTATTTTTTTCCATTGTTGTTATTAAAAATATCTCTTTGATTCTTTTAAAAAGTGAAGTTAAAAAATATATATTTATTTTATATTTTCTTTGTAAATTATGAATCTTTATGTTAAAAAATAGGTCCCGCATTTTTCCATGTCACTACTGAAACTGAGAATGAAGTTAACGACACCTCTACATTTATGATCAGGAAATATTTGTGTCACTCTCTCTCATAGCTACAGGGTGAGTAGATAGGCCCCATCATTTTGAGGTAAATATGCTCAAAAGTCTGAAAAATCTGTGTGTAACTAAGGAATGTCGCTACCGAACACCTTTTTTCTGCAACTAAGCACACTTTTTTGAGAGTTAATCAATATAATTAAATTTTTATGTGTGTACAACTGTTCAGAACTGTGCTAGTTAACCATGTGCTAAGGTTCAAAAGTATTTAAAATTGTCACCAAAACAGTCACGACCAAAACATGTCATTGTTTTGGTAGTGACAAAAGCGAACACACAGTCCTCATATCTGGTGGAAATAAAATTTTGGTACAGTTATGCAGAGGTTTTTATTTTTTTAGTATTTCAGTTTGTTTTAGTAGTGTCTAAGTATGCAAGTTAAAATTTTGTAATATGATGTGGTTGCTACCAAAGCATTACTGTCACTACCGAAACATGGGATGTTTTGTCAGAAATAAAGTATACTGAATTATCAGCTAAGATTTTATGATAGTTTTTGGTTCAATGTATATTCAAACTTACAAATCCTTAACTTTGAAATCAGTATGATCAACTTTTTGCTTTTTACAAAGAAAAAATTGGATTCAAAATACAATAAATCTCATAAATATTGTTAAAAATGTAATTGTTACTGATTTAACTCCGAAAAAAATTTATTTAAAATAGCAAAAAATACATATTTATAATGTAGATGCAAGCAAAATCTTCTAATTAAATTATTATTACTGTGTTTCGGTAGTGACAAATTTGGGGAGAGGACAAATATTCCTAGACTTTCTGAAAATACAATATAAGAATTAACTACACAATTACTAGAAATGTTTACCTTAGAAATTATACAATTTGCATACATTTTTTTTTTTTTTTTTTTTTTTGGAAAAAGGTGTTTTTAACTCTGACTTTGGACCAATTCTGTAGAATGATCCATGTAGGAGAAAATATAATCTTGAATGGGCTTTAACTGGTTTTTCCACAAAGGCTGAGGTTGGAAAAGCCACATAATTTCAACTGAATACCTAACTGGTAGTTTACAATATTTATTCAACGTCAAACAACATCCATAGGAGCCCATCCAGCTCAGATAACATTTCATCATCAAGCCAGGACAGAAACGACACCTCAGGCTATAGGAATGTGATTGGATCGTTTCATCTATGACATTTTGCTCCTCTGTGAAATATTCAAATGTATTCATATGCTTCAAAAGTCACATGGCCTTGCCCGTTAAATTCGGGTTTTCCAGAGAGGACAGAATAAAACCTTATTTAATTCTTAATCTCAGATGTAACATTTGAGTTTACAGAATGTTTTCTGATATGGAGCAAATCAGCATGGTGAAAAGAAGCAGCATTTAGTCTTATCATGTGCTTAATAATTGTCATTAGATGAAACAAACAAAACAGACTGTGGAATAGATGAAATTGTTAGTAATGAGATAGGTGTACACAGACTGTATTATTTACATCAAGAAACTGAGAATTGCATGTTTGAAATTCAAGGAAGATTTAACAAGATGAAAGATTTAAATGACTTTGAAAAAGCATAATGGTGGAAAAAGCATTAAGCGTTGGTCGATGCATGTTAGAAACCACAGTCCTGCAGGGCTTTTAATGCACAGCAGAGTCAAAGGTTGAAATGCAAGTGATGGGCTTTAAATTATCCAGCAGCAGTACTGATTGTGAGGCTCAAGTTAATAAGAGGCTGAGGAACAATAGTGACAATGCATTAAAATGCCATCAAATATAAACAAATGATCAAAAATCAGAATTTTGAGTCACATCCCTAAAAATGATTTCATTTCTCCATTTAAATGTAGTAGTTACATTTGATTCTCAGATTGCCTGACCTGAATTCAAGTGAACGTACAAAATCTATGTGCTATCAAAACTCCTCAATTACCTCAGATACAATATACAAACAGATCCATAGAGGTCATTTTGATTAAAACATAGAAGGCATTTGCACCGGTAAGTGGAGTGTAGAAAGCTCTCAGTGGAGTCTGATGTGAAATTCCAAAGAAACCAATTAAAACAGAAGGGAGGGAGTAATAAACAGAGCCAGAAATCCTTCACCACCTGTAATAAAGCGTCCTCCAGAGCCTTAACAGAATGGATTACTAGAAGGGTCACAGCAATGTAGGGGATTGACAAATCATGCATTGACAATATAATATCCAATATATGATGAAATGAAATAAAAAAAAATAATTCTGCAGCTTTCTAAGTGAATGCTTACTGACAGTGGAAGTCAGTTGGGTGGATTAAAGCACAATGCAAGCAAAATGGATGCTGGTTAAGATACAGCACTGATACATGGGGCAGCTGTCTTGATGCTTTCTCAAGTCCAGATCGTGTAAATGTTACATCCCATGACAAACACTCACCTGCACTACAGCAGCTGTTGGCCTTCAATCTATTAATGATTTTAAATGGCAGTGAGTTGTACTAACAAAACATACTAAATACAATCATTGCATTACAAAGCTAAAAGATTCAAACGTTTTAATAACAGACAAGAAAATTGAGCATTAGCAAAATGTTCCTTTTTTATCAAAACATCATGTGTGAGGGAGAGACACTTTGATTGTCCCACAGCAGCATCAAATTAAACTTTACTAACACTATGAGCTGGTCTAATGAAATGATTTGTCCATATAAAACTGTTTAAAACAACAAAAAACATACTTAAAAATGTATTTGTCTCTGGAGTCTTACAGAACTGCTTAAGCAATTTTTGTCAGATATAAGAGTGCTCAACATGTCTTTTTGATGGAATGTGATGATGTGTTTGCAAAAAGCATTTGAATTCAGCCAGAAAGTTGTTGTAAGGGAGCTGTTGGCCCTGTGGCTCAAACCACTTACACATCAATAAAAAATAAAAAATAAAAATAATAAAATCCCAAAAAAAACCACTCTGAAATGATATATATATATATATATATATATATATATATATATCTATATATATATATAAATATATAGTAAATGAGAAAGTTAAGAAAGTCTTAAAAATGTGCATGCTGAATGGAGAAAACAGCACAAAGCCTCTTTGGCAACCAATATTAAAGCCTACACTCTGCCCACTTGTATTGTTATTTCCAAAAACATTAATTCAAGCACAGAAACATTAAAATAACAACACTGTTGTGCTGAGCCTGCCATCAAGAAAGTTCTCAGCAGAAAAACAGGGAGCGTCACAATTGAGCACAACTGATCATCAATCTAAACCTACTAAGTGCAAAAGAGGCATGATCGTACACAAAATAAGCCAAATTACAATCTTCAGGTGGATCACTAAAGATAGCAATGTCACATTGTACGGATACGGAGCAATGAAACAATAAAAAACAAAAAAAGTCTGAAAAACAATGATAGATTGATAGACCTATTATAGAAAATAGCTAGTTACTAAATTTAAAATTTTGTCATTCTAATATTTAATTTAGCTACTACTTAAAAACATATTATATACTTTATATAGTTATATACTTAAATTACAGATCACATAAGAGTTTTACATTAGAATGAACTGAGAGAGATTAATCATATAAAACTTTTATTCTGAACTGAAGAACAAGTTCAAGTTACAACATATCAGTAAGCAAATTCTGTTCCCAAAAAGAGATGATTTTAAACTGTACCATTCATAACAGGAAATCTTTCAGCTTTTAAACAATGATATACAATACTAATGAACACTTAAACAATGCAATGGGGAAGAGACCAGATGCATTTATAATGTAACTGCATGCCTGTTAAAAGAACAAATCATACAGTCCAAAGTCAATTAACTACAGCAAAGATGAGTTTCAGTGAGGCACCTAAACTTGGCATTATGTGCTAAAGAATGCAAACAAAAAAGGGGGTGTGAATATGATCAGACAAATATGAGCAGCTAATATAGCTTATTAGATTAACTCCACAGAAGGGTAAGATTCATGTGTATGGGGAGAGGACATCATTTGGCATATTTTATAGTATATTTTCCCTTTGAATAAGATGATGACAATGATTGGTATGATAAAAGTTATGCATTCAAAAAAAGAGGCGAGGAGGAATGTAATCTATGCATTCACAAACGTGCTGCCATTATTAAGGCTTCTATACCTCTGTGCATTGTTGCCAAGAACATCTAAATGCCCTAAAATAAGCTGGAGCTCGGAGTTGTGTGCTGATATTTCATAGTGTGGGATATGAAGAAAAATACTGGACTGTCTTTGACTGTAACAAAAAGGAAATGCTACAGTACTAAAAGAACATGCGAAAAATGCTTCAACATTGAGATCCAAACACTCTTACGAAATTCTGGCACTGTCTCTCTTCAAAAACCACTGAATTATCTACTCTACCAGACCAACAAACCTCATCATTCCTTTCAACAAATTGCAAAATCGAATGGTAACAAAACTCTTGAAATGTCCGCGAAACCTGTTTCGTTGTATCATTCAAAAAGTGCTAGTAGCAACCAAGTCGGGATTTACTGCTTTCAGTAGTGCTTCTCCTGCAGGTAATCTTTCATTTTGTTCGGTAAAGGCAATTTCTGGATCAGATCTATCCGTGTGTACTGGCGGATAACAAAGCGGCACAAGTACTGCATTGAGCGCACTTGCATAAACCTTGAAACGGGATTGGTCAGTCTGACGGGGTAGGTGACAGACCCCGGTAAGCGAGATCTGGAATAGCAGAATGCTCCGTTCTCCGAATCCTTGACCGAATTATCAATGAGATTCACGATTGATACGTGGCCTTCGATGTCAGGTTGCTCGTAGAAGCTGAAACTGCCATTCGAGTGCTCGATTCGCGTGTGCAGAGTCTTACCCTGTGAGCGAAAGCTCAAGCTTAGAAGATATCGATCATCGGAGCTGTCGCGGACTAAAAAAGAACCATCTGGGAGATTCGTCAGCTTTTCTTCGGCCTCCCATCTTGTAATGGGACCCCAATACCAACCCTGCTTGGCTAGTTTCTTCAGTTCAGCCGTGAGACTAGTAACTACCATGGGTCCGCTGTTCTGCACGGCATCATAGACCCGCTGCACCCCCGGAGCCGAGTTGGGGTCAAAGTTAAGATGGTGCATGACTCTCTCTGCAACCTGAGCATGTGTACCACCAAACCCAGAGAAGCTTCTCTGCAGATAACTATTGGGCAAAGGAGGTAGCAAGGGGGAAAGTGGGGCTTCGAGTCTTGAGCCCTGCAGCAAGACATTTGCAGTGTTTAAAAAGAGCTGGTTCACTGATGACGACTCAATGAAGATGTCTGGTGACAGGAGGTCCTGGTCAATAGGTTCCTCATCTGCATGAAGAGATCTGCATCCTTCTGACTGCGGAACGACGTCCATGGGTGTGGTGCCATCTAAGCAAAAAGAGCGCGAACCTTCATTGTCAGGAAAGAGTCCATCATCTAAAGGCATTGTGTACTGAATATAATCCTGAGCTGCAAGACCAATGACTACAGGTATGTGTTCATCCATTTCAAGGTGCAAATCATCATTATGAGCGCCAGAATGGTGGTCTGGCACACGTCTGGTGATTTTCAATGAATCGCTAGATTCTTTGAACTCTCTCTGGAGGTCTAGGAAGTCTTGGTGCACACTGTTGAGAGCCGGACTTGGATCCGAAGAGTTCATTAATGCCTTAACATCCATTTTGATGCACGTCTCCTCCGAGTTCACTGGTCTGAGAGGCCACGGGGTGGGACTGTAATGATGACTATGGATGGATGTGGAGCGGGAGGAATGCTGGGATTTTATGTCACTTAGAGTAATGGGTGCTGAAGAGGAGGAGAAGGTGTCATCATCTATAGAGCATACAGATGGAGAACCACCCTTGACCTTTGGTTTCTGTTTCGCTGATAGCCTCCTTTTCAAGGAGCCCATGAGACCCTCACTCTTAGATCGGACTTTGGATCTCTTTTCGTCCTCATTTTCCAGGTCGCTACTGACAAGATCTTTGCTGTAGCATCCTCCAAACAGAGAGTCTTCAGCAGTGAAACTGGCCGCCAATTCTGGCTGTGATACGGCAAATTCATTCTCTTCTTTGCCTTTAATGTTAAATGACTTTCTTATTGTTTTCAGACTGATCTTCTTCATTCTGAAAGATCCCCCTTAATGATTTGGAGGGGGATTACACGAGATGTTCTTGGGATGAGGGAGATGACTGTGAACACTTACACATAGCTGATCACATACAGCCCACGACTCCCATACCTACAAAACAGAATAAGACATTAATATAATAAAACATTATATAGATACATTACATTCAGGATCAAATGACAATCGTAACTTTCGCAAAATAAGAGAAAATTTTGTGAGACTTTTAAAGTTTTCACCATTTTATACACTTTTTCACCTTGACTAACTCATCACAAGTGGTGTGACAAAGTCCTTTTTTTTTTTTTTAAGTACAAATATTCTGTGAAGTTTCTCAATTTGTCATAAAAGCTGGAGAATGTGGAGATTGAAAAATATCACACTTTTAAGACCAATTCTTTACAAGTTAATAATTGATTGAATATTAGACTTTATTCAATGGTTGGTCTAAATCAGTGGTTCCCAACCACGCTGCTGGAGCCCCCAACACTGCACATTTTGCATCTCTCCTTTGTCTGATACACCAATTTCAGGCCTTGGAGTCTCTACTAATGAGCTGATGATCTGAATCAAGTGTTTTTGATTAAAGAGACATGGAAAACATGCAATGTTGGGGGGCTCCAGGAATGTGGTTGGAAACCCCTAGTCTAAATATTCCAGTGTATTTGTGCTTGTTTTGGGTTATGTCCGATTGTTAAGTTTCAAACACTACTATTCAAAAAGTTTGGGGACAGTAAGATTTTTTATTTTATTTTTTTTAAAGAAATTAATAGCAAGGAAGCCTTCAATCGAAAAAAAAAAAAAATAAAAAAATTAAAACAAATTCAAATAAATTCAACTCCCTATAAAACCCTATTCAACAAGGAATCATGGGGGAAAAAAAAGTGTATCACGGTTTACACAAAAATATTAAGAAGAGCACATCTGTTTTCAACATCGATAATAATAATAAGAAATGTTTCTTGACCAACAAATAAGCATATTAGATTTATTTCTGAAGGACTTTATAACACTGAGTACTGGCTGCTGAAAATTCAGCTTTGCCATCACAGGAATAAAATACATTTGAAAAAATATTTTCAAAAAAATCTATTGTTTTAACTTGTAATACTATTTCACAATATTGCTGTTTTACTATATTTTTGAAGGGGTCCTATTATGCTTTTTCACTTTTTCAACTTTAGTTAGTCTGTAATGTTGCTGTTTGAGCATAAAAAAAGATCTGCAAAGTTACAAAGCTCAAAGTGCACTTCAAAAGAAGATTTTTTTTTATTTTTTTAACAGAAACCACTTTTCAAAAACTACTATGAACTACAATGAACGACTTGTTTGGACTACAACACATATTTTCCGCAATTTGTGATATCAAAAACCAATGAATGGGACGAGACCTGGTTGAGCTGCACTAGAGAAGGCAACGAGTGTTATCACTATGTCAGAGACACGCTAGCTTTCCCAAAGCAGACGAACTTAGGGTGGTTACAATCATCCGGGTTTAAATAAAAAACAAATACACTTAATCTCGAAACAATATTCAAACATAAGCACCAAGAAATTTCCCGACCGGGCACTAATTACATCCAACCACAAGGCGCCGAGTGCTGCCAATCCCAGCACACACTGGCCCAGCTAACCAATCACAGCACATTTCATATTTCAGAAGGCGAGCCTTCATTTGATACAGGAACTATTTGAGCCATTCATGCCAGACCGAGGAGAGAGGTGTTGTTATAATGTAAAATATGTGAAAAATAATGTGGTTTTTGAACAACCTAGTATGAGATCCTGTTCTAGTACACCCCCAAAACAAAACCAAGACTTTGTAAAAGTGCATAATAGGACCCCTTTAAACAAATAAATCAGCCTTGGTGAGCATATGAGAGTTCAAGAAATATAAAATCTTATCGACCCCTAACTTCTGAATGATAGTGCATTATCACTTCAAAATGAATAATTGTCATTGAAATAGTTGAGCAGTCATCAAACAATACATCAAATAAGTAACTTCAATTTATGAATACTGTTGTTGGGTACTATTTTTAGACTAAATTGGTAGACTCAATAATAAAGAAAGGTTAAAGGTGAAGTTAAATCACGTAAATATCAGCAAAAAAAATGGTAAACCTAATTATCAGTCTCTTTCTAATAAAATCTGTGTGCAGATTAACATGCACAAAGGAATCACACAGACTAAGACAAGCAACACGAACCAATAAAATAACCAGGGGTTTGAGAGATTTAAATTGAAGTTGATTTTAAAGGCTATTTGTTTAATAAACCGTACAGATCTCACTGATATAATTAAAAACCATATTGCATAAGTTTAACGTAAACACATGGTACCAAACACCACTTTTCTAGGAAAATGTATAGGGTTATCAAGGCTGACAATCACATGTGCTGTGTATTTCAAAATAATTACATTATTATATTACAGTAGGCTAAATGTTTATGTCTGATTGTTGTCTGGCATTATGAATTCAATAGACGACAACAGATATACAATATGAATCTGCCACTGTGTAAACAAGTTATACAGTTCAAAGTTCAAAACACTGCTTGAATTCATAAATATGAGCGTGCTAACGCTTTAAGAGAAGTTAGCACTCTGGCTAACCTGAACAGGCCCTGTATAAAAAACGTCACTTCTTTCTAACGCTACAACGCTAGCCATCAATATTTACATACAAATATTAACTATACATTACCTGCCGTGCCTTGAATACACTGTCAGCTAACAGCAGCTGTCATATCAGTGTCCGGAGAGCTATAGGAGCATTAGGAGACATTATTACTTCACGTCTAGCTGATACCTGCACTTACAAAAACAGCGTAGATACGAAGTCAATTTCCACAGAAACGAGGAATAATGGGCATTATATGACCGCGTTTTGCGATAAAGTGACACCGTACGCTGTGGAAGTTTTGAATTGTGCCTATTTTCGGCGTTTGAAACTTTTCTCTAGCTAGCTGCCGTTTTTCCCTGTACTGTCTCTTTTCTCTGCCCTCTTTGTTTGCTGTTGCATCATGGGAGTGAATGTGAGGAGGGGAGGAGATCTTTGATCCTCGTCGGAGCATCACTGGCTGTCTGCTTCAGCACAAGAAACCGCATATCAATATTGTTTATATTAATAGGCTATTATTTCATTTATTTTATATATTATACATATCAGGTCCGTTATCACGTGTTTTATATTTTGTCATGCTCATTTGTTCTTGTAATTTTATATAGGTACTTTAATAATTCCAATTCCTGTTGTCCAACACAATCTTTTGTGATGTCACCCTGTACTTAAGCGTTTTATTATTAAATTATTCATTATTTTACTTTTTTCCCCCGGGACACACACACACACACACACACACACACAAAAAAAATACACACACACACACACACACACACACACACACACACACACACACACACACACACACACACACACAGTCGTGGCCAAAGGTTTTGGCAGTAACACAAATTTTGTGTTTTGCAAAGTTTGCTGAGTCAGTATTTGTAGATTATTTTTCCACATGTGTCTATGGTATACTGAAAAACAATGATAAGCATATCGTATGTTTTAAAAGCTTTTACTGGCAAAAAAATAGAATAAAATAAAATATTTACAGTGTTGACCCTTGTTCTTCATAACGTCTGCAATTCGCTCTGGCATGCTGTATATTAGGTTCTGGGCCAAATCCTGACTGATGGCGATCCATTCTTGCCTTATTAGTTCTCTGAGTTGATCACAATTTGTGGACTTCTGCTCGACCACTCGTCTTGAGGACTGACCACAGGTTCTCTGTGGGATTGAGATCCGGGGAGTTGCCTGGCCACAGATTCCAAATTTCAATGTAATGTTCTTCGAGCCACTTCTTTATCACTCTTGCTTTGTGACATGGTGCTCCATCAAGCTGGAAAATGCACTGATCATCACCAAACTGCTCATGGATCTTTGGAAAAAAGTTGCTCTTGCAGGACGTTTTGATACCATTCTTTATTCCTGGCAGTGTTTTTGGGCAGAATTATGAGAGAGACCAGTCCTTTGGTTAAAAAGCAACCCCAGACATGGTTGGTCTCAGGATGCTTCACTGTTGGCACGTCACACAGGACTCATGATAGTGTTCACCTTTTCTTCTCTGAACAATCTATTTTCCAGATGTCCCAAACAGTCGGAAGGGAGCTTCATCAGAGAAAATAACTTTGCACCAGTCTTCTGCTGTCCAATCCTTGTATTTCCTGCTGAATTTCAGTCTGTCCTTGACGTTTTTCTTGGAGAAAAGTGGATTCTTTGCTGCCCTTCTTGACACCAGGCCGTTGGCCTCACAGTGCGTGCAGATGCTCTCACACCAACCTGCTTTCATTCCTGAGCAAGCTCTGCACTGCTGGAGACATGATTCTGTAGCTGACTCCTCAGGAGGAGACGGTCCTGGCGCTTGCTGGACACTCTGGGACGTCCTGAAGACTTCACCACTGCAGTCGAACCTCTCTCCTTGAAGTTCTTTATGATCTGGTAAATGGTTCTTTCAGGTGCAATATTCTTTGTAGCAATTGCCTTGCATGTGAGGCCATTTTGATGCAAAGCAATGATGGCTGCACGTGTTTCTTGGAGCTAACAAGAACACAATGATTGAAAGTGCTTCTTCCCTCCTTTTACACCAATCAGTCTGCTCTTACAATCTAATTAATACGAAAGTGATTTCACCTGACTAGTACTCATTTACACTTTCACATGTGCTTTTTAGCAGTTAATTTTAGCTGGTCATTTTGTGTCAGGATCAAAAAACAGCGATTTTTTTTTTTTTTTTTTTTTTTTTTTGTGAAACGTTCATTTTTTTGGCCAATGAAGTTTTAGCAATTATTTAAAATGCACTTGATCACTCTACACAATAATCTAGAAACAATGTAAATGAACACCACAACAGCATAAGCAGCAAACATAGAAAAACGCAAAATTTATGTCACTGCCAAAACTTTTGGTCATGACTATACACACACACACACACACACTAAAATTTTCACCAGTATATAATGTGACAAGTAATACTGGTGTCCCCCATTAGGTTTAGTACTTAATTTTCTAATATAACAAAATGTCATCAACATGGAAACTTTGTATATGTTTTTGTGCTTTGAAATAAAAAATAAAAAATAATTTTATGAAGTGAAAACAACAGTGATGGGTCTACAATTTTGCAAGGTTATGTATGAATACTGATTTACTCTAAAGCTTTGATTCTGAATTAATAAAGAAAAATAAAGATTATTTTAAATATTAAATTTGCTGCTTTTACAAGTTTTATAAAAGTAGACTATAGACTGTAATGAGATAATTTCTTTGTTTGTTTATATTTTTGGTCATCACTGTGTGTGGTGCTGTAGAAGTGCAACTACAGTCATATAGCCTATGTATGTATTTGTTTGCTTGCATAAATTTTAAACAATGCAAACTGCATACTCAGTTTTACTTTTATTTTATTAACCTACAGTTAAGACAAATCTGTTCTCAAGATCATTTTTGAGGATTTTTACTTATCCTCAATATATTCATACTTCCTTGAAGAGACCCTGGTAAAGAAAACCAGACTGCTCACAAGAAAAATGCAAAGCCTCCTGCACTTCTGTTGTGCTTTTGCACATCAGACTTTTAGTTGATTTAAATTGTGGTCTAATTAGTGTCAGTAATATTTTAAAGAGGGCGCCTATGCATGCCAAGGCCAGGCTAATTGATGTCATACTCTTTCTCTGTGTTGTTTTTTCTGCCCCGTTTAACTGACAGAGCTGTGGGCTGTTGTGGTCAGGTGTACTGGAAGCTACAACGAGGAGACAGATACTATGCAGCGGGATAATTACCTTCAGTGACAAGAGTTAACCAAGCACCTCTCTCACAGACAACACAATGTATTCTGCTTTTACTGTAATGCATTTTACAGCAAATTACTTAGAACAGTAAGCTTTATTAGCTTTAGTAACATTTTAATTTTGTATTATTATTAATGTAATTATTCCCTGGCGTTTCGCCACGTGACAAATACTGAAGTTTAATTTTCACTAATTAAATAAAGTGATGTAACCTGTAAACAAACACAGTTTGGACATGAGTATTAGACCTACATTATGTTGTCTGTATGTCAAACAAATCTCTCCAGTGGTTTTGAACAGTGACGTGACAAAACCCTCCATGACAGCTCGCATTACTTTCCCCTGATAGCATAAACTGCCTTGAGACTCAATGTCATCTGACATGTTTTCATGCCTCGATTGGCGGCGAGGCCAGATGGAAAACATGAGCAAGAGTGATTGACATGCTCACGAGGGTTGGAGGTCATATTAAGCAGTCATGACGGGCCATCCTTTAGCAGAGACGTTTAACAGGTGCACGCAGAGGGCTGGTGAGCAGCAGGACAATGAGTTTGATTGGGGGCGATGGAGCCCAGTGTGAGGGTACGTGTGGTGACTCAACCAACAGGCTGTTCTCATTCACCGCAGAAGTCTTCCCGTGTGATGGAGTGATGTGAATGATGCATCACAAATCAGGGCTGATTGTCGACATGAGGCTTTATTTCGTTCTTCAACAGAGAGAGCTGACCCGAGTCTCCTTTACAGCTCAATCCATTAGCATAGGACTTTAACATCGGAGGAAAAGAGCTTTGTCTCCACTTTGAGGCACTAAAATATTAGATTCCTTTACTTTTGGAGATAGAAATGCCTGTGGAATGATGAAAATGTTAATGCTAAAGGGAAATGTTAATGATAAATCATAAAGGATATGGTGCTTGTGAAAATGCACATAATCAAATATCTGATTTGCTTTTAAAAGTTTGAACACACTAATTGTTTAACATAATCAACTGCCTGCTTCAGCTGATATTTTGGTACTCAGATAGCCTATTTGGTCGATTGGTTCTCCTCAAGTGGTTGGACATTGTTGTTGTAAGCTCTTGCAGTAAGTTGAAGAGCTGAAGCACAATTTAAATAATAGGACTGAGAGTTGTTAGTGTGTTCCACAACTATTGTCATTTGATTCAACATCATCTACTAAAAATAAATAAATAAGGCTTTACTATTAAACAAAGCGGTATGAATTGTAAGCACATGGAAAGTGCTCTCAGCTGGTTTATTTTAGTAGCAGCATGCAAGGCACTGTTTGATGTGTCTCTGTTGTTATAGCTTTAATTGATTTCTTGTTTTCCACTTGGCCTGCAAGTGTAAATAATGCTGCAATTAAGATTTCACTTATATAAGTCATAATTTGTGAGATATGCTGTATAGTCACATAGTGGATTATAAAGTCATAATTGTGAGAAATGTGGCACAGCATTAAATTTATACTCAAAATCATTGTTTGATGTCTCTCCATTGTTAGCTTTGCTTGATTTCTTGCTTTCTACTATGGAAATAATGCTAAGAATTAAGATTTCACTCACTGGTACCTTTCATTATCTCCACCAGACACCAACGGTATCTCAATCGTCTCCTAAAGCTGTACCACACTGCTTATTTTATTCATTCCAACTCAACGCTTTAGGCTACAGTTGAAAGTAACTAACATCAGCAGGAATGGACAAGCTTCATTTTCATAGCTTCCTGTACCGGTACCAGGGTTTGTTTGTTGTTTTGCCCCCCTTGTGTATCCGTTTCCTCCTGACTGGCACTGCTACCCTGGGGCCTGTCTGTTCATGATATTAAAATATCTAGGGAAAGGGGGATGCTGCCATCAAGAGGTGTGATAGCATCTCCATGGAGGAATTAAATATTTAAGCTGCATAGTAATATGGTATGCTGCTGTAAGACCGAAAAGCTTTTGCAAACTGCACAGTTTTTATGTGAAGAATGTGCTACGTTTGTGCTCATGCAAACTGAACAGAATGTACAACAAAATGTGATATCACAGTTGTTAGTCAACTATCAGTAGGCCTATTTCAGACATAACCTCACAGTAATGTAAAATAAAGAAATTCAATCAGGTTTGGATAATGTGAGGGTAAGTAAATGATGACAGAATTTTCATTTTGGTGAACTATCCCTTTAAGATATTAATTGCTCATATCTACTCACTATATTTAAGCAACATATGATAAACGTATAGCAAATTGAGTGACAGTAAATAAAAGTATTTGAGACCTTTACAGGTTATGCCACGTTTAAATAAGACATCCAGAGAAAGTGTGCTGAGGTCACAACTGCTGAAACTGGCATTAGTTCAGGTGGTTACAGGCAGGAAAACATGTCAATCACTGCTGAAGGCCTCCTGCCAGATATGTTTCCCCCAGGGGTTCAATAGGCACACTGATGCATTGCCATCCACAAATGCAAAAATTAGGTTGAGTAAATAATCACAAGTCATGTGATTATTTTGGCTGTATTTAATGGACTGTTTGTGTATGCAAACCTCAAGATTTTTAATACCTTCAGTGGCTGGCCTAGAATTGATTTAGCTAATGTGATATAATGAACTAAGTGAACTTGCACAAATGAGACACTGCATCTCTATGCTTGCTTGAGAGACATGGACAGGGGGAGAAAATGAGACTTAAATCAATATGTTTTCTTGTTGGAAAATTTTGGAAATTCACTTGTGAATGCAAATGCATGAAAAGGTACGCAAAAATATCATCAGCACCCACAATGAATATATTTTGGAACAGAACGAGCACCAGTGGGGTTGTAGTGGGTCTGAGGCCATAGGCAGCCAGTCTGTTGAAATGGGGTTTATTTTTTTTTCTGCTTAGCTTAACCCCATTCGTTCCCTGTGGTCTACACACACAGTTCTGCTGCATTTGCGCTTTCTTTGATTATCAAGAAGAAAGCAGTATATATTGTGCCAAACTTCCCTGAAGCGAGACAAAATTTGGCTTCTTCCACACAGACCTGCTTTGACTGTGCCCCCAGTGTCCCCTTATAAAAGGCTCCCTTGTTATCCGAGACTTGATGAGACTAAATTTAAAAGGTTGAAAACAGGGGCAAAAAAGAACATAATGTTTTGTCAAGTAAATTGAGCACTTTCGTTACACTCCTTTGTGGAACAGGCATGAGTGAATGCAGAGCAAGTTTGGACTGTTTTCTTTGGCTTTATAATATGAAACTTCGGAAACACACTGCATATCTGCAGAATACCTTCTTTTCATGAAATGATGTGTAAGTTCGAACATTTCAGCAGTGGATTCACGACTGGCTTATGAAATATTGCTTGAGGGATTCAGATGGAATATTTCCAAACTACCCTGGGTGTTTGTTAATGTTTTCTTTTGATAAGGAATTATCACATCTGCAGAACAATAAGAATTTTGTGCTTAAGGCTAATTGAAATGAAAATTACAATGACAACTGGAGGAAATGAAGCCAAAGAGTCCAGTAGAGGGCAGTGTTGGTGTTAAACAGCCGGTGGAAAACAGAATGGCAACGCTAATGCATCCATATGCTCAACATTTTTAACAAATTTAACAAATAACATTAATAAATGAAATGCATTGGTCGTTTGGGCTCACCTTCCCTTTTGTAATGTGTTTGCAGATGGAGCGTGAACACTTTCATTTTAGATTGAATTAAAGGCATTGAAAATCAAAAAAATGATCCGAGAACTAATGACACAAACAGAACGTCTTAAAAACATAATATTAAAAAAATATATATTAATAGATTTCTTGTGAAAAGAACTTTGCACATAAATCTGAATTTAACTGAATTATTTCTGTTTAAATGTATTCATCTAAACCCTAACTCTTTCAGATAGGCCTATTATTTACTGTATTAATTGCCTTTGGCTGTAGTTACAGTATAAATGCTATAATTTTAAACTAATTTAATACATTTCGTTTTGAAAACAACATGGTGTCATAACATCAGACTGCTTATAAAAGCATCTTTCAAATGCATATATGTAAAACTGAAGACACAACAGAGATGGCATTCACATGTTGTCCTAAACATTTAAAGGAACACATCAGGCATGGGATAGAATAATTTAGCATGAAACTGATTTAACTAGCTGTATAAGTGGGTGTTCCTGCTGGTTGCGTGCCATTCTTTAACGCCTTTGCTGCTTCACCTCCATCAGATCAAAACAAAGCTACCTTTTTTACACTCACTGTCCAAAATGGGTTATGTGTGAATGCGAGAAAAAAAAAGAGGTGAAATCAAATACCTCCTCCAAACAGAAAAAAGGTCAGAGATGACGTGAACAGTGAGGGCAAGCCCCTCTCCTGACCGTATCATAAAGCAGCCCATTTCTATAAGCAGCACCTCTTGCTGTTTACCTTTGGCAAAAGAAACCCCAGCACCCACATAAACACCACAACTTGGATGAAATCATGTCATCGCAGTGTACACACTGCACAGTGCTCTTATGTATGTCCTGCTCAGTCAGCATTCAAAGTCACAGGGCATATATTTGAAGACAGAGCAACACATCCGCAGCAAATCATTTATGTTTTCTGAAATGGTTATTAAAACTGGTGTAGAATAATTAATAGTGTGGTTTGAAATGCTTCCTTGCTTTGCGAACAAAATCTATCTTGTTTTGCCAGTGGTTTGAGACCTCACTAATTCAAAACCTATGTGAGAAACCTACTGTATGCCAGTGATTTTATAAGCAATTTGATATTGTGTGATCCTCTTTCTGCCTCAAGATAAAAAATAAAAAATGTAATTGTGATGTTTAAAATGAGAAATTTTAAAATTAAAAAATTTAGATATAAAGTCACACATTTGGGATATAGATTCATAATTGTGAAATATATTCACATTGTGGGATATGAAGTCACAATTTAAGATTTAAAATCACAACTGAGATTTAAAGTCACATTGAGATAAAGTCAAAATAATGAGATTTGAAATCTCATCAAAATGATGCACTAAGGCATCCAACCCAAACAAACCAGTCTCTTTCAGTTTGCTTCACACAAGCTGACAGAAACGACCCCTCTGTCATGATTTCAAGACACGGTGTGTACTCCCAATGAAGCAAAATATGCAATTTAATGAAATTTATAAATATTACGATGAAAATAGTAGGCTCGGTTGTGTGCACTCTGCTAAGGTCAGCAACAGGAGGGCACCTACGGCTCATGCCAAACTTTAGCATGCCTATTTTAGCCATGACGGAAAATTTTCCTCAGGTTCTTTGAGGGCATACAGTGGGGGTACAGGGGAGTGGGCAGAAAGCTCTGTGCTTTACAACTGCTGTGTGAAAATAGGGAAAACTTGCACAACCACCACACTGGCACAACCTCAGTGTGTGTGGGATCTTGACAAATACATCTTAGAACACAGCCAATATCGCAGTCAGGAGGGTGAAACGCAAAAGATTTAGGCTACTGAGAAACGGGAGGGTTGGCAAAGAATGTGTGTGTTGGTGGGTGAAAAGAATAAACAAGACAAACCTCTAATGTGAATATTATTTCAACCTATCAGCAAATGGTGTAGCCTCAGTTTGAATAATTCCCTGTGTCTGAATGAGAAAGCTATGTAATCATAATGACCCACACCTACCACCCATCAGAAAGGACATTTGCAACCAGCATTTTGGAATCATAACATGTCTCAGATCAAGTTACAACTGTTCTCCTGTAATTCTGTCCAATGTCTTGTTTTCAGAAATACACTTATATGTATAGAATGAAAACATCTGGAACTAGATTTGACACTTCTGTGGGCTGTGAGCTGGATATTTATGTATATAAGCACAGTTAAAAATATTCCATTATCATTATACCAACCAGCAATGCAAAGAAAAGCACCCTTATTACCAAGTTCCTGCTGTAAGTATGTTAGAATAATACTCATTAAAATCTGCTGTGGCGGTGAGCTTGCACATGGCCTCTGCAAGCCCTTATGTGAAGGTACTTATTGTCGACCGCATGCACATCATATACGTCCACTCAAGCAAGCAGCTTCTGAGGAATTCATATGAATGTGTGAGTCATTTCTAGAAACTGGATTACAATCACTAGGCTGTGGATATTAAAAATGGATTGGTTGCAAATAGACATCCTCACTGTTCAGTGCTGTGGTCATCTCTCTCTGGACTAATGGATCACAGGCCTGTTCTGAAATGATTGTGGGCAGCAGGGAAAATCCAGTGCTAAATATGAATAATAAAATGCAACTGTCTGTATATTCATGAACGGTTAAGATAGGAATGTTCTTTCCAAATAATATCTAAAGGTTATGCGATGTAAAGAAGCTAGCGTAATAGGCAGATGCCAACATGGGCAGGTTGCGTGACATGTCCTAATCCCTGAAAACCGAGAAAATTACACAAGGTAAAAGAAAATTCTACCCAGGCTTGAATAAATATGGTTTGTGGGAAGCAAAATGTGTTTTCCACTGTGATTTATTAGCTGCCACAATTAAAGAGTATGACACAATTAAAATTACATTTTGTGCCATAAACAATTTCAGTACTCTATCAGGTTGTCAGCAGATGCTGACTTATTGAGGCAGCTATACATTTTTACATATGAAGACACATTTAACTGTCAGAAACATATCAGTGATATTATATAGACAAAAACTAAAACTATTATATTATATATTAGATTATGCTAAATTATGGTCACTGTTGTAAAGGCAAAGAAAATTATATATAGGCCTATATATAATTTTCAACATTTCAATTCAATTTAACATTTATTTGTACAATTTTAATTTTTTTTATAAACTTCATGATGTTAAAAACTAGGGCCAGCAATAGAATAAAATAATCTTAATTAATCTCATGATTTCTGACTAATATGTAGATTTCATTTAAATTAATAAGAAATTTAAAAAATCGAAATATTAAAATATTTTAAATAGTAGATATTCCATTTAATGCAATCAAATATTTCCTAAATATCCCTAATATGTCCTAAATTTATGGCAACGAACCACATTAATAGGAAAAATTATTTAACTGTATGTTCATAACATTTGGTGGCATCATAATTCATTTTGACCGCAATATGAACCACAAAGATTTTCATTGCAGTTTGTAAGGATCCAGCCAATAGTCTGTTGCGTGCAAATATAAAATATAAGTCACACTGTTTTCAGACCTTGGATCTAAACCAAGAACACATGAGCATGTGAAGCCTGTGTAGCTTGACACTCACTGTCCATGGTTCGAAGGTCCACAACGTATCTTGGAAATATAGACATGTATTTCCTTGAAATGACACTTTGGAGATTTATAAATATGCAAATAAATGTAGAAATAAAAGAACACCAGGCACAATACCATTGTGTTTTTGTATTTGTAGCACTACATGTGCAGATTCAGTTCTCTTATTGTTGTGCCGCCTAGGTGTCTTGAGTACAGACAAGTCCTCATCCACCTCCAACTTCTGCCACACTGGCCTGTGAATTTTGACAGAGCTCTGATGCATGCCTCTTTTCTCTCGAGACCATCATACAGATCTGCTCTGGTTCCCAAGCCTTTTGTGGGAAGTTTCTCCACAACACAGTTTCCATCTCCTGGTAACTGTGGTCAAACAAACTGGTGACTACTGTTCAGAAGGCTTGCATCAAAGTGTGTTGACAAAAGATGGGTAACTACTGCATTTAACATTTATTGCAATTTGTTTCACAAAAGCTGACAAACAAAAACAGGGTTTTAGCTTTATAGTTAGCATTTGTGAGAGATTTATGACTGTGCATCAGTTTTTTATGTTTTCAGTTACAAATACTTTTGTAGAAGTGTGCTATTCAGCCATCATGACTTTATTCTATCATCAAACATCTCCAGTAACAGGGGGTTACTGAGACAGAATGAGTAGAATTTTGCCGTTCATGTGATTTCAACATTTCAACTGCTCCAAAAAAAAAACAAAAAAACATAAAAACATTTTTTCTTTTAAGACAGGATACTTTTATGACTGAAGCCTTATTATCATTGGAACGTATATTTTTTCACAACACAAAATGTACATACTGTAATTCTTCAAAACATAAAAATATATTTAAAAGTTTGGGGTCGTAAGATTTTTAAAATGTTTTTGGAAGAAGTATCTTATGCTCACCAATGCTGAATTTATTAAAACAGAACAATTTTTTTAATATTATTGCAATTTAAAATGACTGTTTTCTATTTTAATATATTTTAATAAGTATTTTATTCCTGTGATGGGAAAGCTGAATTTTCAGCAGCCATCAATACAGTCTCATATCACATGATCCTGGAGAAATCATTGTAATATGCTGATTTGGTGCTCAAGAAACATTTCTATTATTATCAGTTTTGAAAACGTTTGTGCTGCTTAATATTTTTGTTCATGAAACATTATTTTAGGAGTCTTTGCTGAAAACAAGCTTAAAAGAACAGAATTTATTTGAAATATAAATCTTTTAACATAAATGTATTTGCTGTTAATTTTGATCAGTTTAATGTTCCCTTGCTGAATAAGTTTATTATTTTTTTACAAATATTTCTCTCTATAATATCTTACTGACAGTAGTGTGACCAAAGCACTATTCATTTCTTTATGAGTAAATCTTTTTAACAAGGGAAAATTTATGTTTTTGAAAAACTGCATTTGATGGCTATATGAACAAGGAAGAAACATGCTTGTGATTTTGTATTAAACAGCAAGGGGCTGTAAGCCTGCAGTCAATGATCTATGAGAGCCTGAGAGGGTGGACAGGAAATGAGAGAGGTCAAGGTGAGTGACAGAGAGCTCACTACTACCACTCAACCACATCTGTGCTTGACATGGAGGAAATGCACTCCAGGAAGTCAGATTAAATCACACACACCAGCATACACACAATGTCCTTCTTTGTCTGTGGTGCCTGTGCACTGCCAGCAGAAGTTGAGTGTTTTCACATGAGGCATGTTGGGTTTTCATTCTTCAAGGTGCAGAGGGTCCGTCTGCACCGTCCAGAGTCTCGAATTTGAAATAACCTCACAGCTGTGTTTAGCCAAAAATCACAGAATTTCAAATACATAATACATCAAAATATACATCAAATACATATACATTATACTCAAGATGTTCATAGTCATGATAGGATTGTATTATAATATTAGTAACAGAAGGATTATGAGTCTAAATATCTTTATTTTAGATTACATGATAATAAATAACACAAAAATGTCTCTCCACTTTTCCCATATTGCTCTTTTTGTGGTACATTTTTCAAATTCTTCTAAAGAAATAATGATTTCCTGGCCTGCCAGGTTGTTACAGTATAAAATTCTGAACATATGCGGCATAATGTACTGTAAAGTGCAATACACCAATGAGCAGCTTCTGAACACTGATATAAAAATATGTTTACAAAAATATAAACTGCAATAGATGGCCTTTTCTACACATTCAACATGTTCAGACATTAACACTTTTGTGTTTGCATGCACAATTGCCTATTTTGTTATTTTAAGGAGGGCTTTATATTTTTATGTGCTTAAAATAACAAAAATATACTTTTTATAAATGCATACAAGAATGAATGTAATGAATAAAAATTCACTATATTTACAACTCGTATGTACTGTACATTACATTTACATGCTGAGTAAAAAGAATGGAGACTTTGTTTTCTCAGAGCCAGATGGTGTCAAAGTCAATGTCTTTTTTTCCTGTTGAGGAGATTTTTCGTGACAGCACTGGCCTTAGATCCAGCCAAGCAAGACCAGCAAACCAAATGCATTGTAATTACTGGCTGTTACGTTACCAAGAGCTCTATTTCTTTGCATCTGTCCTTGGAGGATGGTTTCAAATGACCGCAAACACTCTGAACGCTTTGCCTTCTAGGGGATTCTGTAGGCTAAATTGAAGAATAATGGCCATTATCAATCCAGAACCAGCAGGACAGAAAGATAACATGATTTAAATGCTAGTATGATTCATTAATCACCCTTCAGATACTCACGATACCCTCAACATGCTTTGTAATAAAGCAAAATAAAACCAGACTGTGTAGGTGGTCTGGTTTTATTTTGCAGAGGAGCAGAGTTTATAAGATTACCGTTCAGCCACCCACTAAATAAAATGATTACGTTATCCAACCAAGCTCATATAGAGGGATATTAGGTAGTTAGACTGAAGACGAGTTGAAGCCAAGAAGGAAAGATCGGCTATACAGCAGTAGTAGCTCAAAAGCTGACTCAACACACTCTGTACCTCTCTGAGGTGATGCCATTCTGGTAGGAGCCCTTGTACTGTGTCCTCTTGTCCACAGGCATTACGTCCAGATAACCTCCTGAGTCACTTTGAATCACCCCTGCGTGGATAGCTGCCCTGCATATACTGGAATTCTGCTCAGGTGGACAAAAAGAGGAAAGATGGATCATTTTCTACTGCAGTCGTAACAGAACAATGACCTCCTAATAGCTGCAACTGAGTGACCCAGAGGAACTTTTTTTGTTCTTTTATAACTCAGGAGACTTATGTGAATAATCAGTTACGCTAAAGTATCAACTTTGTTTCAGATGATTCTCCTAAAATTCATTAGGGGAAACAAAAATAGACAATTTTTGGCATATATTAATAGTAGAGAGCTATAAAAATAATGTGGATAGTTTGAGTTAAATTAAGTTAAAGCAGAGTAAAATACAAAGCAAATCTGAGCAGTTTGAGATCTCTTTTGAAATCCTATAGGAGGAACATGTGAAAATACTACGGTCTGTTTCTCAGAAGAATCTGAGAAGCAGAAAACTTCTCTATTTTCTCTATATTGGATTTCATTGCAGGCTAGGAGAAACAATTGTGGTATTAAAAGAAATCTCTTTTCCTATGGGAATCCACTAATCCACTATCCACTAATATTTGTACTGGATTTGGAAGATAGCAGTGACTTTATAATATTTTTAACAGGGCAGATACTAACAGAAACTGGGGAAAAAACACTCTTATGGACCATTCACACAGAAAATCTGAATTTTTCACAGAATAGAATTTTAGTGCTTAAAAACATGAGAAACTTGATAGTAGAATTAAAAAAAAAACTATCCTCTAATGCTTTTTTTCCTTCTTCTTTTTTTAAATTGAGCATCATGCTTTTTGAACCCTGCGTGGTGTGAGAGACACAGCAAAAAATGTTTACATGAACAAATCAAAAGCAGTGTAGTGGAATGAAAAAAGTGTTCTGTGTGAACAACCCTTAAATGTGATGAAGACTTACATCTGAATAATAGTGGGTTCCGATAACTCGGGCATAGCTGTCAAACAAGCAATTACGAGGACAATACAACCTGAAAAAACACACCTTGTTAGTTGTTGTGCTATTAATGATATATTTACTGCATAGTATTTTGTGTAATCCATCAAGATGAGGCCTATTTGATACAACCTGGGACAGTGCCGGACTGGTTTCTTGAAAGGACAGAATTGTGCCACCGTAGTTTCACAATTAACTGCTTTCACTGGCACATTTGATACAGTGAAGGCATTGGCACTCTGATTTTTCCTGAGGAATAACATGGAGAATGTGAGAACATTGTTAAACCCACATCCAGCAGCATGAAACGTGGGTTCTGTGACTTACGCCAAAGTCTGAACTCCATTTTTGAAGGACTTTGAGAATCGTTGCCTTCTGCCCACCCTTGTGACATCCAGCCAGCCTCCATCGTCATCTATTATTCCAGCATGCAAGCCACTGCCACAGATACTGGATTGCTGGAAAAGCAGCAAAATTAATGAGACAGACCATGAGCTGACCACAGTCCATCCAAAATTAGATATAATATTTAAATACATAAAAGTAAAATCAACATGTAAATCTGTACGATGCCACACTGACATCAATAAAATGCAAAGCTACTGCATTTACCTACCATGTCATAATGACCCGATCCAATTACTTTTCCATAGTTGTGCAAGCAGCCTGGTGGGCATTCGTACCTGATTAAAGATTTACCAGACATGAAATTATTCATAGTAGAAAGACCAAACCACATTTGTTAGTAGCTGATGTGCGAATAACCCCATTTTACCTGTTACAAGTAGTTCCTTTGCATTGATCACGTAATCTAGTATCACATGCTACTTGCTGACCTGCAGGTAAAAAATAATGAATAGCCGTCAGTATATAAACACAGGAGTGTTGTTTCTTCTTGTTAAGATTTTAGAAATATAAAAGAACATATACATCTATGCAAACATACAGTACATACTTTCTGATGGCACCCAGTAAAGACTTTACAGCCCCGTCCACTAAAGTCAACCAATGAATGAACTGTTGTGATGTTATCTTACACATCTGGGAAGTACTGATGACTTCATTCCTCTCAATGTTCTGGTTGGGAGAAGGTGTCAGGGTCTCATCTCTGTAGTGGGTGTCGTGGCTTCGGACTGGCTCGGGTTCTGGTTCAATGTAGTTATTTTCCTCTGTCTCAGGGGTGTAATGATAATGACTGCCATCATCTGAAGAGAGCACAATTTAATTACATTTTTCAAATGAATCAGGACCTACAGGCTTCATATGTTAGCTAAATACTGCTTTCTTAACTAGTTTCAGGATGTCAATACTTTAAAATGCTATAATTAGTTATTCTTATATAAATAAATAATTATATAAACGTATTTAAAAAAAAATAAATTCATAAAATACAGCACATCATTTTAGAATATAGCCGGTTTAGTACCTTTATAGCAGAGATTGCTTCTGCAACCGCCGCCATAGCTGGGTGGGCAGGCAGAGCAAGGTGTCCCGTGCTTGTATGGTGCATGTCCCCACCAGTTACCTCTTTGAAAAGGATGCCACATGATAAAAGCGAATTCTTTATTAGAATTATATCATACGGCAAATGACAAAAAAAAGTTGAACATTCTTACGGTGGAGAGTAATTGCAGACCAGGTACACAGCTTTGGCCCAGATCATCCCCCATACATTCATGTTGTAGCACACATTGATGGCACAGCCAATTTTGTTGCTTGTAGCCCAAACCAGCTGTGAAAAAATCATAATATCACTATTTCTATATAGCATATCTCAACTGTTTGATTGCTTGTATCATTGCAAAATATAGTTATGGAAGGATATTGTTGATTTGGTAACGTGAATGTGGTTTTACCTGTGTGTAATGTGTGCAGACGGGCCCAGAGCACCTGTAGGGGCAGTGAGGGTTACACTCTTGCGGATAAGGGTAGCTGAAATCTCTCACCTCATCATACCAGGCTTGGACATGAAATGTTGGAGGTCTGTCTCTAAAGACAATCATATTTAATGCAAACAGTTAGTGCACTGTATAAGATTGGAATAAGATGGAATTGTTATTTGCAATTTTGTTTTTATCTATTCGTAAAACAGCACCTGCCCCAGTGAGCTCCCAGGTTCTGGCCGATCCGGGTCAGTAGGTGAGATGGTCCATGTTCCCACAGACAAGTGTGTGCCCAGTGCTCAGCACTCCTCTCCAGTTCAGTGTCCCACACCTGTTATAGCAAGGAGCCACAAGCTATATTCACACAGCAGCAGAATATGGTAATCGGTCCAGTATTTGAGTGCTTAATACAGTTATGTTCACACATTCAGTTCAGTTACTCACCCAAAAAATAAAAATTCTGCCATTATTTACTCACCCTAATGTCGTTCCAAACCTGTATAACTCTCTTTTTTCTTTGGACCATAATACTTTTTTTTTTTTTTTTTCTCAAAGTCAATGGAAGTCAATGGTCACCAGAATATTGTTATCAATATTCTACAAAATATCTTATTTTGTGTTCAGCAGAAGAAAGCCATATAGGTTTGGACATGAGTGTGAGTAAATTATAGAATTTTAATTTTTTTGGTGAACGATCCATTTAAAACACAACATCAAGTATTTTAAAAGGCAAAAGCCCTTCAGAACAACTTTCTGATAACATTTTTTGTCAGACTGTTGAATCTGGTTCTGCCTACAGTATGTACGTCAATGCATGGTAGTTTAGTTCTGTCCAGTAGATTGATACTAATCTACAAGTGGGCCAGTTGAAGTTAAAAACCATAAAGAATTTCTGTTTCACCAACCTGGGACAAAACAAAAGTATATTAAAACTGCCATTAGAGTAACAACTCTACTGGTTTAAAGTGTTTGTATGAAAGAATAAGCAGTGTACTGTTCTGTACAGGGTTCTGATTATTTCAATACAGAGCAGCTTAATTTAAAATTACATATGCATAGTTTGCTGCCCTGCTCTAATGTCTTCCATATGTGCAGAGCTGGTGCATTCCATTCCATCAGTCCTCAACAAATACTATTCCTCAACCATCTTGATTATTCTGATCTTTTATCCTGCACAATTAAAAAAAGATTTTGCATTTTGATCATGCTTGGATGCCACAAATTGTATCCTTGCTGTTTACAATGATGTTAATGCGAGCTGAATAAATATGCTATGTCGTCAGTATGTACTTGAAATGTTTACCATAAATATGAATGTAATATTGGTCTTTCAGGTGCACAAAATTGCAGCAAGCTTTCTGCATCTGAGTAGAACATGCGTAGAGATGCAAAGCCCACTGGCATTTTATGTGGCCTTTGAGACCCGTCTTGACATTGTTTATTTGTTGCGACGCCTAATTTGCTGTTACAGTGACCATCTGGGTGCATTCCAAGGGAGAAATGCATCCTCTGTGACTCCCTCTCTTCCCTTTCAGAGTAATTGCCCAGAGGACTGTGTAGCATAGAGGTAGCTAATATCTTCTCCCCTACCTGCACCCCACACAAAGACACATTCTGTTAAACTTTGCAAAGAGATACAGGGTTCTGGGATTTGACAGATTTAACACTGAATTGTTCCCAGAGCACTACAGATGTTATCAACTCAAAAGTAATTGACTAAGAAGAATGTTTTGAAACTCTTCTCTTACAGAAGATTGCAAGTGTCCGTCATATGGAATGATCCATGTGCAGTTCTGAGAAATGCATCATATATCATATAACAGAATCACTGTTTTGTTGTAAACTGGACCTAAGAGCTAAAACAAGATGATGGTCTCTGCCGATTTAGAGTGTTCTATTCTGTTCTATTCTTTGATGTCTGAGTCAATATTTGCCTTCATTGTTGCCAACTGCAATGCAGTGGGACAAAGCAGCAGCAGCAGCAGCTATAGACGGTTCTAAGAAGTATCAGGTCATATTTGGCCAGAAAGCAATGAGAGGTCTGGCTAAGTGCCACGTACTGTAGGTGAGCCACAGAACGTGGGAAGGAGAAGCTGCATTTTGGCCTCCCTGATGGACCTGACGAACTGTTTGTTGTAGACCACAAAGTTGACTGTAGTTCAGTGTGTTCCAGTGCATTTGTGCAAAGTGTGGTTATGGTGTGGTACCCAATACCAACTGGCAGAGCCATCTGATAAATTTATGAGCCCCCTCATAACCCCACCAATGTATAAATAGCCTTTCAACTCACAATTCAATAGGAAAGTTGTACTTCAGCATGATTTTACAGTCATGTGACATCTTATAAAATGTTTTCACATTTGCAATAGTTTGAAATACATTTTATTGATTCTTTCTGTGCTTCATCCTCATGACTGATTCATATCGGTTATTGGATGATATCAGAGAATTTTACATATATTTGATATACGTTGCCAGACACTGCATATTTAATTTTATATTTCCATTTTTTTACATTTACATTACTTGTGCCGTCATCTAATGCTTAATGAATTACACTATTAATAACATTGATAAATTTCAAAGTATTACATTTTCAAGCTATTTTTTATAATGCTATGATGTCTAAATCTACTTTTAGTATTTAAAACAATTGTTTTAGTCTTTTACTTTTAATTTATTTAAACAAATGACATACAGGTACACATTTAATACTGGCTATTACATAAAAATAGTGTAGTAGACAACTTAATTTTATTCACTATTTGGCAGGTAAAACCAAATCCGACACTTAATATATTATTGTTCAGGGTTTGATCATAAGTTAAGAACATGATTCAGTAGAATTGTGACTGAGGGAGAATCATGTGATCTTACCATGTACTCCATGTTTGAGGCAGGGGGGTACACCTGACCTCTCAGCTTATTATGTAGGTCAAGAATCAGTTGCATATCGCTCTGTGAAATTGCTCTTTTGCCCCTTGACTTGGATTGCCACCACGCTTCATCCTTATCCATGTATTTTTCCAGGATGGCTTCTAAGTGGGTGGCATTGGGAATCACCATGGAGACCACAGTTTGGACAGTCACAAGCAGAACAAACCCACTAAATAAATCTTCATGTCCACACTTCATGTTTCCACAACTGTCAGTTACAAAATCCAAAGTGGTATCCGTCCTCTTCCTGCGAAATCAAAATAATTTTTATCAGGATTATTTATATATGATACTGAATTTTTTTTTTTTTTTTTTACATAAAGTAATACAACACAATAATTATTTGTGTGCATTTTCATTTGCATGGATGCTCAGAAATAGATCAGTTCACAAGCCTGATTAAAAAGTTAAGTTTCAGCATTTTCACAACTGAGCTGATTGTTTGTCACTTGTCAAGTCTTGTGTACGCCTTTTGCCACACACACATGCAATATTTACGGTCATTAAAACTAATCACACAAGCCTTTGAAGTCTTTAGCGACTCAATGCTACCTTTAAAGAAATTATCTTCACTAGAGTTGCCCTTATAACACTTGTAGTACCATCATTTTAAAATAAATGTTAAGTGTTATTCTTACTGAAATCAAGCAGCATTTTACCTTTTGCCGTTCTGCGCGTGGATGTTTAGCTCCGCTGTTGGCTGGCTGTAATAGTTATTCACTGCTGTTTATGCAGGCTATTTCAAATACACGTGTCCCCCTGTTTTGATCTGCTTGAAGTTTCTTTATGAATGAGTCGTAATGAGTCATTGCGCGGCAAAATAATCTACGTCCAAATGTTTAAATTTGTGAGGCTGCTTTTATCATTTATAGTGAACTTTTAAGCCACGCCCACACCCACATCGACACACCCACAGCACTGAAGCATATACCAGAGAAAACATAAGTATTCTGTATTTCTGGTCTGCGTATATAGTCAACAAAGATTAATGCTATTTTTATATGTGTCCGTGTTGTAGGTAGACCAAATGCCCCCTACAAAGATAGTAAAATCGGAATTTTTTTTTTGACCTTTTGGGGGAATTTTTGGTCAAATGTAGGTTATTTTTTATTTTTTTTTTGGTTTGTTTTTGTTTTGTTTTTATCCAGAACGTTTTCTATGAGTGTAAGGTTTACGGGGCAAAACAGTAAATTGTATATCTATCTATCTATCTATCTATCTATCTATCTATCTATCTATCTATCTATCTATCTATCTATCTATCTATCTATCTATCGGACAAGAAAGATCTGTACAGTATTGTGATACTGTGTCATAGACCAAACAAACACGAGATGGCAGTATTGAGTCATTTTTTTTCTTCAAGCCTTCACTATATGGATGAAAAGCTTTGCTTGAACTCCGTGAACTCTGAATGCTCTCCACAAACATGAAATTTGGGCTGAACAACTATATGGATTTATTTATACTTAACACAACTATTTCAGCTTGAATTTTAAAATGAGAAGCTTAATTTATCACATTATTATCTGGTATATCTGGCAAAGTCACATAGTATCAGATACTTCTCCTGTAATCTTAGTAGAGAAAGAGTTAAAACTTCCCTTTAGATGTATACATTACAATAAGTGTATCTGTTGGCTGGGGTGGCCTTCAGCAGGCCCAGTTAATGTATGCAGTGGTTCTGACCTATATTTTGCTGAGGGAGCTGGGTTGTGTTTGTTATTTGGTGGTGGTGAGGGGGAGTCTTTCAGTTTCTTTCTGCTTACATCCATTGCCAATATTGATGATCTGCAAACTAAAAAATAAGGGTGTGTTATATTTTCCCTGGCCTGAGCAAACATACTATTGGTTCACTATTTCTCATATTTCAGCTTAATCCGCAGAAATGATGAGAATGTTTTCAGCAGATAAGTCTTGCACAGTGATCAGGATTATTTTCAGGTCTCTCAAAACTCTGATTTTTGAGGCCTGCAGATTTGTGGACAGCTCTGAATTTTTCATCAGAAACAATACAAAAGAAAATCTGGAAAGTGGATGTGAACCATTTAGCTTCATAGACACACGTTTACACAATCAATAAAGGTCATGTAGTGCAGCAGCCTCTGAAAGACACTGAAACAATGAGCAACATGTGCCATGAAAATCTTAGAAATGTGTTTACAAATGAATTCAGAACATCTCTTGAACTCGAAGAAATGTCATGTTGTGTATTTGCAAAAGCAATGTTTTAAATGCAGTGTCAACTTCATGTAAACTGTACGCCAAAACAAACACTTCCAAGTAGTAAAGTCTTCTTTATTAGTATATTTTCTGCAAAAAAAAAAAAAAAAAAAAACTGCATATTGGGCTGAAATAATTAATCTCAGCGCAATATGTGCTATCTTCTGTGTAGGGAGATTTAAGGGCATTCAATATACCAATCTCTTATTTAAAAGAAAAAAAAGAGAAAAGAATACAATACAGCAACTATACGGTGGGAATGAACAACAAATGTAAGTAAATAATCATCTCAACGCGCCACCAATTGAAAGACTGTTTGTTACAATATTCTGGCACAAATAATGTATTATATATAATTAATATGAGATTATACCATAATTTTATAGTTTAGATGCACATCCTCTCTTCCAGAGAACTATTAAAAAAAAAGGAAGTGGAGTTGGGGAGAGGTCACAATCTGAGGTCATGTAAGTGTAACCATAGCAACATTATGTAAAACAAGTCAAATTCAGAGTAACAATTCTTGGCATTTAAGAGCACCATTCCATGATCATTTATCATGGACTGCCAATCTAAATAGGTAAAAGCATCAGGCACACAACAACATAAAATATAATGCAACTTATGAAAACTTTACATGGCCAAATAAAAATGTTGAAAATACATTAAACATTTTGCTACTGAAAATTCATTGACAGCCATAAAAACATCTTGCGTCTTTTCATTACCAAAAAAATAGCTTGAATGTTTTATGTTTAAGCACCTTGGAAAAAACCCTGATGTAACAGACTTTTAAAAAATAAAGAAATAAATGTGTATAAAAGTGGAATATAAACATAGAGCGATCAGCACAGACTTCATCTGTGCACCAGAAGAAAATATAACTAATCTATCCATGAGCATCAATATGATGGCTGGTCCTAAAACAGTCATGTTAAGATTATATTAACATTAGCACCATTTCTGGAACTGATAGTATCACATACATAAAAAAACAGCTATATCTGCTGTACAAAATGCATATAGATTTAAAAGATATATTACACAGTACATCACTGTAAAATGCACACAATAGCATTAAAGGAACAATTCACCAAAAAATTTAAATTTGCTGAAAATGTACTCACCCTCTGGCCACCCAGATATGCAGATGAGTTTGTTTCTTCATCTGGACAGATTTGAGGAAACTTAGCATTGCATCACTTACACACCAATGGATCCTCTACAGTGAATGGGTGCCGTCAGAATGAAAGTCCAAACAGTTGATAAAAGCATCACAATGATCCACAAGTAATGCACATGACTCCACATTCAAGGCCCAGTAAGGTCATCATTAAAACAAGTCCATGTGACATCAGTGGTTCAACCTTAATTTTATATGCATGTGAGAGTACCATGACGTATGCGTGTGATGCTGCTGTTGCAGGAACCGGCATTTTGACGTAGAACCCAGATGCGCTGCACCTTGTTTGCAAGCAGAAGAATGCATTTTTTCTTTGCACTCAAAAAGTATTCTCATAGCTTCATAAAATTCAGGTTGAACTACAGATGTCACATGGACTATTTTAACAATGTCCTTTCTACTTTTCTGGGCCTGCATGGTCAGAGAGCTCTCAGAGTTCATCAAAAATGTTTTAATTTGTGTTCCGAAAATGAACAGAAGTCTTACGGGTTTGGACATGAGAGTAACTAATAAATTACAGAATTTAAATTTTTTTGGTGAACCATCCCTTTAACTTTAAACTGTGGTTTCTGGTCAAAATACAAGTCTAAAATAACGCTTCATCCAGTAAAAAAATTCCATCCCATTTTGTCCTCTCACATCAAAATCCACTAGCATATTTGTTTAGAAATGTTTTGGAATGTTTTTGCTTGTAAACGATGCTTGATCTGTATATATTTCTCTTGTGATTCAGACTCTGATTCTGATTTTTCACTGTAGAAAACAATATTTTGGATAGAGGACTCCTATTTTAACCAAAAGCAACAGTTTTAATATCTTAACAATGAATTTGTTTATAACAAACTCACATGTTTTCACTTCACAAGATGTTAATTGATGGACTGGAGTTGTATGGATTACTTGTGGATTATTGTGATATTTTTGTCATCTGTTTGGACTAAATTTCTCCAAACCTATTCTGAGGAAGGAACAAATTCATCTAAATCTTGGATGGCCTGAGGGTAGTAAATCAGCAGATTTTCATTTTTGGCTGAACTATTTCATATAACAGACATCTTATTTAAACCAGTACATGAAGTTTGAGTTGATGGCAGGAAAGCACATGTTGTTGCTGCATGAACCTCCGTAGCTTGGAGGGCAAGCTGAGCATGGCACACCAACTCTGTAAGGTGCCTCACCAATCCAGTTGCCCCTGAAAAAAAGGACTGTTTTAAAAATATACCACAAAGATGAGCATGCATAACACCTTAGCCATGTGCTGGCATTATCAGACTGAGAATGGTACACTCTGTGCTCTTGAAGGGTGAAAGATCTGGCTAGAGTTGTATTAAAAGATAAAAACATGACTAACTTTGGAGAATAATTGCAGACCAAGTACGTTGCCTCCCTCCACACGATGCCCCACACTACCATATTGTAACAGGTTTGGATGGCACATCCAACTCTGTTTGATGACGCCCACACCATCTATAACACGCAGAGAGTGTCAGACATTTTACTGTTTGCTTAATCTGAATTATGACTTGCAACCAAACTCACTTGTGTGTAATGTGTGCACATGGGTCCATAACAGCGCATCGGGCAGTGGGGATTGCAGTCATGTGGGTATGGAAACACATAATCTCTGACCTCATCATACCAAGGTTTAACCATCTGAAGAATGGAGTGGTAACTAGCAGGAGCAGAAACAATTTAGATGCAATTTAGAAAATAGGCCAGGGGAAGCATCATCCACTGGACTGCATCCAAAACACAAAATTCTGGTCTGGCACATTGCCTCGAGTCTTGTTCATTGTTTGTAATTGGATAATGCTGCCATAGTGACATTTCAAGCCATTGAATGAACACAATTCTTCTTTATTGTAAAAATAAAAAAGATCTGAGAGGTTGTTCTATCAATAGCAAACAGCTGTTCACATGCAAGACTTACTTGCCAGTTCGGACTGAGAGGTTTTGACCCAGATATCGGAGAAGGTAAGGAGGTCCATGTTCCCAAATACAGGTGGCTGCCCAAGCTTCTGCTGACCTGGCTAGGTCTTCATTCCAAAGCTAAAATTAAATTATTATTATTTCACAATTTTTTACAGCTGAAACCGTGAAGGAAATCATATCCATGTCAAATAAGCTGGCAGTTAATCATACACACACACACACACACACACACACACACACACACACATATTGGTGTGTGTGTGTGTGTGTGTATGTAAATACCCACATGAAAGCAATAAATCAACAAGAATTTTATACTTTTTAAACTCAAAAGTAAATTTATCGGTGGTATTAAATGGTCTATTATAACAGGATTTTATAATATTTTATTGTATCCAGCAGGAGGAGCTGTGGAATGATTTAAATGCAGTACTGCATGTCAATCTAATCAGTTTCTTATGGTTTTGGGATTTAGAGGTAAAATGCTGCATATTGTTTCTTTGGAAAGATGAAGGATGAGTTGGTCGCTTACCATATATTCCATGTTGGCTGCAGGTGGGAAAACATTCGCTCGCACATTGTTGTGATAGTCCAGAATAGCTATCATGTCACTTTGCGAAATGTACCGTTTTCGCCTTGATTTGGGCATGGATGCTAATCCGTCATTCTCCATTTCCGTTTTATTGACAGTGATTTTGGTTCCGGTGAGCGTTTCAGTCGCATTTCTGATAATCCAAGCGCTCGCATCACTGACTATGAATACAAGAAGCAAGTCGGTAAAAAAGTTGATGCTCTTCATCCCTCTTTGGTAAATAATCTGCAAATAAAATAATACTCATGAACATTTACATCTCAAAATTAAATGTAATTGAAACAAAGAGTGGCATGATATTTGAAATATATAAAATGTCATATAAAGTAGCTATATAATAATTTATATGGGTTTCTATAAGTTTCCTGCACATCGTACCGTTGAAGTGTTCGTAGGTAATCTGTTTGAGTGTGCGGCGAGGCAGCAGCTCCGTGAGTCTCAGTTATCCTGATGGAGATCTCTCATCCTGAACACTGCTGCCTCTGGCTTTTATACTGTGCTGCTGTGATTCAGGAGGCAAACGCAAGGTGCTCTTCTACCCGCCGGTCACCTGAACAGGGCATGTTTCCAGCCCAAATGAGGCCAGCTCACTATCTCACACTCTTAATAGTAGTAACACCCATACGAAAATTAACCACAGTTTTGCTACACTACCCATAGTAGGCTATGCTTAAACTGTGGTTTTACAAATGGTGATCAATATGTCAAAAAAATCATGGTTGCTACACTTTTACTGTAATAAAACACATGGTTAATTTTCGTAAGGGTAGTGCAAGTCTATCTCCAATTCGTGATCAAGCTGTGTGTGTTATTTATTCATTCATTCATTCATTCTGAACACTGCTATTTAACTAAGAAATAGGCTACATAAATGGGCAAAACATAATTATTTTTATGAATAGAAATAATTTTATTAGCTTACTTTGGGGGAGACCCGGGATGGTTGTAACATGGGTTAGTTGTAACACTTTCAATTTATCAAATAAGGAACAAGTTACAAATCAGCTATTCTGTCTTCCCACATCCTCAGTTTAGTCCTTATTCCGCATGTGAGGAAGTAGAGCTTATTAGAGATTATAGAGGAGAAAAACTCATTTTGAGGTAAGAACGTTTTTATACCTCTTTTTTTTTGTGATGGCAGTCCTTGCTTTGTAGTTCAACTCATCAAAGTTAAATTAAGTTTATTGTGTGTCTGTAAATATTTTTCATGCAAGTTGTTAGTGCTAATGTTTTGACTGTTAGCTGTAAGGTGAGCAAGTTCATGTCTACAAGACTCTGGGTTAGTTGTAACATCAATGAAAAATGGTATAACTTAACTTGTTTTCTTTATATGTCATGGAAGAGAAAGACAAACCAAGGGGTGTCTCTCAATGTTCAAGTGTTCAAACATAAACAAACAATCTCAAACAAATACAACTGAAATTAACTAAAATTCCAAAACACACAAACACACACACACACACACACACACACACACACACACACCAATTATGTTGAAGTCTTAAAGTCAGTGTTGAATTAAAAGCTTTCAAAATCCATTTTTTTGTCATAATCCTTATTGCATAATGTTACATCTCACCCCGGTGGATATCATAATGTGCACTATTGGGCTAATTGTAACATTTTACTCCTCGTGTTTGAAACTAAACCATGCATTTTCTGTTTGTGCTGCAAAGATAACAGCTATGCCATTTAATAGCAATCCGATTTTGAACCCACTGGCTTAAAAGAATTCCAAGATACAGACAAAAATGTAAAGAAAATGTTAAAACTAACCCCAGTCTCCCCATATGGACCTTAAATGTCAACATGGATGAAAACGAAGTTGTCAGGGCTGGTCTTTGCAATGGCATGCATTTAAGTTCCTATAGATCATGTAATTTTCACAGCACACATTTTTTTACTTTTTTTTTTTTCAGATAGATGTTCCGTCAGCTGAACAATCGGTATGTTGTTATGTATGCTCTGTCCCTCACAGTCTTGCTTTCATTCTTATCAAAAATTAAATATGGCTCTAGGTCTATTCAGACTGGGCAGAGACAGGCAGGAAACAGGTTTCCCAGATAGGCGGTTCTATAGTGTAGACATGGGCAACAATAATTATTCAGAAACTTCTGACCAATCAGAATTAAGTATTCTGGACAGGCAGGCCTGTAATAAAACAAATTAGTTTGTTATTAGTTGGCTAGTTGTAAAAAAATATATATATAGCCTAGCTTGCCATGTTGTATTAGATGCAGTTTTTTATCCTTAAAAAATGACTAATGTCATAAAATCAACATAAAGCATAACAATCCTTTGTGGAGATTAAAATGTTAACTAACTTTTCTCAGTGTATTAAACAGCTTAGATGTAGAAAGTCATTGAGGTATGGTTTTTGTATTATATGTATTTGTTATGTCTTATTCATTATACAGATACACTTGTTCAGTGTTTGCGTCCAAACAGCCATTTGCCAGCATGTGTGGAAAGCCAAATTAAGAAGCCCTTCAGAGGCATATCGTTTTCTTTGGCAGGTGGAAGCTGAGTAAGAACAACGTGACGCACATATGACCCCACTCCCCCCTCTCCTCCCTTCTTCTGCTGAACTGTGAATTTGCAGGATTTCTTGGAATTGAGTTTTACTGCTTATGCATTCTTTGTTCCAGAAGGGAGATGTTTACTGTGTCCAAGCAGTAATTAGCCCTAAGTTAGACGTTTAGTTTTTGGGTTAAATTGTATGTAAAGGAAATGTCTGACATTATGACATTACTTTGCAACTTTTACTGTCCTGCAGAGTTCAGCCCCAATCCTAATTAAACACTCCTGAACCAGCTAATCAAGGTCTTCTAGACTCACTAGAAACTTCTAGGCAAGTGTGCTGGAGGAGGTTGGAACTATTGTCCCTCCAGGAGCAGGATTGAACACCCCTGAAATAAACCAATAATGAGCCTTATGACCTTACTGGAACCCCCTCTTAACAGGGCCCAGGACAAAGTTCCTATTTAATACCCTCAATCATAGCCTTAATAATTATAGATTGCCTTATAGGTAGTCATGGCCTAATGGTTAAAGAGTCTGACTGAGGTTCGATTCTCAGGTCCGGTGAGAATTGTCAGTGGGGGTAGTGAGTAATTAGTGCTCTCTTCCACCCTCAATACCACAACTTGAGGTGAGACCCTTGAGCAAGGCAGCAATATGGCTGCCCACTGCTCCATGTGTGTGTGCACGCACTTCGATGGGTTAAATGCAGAGCACATATTTGGCCTCACATCACTTCACTTTAATAAAATGGACAAATGCTATATCATAAGTTCTTTTTCAGTCTGGCAGAAAGACACTTCAGTAATTTGTCAGTATCAACAAACTATGTCATATACTGTATGGGACAAAAAGTGCATAAAGAAACATAAAAGTAACTGGAAACTGCATCATTTTAAATTGCGTAGTATCTGTGAAAAAGTAAGAAAATGATAAAACAGTATGCAAGAGACCAGATGAATAAGATAAATGAATATCTGGAATCTTATGGATTTCTTTTCACCTGTGCACAATATTTGATTTTTAATGGAGGAACCATTCAGGCTGTTTTTGAGTTTAAGGATACATTTCACACAGACTGTGCTTCAGCAGCGTAGTAAAATGATATGAAAATGCAAGCTTTTCCAGTTTTTTTGTATGTTAGCCCTAATCTAGTTTTATGCTAATTCAACTCATAATTACTTATTGAATTAATATTTGATTATTTATTTATAATGCATATTCATATTTAGTGGACAAGTAATGTTTAGCTATTACTGAAGAGTAGAAGAAAAAAAAAGTTCTACTGCCAAACCATGCACATCCTTGCTGAGCCTTTGTGTGCTCCACCCAAAGATGTTCTTGCAGACTGGCAGCTCATAGTCACAGAATAACGCCTTTATTACCTTGTGCTTTATTTAGGACGTAAATACTGTCACAGTGAAATGTCCAAATGACAAACCTGTAGTCAGAGGACCAGTTCACTAAAACCAACGGCTTCTATATATAACTTTTGTATATATTCCTTAAAACATTATATATTAAAACCATTGTGTTTAATATAAAACCTTGTGTGCATGTGTAAATGTGTTTAGTTTGGTAAAATGATTAATCACAATCTATTTAATCTTGAAATGTGGAACTGAACATTTTGGCTAGAAAATAAAAAATAATGACAGGAAACATACTATTGAATTATTCAGTGGGAGCAATGAAAATCAAGGAATATTCATTCACCATATCACATGCAGAACCAGGCAGTATTTGTTCACTGGCATCACTAAACAGTCCATATAAACTGACAGGTCACTTTATAACAAATTGTCCTTGGCCTTTAAAAATATCATGTTTGCAAATGTACAGTTCAAAAGTTTGGGACCATAAGAAAATGTTTTGAAAGGTGTGAACAAACATAAAAAATTTAAAAAAACAAAAAAACTTCAAAATTTAAAAAATAGAATCAAATCCTAAAATAACTGTCTTCAGTTTTAATATATATTTAAAAAAAAATTATTCCTGGCAAAACAGAATTCTCAGTAGCCATTACTCCAGTCGTCAGTGTCACATGATCCTTCAGAAAACACTTTAATCTGCTGATTTGGTGCTCAATAAACATTTTTTACTATCAGTGGTGCAAACAGTTGTGCTGCTTGACATTTCTGTGTAAACAATAAATTAATTATTATTATAATAAACATTACAAAATTATTTTACTGAACAAAAAAACAACATTTATTTGAAATACAATTATTTTGTAGACTGTCACTTCTAATCAATGTAATGCACCATTGCAGAATAAAAATATTCATATTTCTTGAAAAGAAATAAATACTTTAAAAAAATTAAATCATACTGACCCCAAATTTTTGAATATTATACATTTGAAAGTTACATTTACCCTACAAGCAGTTTGGAGAAAAAATGATAAATGGAAAAGGGACCTTCTGTGACCCAAACAAAAATCAGTTTGAATCAAAAAATGGAGTACATATTTCTTCTCTAAAACATCTATGACATGAATGAAAAACTTGTGGGATAAATGCTAATAAAAAGAACAGTAGTCTGGCACACATTTATGGCTTCATTTGTTAGGAAGAAATAATGCAACTCCAATAGGGTGATATGTTCTTGACAAAAAATGCAAAGATCATCCAAAATACATTTATTTCTTTAGACAGCATTGTTGCATACAGTTAGGGTGGGTGTTTTGTTGTTGTTATGAATGATTTGTGAAATGATAGACTGAGACATTTCTGTGGATGATGTTCCAAAACTTTGTACACCAATTGTTGTTTGATCTCAAACCTATTTTGTTGAAACAAAAATACAATATTAAGTCATCTTTAACATGACTTAATATTTAACATGATTAAGCTAAATTTCATTGTGTCATGTAATCAAGTTTCTGACTCTGTACTGATGTAATGATTATTTAAACGGATTTGCATTCAAAACCAATACATAAGTACATCAATATGGTACTAACACATGCTATTATAGGCCAGGCCTAAAACACAACACTTTATTTCATACTGTATGTAACAGTCTAATGGGTTCTTGAACTGAGTCTGTCCAGGGGAGCTGTCCCTGCAATAAGTGTAATGTAAAGTACTTTGGAAAAAAGAACTATGACAATCTTGACAGCTTCTAATGAAAAACATTTAACTAAAAAACATTGTCAACATGCACTCATAGAGTATGTCGGCCATGACAAGCAATCTTGTGTATCTGATGTGTGCTTAATCAAATACATCATATTCTCTGAATAGTGCAGAATGCCAAAACACTTCTGACATCATTTCTTGCTTCATTGTTTACTTGATAACAATTGTGCTTAGATAAGACTCAGGGGTGACAGAGAAACTAGCTCAACAATTATGATACATGGCAAATTCCAGTAACAATTAAATCCTTGCTTTCATGTTATTGACATATAAGATGTCAGAGTAGGGAGAAAAAAAGACCTCCAAGCACAACAATCCTCTCAGTACTCCATAAAAGCACTGGACTACAGCTTGAACATGAAAAAGAAAAAAGTGCTAAAGACCTCCCTTACTATCATGAGTCATTCAACAGAATTCCCTGGAACGCAAAGAGAACAAACCTCTAATGCACTCACTTAAACTGCTGCGCTGCTACACTGCAGCATATCGTCATTTTAACATAATACGGTACAAACTTTTGTTTTGAATATTTATTAATATGTGGGATTTATGAGCACTCTAATAAAAAACAATTGCTTTCAAATGAAGCACATTTATGTCTATAACTAGAATTAAAGCTCATGAGAGAGATCACCAAACAAAGTCTCTGGAGCCTCTATGCCAAGATTCATAAACACAAATATATTTCCTTTAAAAGAGTCATATGGTTCAGTGTAATTGGTTCAGCCTAATGCTATGATTAACTGTCTGTTTATCCTTCAGTCCACATGTAATCCTTGATTTACTTTCTTAGAGTTCAAGCTGATATCAGTGATGGACCTCAGTATCAGCTGGCATCTTGTGACCACCATGATGCAGTGCAGTGTTTTTCTCATCATAATTTTAATGACAAATGATTGATAAGATGACCTCAATCTTCCTACTGTAAAACCTATAAAAAATAATTAAAACCACATGTGGGAATCTATAACCAAATGAAGAAATCTAAATATAGTGTGGTTTTTATATCAATAAATTGTTATTTTGTGGCTTGGCAATCTTGCGTCTTTGGCAAGACAAAGATAATGGAGGTCTAACAGTGTGGAAAAGGACTTCACACATCAGATTTATTTACAGGACATTCCACACAAACTCAATGACCCGAGGATCTGTTTAACACAGATATATTGACCAAATGTAGAACCAGCATCTGTGCTACTTTCGTTTAAGTACTGAATATTTGTAAATTCCTAGTCGCAGATTCCTGTTGAAATGACAGGAACAAGCAAGTGGCTATCTTTATGAGTGAGACATTCAGTCATTTTCAAACATTCACTAAACTAATTCATTGAGAATCACTGGTAACGCAGAGACTGACTGCATCTGAATATACTTTCCGACTATACAGTAGGCCAAAAAAGTAGCAGTTTGTGAAAACCATATGTAAAACAAGTACTATGTCAGATTTCACAGTATTTATAATTCAGGAATAAATAAGTAAATCAATTTATTGAACACAAACTGTGTTTGGTGCTGTTCTGGCCAGAGCACTGCACAGTGGAAACCAAAGCACTTTAAATAAATGTGAATTATAGAGTGCAGTGTGGAATAATGCACAAATTAATGTTGAATGTTGTAAAATGTGATGTTGCATCAAAGAGAATTTTAATGTGCTCTAAACCGACTGGAACAGGAGCTGTATTTTTTGCAGTGATTAAAGTGATGGTGCTCTGGGCTGGTCAGTTGTCTGGCCTGAATTTTCAGAACATATGGATACTTAAATTTTATATTCATTACAACACCATACTGTCACCAAAATAAGGATGTCTTTAGCCTGCTATGTATTAAGCATTGCTCCAAAAGAAAACATGCATACCTTAAATGCATTGTAAATTGCTTTGGATTAAAGCCAAATGCATTAAATACATATAAATGTCTGAATCTATCTCCAAAACCTTTTGATAGATCATAACAAAGGGTTGCACTGTAGGTATGCATTTCACAGAGACCATAGTAAGTGTGTGTTTGTGTGTGTGTGTGTGTGTGTGTGTGTGTGTGTGTGTGTGTGCGTGTGTAACAATTCTATCTGCATTCCAACATCTTTTTTCTTCCTCAATTCACATGTATGCCAGAAAAGAAAAGAGCTCTCAGTACCATATATAGAATTACACTACAAAAATAGAACTAACAGACGGCATTTACAAATATTCAAACTATTAACACAGAAGATTATTACTTGGCGATATCATCATCCACCACTATAACTGTTTATAGGAATGACACAATTTGATGACATGCAAAACCTATAAAATGAAACAATGACTAAAATGTATATTATAAATGAGCAATAAAATGTCATTCTCTTGTGTCACAGCAATCAAAGGAGAGGGTAACAGCCAATCTTGTTTTAACAATGTAAAGGACTGTTTTAACAATAACAGCTGACATAATGGCAAGAACTCACAGTTGGCAGAACTCAACTGGCTGAAATCATCGTTTCGAAAAAGAGATGATGTCATCCAACCATGTTTTTCAAGCTGATACAAGGGGTGCGATAAGGAGCAACATAAATCAGCTCAACAGCAATTTACAACGACACTTCCCAACCAGATTTGTCTTATCTTTGTGTAGTGTATAATTGTAGCACCTTTGTGCAGTTCTATTGTACTTTTCATGCAAATGGATACTGACCAACATAATAGAGAAACAACTCAAAAAGATAAAGAGCAATGACAGAGAAAGAATATTATAGATGTCCTGTTGTTTCTGTATATATTCATTTAGTACATGTGTGTTCTTGCACACTTACACAGAATACAGCAAATCTTACTTTCACACAAGTCAAAGTCCATGCTAACTGTACAGTATCAATTACATTGTTTCTGCAGTGAAAGAAAACCAGTTGAGCACTTCCACTGTTTTTCTGAGATATTTGAGCACCCAATCTTTGACGTCTTGTCCTTGATGTGAGGTTACATACTGTATGAGCTTCGGTGGGTTGCTAGGGAAAATCCACTGCAATATGGCATGTAAAATTGTCTTGTTATGTCTTGATAAGACTTTTTCATATTTCTTAACCTGTCTGTTATGCAGTGGAAAATAAATATATTTTAAATGCGTTTTCTGTAGAAATATTTCATTAGGCACAAAGGAACACAGGCCCTTTGGTATTCATGTCTCCTACAAAGACTCATTTTGATAGAGAGTGCACTGATAGCTTTATCTATAGGAATATAGTTTGGCTTTGCAATGCCCTCTGGAATATACTGGCAACCCTGGTTTTGTCTTTGTTCAAGCTAAGTGCTTAGCGAGTGTTATTGTTGGCTTGCTGTTCTGTTTCTCTCCCGTTTGAGGCCTGAGCTCTCTGCAGTGCCTCTAAACAAATACTGAGGGCCCAGCCTTTTTGAAACCCATGAACTACTGCCTAGAGAGGCACGAAACAGGTCTTAAATGACCAGCTGGGGTGCTTTATTTTCTCAGGTGGACATAAATATAAGAAAAATATTGTATTGGATAACCATGTTGCCAACTATTGGATAACCATGATGCAACCGTATTAGCTCCTGGTGTGAACATTCATGTAAGCCAATGCCATTTTGCAAGTGAATCAAAACTGTCATGTTTGGTTTATGATGCAAGAAAGAATCATTCAACTGTTCTGCTGTAACCAAAAAAAAAAAAAAAAAAAAAAAAAAACAATCAAAAAACTCCAGTTAGTTAGAAATAGAGATATGATAACTGGATAAAGCAATGTTCTTATCCTAAAACAGATTTTTTTCTTGTTCTTAAATTAACTTTATTCTATGTTGCTTAACCTATCAGCTTTAGGTAAAATTAACTGTGCTCTTTTTTAGAAGTGGTTCTGTCTATGCTTATTTAAACACAGCTGCTGTTTTGGGAAAAGGACTTTGACATCATAACAATGTTTGCCCATATGGAACCAAAGAGGCCTGCTTCACGTCATATATATATATATATAAATATATTTTATTATTGGAACAGTCATTCGGACTTAGCAATAAGTTTCATAGCTCATAAAAGAGATGTACTGTAACGAGACGTTTAAGTGTATTCCACACACAATGGGAAATGTACCAAGCACACACTGACATCTTGTGGTGTATTATGGTAAAATGTCCTGCTGGGATCTGTTTTTTTTTTTTTTTTTTTTTTTTTGTATAGGGTTTTTATTTTTGTATTTTATTAATTCATTTCGTTTGTTTGTTAATTTCTTCATGTGGTTACAAGTGCATTTTTGTATATTTAAGCTTTGTTATTTTATTTTATGTATTTTTAATGCTGAAAAACAAAAAATTTTTCCTTGAGGAAAAATTTCCTGAAGCAAGCTGTTACTTTCTCGTCGACAGTAAAGCATATTTTATAAAATAACTGAAGCAAAACAACTCACGTCAATCACATTTTTTATTAATAAATGTAATGTTGTAGATTCGCATATCAGTAGTCTATTATAGCTGTCTTGATGTTTTCAGATATATTTCATATTATGAATGTCACACTTGTCACAAAACTGAATCTTGACTGAATTCTTACTGAACTCTAGATTAAAAACTTAGCCTTTAAACAAGGACATACTGTATGCAGAGGACTAAGAGAGTAGAAACATGAAGGATAGACACCAGGGGTCACTATTGCCATTCATTTTTTACTCAAATGCATTGTAAGATTTATTTCATACTCACTCACAACACCTGTTACTGAGAATTATTCAAAATGTTAGTGATAGGAGGCCTCAGAAAATAGTAAATATCTGATTAGAGTTAAATCAAGTAAAAATTTGGTCACACTTTAGTTTGGGGACCAATTCTCACTATTTACTAACTATTAACTGTGATTTTGCCTCAATAAACTACTAATTAACTGTTTTTAACTATTAGTAAGTTGTTAAGTTTAGGTGTGGGGTAGGGTTAAGGGATTTAAAATATGGTCCTGCAGAATAAGGCATTAATATGTGTTTTATTATAAGTACTAATAAACAGCCAATATGCTAATATGCATGCTAATAAGCAACTAGTTAATAGTCAGAATTGTTCAAATAAGTATTACCAAAAATATATATTATCAAATTAAAATCATTATCTGACCTATATAAAATAGGTTAGAAAATAATGATTTTAATAATGATAATTGACAAGTGTCACACATGTCTTTTAACTAGGCTTATTTTTAGCTAAGTAACTTACCACAGCAGTAGACTATGTACTTCTGCATTCAGCTAAGTAACTTACCACAGCAGTAGACTATTTACTTCTGCATTCAGCTAAGTATAACTTACCACAGCAGTAGACTATTTACTTCTGCATACATTGTTTTAGCATTGTTGTATAATACTGTCCACGTGGATCAGTGTTTCTATTCTAAGGACTGATGACGTTCTTTGTCACCTTTTGCATGGCACAAGTTCATTCATCTTTCAGCAAATGTCTGACATCATCTGAGTCTACACAGAAACTGCAATCTGCAAGGCAACATACTGCTGAAATGTCTTGGCAGTTCAGTAGCCTAAATTAATTTGATGCCACAGAGAAATTATACATTTTCAGGATCTATTTTTAGTTATAAGAGCATAGTATCATTAACACCACTAAAGCTGTCATAAATCTACCTGGGACAAAACGTGACCACATCTGATCATGACAGTGGTTGACTAATTTGTTGTGACAACATTACCGCTGTTTTCTTGACTAGTTACAATGATGTGGCACAAGTTATGGCCAAGGTAAGCTACATAATTATAGACCTAATTGCGGACTAAACTGGTCTGACTGTTGGAGGGAGAATTTAGAAACAATAAAAGTCTATGCCAGATCCATAAATCTCAAGGTCGTCTTGCAGATCATTTTGTCACAACAAAATTTATTATGAAATTTGCTCAACATAGCTGTCAACAATGTGATATTACTGTAAAGCTTTTACATAAGCTACTAAGATATTTTTAACTCCTTTAACTGATCTGTCTATCTATCTATCTATCTATCTATCTATCTAGAGTCACCAGAGGCATGTAAACAATTACACTATTGCTAAATCGTATAAGTGCAGAAATATCATATAGAAAATAATAAAAAAAAAAAAAAAAAATAAAAAAAAAAATAGAATATACTACAAAGAAAACATATCAAAATTAATTAATTTTAATTATAAATAGAAATAGTATATTTAGAAAATATGGTTATGCGAAACAAAATCTGTCTATTTCTGATGATCAAAAACTAAAATTTACATCGTTCGCCCACCCATAATGTGAAACGATGTGAATGTGCTACAACGAGAGGGCGGGCTTGTAGTACTGACGTCATCAGCTGGGTGTCTCTCGCCCGGCTTTGGGCTCCTGTCTCTTCTCTCATAAAAAAAAGGCCAGGAACGGCGACAGTGTCAGCGGCTGCGGCTCCGGCGGCTGTGCGCGATCCTCCCTCTCAGTCACCGCCGACACTCCCAACAATGCGCGCGCTCACCCATCTCCACCAGACACCACCGCATCACACCACTGCGTCCGCAGTCTGAAATTTACCTCCGCTTTTTTTATTGTTGTAGTTGTTAAGCATCCGACATACTACCAACCAACGAGACGCAAACACTTTCATTTCAACCCTTCATCTGAATGACGGGCGGACGGTTCGACTTCGACGATGGCGGCACTTTCTGCGGTGGATGGGAGGACGGAAAAGCCCACGGACACGGCATCTGCACCGGCCCCAAGGGCCAGGGCGAATACTCCGGGTCCTGGTCCAACGGGTTTGAGGTAGTCGGGGTGTACACCTGGCCCAGTGGAAATACATACAATGGTTACTGGGCGCAGGGGAAACGGCACGGGCTCGGCGTGGAGTCCAAGGGGAGGTGGCTGTACCGCGGGGAGTGGAGTCAAGGATTTAAGGGTCGATATGGGGTTCGCCAGAGTCTCAATACACCTGCCAGGTATGAAGGCACATGGAGTAATGGACTGCAAGATGGATATGGGGTCGAGACATACGGAGATGGGGGTGAGTGCAGCTATATCACTTGACCTATTTAATGTTCTGTAAAGTCTTGCGTGTATGTGATGCCACTGCCGAGTGAAATCGTGTCTCTGATTTATAATACATCACTATAAAACAAATGCCTCTTATGAATAATATAAGGATTCTTTTTTCTAACATTTTTGTGAAAGATCAAACAAGATTGCGTCTTGTAGTGCTTGAGTTATTTCTAGTGCCTGGATTTTGCCCCTAAATAATGGGCTACAGATTTATGAAGCAGTTTGTCCATGCAGTTGAGTTGATGTATGGCATATAACTGGACTGGTCAGCAGAAGTTGCTCACAGAGGTCATGGCTAATAATAGTTACATCTGCAACATGTCAAATCAAAGCTCTTCCAGCAGACTAGTAGACCAGCAGAAAAGTTCTTGTCTTCTTTTGCAAGAAATATTTGTGCTACATGAAAATTCTGTGCTGTCATTTGTTGGAAGTTAAATCGTAAAATGGAGATATTTAAAAATGTGTATTGTCCACCTGTTAATTTAATTCACTTCATACAGTGTACAGTGTACACTCTGGGGATAGTTCACCCAAAAATGAATATCATTATTTACTCACCCTCATGTCGACCCAAACCTGTATGAATTTCATTCTTCTTCTGAACACAGAAGATATTTTGAAGAATTTGGGAAAATGTGTGTAATGTAGGTAACCAGACAGTTGATGGTATTGGCTTCCATAGTATTTTTTCATGCTATGGAAGTCAATGGCTACCATCAACATTTATCAAAATGTCTTATTTTGTGTTCAACAGAAAAAACAAAACTCATACAGGTTCGGAACAACTCAATGATGAGGGAGGACAGGATTTAAATTTTTGGGTGAGCTATCACTTTAAAATACAGTGACCATGTTTCACACATTAAAAGTGACATTTTGGTGCCTAATTATTTTACAGGTTATAAGCATACAAAACAAACTAAATTACAAAGTGATTAAACAGCATCAGAGTATTCAAATAACTTTTAGATTGCGTACTAATATATTATGAAGTCTTCTAAGAAGAAATTTAAATCCGAGGTAAATTGATATTTGGCAAGGACCATGAAGTTCACTTGAAATGTGGTGGAGTAAGAGAGTTTGGCCTACTTTTGATTTTATGAGGCAGGGTCACACATTACCACTTACTCATAACTCATTTTCTTCTTCTGCAAAAAATCCTGAAATAGGCACTTTTGCACTGTATATCTTTTTGTATATCTTAAGTCACTTCTATTCTGCCTCTTTACCTATTATTGGAATTTTGGCTTCTCAGCATTACTGCTGTAGAGACAATGACATATGCAGAATCATAAGGAATGAGTGGATAAATAGGTAAATAAATAAGAGTTATGGTTGGCTGGAGGCACAACTTCACAACGGCTCAGATTACTTCCATGTTTTAAAATAGTGCTGGCTCTGCTGTTGAAGCTGTAAGGTCTGACAGGCCGGCATATGAGATCTAGAAGGGAGAGCTGTTCACTTCGTAACTTCATTACACCTGTATATTACAAGCCTGACAATAATTTATTCAGCTATAATCTGGTGTTAATTATGCATTTTAACACTTTGTATATTTGTTGAAGGTCAGATTAAAAAAACTTTTCACCTAGATTATGAATATAGCAGCAGCGCTATATATCTATATTGTATCTGTATCTAATAGTGAGGACATACAAAACAGTTAAAATGTTTGGGGTCAGTTATTAATTTGTTTATTTTGACAGAAATGAATAACAGTGACAGTAAAGACATTTACAATGTTACAAAAGATTTCTATTTCAAATAAATACTGTTCTTTTAAACTTTCTATTCATCAAAGAATCACGTTTTTCATAAAAATATTAAACGGCACAACTGTTTTAACATAGGTGATAATAATAAGAAATGTTTCTTGTGCACCAAATCAGCATATAAAGATGATTTCTGAAGGATCATGTGACACTGAATTCTGGAATAATGGCTGCTGAATATTCGGCCTTTCCACTACATGAATAAATGACTTTTTCAAATATATTATAAACAGAAACACTTACTTCAAATTGTAATAATATTTCACAATATTGCGGTTTTATTGTATTTTTGATCATATAAATTCAGCCTTGTTGAGCATAAGTGACTTCTTTCAAAAACAATATCTTACCGACTCAAACTTTTGAACAGTATTGTGTTTTGAAAGATTATAATCTTGGTTCCTGATGGTATATTGTTTTTGAAGTGATTTGTTACTAAGTGGATGCTTCCATCCAGCAATTAATAGAATAAAATATATTAGGATATAATTTAAGAAGGTTGATTGCTGATACTGTTTTTAGTATTCATGGAATGCAAAAAAATAAAGAAATAAAATATAAATAAAAATTAATCAATTATTAGTTAAATAATCCTTTTATATTAATTATTAAAATGAATCCATCATTTAATCTAATTAGCTTGGAAATATTGTAAAAATTCTAAACATTGCTTAAAAAACATCAAAGCACCCTGACGTGTGAGTTCCTCTGGTGTTTTATTTTATTTATAATCCCTGTATTATGTGTTATGCAATATCTAGACTAAAGTCTTTCTAATCCCTTTGCCAGGTACATACCAGGGCCAGTGGATGGGCGGCATGCGACACGGCTATGGTGTACGTCAGAGCGTGCCTTACGGCATGGCCACTGTCATCCGCTCCCCGCTGCGTACCTCACTGGCCTCCCTCCGCAGCGAGCAGAGTAACGGCTCCGTACTTCACGACCACACGTCTGACAGCCCCGCTGGCACCCGGGGCGGCTTCGTCCTGAACTTCCACAGTGACAGTGAAGTGGGCTCCGGCAAAAAAAAGGGCCTTTTCAGACGGGGTTCGCTGTTTGGGAGCCTCAAGCAGCTGAGGAAGTCAGACTCCCGTTCTTCCATATCCAGCAAGCGCAGTTCAGCACGAAGTGACGCCACCATGAGCCGCATCAGCTCTAGCGATGCAAACTCCACCATTAGTTTTGGTGATGGAGAAGTGGCCGACGAGTACATGCTGGCTGAGGACAATGTCGATGCCACCACCACCGAGTCGTACATGGGCGAGTGGAAGAATGACAAGCGGAATGGTTTCGGTGTCAGCGAGCGCTCCAATGGGATGAAATACGAAGGCGAGTGGATAAACAACAAACGCCACGGCTACGGGTGCACGATATTCCCTGATGGGACGAAAGAAGAGGGGAAGTACAAAAATAACGTTTTGGTGCGTGGCATCAAGAAGCAGCTTATTCCCCTCAAGAACACCAAGACGAAGCAGAAAGTGGACCGTGCCGTTGAAGGAGCCATAAGAGCATCTGCCATTGCCCGCACAAAAGTAGAAATTGCCACCTCAAGGTTAATACTTCCTCCAGATCAATTCCACACCACACAATCAATTGCATCTTAAAGGTCTAATTACGACAAGATTTATCTCACTCTCTTTCTAAACTCTTTCTTTCTTTACTTGCACATAAAACATACATTTTCTTCATCTAACCAACAGTATTACTCACAATAATTACATTACTCTAACCAACATAGCACCTGTAGTGCTGTACATCGAGCTGTACAGGAGTTGAAGGCTGCTCATTCCCCCTCATATAAATGAGTGAGACGCGGCAGGGAGGAGACCAGGCAGACAGCTATTGTGCAGAAGATCCCCATTGAATAGTCTGTTTGCATAAGTGCCATCACATGCCCCCTGATCACATAATCAATGCAGGCCCAACAGGATGTCCTGAATGAAGTCACAGAGGAGTCAGGGTGCCAGTTGTCATGTTTATAATCATTTAAACATTTTTAGTGGAGAAATTGCGTGACACTTTTATGCATTACTGCTCATTGCGACAGTTAAAAGGCCTATGTGTTCCTAAGAGAGGTTAAGAATAGATGGGTTTGCAAAGGCGAAGCTGCTTCATTCCTCTGGGATTGAATTACCATCAGTTCTTCTTTTTATATCTGTTATCTATAACGCATAATTATCGATTTTGTCACACATGGATTTGTGGAGGAAATGTCCGATATTGTTTTCTAAACACAACAAAAAGTTTTCCCACTCCAGAAAACCACAAAAACTTTCTTTACTCTTGTAATTCATCAACACAGCTGGCTAAAGGCACAAATCGATTTTTGCAAGTTGAAGCAGGTTGTGAAGATCAGAGTGTTAAACAGGGACTCCGTGATGTGTGAGCTGAGCGGTACCTCTGAATGATTCATGTATTACTATGATTTCAGCGTCTGCCGTCTCACTAAATGAGGACGTAAACACATGAACAACATCTCCAGAACTGCTCTGAGAGTGACTTCATGAGCAATTGACCGTTTGATTTGAGTAAAACTAGCGTCATATCACATACACAGAACTGTACAGGTATTCACGGTAACCCGTCAAAATAAAAGTCCGGTTTAATTTAAAGACAGGTATTTGCCAGAAATGTATTACTATTGTTCAGCAGAATGTACATAGCCCACTACTACTAAAAATAAACACACATTATTTTTTAAAGAATAATCACACAACATTTCTTCCATGTTTTAATTTTAAAATGTAATCCCATTTGTTTACCAAAAAATAAAGTTTGCTTAATTTTCAATAATTAACAGAAAATTAATGTTTTATGCCTTCGTTTGATAACCAGAAAAAAGTAAATACACAACAGAATTTGAGGGGGGAAAAAAATCATGAGGAAAAAACGGAATTTGGGAAAAAATAAAACGGATTTCTTAGGGCCCTATATAAGGACATGGGAGCCTAAAGGCTAGTGCTGGTGCTGGTGTAAAGTACTGGTGTTGAAGCAGATTCTGAAGTAGAAGTTTCTCACTTGTTAAGTATTAATGTCTCTTTAATTTGAGACACATATGTAGTTATTCATTTTTGTTCCTCAGACCTTTATTCCTCTCACAACATGCATCAGAGAGTAGTAAGGATGACAACATAATGCTTAAAGGGACAGTACACACAAAAATGTTTCTTCACTTCACGTTGTTCCAAACTTGTATGACTTCACTGGAACATGGAAATCTGAATGTATATATTAATATAGAATGTCCTGCCCATGCTTTTCAATATGAGTGAATGAGGACTGAAGCTGTCAAGCTTCAAAATGGCAAAAAAAAAGCATCATAAAAATATTGTAAAAGTGGTCCATATGACTTGCATGCTGAAAATCTCTACATTCACTCTATCTTTCCTGGCTGTTTTCAGTAGCGATATCAGATTTGTGAATGAATCATTCTTTTCAACCAAGCAGTTTATTCTGTTCACAAAACAGATCTGAATGATTCAGTTTAATGAACCAGACTGATCTGGTTCTCGATTTCAGCTGACTTAATCATTGATCTGATCTCAGTGGTTAACAACTCACCGATGATTATCAGTGAATAATTACCTAAATGTCAGTCTGTTCATCAAACAAAGCTATTGTAAAACTTTATCTGAATCACTTTTGTGATACTTTTAAGCTTTTTAAAGCTTGAAAGCTCCAGTCTTTATTTCTTGTAATTTCAGGAGTGACCTCCTCACTCTGTTATTCTTGCTTTTATGTTCTACGAAAGAAAGTCAAGTGAAATGTAAATAGTGATTAAATAATGGCACAGTGTTCATTTTTGGGGTTGAACTATTCTTTTATTTAGCATTTCGTTATTGTGTATTTCATGTGCAGGTTTATATATTTAGGGCTAATTACTTAAGAAGCCCTAGCTTGAATGTTTTCCTTTGCTCTTTTAATGCAGTTATTTGCTTCTTCTTTTTTTTTTTTTGGTACAAAAACCATGTTCTTGTCCTGTTCATTCATTACCATGTGCTTCTTTCTGATATATAAAAAAGTGTATGCATTTTAATGAAAGCTGCTATAATGAGGCTTGCACAGTTCATGTAGCTAATGAAATAGTAATATGTCCTAGAGCTGCTGGATGAATAAAATATCTCTCAGTGCCTTTGAAGATTGTTACGCAGAGAAGTGATAAGTGCTGTGAGGGTTCAGGGAATGTGTGGAGAGTCTGAGAAGGCTTTGAATAGACTTGAAGGAGTCTTAAAAAAGAGAGAGAGATAGAAAGAGGGTTCTCAGGCCTGTGCTCTCTCACACATGTGTGCACTGTGTGTCAGCACTGAGCCTGACTAAATAAGGCAAGGCAGGAGTTGGCTTCTCAATCGCTGACAAGAATATAGTCTTGCAGCCGTCACTGATACAGTAGCCAGTCCTGTTATCATCTGTTAGAGCACTCAGGTTTAGAGCCGCTTGTATGTGTGCAAGTTCATCCTTTCAGCACAGACTTTCTTTTTACCATGGCAATAATAATTCCTTCCAAAATATTAGAGTTGCTACAATTACTGTAAATTACAAATGGGATCTCTATACAAGAATATCTTTGTCATTTTATTTAATACTTTTTTAATGACAGGGTTGAGGAGACTGTAAAAACTATGATATTTTGGTGCAAACAATTCTTACCATAGAGAATTTTTGGTAAAAGATTTTGTAAAAGGTTGATTTCATATGAGAGATTTATGTATCCTGCGACTCTCTAGATCTGGTCAAGGCTTTAATGGATGGGATTACCTGAATAGATTAACCATCTTTCTTAATCTTCTGTTTGTCCTCAGCAACAGTTTATGTAAAGGATTGTTTCTTTTATGGTAATCTGCTTTATACACTGCATTTTGTAGTGATTTGTTGATTGCAAAATAATTTGATGCTAACAAGTTTCAGTAGGCATACTTACTTTATTTGACTCAATTGTCCCCAAATTATATTTTAGGTTCATCCCTTTTTATATATATATATATATATATATATATATATATATATATATATATATATATTCCTGTCCATTTTATGTGTTTTAGGGCTGTCAAATTCAACATTTTATAATTAAAGTGAAATATCATGCACCAGTGAAATGCTTTAATTCGTAGACATGGTAATGCAAACTGTCCATTAGCGGACTGCAGGCCACGGCAAAATAAATGCTTTACACACCGCAGATTTCCTATTTCACTGCTGTGTTTTGTTTCACTTTGATAAATATGGAATTTGCACTGAATTTAACTAAAGAAAAATTATGAGATTAATCATGCTCAAATAGTTTTAGTGATTTGCAGCCCTAGAATGTTAATATTAATTATCAGTGTAGTCTGAAATCATCATATAACTAGCAGCATAAGAATACAGACAGAACTGTGCATATGTAAAGGCTAACTAGACAGATCAGAATCAAGACACGTGTTGAGTTGCTGTAGGCTCAAGCGGGGAGGATGTGCTCCTCTTCACATCTTCATCTGAGCTCTTATGTGTGATAGAGTGGGCGAATGTGAGGACACACTGCCAAATTAAAACCCTCAGAATTTCTGCAAGTGCTCCATCTGTCGCCTAGGCGATGTTCTTTGGCTCAGACTCCAAAGAATATCACATTAGGTCCATTAACACCTAGGGAAGGTGCTGCTTATTACTTGGCTGACAAATAGTACGTAGATGCTCTCTTAATATTGTTAATATAATATATGCCTTGTGTGTTTGAAATTCTAATCAGCAGTAAGTGATCGATATCTTTTAATGTTTATTGCATTCAGAGTCTGGGACAGTTCACCCTAAAACAGCATTTTTCACTCACCTTCATCTTATTTCAAACCCATATGTTTTTGTTTGTTTATTTTTTTCCGGTGCAACACAAAAATCCCCATAAAAATACTAATTTGTGTATTCCAAGTATTCTAAGGTCATACGGTAGTTTTATGTTATGAACAGACTGAAGTAAATTTTCACTGATAATCTTTACCACTTCTTTATGTTTGCATAAGTAAATAATAACTTTTGCAGATTTTATCCCTTTAAGAGGAATCATTTCAAAATGCAAAGTTTGGAGTCTGAAAGTTGTTTTAATGTTTTTGAAGGAAGTCTCTTATGTTCATATATGTGGTCAAAAATACAGTAATATTGTGAAATATTATTACAATTTAACAAAACTGTTTTATATTTAATTTAATATATATTAAAATGCTATTTATTTCTGTTATGGCAAAGCTGAATTTTCAGCATCATTACTCCAGTCTCAGTGTCACATGATCTTTCAGAAATCATTCTGATATTCTGATTTGAACCTCAAGAAACATTTCTTATCATCGGTATTGAAAATGGTTGCACTTTTTGTGGAAACTGTGATACTTTTTTTCAGGATTCTTTGATGAATAGAAAGTTAAGAGCAGCATCTATTTGCAACAATGTAAAAAATTTTTAATGTCGCTTTTGATCAATTTAATGCATCCCCTGCTGAATAAAATTCTATATATATATATATATATATATATATATAACAAACTTTTGAACAGTAGTATAACTGTAAAATATATATATATATATATATATATATAACGTATACTTGCCCCAAACTTTTGAACAGTAGTATAACTGTAAAAGCAATGCTGTTCAAGCTAAAGCTACCTCTTGAGACCCATTTGTGACAGGTTTCATTTAGATCCGTGGTGGCTACCGTGAGCTAGATGGATCTCCTCAGGAGCTGATCTGTGCTAGGCTGGTTTGGACTGAACTATAATAAAGCATTAATCCCAAACACCAGACACTCAATATTTGTGTTAGTGCAATCACATAATGACATGACTCTCTAAATCAAGTTTACAGTATATCTTCCTCCTATTTAAGGTTTCATTTATCACCATTAATGCGATTCTCATCAGAGGACCAGTGCTGTATATCACAATTATACTGTACTAAGTATATACAGTGCAGATCTTCATCTTATTACTTGAGGTTTATTTTTTAGAAGGAAAAGAGAAAGCTAGTTTAATTCATTCAACCAGAGCTTTAGATTCGATTTCAATTTATTTGCATAGCTCTTCTTAGAATGTGATGAATACAAAGCTCCTCCCCACAGTTAAAGTCTATGATCCCTTAAAAGCAAGCTTAGCATAACAGTTGTAATATGGATAGACTTCGAAAGATGTTTTGTCTGGAATGTTTCGTGACAGCCGGCCAACACTTATGACTTCATTCATATTAAGACTACATGGCCTTGTGCAAAGAGGATTAAAAAAAAGTAATGGTGAAATATTTAACAAATAATAAAGGAGGGGAAAGCACTGATATTCATATTTTACTCTGCATATGTGATGGGAATTTTATTAAGTAGGCCACTGCCTAAAAGGAGAACAGTGTAGTTTTACTTTTGCAAAAATGTTCTCATTGTATTAATTGTTAAATGTAAAACAAACAAAAATTAGGTTTGGATGGCCTTCCAATGCTCATGGCACTGCATATCTGTATTTAAATATATGAAGTTACACTGTATACCTTATACTGTAACATTCATTTGTATACATAACTCTCTCTTTACTCATCCATGTGTACATCCTCTTAATAGTGTTCGTCCAAATGGGTTATTTAAGGCCTTGTTGGGCTGATATAAAATACTAAGTTAAGTTTAAAAATTTATTATTAAAAGTCATATTTACAAAAGTTATTATTACAATTTAACAATAACTGGGTTCTATTTCATTTTAAAATTTATAATAATTTTTGTGCTGTCAAAGCAGAATTTTCACCAGCTATTACTATAATATGAAGATTTGTTCCTCAAGAAACATTTGTAGCTTAGGAACGTTATTATCTATGTTTTTTCCAGGATTTTTTTATTTTTTTTTTTTATAGAAAGTTCAATAGTAAAATAGTATATCGGTCAATAGTTAACAGCATTTATTTAAAATATAAATATTTTGTAAGATTATCACATTATGTCTTTACTGACACTTTTGATTTACTGAGTGCATCCTTTGAGGCAAAAAAAAGAAAGAAAAGAGACATATTACAGACTCCAGACTTTTGAATGGTAGTGTATATCAAACTTTCTTTCTTTCTTTCTTTCTTTCTTTCTTTGTATATATGTATATCTGTATGGCTGTATGTATGTATGTATTTATTTGAAGTTTATTGCTATATCACTCAGCCATAGATGATTGTAAATTGACAGAGAACAATCCTGTACAGACTAAAAACAACATTTTGCTCTATTTTTAGCAATATTCGTTTTTTGTGAATAGGAAAATGAAAACAGTACACAGCATAGTAACTTGTTTCTTAGCTTCTGTTAATGAAAGCATCGTTGTGGACTTGGAGCCACTGCTGTGCAAGGAGCATTGTTAAAATTATGTATCCACCTCCCTTATCTTATCATCCATGCTGTCTGACTCCAGCTTTGTCTCTTTGCTTTACACAGAACTGCACACGCCAGGGCCAAAGCAGAGGCAGCGGACCAGGCGGCGCTGTCTGCCAGCCAGGACTCTGATATCGCCAGAGCAGTGTCCAGAGAACTGTCCCCCAACTTCTATCAACCAGGTATCCCACCATCCACGTGCACATTCGCTTTCTGTCATGCATACACACGATTTTCTACGTCCTTTTGCCCCTTCCTAATTGCTCCCTTTGTGTCCTTGTCTTTGTGTCTGGGTCAAGTATCTCTTTTTTTGCCTCCCCGTCAAGCAAAGGCAAAGAGAGCAGATGCAACTGCAAATGAGTTGTGAAGGGGAGGAATACCATTTGCATAAATGATCCACTGCTTCTTTGAGCCCAGCTCCGACCGATTTTAATTCCTGCAAATTATTTAAAAAACAAACATCAGGGTCAAGATTTGTAAATCTGTGTGGCAGACTGTATATTTTATTATGCAACATTTCAATTCATTATCCTAACTAATACGTTAGCATTACCAACATGAAACAAGTTGGTGAATGTCACGCGGCAATATATATGTATGATATATAATATAACATTAACCTCAATTCATTGAGATGACAGTTTCTTCAACCTCTTTCTGCTCATAGAAAGCCTTGTTAAAACCAAAAAGCCTTTGGCATTTGTCCATATATTACCAAATGGTTTTGGGATAATTCCTAAACACTCGAAGTGGAATTCTTAAATGCCCACCCCCAACTCAAACACAGGTCTGCATGGCTGGCCACTGACGTCTTGCTTATAAAGCTAAACATATTTTACACCTTGTGGATCACTATGTCCTGTTCAAAATCCTTGCTGCTTCCTGAAGTATTTTAAATAAGTAATATAAATAAATAATATGTAATATATAATTAATGTAAATAAATAATATTGAAATAATTGTCTATTACATTAGCAGCAGCTTAGATTCAATTGTCAGTTAACTGCACACTAGCCAGTTCTGACAGCATCATCACAGTGGGATTAAAGCTGTTGTTTAGGGGAAAAATAGCCCAACTACTGTGGTAGCTGTTTGTGAATTATAACAATCAGAGCCATAAACTTTCGAAATACCTGCATTTTTCTGAATGAGATCAAATGTTTAACAGGCTACCAGCTCGAGTAGCATATCATTTTTTTTTTATCATCTTACAGACTTTATAAAAATCACCTTAGTTCAGAGAGGATTATAAATTCTCATATGACCTGCAGACTCTCCCAGAAATTAAAACACCTGTTCTGCCTCAATAAAGTTTCAACATAACTTTCTCAAGGGAGCAACATTTTTTTTTCCTGAAATGTACTCACAGTTTTTTTTTTGAGAGTGCTTGTTGTCAAGACTCTGCAGATGAGCTGTTCCTCACTTTAGCTTTGTAAAAAGGCTGATAAACAGTGTGATTTATTTGCATGGGGATGGTCCAGTGCAAGTTCTAGAAAGCCCATCTGTGTCAGCTGTGAGTCCACTGTGGCGTGGTCTGTGGTCTGGAGAATCTGGAGAATGATTGGAAGTTCAGACTTGAATCATAAAGCAAGTGGCACAATGTCCATCCCTGCATAAACACTAACAGTGACTGTGAAAATGTGAAATTGCATCTGTTGTGCTGGCAGTTTATTCTGAGCTTGATATTCATAAGCAGTACTCTTGAGATGTTTAGTTTCTGAGTATTATGTGTTTGAGCCACATTTAAATGTATCGATGTCTTTTTGTCAGACAGTAATCATTTGATCTTTTTACTTTTTTTAAGAAACAGACTGTATAAAATGTAATAAAAGTATAAAATGTTACATTTATACAAAATGTAAAAAAATATTTTAAAATATTTAATATTAATCTAAAATATTATAAAATAAAATATAAAGCTAATTCTGCCTTTTTTTTTTTATAACTTTTAGGCCCTGACTATATCAAGCAGAGGTTTTCCACTGAGCCCATCGAGATTAAAGAAGTACCAGAAGAAAAAAAAGAGAAATCGCCTTCAGGAAGTCCGCACTTTTATCGCAAAGGCACAACCCCAACCCAGACCCCTTCCCAAAGCCCCAGTCCTACCCCACCCCCCTCACCCCCTCTCAGCAAGAAAAAGCCCTTCTTTAACAGAAGTGCCCCAAAAGCCATTAAAGAAAACAAGCCCCCTGCTGCCGAAAGCCTGGCAGCAGGTGTCACCAAGGCTACTTCCAGGATATCAGACAAACAGGAAGTAAAACAGGAGGTAGTACCCGTAGCCAAACCCTCCAAGCCGCCGACGCCGGTCGCCAATGCCTCCAGCCCTGGGAACGGTGAGCTGCACTCCCAGTATCACGGATACTATGTGAAGGCGGAGGTGATGATGCCTCCTGATGATCCGGAGGACGAAGAACACCGTGGAACGTCAGCTGCTCATACCAGGATGCCCCCACCTGCAAAGCAGTACCGCGCACCGACCCCCAAACCAGTAATGGCCAAAGAGAACAAACCTGAACCCAAACTGAAGAAACAGGAATCATTGAAGCCAAAGAGCCTAGCAGAAACTAAGAAAGCCAGCATGGAAATTACTACTGACATTGTTGAGGAGGAGTCAGTAAGTAGCTGCAACATGCAAATATTATTCAAATTACTATTTTTGGCTGTGTTTATCACTATCAATATAATATGTAATATGACTGTGTTTTTACAATATATTAAAAATGCTATTTTTCACAGATGCATTATACATAATCTGTATTCTCCCAATATAAAAATTATATATTATTTCTTTACTATAAAACTAATAAAGAAATAAAAGCAATAATTTTAAATGCTACACTTGATTTTAGGCATCACAACATAGCATATTTTGAGATTTCTGAAGTATACATTTAATAGTGTTTTAAATTATTAATGTTTTTTATTTATTATTTGAGTGATTGTTACATGACGGCAAATATAATTTAAATAGTACATTTGTGAAATGATCATAATTAAATATCCTATATTGGTTGATACTTATAAATTTGAAAATTCCTAATATTGGAAAATAAACAATATGGTATCTATATATCATGCATGCTTATATAAATGGAGGTTTTTAGTATCTACTTAAAAAAAATTTTTTTTTTTAAACATAACATTATATAATTTTAATATTGGCCTTAACTTGAAAATAATTATTGTCTTTTCAGTATTAAAATTCACATTTTAATATTGGTGCGTGCCTAATATTTTCAGTTTCATTATGAGAGCAGGTGTTATTTTGATTGTCAAGACATTCAGTTGCTAATCTCTAGCTTTGTCTCTTTCGCTGGTTCTTCAGGGTCCCAACTCAATATTGGTCATACTAGTGATGCTGATAAATATTGGACTGGCAATTATTTTTGTCCATTTCCTCACTTGACGGAACATTAAACTCAGGTAAGACTCTTGCACTCAGATGGAGGATTTTGCAGGTTGCCATAGGCCCTGATCTTTGCCCCATGTCAGTCACCAACTAATGTAGTCTGCCTTACTTTTGCCATGTAATTGCTGCTGTGCCTGAATGTTATTCAACATAATTACTTACCCTCTAACTGTTTCGACCCTTCAGTGAGCTCATGAAAACTAGCGGCATAGCCCCTAATTCTCCGCAGTTGCTTCAATGGCCTTTAAAACAAAATGGCACCAGTCAGACTCAGACACAGGCAAAGGACTGGACGACTGGAATTAGAGCAAATCATGGGAGAAAGACGAAACCCGGACCATTCGGCCTGAGCCAACCCAGTTCCTCTGGTGATGATTTGTGACTCGCTTGGGCTCTGAAAGCTGAAGCAAGCAGTCGTTGGGAAAGAAAAAGAATCTGCTGATCCAAGCCGTACCCAGTCAAGTGCATGTCCACCCCGCTGCTATGGGGAGGGGTGGAATGGGGGGACTTAACTGGATATGTTCGGAGATGCACTTTTAGCTGACGGAAACGAACAGCTGCCTTACTATTTTACCAACTGACGTTTTAAAGGGGAGATGTGCAGTGGGTTGCCAGTGTGTTTGGGCAGCAGGAGTTTGTACCAGTGTCCGCTTTCTGCTTGGTTCAAAACACCATGCACATTTTGAAAGAGTCACTTGCCAGTCTTATTCCATTACCCATCTCTACAGCCTTGTCTAACATCTCTTGCTCCTGTTTTAGGAGATTCATCCATGACATGCCTGTGCATGGTACTGGTTTAACGACTATGTCTTGACTTTTTTTCTTTTTCTGTTGTGTTCTTTATTTCTGCACCTATATCAAGTCCCCTGTAAAACCAAACATAAAAATTAAAGTACACTACAGTTTTAACTGTAAGATTTTACATGTCCTATGGGGGAAAAAAAAGAATATTATTTATTATAAGATTGGCTTTTCTCTTTTTTAGAAGAAAAAAAAAATAGATATAAAAATTTATAAATTTATTTAAAAAAAAAAAAAAAAAAAAAAAAAAAAAAAATATATATATATATATATATATATATATTTATAAAGGTATTATTATTGTAAAATCATGTGTTTTCTTTTGAAAGATAGGCAGTATGTTTGACAGTGTAGTTACTGTAGGCTATAATGCATGGCTTTTATTTTTTGAGAAATGACTAATTGTGACAATTTGCACCTTTAATCTTCATGGCCTGGGACTGTGCCCTCTAACCCCCCAGACCTCTTGCACTACCCCTGAACTTGACATGTGCAGAGCGGTACCTGCCTCAATATTATGCCTGCTAAATTGTGTTGAATACATTCAGGTCGACCCACTGGTTATAAATGCGAATGTAGAGATGGTTGCCTTTAAAGAATTTGTAACAGTGTTATAGTTTACCTCAGAAAATGTGATTTTTGAAATGCTGTCTTAATTAGGAATTTTGTGGAAATCTGCTGTTTTTCTTCATTATATTGGTCTGGTGGTGCATGAGGATGTGGTTGCAATTATTGTGCACATGGTGCATTTGCACCAGTATTTAAATGACAAGTGTATACATATAAATAGATCTATTTTATATACAAAGTCAGAATATATTTAGTCAACAGTTGGACACTAAATGGCCTTGACTAAAATTACAGCACCGCATCTTTTGCTGATTGATTCGAACATCCTGCTTGCATGGTGTATTTGCCGGCTATGGATGTGTTGTGTGAAGCATGAATTTCGGCAGTAACAGGGTGACTGTTTTTACAGAGGTTTTGTCAGACTGCGAGAGTATGTGAGAGGGAAGGAGGAGGGAAGAGAAGAGCATCAGAATGGATGATGGCTTGTCATTTGACAAGAGAGATTAATCTTCAAATCTAGAACAGACTTATTTTTAAAGAAATAATATCTTTTAAAGAAATATTTCCTTTTTTTTGTGGTGGGGGAAACTTCTTTGATTTACTCTTATTGGCTATGTAAAATGTCTGTTTTTCTGTTTTGTTTTCTATTTCTGTTTATATTCCATCCTGACCATATTAGATATAATTAAAAGTTCCTCATCAAATTTGGCATTTGTTTAACCAGTAAAGATTTTTTGTCATTTTGTTTCTAAGCATTTCTATACCAAGAAATGTTACAATATCTGAATTTTTATAACAAAAAAAAGCAGCTACTGTAGTATTTAAGATGTTTTATTGTAAAACGCATTTGATTTAACTCTTTCATGCTGTTTCCCTATCAAAGCTGTCAAGAAATATTTCGCTAAAAAGATGCAGTAAATCTTGTATTAAAGCAAAAAAAAAAAAATGGGTAAAAATGACCTGCAACAGCATGGAAGGGTTAAATATGGCATTTAAAATGGCTTTAATCTGTCATTGTAATCTTCACATTTTTTTAATTGGTTTGAATGTATTTATTTCATTTTAAAGGTTGAACATGGAAAAATGTTGATGAAAGTTTTGATATGAACTGTCCCACACACCTTAATGATACTGAAACCTATATATAGATATATATTATTTTTTTTGGAACTTACTGATATAAATTATAATTAAAAAAGTGACTTTGCAAAGTCTTGAAGTATGTCCTGACATTTCTTTTTTCCTATTTCACTGACCATCACCAAGTGCAAATAATGTCTAGTTACCTATTATTAGACAAAGAAGAGTTTTGAAATGATTTCACAGATTAATGCAGAAAATTATTAGACAGAGAAGAGATCATGCAGGGGGCTTCCATTACTTCCATGCCGTCTGTCTAGGCTTACAGCAATGTTTTATTTTAGAGCAGTCCTTCCCCCTTGAGTGTGAAAATTGTTCCTTGTCTGGAGGATTGCTGCAGTGATCCTAAGACCAAAATAGTGCAAAGCAGCTGCTGTTGGCTAGGAGAGGTTCGTATTTGAGCACCATGAGAGTTGCGCCAGCCTATGTCGTCTCTCTCCTCCTCTGAGCTCACCAGAGAGAGTGGAAGGTCACCCACCAGCTGCTTTGTTGTTCTCTTTTAGTATGTGAACATGGGCCCCATGGTGGACTACAGTTAATATAGAAAGAGTCTGAAATAGAGGCTCAACCAACAGACATAACACACAAAGTTCTGTTTCTCAAAGGCCGCAACCATTAGCATCTAATCTCACGTGACATTTTACCTCAGTAACCCTCTGTTGACGCACAAACAGGAAGAAGATCACTCAGTGGTACTGTATGTCATGTAGTTACATGACATCGCTCAGTCAGCACTGATGGGATTTCCTCCAGCTTTGGTACATTGTGTCATTGTTTGCATAATTTCCGAAAAATAACTTTTGCCCCAATTTGTTGAGACTAACTTAGATCCTGTATTAATTTGAGAAATATTTTTGTGGGAATTGCCAAGGTCAAACAGTATCGGTTACACAGAATTTGTGGTATGTAAATGGGAGACAGTGAGAAACCTCAACCATCTCAAATTTCATACACTGGATCATATTTCACAGGTCATCACTTCACACGGTAAAGAGCCATTGTGAACAGAGTGGATCTGATTTTTTTTTTTTTTTAAGAAATTAACTATCAAGTACAGTGGTCTTCAAACCATGTTCAGGCATTCCGCAACTCATTTTTTGGCAATAATGTTAAATTATTAAGTAATTAATAAGTAAAGTAATTACTTTAGCATCTTATCAAGTTCTTTGTTTTGCTGCTCGAGGACACAGATGATGAACATTTATAAATTCAAAATGACATGTAATCCATTAATGTATGCATTTTATGGGGGGGAGGTGGGGAGGCCCCCTCCCTGCCATTAGATCTAGATTGATAGACCCCCTGGGTCAAAGCTGCGAGGTCAGCCCGTCCTGAGACACCTGCTCTCTCTTGTCAGGCCTGCAACACCCACACTCACTAAGAATATGCCACCTCACACCCAACCCTCTTGACAAGAGCTGTAGCGAACCCTGTCTATCTATCTATCTATCTATCTATCTATCTATCTATCTATCTATCTATCTATCTATCTATCTATTGTCCTGTTAAAGACAATTTTGAAAGAAATAAATTTATTCAGCAAGAAAATAAATAAAACAAAAGTGGCAGTATAGACTTTAATAACATTAAATACAATTTCCATTTCGAATAAATGCTGTTTTTAAACTCTCTATTCCTCATAGAATACTGACAAAAAATATAATTGTATGTTTTATTATTTTCAACACTGATAATAATAGCACATTTTTATTGAGCACCAAATAAGCATTCTGAAAATTCAGCTTTGCCACCACAGAAATGAATAACATTTTAAGATATATTACATAAAACAATTATATTTAATTTGCTTTTAAATTTTTGTTTTCGCAGTTTATTTCGAAGTGTAATAGAATTTCTACAGTTTTTACTATATTTTTGCTAAAATAAATGCATATGTATTTATGTATGTATGTATGTATAATTTTATTAATTACTGTATTGGCATGTTTGTTTTCACTTTATGTGGTTACTCATGGTTCTATGATCAAGTGTCATATAAGGTAATGTCTCACAAATCGCACGTTTACCAGAAATGAGTGAGAGCTACTCCTGGCTAATGGCAGACACTGTTGATGAAGCAGCCCAAGGCTCTTATTTTAACCTCCTTTAACTATTTCAGTCTGTCTAAACTTCAAACAGAAGGCAGTTCTGAATGAATGATACTACTCAGCAGCTGATAATGCTCATCCAGGAAGAAGAATCAAGTTCCTAATTGACAGGCTGCTAGGTGAGCTGAAGGGGCGGACTGTGTATAATATATAGTACATAGTACATAGTACATAGCATATATATATATATATATATATATATATATATATATATATATATATATATAGTATGTAGTTTAATACATTTAAGTTCTGAAGTATTCAATTAATTTAAAGTGGAGTGGATGAAGCATTATGTTGATTACTCACCTCAGAGCCAAAAAACCTTTTCACATAAAATGGAAAAGTCTCATGAAGTGTTTCTGAAACACGAAAGCAACCTCATCATATCCCAGCTACATCACCACAGTAAAATATAATGCAGTAAACATATTCCAACGTGTAGTAATGATGTAACATCATCCAACACGGCTGATTGTGAACACTGAAAAACAATGCAAATGTCAATAGATCATGTCAAAGTTAGATAGTTAGGCTATATCAGTTTAAAGTTAAATTAAACAGGCAGTTCCATAAATAAAACTACAGTATATAATCAACATAAAATCTTTCACAAACTTACTTGGGATTACTCTATACATTACAGAATACAAACTCACTCCAAGATTGCAGGGGAAACCACTCATTGACAGGTAATACGACGGGCCTGATTAAATTCAACTTTGCCATCACAGGAATAAATTACATTTTAAAATATATTCAAACATTTATTTTACATTTTAACAATGTCATAATGTTGTTTTAATTGTATTTTTTGATAAAATAAATGTAACCAAGTGATTATAAAATTCTTAAACAAATAAAGTTTTCCAACTTCAGACTTATATTTGATTATATATATATTTAAAGTGTGTTTATATGACGTATTTGATATTGTACTTACTTTTCAACAGTGTACCAGATTTCAAGATGTTCTGATGAGCATAATAATCATCTTTCTGCAGTCACAGATACAAATAATTCAATAAAACATAGAAAAGCTGAAGGGCACAAAAGCACCTTATCTGTTATCCTTCATGAACAACTCCAAAAGGCAAACTCTCTCTTTCGGAATAGTTATGTACAAGTTGAAAAACTGGGATTTAAACAGAACAAGTTTCAAACTAACCATTTTCTAAAATCAGTTCTCGCTTCTGACAATGCACTGCATTGTCATAAAACACTATTGTTTTTTTGTTTGGTTGTTTGTTTTTTGGAAGTGCCAGTGGTTTTGTGAATAGGGGACTCTTGAAAAAAATAAAAATAAAGTTTAGTCATGAGGTGAAATCATGAAATAAACAAATAAATATATAGCATACCATGCAAAGCTTTTCCTATATACCTCCCACCTCTCAAAAAATTATAATCAGAACATAGAGATTTTTCACTTGTGCAATAATATTGAAACATATAAATTTTTGGTATCTCATATCCCATAGGTGGCACTCTTTCCAACTTTGGCATATCAGTGATGAATCATACCAAGTTTCGTTTCAACTGATCAAAGTTTGGCCGAGATACAGCTTGAGGAGGAGCACTACAGAAATGGGTGTCTTGATGAGAGTAATCAGGTGTACTAAGTTTAATTCTTCTAGAACCAAGGGTTCAAAAGTTATAACCTTTTGAAAAGTGAATATCTGAGATGGTGCTATAGAGTTGGTCCAAGGGATCCCAAAGTTGGTCAGATCAGACCACTGTTCATGACCATCACTACAAGTGTGCCAAATTTAATAATTTTCCTACTTACATTTCATAGGACTGCCATAGACTCGCAGTGGGGATGAATAATAATAAGAAGAAAACTAACAATTACAATAGGGGCTACAGATGCTAACATTTTCTGAGGAGCAAAATATTTGTTCCTCTGCCGAGTACATAGAAGACAGTGCCACCTTTTAGCAAAGAAAAGCTGAAAGGTATAGAAGCATCATTGCTGTTCTTATTTATTAAAACAAACCAGTGGCAAAATCTCTTTATCTTAATGGTTTTTCTTCTGGAAAGCTGGGATATGAACATATCACATTCTAATAACAACAGGACAGTGCACTGCATTATTGCTAAACCTCTCTTTTGGACTGAACTGAATCAAGGTTTTTTATCTTCCTGTAAGTACCTGTAAGTATGTGAACAAAGAAGTGCCGGTAAACAGAAGTTTGGCCACAAAATAAAAAATCTTACAGTAAATTCAGAGGATGTTTGCACTTAAATGCAATTTATTTACACTTTCATAGACATTTCACAAACTAAAACCATATCATGACTCTCAACAAAGAGACAATCACTTGATATTCAAATGATAAATCATTATCCATTCTTTGATCAAAAATACAGGAAAAACTGTAATATTATGAAATATTATTACAATTTAAAATAACTCTTTTTAATGTATTTATAAAATAACTATTTTTAATATATTTTAAAATGTCATTTATACCTGTGACAGCAAAGCTGAATTTTGTAGCAGCCATTACTCCAATATTCAGTGTCACATGATCCTTCAGAAATCATTCTATTCAGATTTTGGAGCTCAAGAAACATTTCCTATCATCATTGAAAAAAGTTGTGCTATATGAAATAGAACTCTTTGTTACATTTTAATGCATCCTTGTCAGTGCTATGTCTTACTAATTAAAAATAGGATTTTCTTGTCCTATAGCCCTCCCAGCTGTTGAAAAATTGTATTCTTACGATCAGTGCTTTTAATTTGCATCGTGATATTGAAGCGTAATGTCAGCATTCTTTCAGCATCATCGACAATGTTCACATCTACATAAATCTGATACTCTCCCTGCAAAGGAAAACAAAATCAAATTAATTTCATAGCCTCAAAGGATCACACTTTAATTTGCCTTTTTTTTTTTTTTTTTTATGTTCGGTGCTAGTACTGAAATCTCTGGACAAGAAAAAAAAAATTCTATATATATATATATATATTGTGACAGAATTTTTAAAATATTTTTACCTGTTAGATTTGCTCACCTTAGGGCCATAATATTTTCTCACATGAATTGGAACTGTTTCATGAAGTGTTTCTAAAACAAAGAATGTGGTCTCATGAGACAAATTAATACACAGCTGAACCACTATGTTTTAATGTAGCAAAACAGTCTAATATGTAGTACCTCCTTTGATGATGTCACATATTTTCAAATCTTCACAAGGAACATCTGGCTGCACGTGATCTAACCACAGCTGGTCTTTGTAGTAAATAAGAGCATGAAATCCAACACGTGTGATTGTGAACACTAAATGAATAAAAATTCAAATAAATAATAATAAATAAAAGACTAATAATAATAATAATAATAATAATAATAATAATAATAACAAATTAGATTGTTATATTAATTATAATTATTATTAATAAAATACAATTATAATTATTCTTTTTTACTATTAGATATAATTATTACTAAAAATATTATGCAGGTAGTGAATAGCAAAGCTTGAGTCCTATGGGCAGGTCCATAAAGAATACATTATATTATATGCATAACATAATCAATATAGAGCATTCATCTTTCATAAACTTACTTGGAATTACTGTACACGTTAAATTGTACACTGACATTCCTAGAGAGCAGGGGGATGCAGACACTGACAGGTAATATAATGGCCCTGATTGAAGAGAGCATTGGCTTTTTTTAATTTCATAACAATGGCATCAAATAGAATCGTGAAAAGAGATTCAAATCCCAAAAGAGGTGATTGATGAGCATCACTGGTCAAATTAACAGTAATTAGTACATAAATTAAATTAGCAATGGTCTCTGTTAAGAAAGAATTGTTCAAACATCCATTGAGTTTTTATCACTTATCTTTTGCTGGCACCTGAGGTTCTGAGGTAACAGATTATTAACAGATTATACTGAATAAGCAAAAAAACAAAACAAACAAACAAAAAAAGATCTTACCATTGTAGCTGTACCAAATGCTAACACTTTCTGAGGAACAACCCAATTGTTTCTCTGCCGGGGACATAGAAGACAATGCCAACATATAGCAAAGAAAAACTGAAAGGTACAGAAGCATCATTGCTGTATATAATGAAACAGTGGCAAAATCTCTCCGTGTGTAATGGTTTTTCTTCCTAAAAGCTGGGCTATGATCAAATCATAATCTAATAAACTTGCCAAACTTCTCTTTTGGACTGAACCGTGAATCATGTGTTTTTTTTTGTTTTGTTTTTTCTGTAAGTACTTGTAAATAGGTGAACACAGAAGTGCCGGTAAACAGAAGTTTGGTCACAAAATAAATTCTTATTGTAAATTCAGAGGATATTTGCATTTAAATGTAAATTTATTAACACTTTCACAACTAAAACAATATCATGACTCTCCACAACAGTCCATATTGATATAATCATGATATTATTAAAGAAACTGGATAGAAAATATAACATTTCCCCCATAACAAAATAAAATAAAATAAAATAAAATAAAATTCTGACTCTGACCCTTTGCTGGGATTTTCTAATCCTACAGCCCTCCCAACTTTCGAAAAATTCCATTCTTTCTACCAGTACTTTTTATTTGCGCAGTGATGTTGAAATGCAATGTCAGCATTCTTTCAGCATCATCAACAATGTTCATATCCAAGTAAATCTGAAATTCCCTCTGCGAAGGAAAACAAAATAAAATTGGTTCCATAGCTTCCATTTTTATTTGTCATGTGCTTACATCCAAGCAACACTACCTTTACTTTTTATTTTTTTAAAGGGAAACAAGCACATGACCATTGCATTGCCATGCTATACTAGTAAAGCTACAGGAACAATTTAGAAAATCTTGTTTATAATAAAATGAATATAGATATCTCACCTGAGTAGGGAAAAATCCTTTTCTTTTAAAATAAAATGGACAGGTTTCATGCAGTGTTTCTGAAACAATGAAGCACTCTATCAATATCCACAACCTCATCACTACAACAAAAGATAAAGTGCAGTAAACCTATTCATGTATTACCTCCTTTGACGATGGAACAGATTTTGACATCCTCACAAGGAATATATGACTGTGTGTACTCAAACCAGAGCTGACCTTTGACGTAAACACGAGCATGATATCCAAAATTGTGAACACTAAATAACAAAAAGCTTCGAAGCTACGAAGGCTATATAACAAAATGACATTATACAGTTTTAATAGCAAGCTCAAACATTATTCCAAGTTACATGAAGCATAAATTAGGCTATGCATTGTATGCACTTCCCACATGTCCTGGAAAATCTGGAAAATTAATGTCTAATTTTCCAGTCCTGAAAAATACATGGAAAATGAGACTTTTTACTTTTTACCTGCTAATTTATTATTTTCTTTAACATTATGAGTACCATTAATAATGAACACATTTAATTTATGTTGAAATAGTTAAACAGTTTAAAAATTTTTGCTACGGTATTTAAATTGGTTCTGAAAATCATTTGTTGGAATGTATAATTAAGAGCTTTATTATATTTATGTCATGGCCATAAACTGTTTGGATTTTACAAAACTACATAAAAAGTGACATATTATTTTTATAGAAGGGTGGGAAACTGACACTCAAGTCTACAAGTCATAACGTGCCAGGTCACTTCTTGAGAGCAGGGGGAAGCAGTCACTGACAAGTAATACAATGGCCCTGATTAAAGAGAGAGCAAAGAGAATTATGGAAAGAGTAAAAATACCTTCTAGCAATCATTGTGCAAAACGAAGTGAAGTGACGTGACATACAGCCAAGTATGGTGACCCATACTCAGAATTTGTGCTCTGCATTTAACCCATCCAAAGTGCACACACACAGCAGTGAACACACACCCGGAGCAGTGGGTAGCCATTTATGCTGCAGCGCCCAGGGAGCAGTTGGGGGTTCAGTGCCGTGCTCAATGGCACCTCATTGTGGTATTGCTAGCCCAAGACTCGAACCCACAACCTTAGGGTTAGAAGTCAATCTCTCTAACCACTAGGCCACTACTTCCCCAACTAGTACACATGTGTATCTTAGGTTTAAGATTCTAAAAGGACATGGTAATGGGGAAAATGAGATAGGAAGGAAATAATATTTCAATGGTTTTACAATCTCTCACAAAACTTTTGCATTTCCCCGAGAAACCTGGCATTCACTCTCAAAACATTTGTGCAGGAAAAACATCGTTTAGCAAGCAAACGGCAAGTTTTTCATGAGAACGCAATACTCTTGCATTTAAATCCAAAAGCATTTAAATATAATTTTCCCACCTATCTCATATTTTTTGCATCACCATTTCCATTTAGGGGCTCTATATTCCAAGGACACAGCCTTTGTGACAATCTAAATAACCAATTATTAGTAAAATTAGTTATAAGTAATAGTCTTGTTAGAAACGTTTCTCTGTGTAAACATCTGTGAACACATCTTTCTTTTGCTGATAATAATTTAAGCCACTGAGTCAGCTGAAAATGTAAAATACTAATACAGGCTTTGAATAGATCAAACTGAATAATTTAGCAATTAGAGTTATATAACTGCACATTAATAAAAATGTTATTCAACTCACCTTCGTAGTTGTACCAAATGCTAAGATGCTCTGAGGAGCAGAATAATCTTCTCTCTGCAAAGGCAGAAGACACACAAGGCAATGCTACAATATAAAAAAGAAAAACTGAAGCATTCAAAAACATAACTGTCTTTTATTTGTGAATAAAACTTGTAGGCTAACAGATGTTATTACTTATCCGAAATTATCATAAAGTGTCACAGTAATGCTGTGCACTTAACTTCCCCTTTAGATAGAAAGGTCACTGGTTGTTCCTTTATTAAAAAAAGAGTGAGAATAAGGAAGTACAAGAAAATAGAAGTTAGACCATAAGATGAAATAATGCAACAAGCAAGGAATTCAGACAAGGAGCACAAATGTTAAATATGACTTTTCATTTATTTGCACTCCCGTACAAGTTTCTGCATCACAACTATACTGGATGACATACCAGCCTGTCAATGTGTAATACATTACAATGGTCCATTGAAATGATGAAAAGAAAATCTTGGTTGCCCACCAGCATTGGACAGACTTAGCTTGGACAAGTTAACTTTTATCTGGTTTGTTCAGGTCATCTGTGTCAAAAGAAAAGGGCCGGTCGTAACCCATGAGGTGGTTGTAGTCGTGGGGTAGAGGAAAAAGCATTGGGTTGACCAGCATTGAGCGTTTCTTGGCATAAAAGCTGGTGAACATCCGACTGACATCAGGGATAATGACATCACTCTGATGGAACACAGTCCGTTTCTCCACAAGAAGGGCGCTGTAAGTGATGGCCGTGTACATGTCTGTCTCTTTGTTGTGGAACAGGCGTACTACATAACCTTTGGTGATCAAATGGAGGAGAACAGGAGTAAGAAATGTGAAGAAACCTATAATGCCACAAAACGCCACTTGCAGTGCCAAGCTGTTTACACCGATGCCTGTTTTCAGGAGGACATATGGCATCACACAGAGACTAAACATGCTGCTGGAGTAGGAGAAAAACTTCACACCTATAACATAAGAGCAGATTTAACTCGTTAGATTATTTTAGAGGTCTAATGTAAAACATTCACTGCAGCCTTTGATAATTGTATCTGTTTGGTAGTTTATGTGGTGTTTTATAGTGTTATATAAATGCTGCATGTTCTCTAAATCAGGTAATTTACCAAGGACAGCTTTTCCCAGGTTGCCATTGTAGATCAATTCTCCATCTTCGGGCTGGACTGGTAAGGGGTTATACCATCTAACAGCACAATATGGCTGGACCTACGGAGATACAAATATATTAAGAGTAGCACTTCTGAACACTGAGATACAAAAACAGCTTCTCAATTAAGTATAGCTGTTTTTTTTTTTTTTTCATATTTTAGATTCAAATTTTTTGATTGCTTTATGCTTTTTTTTTAAAAAAATAATGCAGTAATAAAACATTACATTAATAAAAATGAATGTATTTTGAATTATAAAGTGCATTTTTAAAAGCTGTAACTTAAGCTTTTTGAACACTATATAATGTCATAATCATGTTTGAAAATAGCACCTAATTAGATCATGTGGATCGAAATACATTTTAAATATATTTACATTTTCTTACATTTACATTTTAAATTATTACATTTTCTTTTGATAGGTTTCTGCAGAACAGGGCAATTTCAATTCATTTTTTAAATTATTGTATATTAGAAATTGCTAAAATAAATAAAGTAAAATTAAATTAAATAATAAACGTATCTTATGTTTTTGGACCGGATCTACGGATCTGACGCTTCTCTGCTCGTTCAAATGATGAAAACATAAAAATAATAATAACCGGGCTTTTTCGTCCAGTCATGGCATATTTGCTATTCTTCTACTAGGTACCTTATTTGCATGTGCTTTTAAAAATGACCTTCGGATCTCATGCAGCAAATGATCCTGCCTCCTTAAAAGTGCAGCATGAGTGTGGCAAATATTCCTTTTGCTGTGTAATATCGGACGAACAGTGACTTGGAGATTTCTGATGATCTGTTGCTGATTTTTTAACAGACGCCGAAGCCCCTGTAAAATCCCAATCTGATACATTATTTTATCATGTGGTGTTTTCGCACTTCCTTAGACAGCAAGACGAGTAACCACCGGAAGCAATTTGGTCTGCGAGCACACATGCAGTCCATCTGATTATGGACTGCACAAAAACATCACAGGTTTAAAGATGTATATATCATACACATTACACTTTAAGGACACTTCAACCGAAAACACACAATTCTGATGTGTTATTAATTATTAAAGGATATCGAGGAGGACTCTTCATTTGTAATATCTATAACGGAGGTGCATTGATTCTTTGCCCGACAATTGTTTCCTGTTGTCGGCAGTGACAACAGAAGAAGCAGTTCCCAGAAGCTTATCGGAGAGAAAACTGAATAAACTTCCCAGACCTGCTCGATCTTAGTGAGGTGAGACATTATATGTTTTATTTAATTATTAATCTCGATTCGTGTGAATGCGGTCTACTGGAATATTTGTGGGAAAATGCGGTTTGTACGCTGTGCTTAAGCTAACTGAGAAGGTAATGATTTATTGTACTGCATGTATGGCCCAGACTCCCACAGGACTAGTGGAGCTGTTTTATTCTTGTGCCAAATGTCAATATTTATTTATTTTTAAATATAATGTATATTACATAGACAATTGGTTCTATATGACATCTATATGTGCTGTTACTAACGCTGCTGCATTTATAATTCTGTGGGGTTCATTTCTGTTCATTTAAAACGGTTCCATTCTTTCTTAATATTGCAGAGACTGAAAAGGGAAGGCAGTCAGAATGGGTAAGACATTTTAAATATTTGTAAACAAATGAATTAACTACTTATTCTGGACCTAGTCTGTCTATGTTGTTGGGAGAATAAAGCATACGATAATTTGAAAGTACATTTCTTAGATTAAGGTATATAATACAGTGGTTTTTCTGCATTATGTTATGTTGGTGGTTTGAGGGTATGATCGAATTAATACATTTTAGATGGAGAAGAAAAAACCTATGGTGGCTGTGAAGGGCCAGATGCCATGTACGTGAAATTGATCTCCTCTGATGGCCATGAGTTTATTGTGAAGAGAGAACATGCTCTTACATCTGGAACAATCAAAGCTATGCTTAGTGGACCTGGTGAGTATTTGTTAAAAAAGTAATGAATAACACTGGATTATGTTCATTTAAAATACACTATATACTAATAATTTAAAATGCATAAGCACTAATCATTTAAAATCTAATATATATTAGAGTTTCAATTATTAGTGCTGCATTGTTTTTTTTTTTTGTGTTTATCTTGATAAAGCATAAAAGAGAGAGTAACATTGTTTTGTCTGTTTTCAGGCCAGTTTGCTGAGAATGAAACAAATGAGGTCAACTTTCGAGAGATCCCATCTCACGTTCTTTCTAAAGTGTGCATGTACTTTACATATAAAGTCCGCTATACTAATAGCTCAACAGAAATCCCAGAATTTCCTATTGCCCCAGAAATAGCTCTGGAGCTTCTGATGGCTGCAAACTTCCTAGATTGTTAAACAAAAAAATGAAAAGCTCATACACGTCTGGATGCAGAATAAATATGAAAAGCAAAATATTACTGGTTTATTTTATTGGTTTAATACTTTTAGGTTTGTAAACAGAGATATGCTGTGCTGAATTAGAAGTATAACCGTTTTTGTTCATTTTTTTATATTTAAAATGTTTTTTTGTTTTTTTTTACAATTAGTTAACATCTAAGTTATTTTTATTTTACCTTTTATTGTTTTAAGCTTTGACCCAATATTAACTTGATCATTTCTGTGTTGCAAAATAAAGATGCCTGAAGTGATGATCCCATATTTTAATGAATAGGATAAACCAGACAGTCGTGTCATTTTATAATCTGTTTGTGTTAACAAATTCAAAATTCAGTTGAAATAGATTTATGCCTTTTCTGCACATGGATTCATCAGACATAAGTCTTGTAATTGTCTACAATAGTCATTTATCAGTTGTTTAATGAATAAAATCAGTTGTTCTTGAAAATATTTTGTTCATTTCTTTCCATTTTGTGGAGTACATATGTGGAGGAAACCCTTGAACAGTTCACCCAAAATTAAAATTTTGTCATCATTTACTCACTCAAGTTGTTCCAGACCTGTATGAATTTATTTCTTCTATGGAACACAAAAGAAGATATTTTGAAGAATGTGGGTAACCAGTTTCTGGTCCCCACTGACGTGTGTATTGATTTTTTCTTTTTCTTGTTTTTCCATACTATGAAAGTCAATAGGGCCATCAATTATTTGGTTACACACAAAATTTAAAATTAAAATTTTAAATTTTCTTTTATTTTTAACGAGAAAAAATACTACAGGTTTGGAACAACTTGAGTCAAGTAAATGGTGACAAAATTTTTATTTTTGGGTGAACTATCACTTTAATAAAACAGTGACTTCACTTATTAGTCACTTATTATTAAATATAATCATTTTGCTTTTTGAAAGTTAATGACTCCTGCAGATATAAATGAGGAATTAATATACAATTTATTGATATATATATAAGACATTTAAATTGATAAAATATTACATGAAAACATTCAAAATTTTAAATGCATAATTTATTATTGGTCACTACAATGGTGTGATACTTTTGTAGGTTTCCTTTAATGTTTTTGTCTTGCTGCTGTTCACATTTAGCTGAAAGTGTTTATTGGCAGGCTTCACTGTGACAAGTTTTTTATCCCATATATCAGGGCACGTTGTCACAAAAGGTCAATGAAATGTATCTTTCTTCTGCTATAACGGAGAAAGTCTACATTTAATTCAAGGTATGTAGGGCACTTGCACACATAGACATCAAATTCATTTAATAAATGAATATGTGTGTGTGTGTGTGTGTGTGTGTGTGTGTGTGTGTGTGTGTGTGTGTGTGTGTGTGTGTGTGTGTGTGTGTGTGTGTATTTCTGTTTGTGCACAGCTTTCCCTGTCAAACAGATAAAAAGTCAAAATATCAGGTCAGGTCGGGAAATGTTAAGAGACTGTCGGGTTCCGATGTCTTTCTCCCCTCAGCGCAGGTGCAGCACAGCAGTGTAGCACACAGATCAGCTGCACATCACATCAAAGACAGAGAGCCAAAGAAGTGATGGCCGCTCTCCCTCCCTTTTCAGTTGTGTTTGTCTTGCTGTGGAGGTGAAGCTAACTGTGCCTTGAATTTACAGCTAATTATCCAAAAGGCAAAATAGTTAATTTGTCTTGCTAGCATCCATGACTCATGAAAGCTACCATGTAAGTTGGCTAAAGTTTAGCTAAGGCAATTGGAAGTCTAGTAAGTTAGACCAGTGTGTTCTTTTACTGCATGATTCAATTTATTAAAATAAATTTAGAATGATCACAAAATTCAAGATATGGGGGCAGAAATATATTTATATATTATTTCACATAGTTAAACAGTATCACGTGAAGGCTGACGTTTTTTCCACCAAAACACAGCTTGATTACAAATGTGATTTTGATTTTATACAGCAGTTCAATAAACAAGAATGTAATATTAAGACACTTACGTTTTAGACACAATATTGACTATTTTGCTCTATTTCACCAACAAATATACAGTGCACAGCATAAATGAGTACACCCCCTCTGAATAAATATAAAAGATGTATTAACATAATGATCACTAAAATAATTAATGGAAAGATGGCAAAATTGAAACATATTAAACATATACTTAATAAAAACAACAAAATGTATGGCAATATTTTCTGTAAGATAAGTAAATTAGCCAAATTTGTTTAAATGAAGGATTGCAGAAATGAGTACACCCTAGATTTAATTCAGAAAATGTATAATATTCTAATACTTAGCATGTCCTCCAGAACTTAAAGTATAGTGCTCTGACCCTTCTTGGCACTGAGTGTACAAGTTCATGACAAATTTTCACATCTGTCCTGTTTAACTCCTGGACAACCTCCTTAAATGCTCTGGTCTTTAATGGGGAGTTTTGCTCAGCTCTTCTCTACAGAATCCCCCACAGCTGCTCAAGAGCGTTAAGATTGAGTGAAATACATGTCCACTGAAGGATTTTCACCTTTGGAGAATTAATATCTTCATTGCATGCTGAAAAAATGTCCAATAATGCAGGGAATGAGGGGAGGGTAGCATCTTCTGTTTCAAGTTTTTGTATTATATCACACAGTAGTGTGTGAATTCATGCCAGCGTTGATAAAGCACAATCCTCACACCTTCAGCACTCATTCATCCCTACAGTATATAAAAGCTTTACTACCACTGAACATCACTGTGGGTACCAAGCACTTCTCACTGTACTCCTCCTCTAGCAACACCAGAACATGTTGAATGCTTTTGGATCTGAAATGGTTGACTTGGTCTCTTGAGACCAGAGTATGGATTCCCAGAAGTCTCTAGTTTGTGAATATGGGCCTTGGAAGAGGTTAAATGAGTTTATTTTGCATTGCTACAGTAGGTAATTCTAGTGGTGACAACAACCATGCATGTCACTTCTGCAGGCTGCGTCATACTCTGTGAGATAAAGTGTCACTCTTTTCATGGCTTTTGCCGGCTCCTAGGCTCTTGCATTTTATCTCTCCTGCTCTTTTTCTAGCAAAAATTAACTCGTCATTAAATGAAAACTTAAAGTAAAGACCTGATTATTTCAGGAGCCTTATCACAAGTCCATTGTTTTTGAATGTTGGTGCTACTTCTGCTAAATTTTCACATTTAAAATAATAAGTTGGTATTCCTCTTGTAACATTGTCCTCTTTTATGCTAAAAAATAAGTCCGCTGGCAGTTCTCTCCCAAGTGGTTCCACTGCCGCCAGCATTAAGTATGTGTATGATTCAGTGAGCTATATAACACTTTTAATTGTCAGGAAATGACTTGCCTTTAAAAATTTTGGTTCAATATACTTACCTGTTGATCAAAAATAGCCTTAAACCTATACACTTTTTTTTTTAAGTTTAATTTAGTAACTTTCAGGAGGGTGTACTCATTTTTGTAACACAAAATTGTATGACTTTGATAAGAAAATCCTATTTTCCTGAATAATTTTGGCATTCTTCTTTGGTAATTGATCAAGCAGGCTTGTCGGAACATTACATCTCCAAAGAACCTTAACATGTCTTCTAAGTAAAGAGTAATTGCTGATTTTTTTTAAGTTTTAGAGGGCGTGTACTCATTTATGCTTTGCACTGTAATTCCAATTTGCGTCTCTGAGCAACATGACGCTTTTTTGTCAACTGTTTAAAATGATTCGGTTCAGGCGCAATGACTCACTTATTAACAGTGACTTGCTGCCACCTACTGGCAGTTTTAATTTCACATTTAAAGTATATTTCTTTTTTTTTTCTTTCAAATATCAGTATTTAACGTTTAAACAGGTTAAATGCATTCATGTCACCAATGCATCTAAATGCCCCTTCTAATGCAGCTTCTGTGTTTTCTCTGCATCGCAAAGATTAATTTTGTCAATACTGATTTCATTTGCTCAATAACAGCCCAAATGACTTATATAAAGAAATTTGATTGAAAAGATGATACACACTTTTAGAAAAAAAATAAAATGGCTTTAAAAGTTAAAAATGCCCATAAAAGAAAAAAAAATCAATTTAAACTTATTGGAAAACATTAACTTCTATTACTGCTACGAACTGATCACCACAGAGAATATGAAGCATATCAAAAACTTTAGGAGTCAGCTGTCCACGATTGTCCTTACCAGCACAATAACAAACTCCGCAAAATATGGTCTAATTTTCGTTAACCCGAAAAATATTGAGATATTTTTTTTGTCAATATCGCACACCCCTAATACAGACTATTTAACGTTTTGTTTAGAGAAAAAGAAATTAAATAAATATGAGAAGTGCCCTTTTTTCCACTAGAGCCCCTGCCCCTTTTAAATGTGTGTGCACGGCCCTGTACCCACATGAAATTGACTTTTAAAAATAAACCCACCCTCAGCAATATTTACTGGAGTAAAAAGTGAAGCAAAAAGCGCAGTCTCCCTAATTCGGGTTCTTCTACATAACGTTACAATACAGTTGTTTCGTGTTTTCTTACGTAAAAAAACGCATCTTTATAGTGTTTTGGCTTAGATAAGAGGATTTCGGCATGTTCACCTGTAGTACCTCCCCCTAAACATTGTTGCAAACTGTTGTTGCATTGCGGTTCCGAGAAAAAACCCGATCAGACGTCATTCGGCCAATCGCCTCTCAGGGGCTTTCCATCATGGCGTCTATGCAGGTGAGGATCTTCCTACATACTCAAGCAACTATTTTCAAATAACAGTATAAACTATTTTTCAAACATAGCTGTGACACGTACCGGGTTTCGTCCGGTGTCCCTGCCAGTATTGATCTGAACCCAGCACAGTAAGCTGTATCATTTGTACGCACGTTTGTTTACTTTGTAAGCTAACGTTCAGTCAGTCTGACAACCCAACAAACTCTGTGCTGTCACATCACACACTGTTGTGGCGGTGGAAGACGATCCTTATGAAAGGGATATGAAACAGAAATAATGTAGCAGAGTTCTACCGGAGCTGTAAATAATTGTAATGGTGCTTAATCGCTAGCTTCTATAGCAGTGCAACTCGTTTGACTAGCTCGTTGTTAGCAATCTGCTTGCTAGTTGCATTTTCTGTTCTTTTCGGACACTAGGATTCAATTAATGTGAAGTGTTTATATTTTTAAAATCATACACGTTGTATTAAAATGGTGTATTAGTGCTTTAGAATGGCGTAATGAGGGCTTGTCCGGTTTTTACTGAGTTGTTTCTTAAATCAAGCTATTTTCACTTTCCAGAAGCGATTACAAAAGGAATTGTTGGCATTGCAAAGTGATCCACCTCCTGGAATGAAACTGAATGAGAAAAGTGTGCAGAACACAATCACTGAGTAAGTTGTCAAATGTGTAAAGTTGCAAGATGGAGCAGTTGAGGCAACCTGCAATCTTTCCTTACAGTTGGCATGAAATGAAAATTCATACTTTTCTAAATACTCTAATAGACTTTACTGTGAACAATTCATTCATACACAAGTTTTATTATATTTTTTAAAAAAAACAAATGTTTTGAACTCATAATGTTTAATCAATATGTCATATGAAAATGGCAGAAGTGTTGAAGCATGCAGACTTTTCCAAAAATGAAATCATCTTAAACCCTGCCCTTTCAAGCCCAGGTTTATCTTCCTCCACTGTTGAGTACAAAAGTATTTCTTCGGTTTCATTTACTCAACCTTATGTCGTTACAAACCCATAAGTCTTTAATTCTTCATTGAAACACAAATAAAGATATTTTTAATGAAACCTGAGAGATTTCTGTCCTTTGACTAGTGAAGAAGTTTATAAAGAGATTGTAAATGTTATCTTTATAAGTCTAGTGGTTTGATCCAAGTCTCCTGAAAATACATGCTCGCTTTCATTCACATATAAATATTGATTGACCTACATAGAGCACCTTAAAGGTTTGTTTGCTTAAACATGTTTGCATCACATGCATGTTTTTATAAACTTTTCATCATCAAAATCTTGGTAGAATGGACTTTCAGTGTAGGGACAGAAATTTCCCAAGTTTTATTAAAATAGCATCAATTTTGTTTAGTCTCATGGGTTTGGAACGGCATGAGGGTGAGTAAATGATGAATTATAATTTCGGGTTAAAATAATCCTTTAAAATATTAAAGTTTTTGTACTGAATGGGTTGATTTATATTTATTTGAGTCAAAGCAAGAATCAATGATTGTATTCTCATAAATACACCTGTGTGTTTGTCCAGGTGGTTTATAGATATGGAAGGTGCTCCAGGTACTCTCTATGAAGGAGAGAAGTTTCAGCTCCTCTTCAAATTCAGTAGTCGATATCCTTTTGATTCACCTCAGGTAAACTGTGAATCTTTTATAATATGTTGGTGTTTTTTTTGTCTAAGTGTCAAAACTGATTGCTTGTTGCTATTGTTTCTAGGTAATGTTCACTGGAGAGAATATACCCATCCATCCGCACGTCTATAGCAACGGTCACATCTGTTTATCTATTTTAACGGAGGACTGGTCACCAGCTCTGTCGGTGCAATCTGTTTGTTTAAGCATTATTAGCATGCTGTCAAGCTGCAAAGAAAAGGTACATTTAACCTTTCAGTTGACCAAATTGGGAAAGGTTAATAATTCATTAATTGCGGTTGTCTAATGAACTGTTTGCTTTTCAGCAACGTCCTCCAGATAACTCCTTTTATGTAAAGACATGTAATAAGAATCCAAAGAAAACTAAGTGGTGGTATCACGGTGAGTATATCCCATTATCTTCTATAGAACTACTTTTCATCCGAGTTATTTTAGTGTCAGATATTTTAGTGTCTGACCTAAGTTCAATCACTTTGTTTGCTTTGCTCTATCTGTATGCTAAATTCATGTCTTCATCTACTTTTGTTTTGTTTTTCAGATGATACATGCTAGTATCCTCACAATTTTGATATATAAACAGACTTTTCCAAGTACATCAAGTACTTTAGGATGCAGTCTTTTGGGTTAAGACTGAACCAGCAGACCCTGGGATGGTGATTTATGTGTGGATTAGGCGTACACTTCTGCTGACTGGAAAAAGTGCATAAACACTGCAGGAATGTAACCCACCCAGCAAGTATATTTTGTGGGAAGCAAGAATTTTTTTATTTTATGTTTGATTTATGTTGTATTGTTTTGCACCGACTGTGCAATAATAACTTCAGTGTGAGTTTTGGAATAAAAGGAAAGTCAGTGCAAATCAGAAACCCAGCTACTGTGATGGATCAATCATCTAAAGCAGAGACAGATGTCTATCTTTGCCGTGCTTGGTTATGCACTGTGAAATTCGAACAAGGCATATTTTTACAAATATTTTATGTAATATTTTTAGCTGAATATTTTAAAACCATAGTTTCTTTTAAAACGTAAGCCATTTTAAGTTGAATATTGTAGCTGGGTGTGGTGTATAGTAGGTTATTATTCTGATGAATGTCATATTTACGAATATGTACAGATTTAATGCAGGGTGTTGATCATATGACATGATCTTAGGTTATTTGGAATTACACAGAGGCTTTATGGGTTAGGATTTAAGCACTGGTTTTATAGATAGACCCCCACTTTGTGTAGTTAATACGAGATAACTTTAAGCATAATCACTTTATCTTTTATGTGAAGCTCTATCTAGGTATATTAAAATTGTCTGTTTGATTTTATGATTTATCCTACTGTGCTGGGAAAGGTTACTTTTCCATGCTGTTAGCTTTAGAAAAAGTAAAGTTTGTCTTCATTGTTTTGTTAAAGCTTTATTTAACTTTATTTAAAAGAAATGTTCTTATTAAAGTAATATATTTTGAAAAGCTGTCATGTATTTCAAGTAGACTACTTTATAAATGTATATTGTGTGACTTCAGATATTGAGTAATGAACTTATCCTCAAAATGGTCAGACTCTGATTGTATACAAACAGTGTGGTTTATAGTATATAAGGCAATTATGTCAATTACAAACACCAGCACTGATGCTAGTTTTGGATTGAACGCTGATCTGTCCACTAGAGGGAAGCACAGTAATGCAAACAGATACGTAACATTCACATTCATGTTTGTTGCAGGCATATAGCAGAAAACTTCTAAGCTACTGTTCAAAAGTTTAGGGTTAGATTATTTATGTATTTATTTTAATGCAAGGCTGTATTTATTTGTTTAAAAATACAGCAAAAACAGTAATATTGTAAAAAAATATTCATTATTAAATTTTTTTTTTTTTTTTCAGTTTTAATACATTTAAATATCTACATTTATTCCTGTGATGCAAAGCTGAATTTTCAGCATCATTACTCCAGTCTTCAGTGTCACATGATGCTTCAGAAATCAGTATACTGATTTGGTGCTCAGGCAACATTTATTATTATCAATGTTAAAAACAGTAATGCTGCTTGATTTTTTTTATTTTTTTTGTGTGAAAACGTGAATAGAAAGTAACAGTGTAAGTCACTTTTGACCAATTTAATGGATAATTGCTGAATTAAAGTATTAATTTCTAAAATAATAAATAAAAAAAAAATCTCTTGAACAGTAATGTAAGTCTTGATACTATATTAAGTTTTGTTAGAACAATGATACTATTTATAAAAAATTGTATCAGAACATTTAATGCATTAACAGTATTAAGGTATTAGTATTAAGATTAAATGGTATGAGCATAGTAATAGTAGTAACACATTTTACTATGTATTTTTGTATATTATATTCCTTTAAATGAGAAATGCAGGCCAGTAAAAAAGACTAAAGGTTATTCCAGATCATTATTTTCCTATTATTATTTAAATTGTACAGAATAAAGCTACAAGAGCTTGTTAAAAGTGATCAGCAGGAGTAAACTTGTCATCAAGAATTATTCTTTTTTTATGGATTTGGAGGTGTGTATAGCTGTCTTCATGTATGTTTTTTTTTTTCAGTGAATCATCTATTCAAAACTAATAATATTGGGCCATATCTTTCAAAAAGGAATGGAATGTTTATACAGATGTGTTTATACAGTTCTATGGCTTATGAATAATACAATCATTGGAATTTACTCTTCCGTCAGACGAAAATCCACTGGAGTATGAATGCTTTAGGATCTTTCTCATGGGATATCTACTCTCTTGAAATGTGTGTGACATCATGATTATAGCAATGTAATGGCATCATCCAAATGAGCATGGTGGGAGTGGGTGTCATTTCCTGGTAAAGGGAACAGGATTGACTGTTTATCAGTAACCTCTCAATCATGCTTGTTCGTTTTCAAAAGAGTTAACAGGCCAAATATAAACCTGTTATAGTCAGAAGTTGTAATTTGGGGGAGAGCTGTCAGCCTTTTGTGGCTCATTGTTACTGAGTTTACTAAACCAACAATAGAGTTAACAGGGCAGTGATGATGAAAGTTAACAGTATTTTTTCATGATAACAAAACATAGCTGGAAATAATTTGTTTCTTAAATGACCCACTGTATGTAGGGCTAAAGAATGTAAAATAGCTCAGATATATGGATAACTTGTCAAATGTAAACTACAATCTCTCTCAAAACAATTCTTGGTGAAGCAAAATAATTGTCAGTGCATAATAACATTTACTACAGATTCCAGTGAAAGCACTTCACAAGCACCTTACAATGGCTGCTACACATCAACCAATCGTTCTTTTATGAAAGTGACATACAGCCAAGTATGGTGACCCATACTCAGAATTTGTGATCTGCATTTAACCCCTCCAACACACACACCGTGAACACACACCCGGAGCAGTCATTTTATGCTGTCATCTCTAATGAGGAATATGCTGCATACCTTTTGAGTTTGTACAAGGGGCCCTTTATTGTTTGTTGTTATTTAGGCTGAAAGTGCAGTTATCTAATCCACAGACAGGCATCACTTGTTGGCTTTTATTCACTGTTTTTTTGTTAGGCTGTGCCACGAGTAACACTGGCAGCTTCCTTAATAATCTGTCTGAAGATTACATAGACGTACGTACTTTTGATGATGTCAACACAAAAGTCATGGAATCATGAAAAATTGTTTCTTTCCTATCTTATAATCAGCATACTGTATATTCTTCTAATAAAAAGAAAAGAGAGAAAGACCGAACTCATTACTGATTTGACTATCAGACAGTTGAGAGGAATCCCATTTTCCCTCTGGCCAGGAACAATCATGTGTATTTAAAATCTGTTTTATGGCATTGGAATGTGATTCGCTTATTTTCTCATTCCATTGATAAGCATGTCTGATATTTCTCTCCTGCAGTCACTGGTATTTCCGCAAGTGAGTGGGCAGTGAAAGACTGCATATCAGGCTTTACATAATGTAGTCACATACAGTTCATACAATACATTCATTTTTTTTTACGTACAATTAATAAATTACAGACAACTACAATTGTAATCAAATATTGTAATTAACTGATATACATTTAAATCAGCATTATTTCAGTTCATTTAATTCATTCTCCTATTTCAGCAATGTTTTCACCGCATTAAATTTATTTTTCTCAGCATTTGCACATTTAAAACAAGCCTCATCCTTTCCCTATGAAGCCCTATCATTCTCAAAGAACTTTTCATTCGTGTTCAGTTACATGATAATATTTTCAGATATATTTTACAGACATCTCATATCCTCACCTAACTATTAAATTTATATATTTGAAAGTAAATATACAATATATATATATATATATATATATAATACTTATTTTAATAGGTCAGCTTTGTGCTTTCAAACTGACCTCAAAGATCATTTAATAACAAGTTACATTATCACTGAGATTAATGACGTGACATACAGCCAAGTATGATTCGTGCTCTGCATTTAACCCATCCAAAGTGCACACACACAGCAGTGAACACACACCCGGAGCAGTGGGCAGCCATTTATGCTGCGGTGCCTGGGGAGCAGTTGGGGGTTCAGTGCCTTGCGCAAGGGCACCTCAGTCGTGGTATTGCTGCCCTGAGTCTTGAACCCACAACCTTAGGGTTAGGAGTCAAACTCTCTAACCATTAGGCCACGACTTCCCACGACCAATTTAAACAGATTATTCAAATGTTACATTCAAAGTGGAGAAAAATGCAGATGATGGATTTTAAGCATGGATTTAACCTTGTTTGTAGAACATTTATACAGAAACTAAATCACCTTTTCACCACTTCGCATTAGGGAAAAACGAAACTGTACATGGTTAATTTGAAGACTGTTTATTTAAAAATAAGCACTTGTGCATTTTCTGCTAATCTTTTGCTTTAATCGTTGTTTTAACCAAATTATCAACAGATCAAAACCACAAAGTCAACAAGAAGAAATACTTTCAGTACATAGTGCATTTCATAGTGTTTTTAGGAGGATAAAACCTCTAAAGTGACAAAGTCTTTGAATGTTTAGAGGAAAGCAACAATACTTGACAAATAAAATGTGAATACATATAAACAGGTGATAGGCCTTAAAGGGGTCATGTGACGTTGCTAAAAAAAAAAAACATTATTTTGTGTATTTGGTGTAATAAAATTTATGCGGTTTAAGGTTCAAAAAACACATTATTTTCCATGTACTGTACATTATTGTTTTTTTCCTAAAAACCCCGCCTTTCTGAAATGCACTGATTTTTACAAAGCTCATCGTTCTGAAAAACAAGGTGTACTCTGATTGGCCAGCTATCCAGTGCGTTGAGATTGGCTGAATACCTCAAGCGTGTGATGGAAATGTTACACTCCTTACCATATTGTGATGCCGTGTGTCCCGGTGCGTCGAGACAAAACCAATAAAACCCATTACAAATGAGGCACTTGTAGCATCCAGTGGGGCCATAATTACTGATTATATTGACTTATACTGTCTTTTTATGAGTTGCGTTGCATATCGTGCCACGTAAACATAAAACCATTCATGCATTTGTGATCGGAGAAACGACAAACAACTAGCACTGCTCAAAACTTGCGTTTGAATTATCAGTGGCAAATCCTTTAAATATGAAAATGTACTTACAGGCTGTGAGTCAGCATTATTTGTCAGAACACTGGCATTGTAAGCTACTCTCCCAGGAAACAGTTCTCATCCTCCGTAAAATGCATTGCACACATCTGAATATTTGGTTTAAACTGTTCTGGAACAGTGTTGTAAATACAACTTAAAGGGATACTCCACCCAAAAATGTAAATTGTCGTCATTAATCACTTACCCCCATGTCGTTCCAAACCCATAAAAGCAATCTGGGTTATATGAAGCGACTGGAACACTTTTTGTAAGTGAACAAAACAACAATTCCTTTGTCAACAGTCTCCTCTGTGTCTCTCCATATCACCGTATGCTGCATAGTATTCCAGCAACAATACTACAGTGAAATAAGTTACGCCTTCTTTCTTTGCGTGAACATTTGGGCGGCGTTATGCAAATCTTCCCACACAGTGACGTAGACATGTGGGGAAGTGTTTAAACGAGGCGTTTTAGGAGGGCATGGACGTGTCTTAACTTTTATAAAGAATATCTCTTTGGGTTTGAGACTTTAGTCTTTCCAACTTTAGGGATCTTATCTATTCACGAACAGCTTGTAACACTCCAAAGAGAAAGGAAAACTTGAAATCACATCATATGACCCTTACGGCAACACACAAACAACATTTTATAATTTAGGACAATCACTACATAGTGTTCTACTTTTTTGTAATTATTGCAACCTCGAAGTTGACAGCAAAATTTCATCTGAGAAGAAAAAAAACGCTTTCAGCATTCCAGGGGACCAACACAGATTTGTGCAGCACTGCTCAGTCAGAACCAGTTAGATTCCAATCTTCGATTCATTGTTGTTTGTGGACTCCTTCCTTTGAGCCAGAAATGGGTACATGCATTTATCAGCACCGATAAATCTGTACATGGAAACAATGGCATCAAATGGCAAAACACTGCAAAATAAGAGAATGAATCCCATTATAAATCCCATTATAGACAGATTAAATAAACAAGAATATTTAAGTATTTGACATATTTACTAACGTTTTCATGAAGGTGACCATGTACATGACTCGTGGCGTGCAGATCATTGGTTGGTCTGTTAGTATGGCTCTCATGGCCTGTTTGACACCGTACTCTGGCTTCAGCGCTGGAAACAATGGAGCCATTTCTTTCCTGTTTGAAAGAGATGAAAAATTGAAAGAACAATTAATCAAAATTAGAACATCTTGCCATCAGAATTAAATTAACAACATGCTGTAAAAAGCACAAACCTAATTTTGCAGCCTTTGAACAAGCCAGTGTCAACTAAAAAAGGACAGACAAGCGTCATCTTTATTCCATCTTAATCAGCTGCTTTCAGTTCATGGCTCAAGGACTCATGGAAGCCTATGGCTCCAAACTTGCTGGCACAGTAGTCCTACAATAAAGAGGAGAAAAGTGAAGTTTCATGAACTGCAAAAGTGTTTTTGCAACATACCGTGGTACATTACACTAGATAGAAGATGGAAAAAGTGAGAACTTCTTACCTCTACACCAGCAGTGGTGAACAAGCCCAATGAGCTAGCTACAGTCACAATGTGTCCATGATTCAGCTCCAGCATCTTGGGAAGGAAAGCCTTTGCAGTCTGTGAATATAAACATATACACAGAATCAGAAGATCAACATAAGATATCAAGTGAAGTGAAAAGAGAAGACTGTATATATATACTGACCCATAAGTGAGCATGGCAGTTGACCATCATAGTCTTTTCGATAAGCTCAACCTGGCACTCAAGAAGATGACGACCATTATTGATCAACAGGTCGATGTTGCCCACCTCTTTGCACACCTTCTCTGCGGTTGAATACACACTCTCCCGTTTACTGACGTCGCAAACATACATGTATACTTTTGGCCGAAACAGAGACAACTCTTGAACACCATCCAAAGACCCTGTAAAAAGAAAAGAAGATAGATTACGTAAAAATAGAGTATTGCACAATTTCACCCGTTTAAAATCTCGTATCCCATTTATTCCCAGGGTCTTGGGGGAGTTGTGGCCTAATGGTTAGAGAGTCGGACTCCCAATCGAAGGGTTGTGAGTTCGAGTCTCGGGCCGGCAGGAATTGTGGGTGGGGGGAGTGCATGTACAGTTCTCTCTCCACCTTCAATACCACGACTTAGGTGCCCTTGAGCAAGGCATCGAACCCCCAACTGCTCCCCGGGCGCCGCAGCATAAAATGGCTGCCCACTGCTCCGGGTGTGTGTTCACAGTGTGTGTGTGTGTTCACTGCTCTGTGTGTGTGCACTTCGGATGGGTTAAATGCAGAGCACTAATTCTGAGTATGGGTCACCATACTTGGCTGAATGTCACGTCACAAATGGTTGATGATGTACTTGACACAGAATTACAAACTAAAAATCAAATTTACAAAATTACTAACTTTCTATTTATTGGGTCTTAACTGACCAACTGAGAAAAACTCTGTAAATTCCCATCGGTTATCATTAATAAAACACATACTTTCACAAAGTCTTTAAACTTTCAACTTGGGTTATCTAGGGAGTAAAACACAGGCGTTTACTTTCCTGGGAAAATCTGGGATTAAACTTGTTAAGAAAAAAAAAACATTATATTTGTAACACTTTACAATAAGGTTTCATTTGTTAACATTAAATAACTGTATTAGCTGACAGGAACCAACAATGGAAATACTTCTAAAGCATTATTTTTTTTTTTAATTAATGTCACCATTTACAAATACATAATTGAAATCAAAAGTTGTATTTAATGGACACGAGCTATTATTAACAACGAACTGTTGCATTTTATTAACTAACGTTAACAAAGACGAGTACTGTAACAAAAGTATCGACATTCTAGCCCTTAGTATCGATACTCCGCCCAGCCAATATTTAGGGGTGTGCTCAAAATATCGATTCTTAGATACATACCGATATAATAAAAAAAGATACAGTATCGACATTCTAGCCCTTAGTATCGATACTCCGCCCAGCCATTAGGGGACGCAGCGGCCCGCGAGTTCTTAAGTCATAGGATAAAGCTAGCATTACCAAGAGTATCCTCAGGTTATTGTTTTGTTGCTACAGTGATTTTTGTTCAACCTGCCTTTTTGAGGACAAAACCTGGTTTAGCCTTAAGATTTTAAAAATCCATCCTGTTATGAGGTAGATTAGATTTGTTGTTGTGCCAGATGTTAAAGCAAGATGTAGCATTTAAGTGATTTCATAGTGAAATATGTTATGGCAGTACATGGTGTCACAAAAAAGAATTATAAGAAGATTTAATAAGAAGAATAATAATAAGAAGATTTTGTGCTTGTGTGAGCTCAGACTGTACCCTTGGAAAGTTAAATGTTGACTTGTGGTAATTTCCAGATTAATACAATTTGTGTACAATTAATCAGAGCACTTAAAGTTGCAAATATTTAAGCAAAATGCACTTTGTTATAATGCACTTTTGTCTTCAATAAATTGAAGAAAAATGCAGAGTTCTGTTTGTTGAGTAAATGTGTTCAGCATTAACTAATTGGCTCTGGCCCATGTATTTTTATTGAATCGTATCGAATCGTGTCACATTGTATCAAATCGTATCGAGACAGCTCTGTATCGAGGTACGTATCGAATCGTTACCTGTGTATCGAGGTATGTATCGTATCGCCAGGTTCTCCAAGGTATACAGCCCTAACCATATTGTACATTTTTCCAAAAAAAAAAAAAAAAAAAAACCTGTGAAAGACAAATTAGGGGGAAAGGGTCGTTAACTATTGGACTCACCAGCGGAGGGGCTGATTCCGCGGTAGATCTCACGCACCATCTCTGCGGTCTCTTCGTTACTCTGTCGGCTGATGTCCCACAGCACAAGGGTCGCTCGTCTCCGGGCAAACTCCAGCGCAAAGAGTCGCCCGAGACCGCGTCCAGCTCCGGTAATTACACACACTTGGCCCTCCACACACTTTTCCCGCGGAGGAATGAACCATTTAGCACCAGCCAGTAAAAACGACCATATTATTTTAAAAGTGACTACGAATAATTCAGTTACGATATTCATGATACACGCGCCTCTGTGTTTCCACTCGCCAAACTATACAAATTTGAACGACGTTCCGTCCCAACAGCAAAGAAAGAAATCGAACCGCAAATGTGCTCCAAAGAAAGACCCAGTCGAGGTTTAAACAAATCCTGGATCCCTCTGCTTTCACGCCAGAATGAATTCTGTCCATAACAGTGTATTTCTGTGGCTCTCCATCTCTTTAAATATGATCAAACTCACTTGACTTCACAACTTTCCACGCGTGTTTGTGTTCGCCTGCTATGCAAAGCAGTCACAGCCTGTGCGTCATGTTTCCAGACAGTCTACATCTCAACACAATGCATTTTGAGAATAAACTATCAGCGCAACCACAAAGTCTCTTGAAAATAAAACAAATACATTATTATTCTTAAAATGCAGGCAATAGACCTAGAGACCTAATAGTTAACCGGAAGTCTGAAGGACCTCCCTTATAAGACGCCACCGCGCATGCGTAGAATCCTCTTTTACTGTAGGGGTAATGGCGGGCGAAACGTAAGTTGGATACCGTGCTATTTAAATCTTTTTCCATCGGTTGAAATATTGCTTATACTATATTGCTTGGAGTCTAAGTGAGCAATATATGTATATTGAAGTATTATGGTGGGAATATTGGGAGCAGCGGGGAATGATGAATTAATAAATAGTTTGTGAACGTCGTGTAGCCTGGCTGGGCTGAATCGGTTCAGCAACGTGTGAGAAAACAGTTCATGTGACGACAGTAAAACGTCAGAATGAGTGTTCTGTACTCTGTACGTAAATACCAACATAGGTTATTTGATTGTGAAATACTCTTTATTATTCGAGCCAACGTTTATATATTGTCATTAGCTGACTGCTAACTAGCATTGCAAAGACATGATGCGATGCTAAACGCTAGTACTGTTCTTATAATTAAAGTAACGTTAGTCTTAAGGTTATGTAGTGATATACTGTTCGTAATATATCTTAATTGTGTAGTTTATACATAGATTGCTTTTTTAATGTGATAGTTGTCATAGCCTGGTCCGCAGGCCTAACGTGGATACGCAAAAAATGACGTGCAAATTTTTGGTTTCTCATCAGAAAGAAGAAGGTTCCCTCAGTTCCCGAAAGCCTCTTGAAGAGGCGACAGCGCTTCGCTGCCATCAAGGCTGTGCGTCTGAAGAAGGCGGCAGCTGACAAGAAGGTTGGTGTTTCAGACTTCACCTGTTTGCTTTGTCGTTTCTAAAGAGAGGTCAAGATATGTTGAGAAACGTGGAGCCAGAATTGAGCTCTCTTCTCATGCCCCTAGGCCCGCAAAGTCACCAGGAAGCTCATCTTCAAGAGAGCTGAAGCTTACCACAAGGAATACAGGCAGATGTACAGGCGTGAAATCCGCATGAGCAGAATGGCTCGCAAGGTCGGCAACTACTACGTCCCAGCTGAGCCCAAACTTGCTTTTGTCGTCAGGATCAGAGGGTACATTTTCCACTTTCAAATGCTGTTTTTATTTACCTGCCATGCTGTACAGGCAAATGTCCCCAGTTGTGGTTAATGATGTTGCTCTTTTTTCCCCGTCTTATCGACCGTGGTGATTCCTCTTGAAAATAAGCCAAATCCTCTGAAACCACCACCTAGTATTAATGGTAATGAAACTCTGTTTTGAAAGTTGTTGATGAAATATCTTGCGTGTCCTCAGTATCAATGGTGTCAGCCCTAAAGTCCGCAAGGTGCTTCAGCTGCTCCGTCTCCGCCAGATCTTCAATGGTGTCTTTGTTAAACTGAACAAGGCCTCCATCAACATGCTCCGAATTGCAGAGCCCTACATTGCTTGGGGGTACGTAAAGATGTTTTTGGTTGATAATAAAAAAAAATGTGAATGTCTATGGAGTATTTACAGTTCAAGGTGCAATACCATTTAAAAGTTTGGGGTCAGAATTTGATTTTAAGAAATGAATGGTTATTCAGCAAAGATGTTATGTAGCACAACTTTTTTCAACAGTACATGTTTCTTGAGCATCAAATCAGCTTAATAAAAATGATATATGAAGGGACGTGACACTTAAGACTAGAATAAGGGTGCTGAAAATTCAGCATTATCACTGGAAGAAATACATTTTAAAATAACGGGTATTTTATATAGTAATATTGTTAAATTAGTATAGATTATAATGCAACTTGGATCAAATAAATGCAGCTTAGGTTATTATGAGACCTTTATGAGAAAAAGTCTTACCTAGCCCCATTTAAGTGGTAGAGTATACTTTGCTCAAAGTTTCTCATGTACTCCTCTTCATTTTACTCCAAACTAGGGCTGTCAAAACAAAAATTTGAATTTCGAATATTCGTCAAATTTAAAATAAAAATCCACATTCAGTGGCAAAAACAATTTTTAGGTGTGCGTTAAGGAGGCAGCCTTATCAGTGGTGCATGAGATGTGATGACGATGTAAGTGTCATTGCATTTCAATGTTTTTGTTAGCCTAACCAGTTGAAGCTACTAGATGCGGCACTGCTGCATGTTGGTTTCAAATATTGTGGGTAAAGAGAACATCAATGCGGAGAAGATATTGTTTACATCAAAACTGAAACCAAGCCGTTTACACAACGCATTTCCATTGCATTTGCGTTTCGCACAAGATAACGGCAAGTTTCGAAAACCATGTAAAATTAATAAAATTTCAACTTTGAAAAAACATAAATTGAGACTTAATGACTTGTGTGATTGGATTTCGGCCCTTTGTATTAAACTATGAATATATGATGCTGTTTTGTTTATAGTTGTTTAAGCAACTTAATTATAATTGGTTTATAAACATTTTAAACATGCACTTTTTTTTTTCACAGATGGTTATCTTATGCTCGATGCACCCTTTTGTGGCTTTTCTTTACCCTAACTGAAATTATGCATTTTAAATTTGAATATAATAAAATTTTTGATTATAGTTAAGCACAAAATTCGAATTTAGTTTTTTCAGCCATTTTGACAGCCGTACTCCAAACCAGTATAAAAAAAATTATAATAATTTAATGGCTGTTTTTTTTGTTTAATTGAAGTGAATGGGAACTCTGGGTTTTAGGCTCTAAAAATTTTGAATGCTTTTTTTTTTTTTCATTACATCAGTGACATTGGCTTTGGCAACAGATCTAAAGTGACCCCTCAAAAGACTCATAAGATACATTCAATATTAAAATCATTATTTGGTTCTTTGTCATTCTCCACAATAACAAAAAAATAAAGTAAAAAAGAAAACAATAACTCAGTACTTCCTCATTTGTCATTCCCCATTTACTAAAAGAGTGTGCGTTACCTCAGTATTTCCCCTTTTGTGTTCAATGGAAGAATCATTTGGGAGAAAAACTGTTAATTTTTGAGCAAACTGTTCTTTGTTTAATGTGCAATGTAATGTGTGGTATGGCACATTGTCACTTAAACATTCATTAAAATGTACTTCATATGCTTGCTAAAGCACAGTATTGCTTTCTTTTGTTTTCAGTTACCCCAACCTTAAATCTGTGCGTGAGCTCATCTACAAGCGTGGATATGGCAAGATCAGGAAGCAGCGCATTCCTCTGACAGACAACTGTCTTATCGAGAAGGCCCTTGGTAAGGACAAGCCAGTGCCCACTCTGATTGAACACTAGGTATTACAGTGGTAGCATTTATTAGCAGTCAGTCACATGATTTGCATCTCTCCAGGTCGTTACGGAATCATTTGCGTTGAGGATCTCATCCATGAGATCTACACTGTTGGGAAAAACTTCAAGAGTGCAAACAACTTCCTCTGGCCATTCAAACTGTCCTCCCCTCGTGGTGGCATGAACAAGAAGACCACCCACTTTGTTGAGGGAGGAGATGCAGGAAACAGGGAGGACCAGATCAACAGACTCATCAGGAGGATGAACTAAGACCATAAGGTGTGCACCTGACCTAATAAGTTTGATATTTATTTGCAGTCAACTTGTCCTTGCAGACCACATCGGAAATGTTTGTGAGATTCAGGTTATTAGTAGATTAAAGAGAAAAGTTATTACATTACCAGATATAATCAATCAATTAACATTATTACACTAGCAATAACCAATCAACTAAAGAATACGAACTACTATGGACTAGTATTCAATTCGTGTTTAGTGCAAGTATCACTTTGGGGAAGTCGTGGCCTAATGGTTAGAGAGTCGGACTCCCAATCGAAGGGTTGTGAGTTCGAGTCTCGGGCCGGCAGGAATTGTGGGTGGGGGGAGTGAATGTACAGCGCTCTCTCCACCCTCAATACCATGACTTAGGTGCCCTTGAGCAAGGCACTGAACTGCTCCCCGGGCGCCGCAGCATATGGCTGCCCACTGCTCCGGGTGTGTGTTCACAGTGTGTGTGTGTGTCCACTGCTCTGTGTGTGTGCACTTCGGATGGGTTAAATGCAGAGCACAAATTCTGAGTATGGGTCACCATACAAATCTTAACCAAAACACACTTTGAATAAGTGAGCTGTGTTTATTGTATTTATTAATCTATAAAACAGACTTTAGGCATTACTTGTATGATAGTCATGTTGTTCATAATTTTACTGGTTAACTACATGGTAGGGTTGCTCTGAAATTGTGCTGATTTACAGAGGTTTGAATATATCCTCTAAAAGCTTGTTAGGAATTAGACCCATTTAATGTAAATGTCGGAGGGGGGATTTTGTGCGTGTGACTAACTCCCCTTCTCAATTCAAACTTTTAATCTAAAAATTTTTGTTGTCTCTACAGGTTTTTGGAACATTTCTGCTATTGGCCTGTGAGAAAATAAAGTCATTTACACAAACACTGGTTTTGAGATTTATTTCTTGGCTAATATGTATTGTGAAGCATGTGTCTGAAGTCTAAACTGCACTGAAAAGATGCTGCATCGGTGTCCCCTAATCACATCTATTCTCACTTTTAAACCACTTAAGGATAAGATTGAAGGTCTACTGGTGTTTTAAAGAACACGCTCACAATGTCCTGTACAAACATTTATTTAATGGTCATTCTAGGTATCTGGAACAATGCAGTTACTATTTCAAAGAAAAGATGTACAACTATAAACAATGTCACATTGATATATCAACTAGGATCCAAACTTAAAAACATCTGATATGCAGAAATTAAAGTATTTTGGAATGTACATACAATAGTCAAGTTGTATTAAAGAAATCTGCTCAATGCTTGTGCAAGTAGATCGTGCAACGCTTTAGTAATGTTCAGTGTTCTGTTACATAACTTTTCGATATGAACAGCAAACAATTATTTTCGCATACAGAAACAGGGCTTTCAAGATTACATTAAAAAAAACCTGAGAACTCAATTATATTTGCATATTTTACTCTATTAAAAAGTAGGACTTTCTGTACAGACTTGTCTGAACCAAACCAAAGATCTTAACGCCTTCTCATAAATGACTGTTTATGAAAAGGCACCGATTTGAATACTTAAAGCAGGATTTGTGTTCCTGCCTTGATTTAAAAATCACTTAAGTACGGTTGATATAACTTGTGTACCTGTTTCTACACACTAAATGGATGTAGCCGATAATGTCTTGAATGTACAGTTAATATACAATGAATACTCTCAAGGTTCTGCATTGAGCTGTTGACATCCAATGACCTCTTTGTTACAAGGTCAACTGTATTGCACAGCACATCAAGAGAGGAAGGTTTAAATAACATTCTTTAATGTACAATATTCTCATCCATTCAAGCTGACATCTTGTAGAAATAAAGTGCCGTTTCCTTCATCCAGCAGAGGGCATAGTTGATTTACTATGGCCTCATGGGTTTCCCTCAGCTGATTCTGATTTGAAGGCAACTTATAAACAATAATCTTTCGATACTGTTTTACAGATTCACTGATGTGGAGAGTTGCCCACAGCAGTAACCATGCCAAACTATTTAAAGAATGTATTTTTTTTGTTTTGTTTTTTTGTAGACTATGGCTCAACTATAAAGTGATGCAAATGGAAACACTTGAACCTGTGTTAGACATGCTCTTATAGATAGAATATTTAGTACTGACTATTTCCTATTTTCTACTCTTTCTGTTTTTCCTTAACTATTAATCTCAAAGGGATGGTTAAAGATAAAAATGGAATTTGATTTGATTCATATTTGCAGAAAGAACTGAAAACTTTTTGTTGCTTCACATATGACCACTGAGGATTAATGTCAAATGAAGGCATATTTTGGTCAAAAATATTATTTCAAGTCAAATGCTGACTGCCAATTTACACTGGTAGCACTTTGGTCTGAACTATTAAACAAACCCAACACAAATGTTACAGTGTTGTGAACGCACTGCTCAGTGGGCTGTAAATGACAATGAATGATTTGTGGTATCTTATCACAGTTGTCTGAATCGGTCTATGATTCAAAAGATATATGATTCTGCTAACTAATCCTTCACGTGGAGGGTCGTACTGTTAAAAAATAATGATAAAATAAGAGTATGATTTGTTTTTTTAATGTCCTCCCTCTGTATGAATATCACTAAGCTCTTGAATTTGAGAGCAGACCTTCTCTCTCAGGATCATAAAGTCAATCTCTGCGGCTATGCAGTCCGATAGTGTTGAAGAAAGACAAAAGAAAATCCCCTTCACTACATCAGTATGCTTTTTTCTGTCCACATACTTTGATGCATCGTTCTGTTAACATGTTAATGCAACACATCGCATCACATGCTAGATTCACACGGTGGTGAGCGACCTCCCTCCCCTGAAGACTTGAGAATATCAGGTGAAAGGAGGTGGTTGTCCACCTTCTGTCCACTTTGAATGTTGTCTTCTGCTCCAGTGGCACCAACCGTGGCAGAAGCACAGTTTTGTGCATTTTTAGGGGAGGTTGGAGTAACTGCGGCTCTATCGATGTGGTTTCTCCCTCTTTGGCTCTCAGAAGACGACAGGTTGAACCCTGGAGAGCTTGTGGCTCCATCCCCTTCAAAGCCTTTCCCTGGGGATCTGGGACTGTGCCGAGGAGAACCCCCCAACAGTATTGGATCAGATACTGGTAGCTTTGGTGTCAGTGTGGCTGCGTCATCCGTCACGACTAAGTGCAAGTTGGAAACCCCCTCATCTGCAGATTCGGTAAAGTTCACTTTGAGTCCCTTCACTTTGACTTGGTTTCCTCGTGGAGGGCTCCTAATGTTTTCATCGCTCGGATCAAAGCTTTGGTTCTCTTCACCCTGTGACATGGCGCTGCTGTCTGACTTACACTGGACAAACTCATAGAGGCCTTCTTTGATGATCGGGGGCTGCTTTAGTTTCTGAGGAGCCCGTTTCTCCAGGGAGGTGATCTGGCTGAGGTCGAGCGGCGGAGGAGCACGTGGATGCCTTGTCTGCGCTCCTGCAAAATTTGGCAGTAGCGCGCTTCTCTCTACCTCACTGATGTCTGTGGCACAGCTGGCGAAACTGTCGATGCTGGACAGGCTTTTTATCTCACTGATGGGTCTCTCTTTGTGCCGTGGTTCACGCTGCACTACCTTCATCTCCATCTCTTCTTCTCTTCCAACAGTGATCGCTTTGGAAGCCGAATGTCCGCTGCTGCTCACGGATGAGGCAGCTGTCATCTGGTTGTACATTTGCTCAAGGGATTTCGCGTTCAGACGCTGAGGGCTTGAAGTAGGTTTGAATAAGCGTTCTGGAGAAGCCAACTGACCTATTTCTTGATATTTCGAATCATAGCCCTTGGAATCCGAGTCAGAGTTTGGGTTCTTCGGATAGTTCCAGCGACTGGGTGAAAGATGATTGTCTGCACCCTTCTCATCATTCTTTTCTATCACCACATCCAATAGTTCCATATTGCGAGCAAAAGCATCTTTCAGGTTCATCGACACAATGCTCCCGTTCCTCTTGGCCCTCTCAAGTGCTTCTCTTCGTTTGATAGCCTTTTCTTGTCGCTTCTGCTCTTTGTAGAACTCAGAGAAGTTGTTCACAATAATGGGAATGGGCAGAGCGATCACTAACACGCCAGCGATACAACAGAGACCACCCACTATTTTGCCCAGAAGGGTTTGGGGATAGATATCCCCATAACCTACAGTTGTCATAGTAATAGTTGCCCACCAGAATGAAGCGGGAATACTGGTGAATTTTGTAGCATCTTCATCTTTCTCAGCAAAGAACACCAAACTGGAGAAGATCATGATGCCCATGGCTAAAAACAATATCAGAAGCCCGAGTTCATTATAGCTTCTTCTCAGAGTGAACCCAAGAGACTGAAGACCAGTCGAGTGTCTCGCGAGTTTCAGAATTCGCAGGATTCTCATGATCCGGAAGATTTGAACTACCCTGCGCACATTCTGGAACTGGAGGACACTCTTGTTGGATTCTGTGAGGAATATTGTGACGTAATAAGGAAGGATAGCCAGCAGGTCAATCACATTCAGTGGCCCTTTGAAGAACTTCCACTTGTTGGGAGAAGACAAAAATCGGAGAAGGTACTCCATAGTGAACCAGGCGATACAAACGGCTTCAACATGGGCCAGGTTCGGGTTGTCGTTGGATTGTCCGAATTCATCAGTAACTTGTAACTCCGGCAAGGTGTTCAGTGACAGTGCAATGGTTGAAAGGATGATGAACAGAATTGATATTATGGCCAGAATCTGCAACAAAAAACAAAAAACAAAAAGAGGAGATTTAGTGACGTAACATCATTTACTCCATATACAAACACCAAAGTGCCCAAATAATTGTGACCACTCTATAATCATTAAAAATATACATAAATCCACATATCAAAATTTACAGTGCTTTTTAAGTTTAAGTCAGTGTATTCAAAATCAAAATACACTACAATCACCTAAAGGTTCTTACATCTGAATTGTTACATATATTCAAAAATTCAAAGAAACTGTGACATTTTTTGGAATATATAATAATAACGCAAAGGCCAATGGGACTAAGAGCAAACAAAATGAGAGACTGAAAGAGACTGTGCCCTCATACTTATTAGGATAATGTAATCTGCATCGTCTGTTCTCTCATTCTCCTACTGCACATCAATTGACAAATGGCTTTGACAAGCACTTATTGATCAGCTACTTTGTTAGAATATGGAGGTTGTCCTGTGAGTTTATCTAAATCATCTTGCAAGGTAATCAAATAACCCCTGATCAGACTGAGTTACTTGTCTGGATATTATATTGCATTTCATCAAATTTGCCTGTTTGCTGCATTACAGGTAGAAGAAACATCACATTCTCACAAAAAAAACAATCATTAACAATGCAAACGTTTAAAATGTACATATGACATTGTCAATCTGTGACTGCTTTCCAGGTAGGCGTTAAGTCTGAACCTATTTCTGCTAAAAATTTGGGAAAACGTTATCTTACTGCTGTTTATCAATGTCAAGAAATGCATTAATTATAAGAAAAGGTACTACTTGAGTTCCTAAATTTAAACTGAAAAATTGACATTGATCATGAAATGTTTATAAATTGAGCCTTAGCATGCCTTTAGATTGCTGTATCAATTTTAGGCCTCTTCAAAAATCCTTAAATTATGTGTAATGGTTTCCATGATGCCATCAGTAATACCACCCATATACTTACTTTTCTTACTTTTTTACTTTCATGATTTAATAAGATGTTTGTTAAAAGATGCACATTGTGTAGTTTATAGTCAAATATTTAAAGTTTGAGTTTTAGGGAACTCATTTAGATTATTGAACTGCCATTACTCCCTTATAAACACTAATCTCATCCTCAAAAAAATAAACTATGATGTACTACAAAAGACAGTGAGCAATAGATCGAGAAACTGTTACTCGTTCACTGGAACTGCATTAAGAAGGGATTAATACTGACCCTGGATGGAGAATAAAACGGCTGACCTTGACAGTGTCCTGTCATTGTGAGTGGCGTAAATACTCTTATGCAAGCAATGTCATAACACACTTCTACATATTCAGCACATTTTATCAACTTCATGATATTACACCAGAATTAATTACACCACAGACAAATATGAAGTTATATTAAGACCAATCCAAATTTATCACACTTCCTGAAAATATATGATGCACTAAAGAACGGATGATTTCACTAATTTTACTGTGACACAATATGCCAGCCTTCTGTCCTTTACTAGAATGCTTAATATTACAATGTTTAAGGAAAACTAAAGAGATTACAGGTTGATTCTTCCCTTGTGGGGGGAGGGGAAAGACTGAGTAACTGCTCCTAACCTTTCTATATCCTTACTATAGATAGTAAGTCGATCCTATTACAATTATCCTGAAATGTCCTCCCACACAGACGACAATGTGAACACCTTTCGCAAGGTGCATACAGTTCTCAAACAAGAGTGAAAAATGTTCTGATGCAGTACCAGTAACAATAACATTACATTACAACCAACAATGGATCTGTCAACTATGCAAGAAAAGCCTATAGTCTTGTTTGAACTATCAACTTTGCTTGCTACTGTGTCATTTGTATAGTAAAAGCCTATAAAATGGCACTAAAAATCCATAACAAACAAATCAACCTTTGCTTGCTACTGTGTCATTTGTATAGTAAAACAGAGTGCTTTGTTATTGATTACTCAAGTATTGAGTGTCGCTAGAGCATGTTAAACAACTGGTGAGCCAGGCTAAACAAATCTCGGGGTCAACAGGGAGGCACAATATTTGACATTGTGTAATGCACTAGAAGTATAAGGAAAGGACTCTGAATTGTCATCGCATGACGCAGGGATTGTCCCCGCCAGGTAGGGTTGAGTAGCATCTGGTCTGACTGTGACCAAGAGACCTAAAGTCCAGTCAGAGGTTGACGTACCCATGGAGATAAGAGTAAAAAAAAATAAAAAAGAAGCTGATTTTAATCCCTGGGGAGAGGGTCAGTGAGGTAACTCTACAGGACGTGTTCTATTTTCATCCAACTGAAATCTAATTCATTTTGTGTGATTTTTTTTTCTTGTCAGAAAATGCTTTAGGAAAATTAGGGTAAATGAATCGCACTGAATTCTTTTGAACTCTATCTTTCCAACATTGCTACATTATAACAAATTTCCAGCTATCATACTGAACATGCTGACAATCTGTCCATCAGGGGACTGTATACAAGTTCACTGTAAACATTTTTACTTCAGTTAAAACAATAATTACAAAGAAACCTAATGCTGTAATCAAGACAAATATGGACTAAAATCATAAAATATAGTATAAAACATTCATTGCACATTGGTAATAACAAAAACAAGAATAAACTAACTTTCTAAATGAAAAAAATCTGGGAATGCACCTTTTCCTATATATTATTTGTTACTCACACTTTCATTTGAACAATATTTAATGTTTTAATAATGTTTTACTGTAAAAGTGTACTTCTGAATAATATTTTTATGACACTTTACACCATTGTACTTTCTTTCAAATTATATTATTTGCCACCCATAAATATAAATGTAACTTAAATTACATTAACAATTATTACAATTAATAAATATAAACTATATCATTTTTACCTAGTTTTTCTGTTAAAATTACAGAACTTCTTCCAATGTATACATGCTACCATTAAAAAGAGCTGCTCGTTTACTACTTTGAAATTTTCTAAAAACATTACAGTCACCCTGCTATTATCAGCTGTGTCAGACCTATAACAGCTGATGGAATGCCACTAAAATCAGAGCAATGTTCTGACTTTATGTTGACTTTAAGTTTGAAGGACATGAATTCCCAGCCTGATGTGTCGCTGCGGTCAGCTCATTAATCAGTTTCACTGAGGTTCTGGGATAAACATTTATATCAAGGTATGTCATGACACATGCAGTAGGGCTGTATTTGTTCTCAATGCAAGAGAGACAGAAGCGATAAGTGCTGAAGGAGAAAGGCAGGAGGATTAGTTAACTGTCCTCATCAGTGGATCTGCATAAACGTGATTACATGGGCAGTGATCTCAACACAGGGAGATTTCTGGCACTGGGCCAGGGCTTATGCGTATAGGGAAGCACAGGAAGCACCAAGAGATCCTTCAAGTCACCTAACCTTAATTTAATTCTGTCATAGAGAAAGGGTACTACCTTGCTGATGTCACAAAGACTTGAGTTTACATTTATTTAATGTATTTTTTAAGGGACATTTAGAAGCATTACCATGTCCTTATTTTATTTTCAGAATGAAAATTTTAAAATGTAAAAAAAAAAAAAAAAAAAGTATTAAAGGAGACATATGAAAATCTGACTTTTTCCATGTTTAAGTGCTATAATCGGGTCCCCGGTGCATCTACTAACCCTGAAATCATGAAAAAGGGCAACCCAGGAACTTTTGGTAAGCTTTTCTCTGCAAGTATGTGAACAAACAAGCCACTCAGAATTCACTCCCCTAGTGACACAGGAAGGGGAACAACTTATAATATCACCGCCCCTTAATCTGGACCTTTCCACCCATGCCGCTGCTGTCACTTAATACACAGATCTAATATAACACAGACATAACTGACTATGTTTTTGTAACTAAAATCTACTTTAAACACAAACTCTTTACAATTTAACAGTATAACTAAAATAATATGGCTTTAAAAAAAATATTGGTTCTGTACACGTGCTTCGGATGTCTAAACTGATATGGCTTTAAAAAAAATATTGGTTGGAGTTGAAATTATTTGAATTGTTTAAAAAACAATCTATCACAATGTAGAAAACAATCGATAACGGGATGAACACTGCACCAATATTACAGTAACATTAATACTTAAGTAATTTAACTGCGACACAAGACGGTGCCATTTGCATTTCTATGTAATAAGAGAGTGAATCTACAGAGTGATACAAAAGACATGACAGTAGCACCAGTTTCATTTACTGGGATGAGCTGAAAAATCTACAGCATTGCCTTGCATGATGGCAAATATTAGAAAATATCTGACCAGTAGATGGTACTATAGACCAGAATCGAGAGATTCATAGAACAAATGTAATGCATTGAAACACATAAATCAATTTGTCTTTAGTGTATAATCTTACATGATCTTGTATCCCCTTTCATGGAGTTGCAGAATCTCATATCGAATAGCCTATGTACAATTTCCAGAGACTTCAAAACCAACAATGTACATTAGCAGAATGTGACATTTTTACACAGCAAAACTAATGTAAAGCGAGGGTGAAATGAAACATGAGACAGGTTTAGGTATCTACTTGATTGTGGAGTAGAGCTGCTTTGGTTCTTAAAACATCTGGTGAGTTTGGCCAAAAATATCAGGCTGATTTTTCACTGATTTCACTGCCAACAGAATTAATGTCTTGGCATATATATTGAAAAAATGTTTACTGAGGGCAATCTGGCTAAACATGAGGATTTGCCTTTTAATCTGCAGGGTGAGGTGGATTTACCTGTATTTCAAAAAGTGGAAGGTTCACATGTGACAGAGACAAAAATAGAAACATTAAACATTTTACTATAAAAAAATAATGAATGAGATTTTTGCTGCAAGAAGAAATTGATATTTGGTAAAGCTGATTCATGAGCAGCACCATGGACAGCTCCTTCACTCTACACACCACTAATACAGCAAATGGACTGTGATTCAGGAATTAAAGTGTTAAACCCATCTTCTTTTATCTGCGAACCTTGGTTGGATGCTTGAAAGACTCAGTAATGTGTTATCTCAGAAACAATTACAACAGGCCAAGCTTTCAGCTCTTCTGTTTGTTTGTTTGCACAAACAATATTAGCATCTATTGCTTGAAAGGCCCTTTTTCCTGTTTTCTCTCTGCTGAACTATTTGAGAAACACCTTACTGATGTAAGAGAGATAAATAAAAAGGTTTAGTTTGAAGGTTTTAGTTTAAACTGTAATGCAGTGTAAAATTCAAAAACAAAGCATCCCATACAGCTCTTCAGAAGACACCTCTATTCCTGAGAGGAAGTGAAGGTTAAATTATTTCTGGAGAACAATTGTTATCATTGCAGCCATGAGAGGAAGAAGAAACTCTGTATGGAAACCAAAGAATGTCTTGATCAATACGGAAAGGTTATTTATAAAGGAATGTCATGGGATCTGTTTGATTGGAAGGTTTTTTTTTTTTTTTTTTTATAATTTGGAGCTTAACTCCCACATTTGTCAAGTAGCTTTTGCTGAGTAAGAGACATACTATCCTCTTCTATAATGCACAATGGATTGCCTGCAAGCATGCAAAACTAATAGAGGTTCCAACACGCATGAACCAGCTGAACTACAAGATAGTAAGATGACTACTCTGTGTTTGACAGTGTCTTTGCATGCGCGGGGGTGGGAGGAAGCAGGGGGTCGTGATTATAGTGATTAGTCAATAATGTGGCCCTGATAACTGCTTGTGATTTACAGGCTAGCCCTCAGCCTACCACTTACTTGCATGCAAAATATTCAGCCTCACAAGTGAGGCTGGCAGGCAACCTCTACTTAAACACAGTGTACAGCCTGGTATTCAGTTTGTCCAACTGCCACTGACTATTTTTAACACAATCTGCCCAAAAGATATCTGCCCTCATACCAGTTCCAAAAGAATTTGTCCAACATTTGCCCTCCCAAAAAATGCATCCACAGAACGGAAATCACAACTGGGTTCAAGGTGAGGTTGAGCTCAGAGGATAAAACTCTAAGTCTTATCCTACAAGACTGGCAGTGCTCCTGACTGTGGCAGGGTTTTAGCTCTTGTGGGTTGGGCAGGTGGAGCTAATAGCATGTATTTTGTTGTCACAGTGTATGAAAAGCACACAGATTGCCTAAGAAAGAGCATCATTAGCACATCAGCAAGAGATCTGATCTGCTTATACAAAATTACACAATAATGTCCTAAACTGAGTCTAAAGACACGACAATGAAATAGAATCCAATTACTTGATCAACGCTCCAATAGTCAATATAGATTATAACGTAGAGACAGGAAGAAATCTTCCATACATACATATACCCTCAGTCAAAATAAAATGAAAAATTTCTTCAGAAATATCACTGTATTTTTCATCTGATATTTGTAAAACATTCAGCATTTTAATGACTCTAGTTTTGATTTATAGTCTTATTGACTATTCTGATATAAATGTAATATTCTACTAATATTCTTAGTACTGATCAACCTCACATAAATGATTTTGTCTAGTAACTTTCAGCTTTGTTATGTAAGAACATCATTTTGATGGCAATGGCTTAAAATGAGACTGTTTGAGAGATTTCATGCTCTTGTGCACCTCTGACATTAAGGTCATATATCCTACAAAAATGTTAGACACACTACTGATGGACTCAATAGTTATTGATTGTAGTAGGTCACGCTAGATAAGTAATTGGCTTTAACCCCCAATGAAGCTTCAATTACAGGATCTGGGGCCAGTTGCATAAACTTAGCCACCATGTTAAGATTGTGCCTTAAGAACTAGTTTGACCAACTAAGAGCTGCCAAGGGGTAATCAGTCTAACTTTTCCAGTACGAATAAGACCAATCTACCTTTTCATAACTGAATAAAAAAAGTTATGACCAGTCTTAAAGAAAAAAATTAGATGACTAACTTTTTAAGACTAGTCTAAACAGTTTACGCAACTGGCCCCAGATCATGTCTATAGCTTGTAGCAGACGTCCACTAAGTGGGCTTTTATCAATCACAGTTGAATGAAAGGTGGAACTGTAGCTATTTTGTTTGCTCATTACTCCAATTAAAGATAAATCCCTTTAGGTTTCTAAGGGTTAACTACATAATTCTGTGACATTGTGGAGGATGGAAACTCCTCTGAGTCGGCAGAGAGGCTAAAGGACTTGTTCCACTGTTCAACGCCCACATTGGGCCTATGTACAGTAGCTGGCTCCCTTTGGGTCACAAGCTCAGCCCTTCCTTTTCAAAGCACTGGATTACATAACATGACAATTACTTTCAATTCAGAGATGTCCGTTCTCATTTGAGGCTATCTCAACTTTGAATTTCATAGTTTTAAACTTCGTCTGAGCTCTCTCATGGATTTAATAACTGAACGTGAATTTTTTTTTGCCATTTTTTCTTGATTTTGACTAAATCTATGAACATATATAGACTTATAAAATAAAATTGAAAGTATATAGTTACATAACACATTAAACATTCATCTGTCTCCTTACAGCAAATTATTCACATGAAAATAGGTCTGCTTAGTCCATAATAAACATAAAAGGAGATCGATTTACCATCCTCACTCTGAAAGTACATTAAAAAAGGGTGAATTGTTTTAAAATGATTAATGCAATCTCACTATTGTTAATAGGATCTAACAGACTCTTAAAAGAGCACTGGATGTGGCCTTTACTCATCTTCACATTTACTTTGTCTGTTGACCTCCATGGCTCTTGAAGTGATGGCTGAGAGGGGAATTCATTGGGTATCTCCTTGCAATCAGAGTCTCAGCCAGAACCCAGGACTCTCTATTTAGTAACAGAATCTACACAGACAAAGAGCTTTTCCTTCTTTTTCTCTTTCTGCCCCTCTCCCATCCATGCGCTTGGTGCAGAGAATTTCCGCTCTGTCCACAGAGCTGAGAGCATACACTATCATGTCATGATCGATTACTGTAAATACACATAAATTATTCACACCACAGACATTTCAGAGGAACAGTGATCCCATTAAAACAATCTGCAGTCAACACCTCTTTACAGATTATGATACCTGACAAGATGTCTCTCAAAATCAAGTATAATTCTTAGCTTTTTGAGATTGATAAAAATGGCATTAAAAATCTTAATAAAATATATATTTGAGATTTATTTTTAAATTGCAATTAAATGAAAACCAAATGTATATTTATGCACTTTAGTTATAGGGCCTATATCATGATTTTTTTTTACTGCTTTATGAAGACAATTTTTAAAATCATATTAAATAAATGAACTAAACAAAGATTAAATAAAAGGTGTTTATTTAAGATTTTTTATTGTATTTTATGTGACGTGATATTTTAAATTAATATATTTGCAATTTTGAATATGTTATATCTTAAATGTATTTATTTAAGCATTTTAGTCATAGTCATGTATATAAAAGTGTCACTCGAAAGAAAGATGCACGACAGGATGATTCATGTCTTTTTATAAAACTTTGTATTAGGCTGACCTAAGGCACTTAATTTCATATTTTCAGTAGCACAATTTTTTTGTTTGTTTGTTTGTTTGTTTCTTTTTAGCCTAGACTAGAAAATATTAGTTTGACAACCATATGAAATTATCAAAACATCTAAAATGAGAGGACGATGAGAGGAAGACGGTACAACATCAATCAAAATCAGTTCCTGAGGTACTAATTACCTTCATCCATTCTTATTCTGTATCATGATGTATCTTTGCATTGCTTACTAAAGGCTCAGGGTGTTTATAGCACAAATGAAGGTGATGTGACAGACGAGCTCTTTAAAGGAGCTCGGCCTGGCCATGTGATGGAAAGGGTTAGAGTCCTCTGACCTTTTGAAAGGACGTACACCACACAAGTCCTCTGAGATAAGTCAATGGGAAACTGGACAGATAAACAAGAAGGAAAAACCCAAATACACCAGATACCTCACTCCTCTTCCAACACATCAAAACATAGAGATGCCACAATTTTATTTTTTTTAAGACAAGAAAATGGCTGGTTAAAATGTGCATTAAATAAGTTTATCTACCAAGGTGATTCATAATGCTCATCCTGGCATTTTGAAACGACGGAAACAATGTGAAAAACTCAGCATCCCCTGCCGCACTTAATAACTTCCGCAGGGTGGAAAACTGCCTTCACTAACTGATTAACTGCTCTGGTGAAACACGTGATCACATTACACACTGTAGCCATAAGCCAGACAAGCCAGGGCCCTCAGCAGTCTATTTGTAGGAGCAGACTAGGTAAATCACCAAAGGAGATTAAGTCTCCATTGCCTCACAGAGAGCAGTATATGCTGACCACTAAACTAGGCACTGTTCGCTTTATCTTTTCAACAACCCAACAACTGTCCAGTTGCAAATTTATCTTCCCTTTTATAGCACAAAAGAAAACTTAACAGCTAATTTCCTAGTACTTGAATGGATAAACACATTGTCTGGTAATAATTTATGTTATTATAAATATTATATCATTTATATTATTTAAATTATATTATTATTATACAATAATCTAATGAGCTCTGCTGCTGAGAAGACCATCCCAACCCATAAAGAAAAAGTATATATTTTCATATATTTAATATATTTGAAAATATATTGGTAATATGTTATAATATAATTTTATACATTTTGTGTTTAGCTTTAGCTACTCAATTTTCATTTTTAAAAAATATATGTTTTCCTAAAACATATTTAATAATTACATTTTGCATTTTGAAACATATTTTACAATTGGACATATTTTCTTGCACCTCAAAGTACATTTTGTACTATATTTTAGCATTTAAAAGCATCATATATTGACATTTTAAACTAAAACTGTGCTGTTATACTATATTTCTATGCACTATAATGTTTATATATATATTATACTATATACTTAAAAAATATTTTGTCTATTGGCTGTAAATACATACATGGAAATGTACTGAAACTTCTCATGCATCAAAGTAAAGTATTACTGGCAATATTCTGCCACAATATGCCATCAACTTGCATTGGGAAATACCTCCTCAGTAACCCACCAGTCATTTCTTGCTCAAAAGGCAGTGTCCAATAACCAAACCACTGAACCCACAGAAGTGAAGGTGGAGGTCAAGGTTAGGAACCATTTGCCATTAATCTTGCAGCTCGCATGCGATTATTTATGACTAGACCCCTGCTATGTAAAGGGATTTGCTCTGTCCTCCCTAAAACCCAGATCCAAGCATGAAAATCGAAAATTCAGTTTTACATTTATCACCAGGCAATAAAGTGGGGTTTACTGAAGGGAACTGCTTTGTAATTTAATATACCGTTATACATTGTGCGCACACATCTACCATACCATCTAAATAGGCTTGTTGCAATCCTGCAAAATGCTTTTTTTTTCATCTCAAACCTCCCTCCAGTAAACAGCAGGGATATGATAAACTGAACTAAGTTGAAGGTGATTTCGGTCAATACAAAGCTGCTTCTGGCCTGTCAGAGCACACATTATAGCCTATAGGTGTAGGCTGAATGGATGCTGTGTGTTTGTGCTGACTCACTCAAACGACTGACTGGCAACAAATCATAGTGGCAGTGAGTCAACCTTCATCTTCCTCTCTGAGAGCAGAATGTGCTAGTCCACCTGTCCAGTCCCACTAACACACATAATGCTAACGTAAATCTGTTAAACACAATGAATCAGAGTGAGAAGATGTACCTTGTTCTTTCTGGTCAGGTAGCTGTTGTTGACAAATATGCCCAAGAAAACATGTGGATGAAGTTTAATTTGATTCTTAGAGTTCACTGAGCTGGCTAGTGGGAATGTTTATGAGTATTACCATCTGTCCTTTCTCTCCTCAAAACTTCAGTTCAGTATGGCAGAACTAATTCTGCTCCAAATGTGGAAAATTAAATGTATGGGATAAAGGTCTAATGTGATTTTGTGTTGCATCAAAGTTAATATACATTTAAAATGTAAAAAACATTTAAAAAATAAGTTTAAATATAATCTGTACTCATTTTACATATGATCAGTTTAATTGGAATGTTAGTTATCATAATTAAAATGCTGACATCGTTATCACAATGCAAAATGCAATTTTGTCCAGTATTCTAGTGAGTTCGATCAAACCTAGTAGTCAACTTTTTTCATTTCTTTAAAATGCTTTTATTTACCCCTTGGAAAGTCTCTTTTCTCCAGAGCCAAAGGGCAAGAAAAAAAATCCTGTACATTAAAGCATTTCACTAATGGCTCTTCTGACTGCTTTCCCTGTCTGTATTCTGGGAAGTAGGCGATCTGTGTATTGGGACTGGGCAGTGAGTGGAGACAAAGCTCCTGAGCAGCTGTGAAAAAGCATTTTAATATTCTCAACAACCTTTTACCGGGACAATCTACTAATGTGTAAGAAAATATAATTAGTCAGAACTTACTTAAATCTGCAATGAGAGATATTTAAAGCACCATCTTCACATTTAACAGACCAAGATGGTGTCTTTGTTTTATTGACTCATTCTTAATTAAGTAACGCGTGCACATATCAGTCATCCATGCAGAATCTTACTACATTGGCAAAATAAAGAGCAATACTAAACATCTCGGATGGAAAATACAGCCAAAATACTTTCACACTGACATGCAGCACCATAAATCTTCCCTCCAGCAAGCTATATACCACAAAAAATATGCCTCTTCTTTTGTGGCATAAAAACCTAGGCTAATATGTCAATCACGATAGCCGGGGAAATGCATATGGGATATGTGTATTTATAAATTCTTCTTTTGGTTTCATATTTTTTATCATATCACTGTTGGCGTCAGTCTCAGAATTTTGCAGTCCAAACTTTCCCCTTGAATTTGCCCCTAGTCTTTGTAATGCAAATTAATAATTCATTTTAAAGCATACCCTCTTCTGTATTTTTTTTAAGTGCTGGTTTGTTGATCCAATGTTATCTCAGATGCTCAAATGGAACATCCTAAGTGGAAATGTCCTAAATTAATAATTAGCGTCTCCAATAATGAGATAATTAGTGTGGATATACTCTGATATTTTGTATTGTGTATATGTGGGCCATGTGGTTGCCCTACCTTGGCTGCTACTGAAGAGCTTGGTTTTTCCAGCAAATCCCAGAGCTTCTGCCTTTTGTCTGGACAGCAGCCCGTGTCCACCTGATCTCCTTCCTTCTCTCTGAGAGTTTCAGCCTCTCTCCTCAGCTCTTCATTCATCTGCTCCTTCTTCTGATGGTACCGAGCCTGGCAACACGACTCCAGATATATCTCATCAATGCCCCAGTAGTCAAGCTCCTGACCAAAAGACAGAGCGCACATCTCTTCCATCATGTGTAGCTTGCCAGTCCGGTAAAAGTTTAAAATGGAGGAAAAGGCACCTGGGTGCCTGTCAAAGAAATACTCATTATCATTTAGACTGTAGTCGTCACAGATCTCCATTAAGGTTTCGTGGGTGTTGCAGTCTCTGAGTTTCCCCAGACGGGTTCGCGGCAGTCGGTCCAGGGTTCTCCATAGCACCTCATGGACCAGCCCACCCACATTAATCCGGACTCTTCTGGATCTGGCTTTTGTCCGGATAATGTCGATGGGTTCTGGCGGGAGTGAGCCCTGTGGCCGTGAAACCCTCTGAGCCCCGAAGGTTGCCCTTTCAGTCATGATTGCTACCACTCAAATGTTATGCTATTTCAGATGTCAATCAGGAGTACAATGATGAATCAACCTCAGACAAGGCCCTCCATGGTAGCACCTGAAAATCAAAGACATTTCAGGACACCTTATCATGTAACGTAAAAATTACTTCAAAAAAATTTGGAATAATACATAAGCATATGATTAGAAAAAAACAAATGTGGATTTATAAATAAAGCCATTAATATAATAAAAGTATCATTTTATGGAATTCAGTGTGTTCAGATCTCCAACACTATAATGACCCTATTTTATGCTCCAAAAAATTAATGAACCAACAAAGTTGGCAAGCTAAAACAAGTCTCCAAAGCACACAGTTTTTAGAATTATCAAAGGAGGAATCTTAACAAGGGCCCTTTACTTTAGTAGTTCTTCAGTAATGGGGTCAATGAATTCATGCAGAATATGACTTTAGCTCTGCTGTGTAAACGTTTTCAGCCTAGAAATAAAAAGCTTTATAATATTTGTGGGGCTTAAAGAAAAATATGTCTAGGTGGTGTAACTGTCCAGAGATCATAAAAAAGAGTAAAAACAAGTTCTGAAACTATTTTGTTTTAAAATATTATGAATATTTGAAAACATTTTATTCAATAAATCAAAGTTCTTGTGGCATAACTAACATGCAGGAGGCCATTTGTTGTCATGTGACAAGAAAAACGGTTTCTGTCAATGTCATTAAGTTTTTTATTTTCATTTTACTTTTACATAGGCCTATTCTGACATTTTCATGTAGAGGCATGTTTCAGAGTAACTAAGAAAACTTCTTGATATTTAAAAATGTATAATGATATTTGTAAAAACAACAATAACAAATACATAAAAAAATACAAATCTTGAAAATATCCTTATATTATTATTATTCCACTTGACATTAACTTCACATTGCTAGTCAGTTAATGTGTAATTTTTTTTTTTTTTTTTTTTTTGCGAGTTTGCAAACACAAATTACATTTCTAAGAACTTAGCACATTAATGTTATTTCTCTTTTTTAGTCATCTCATGTAAAGTCAACGATGACAACTGAAATGTTCTTGTGTAGCATTTGGATGTCAAGTAGGCTATACTTTTGGCTCTGAGGACAGACGGTAATGCGATTGAGTATTTAACAATGTCTTGATGATAAATCCCGCAGGACTATTTAGCGGGCATCTATTTCCTTAAAAGACTTCGTAACAGCCGGCTATTTAAAACTCCCAGCCAGAGAGGAAACTATATAGGCCAACATTTCATAATGCTGCAGCACTATCCCGTTATGTAGTTTGCATGACTTTAACACACTGCCACATAATATATCCGCAGCTTTATACTTTATGCCCACACGGTTAAGATTGTGTGCTCTAATATTACCAACTCGCTCCAATTACTGAGGAAGAATCAACTCAGTAAGGTGCACGAGATGTATGGTCAATAGAACAGAAAAATACTGACGTGATACAAGTTTGTTACGCAGCTAAAAACACGATTCTCACAAATTAAATAATTAGAAACTATTCAGTCTTCCTATCAAAATCCCTTACAAACTTTGCATTTCAAGCTGTTCAGGTACATTCATCACACACTAATCCTTAATCAAGGAAGGAAGAGGCTGTACTTTCCAGTGCACCTGTTTCAGGACAGCTGATCAAACTCTCTTCTACTCAAAGGTTCTTCAGCGGTTCTTAGATTATCAAGAACCACTTTTGCTGTAAAAACCTCTCGAGGGGAAACTGCATGATATAAAAAAGTTGTAAAAGATGTAAAATAAATTGCATCAAGCAGCAAAACCCTTTACTTTTTCGTTTGTGTGAGGATTCTGAGAGTGAAATCTAAATAGCTGGGACATGCTGAGAGCAGCAGAACTGTAGTGTTCTAGCATGCCTTTCCGTGGAGTTTACTATGCCTGATGCAAACTATCCAAACGACCTCTTTAAAAGCGAATAAAAGCAGCAAATCTTACCTTCCCGCCGTTCACCTCTTGTTCCTTTACCTCTAGAACCAAAAAGAATTAGCCTCTTATTTCCCCCTCCATCAGCTCAGGGAAGAGAGTCGTCAGTGGTACCCCTGCTGAAAGCTGAAAGGGCAGTCGCTCCTCTTCATTTTGTATGGACTCACTCTCACAAACAACTCAGTCGAATTAAGCAAGTTGGATGAAAAAAAAAAAAAAAAACGAAACTGTTGATTATTCTCGCCACGAAGCCATGATAGTGTGCTGAAAGTGCAAAGCAGCACGTGTAAAAGACTGTCACGCGTAGCGCTCAGCGGAGCATCGACTGAGCAGGAGTGTTCGCGCCGCGCGCTGCATCACAGCCCGGAGGTGAAGCCTAATTGGATTGAGCTGTACATCACCAAGGATAGCAGCAGCATCAGATGCCTCCGTCCCATACAGCAGCAGTGTCACTGATCTCTAGCTCTCTGTCATAGCAAGTTCAAACGAGGTGGGGACATGGCACAATGGAACAAGATGATCCACATTTGGAAAAGGCTTAATATAGAGCATATCAAGGAACCTGATATCATTTGCGTGGTATTTATGATGATATTTAAAATTCACATATAGAACCTAATCAGGGATCGCATCACTGAAAAGATTAGCAAATTTAGATCGCTATCTATCTATCTATCTATCTATCTATCTATCTATCTATCTATCTATCTATCTATCTATCTATCTATCTATCTATCTATCTATCTATCTATCTATCTGAGGCAATATTATTGTAATATACAGATCTTCAAAAGCAAGCACTTTCACACTGACGTAAAACTTCAGAAAACTAATGACATGGCAAAATCGAAATCCTCTCTGCAGATCTTTAATGAGTTAAACACAAGACCTCTATTATGGCCATTAGTTGTAATAATAAGACAACATGGGGGAAATACTGAATTTCAATTGGCCACTGGATGGGGATATGATCCTTCTTCTTCCTCTCTGCACTTTCTCTCACCCCTTCACCCTCCCTTCACTACACTGACTGTACTCAACACTTCTTGTCAGCATTCTTCAGGGTAACTTTAACTGAGTGGGACAATTGTTCCTTTGGGATTCATGCCCATGCCCCATGTCAACAGATAAACTGTCTCTTCCCACCCACCTAGAACATTAGAACATTAGAAATACACACAGGTTAGCATTTACATAAAACATTTTAAAACATCAAACATCATCATCAATCTACCATCATCATCAAATGATTTAACACTGATCTATAATAGACATTTATACAAATCAGTGGTTTAACATCACATAATGTCATTCTGCTGTAAAATTCAAGTAAATATTAAGTAAAAAATTATGAATTATCTTATAATGTTCAGTTCAAATTTATATCACTTAAGAAAACTTATGCAGCTTTACAGTAAATGATTGTCTTCAATGATAAATCATGTAAATAATGTAAAATAATTACATCATTTATGAGTATAAAACAACAAACAAACAGAAAAACAGAAACAGAAAAAGACATTTTCAGAAGTCCCTGCATAACACATCATTCATTATTATATTAAATTTTTATTTATTATATTGTTTTGTTATCATGTATTTTTGTTACATTTTATGGTTAGATTTTAAATAATATATTTTTTAGTGTTTTGTCCCTTCTTCTCTCTAAAAAATAAATAAATAAAAAAAATAACGCAGCAAAAAATAAAAACAAAAGACAAAAGTTGGCCACTTTGAAGTGTAACTATTGAGGTTATACTACAAAGCTATTTGAGACTGGAAACAGTTTAAGGCTTTCTACATTATGCCACCAATGCCATTGGAACAAAACCTAAAAGCTTATATATATATACAAAACCTTCAAGCAGGTGGTCACCGTCTCTCTGGTCTGAGAGGTCGCAGTCCCTCCCTCTCTCAAACTGTACATAAGTGATGCACCAATGGAATAGACAGCTGGAAGGACCATAATGTCTTGAGTGATGATTCTGACAAACTAGAGAGACAAATCTATTGTACTTGTAACAGTAGAGCCCCATGAGGTGGTAAGGTTTCACCCAAAGCTCTCACATCATTGAGACTCATAAAATCAGAGATTATGGAGAGTAACCCAATACCACCCAGTCTCTGAAGAGAGAGAAAGAGCTTGCAATTGATTAAAACAAAATGAGTCGACATGAAAAACATTATGTAAATATAAATATAAACTAAATATGTATATTACATTATATATAGTGGTATGGTACTATACATTCAATTAATGTAATTACTTTTAAATTAAAATTATGCTTGCTTAATTTAAAATCACAAAATTATTGTGATTTGGGAATTCTGATGCTTCCCTGTTAAATCCTGATGTGCCAGAAGTGCATGCAGTTCCTGTTCGTATCATGCATCCTGCTATTAGATGCTGGATTGTCTCGGGAGGACCGTTCCTATTGATTTAGAGCTGAGTGCTTGTTCTTGTTCTGCCATGATTAGAGTCTCTGTGCTTTCCACTGGTCCTGCTATTTTAAACCAATCTCATAGAGTCAGCCATACCAGCTATAGTATCTGGCAGTAGTTCCTCCCATTGAGAGGTCTGTCTTCCGATGGCATTTCCTCAGCCAATCTCAAATCTGCTGGTGTGTGAGAGTCCCTTAGAACCTCAAAACTGGAGGCCATGTGTCAGGATGGTGGTCTTGATACTTAAAACTTTCCAAAGGCTTGGACCCTTTAAAATCTAACACAGATATGCATTTTAATCTTAGTAATTTAATATTTTTGAATTTAAATGTTCAAAATTAGGAAAATAAAGAACAAAAAATTATGGCAGGGAATCTAAAGCCCCCATATACACAGCTGTGCATGATTTTCTTTGTTTAATGTGCTAAATACAGTCACTGCTGGAAAGCGGTCAAATATGCAGAAGATGCTGGAAAACCAAAGAATGTGCAGGAGCTGGAGGATTTTTTCTGAAGAACAACAGGCAGTTGAACTGTTCAGGACAAACAAGGGACTCGTGAACAACTATCACAAAACATAAAAAAACATTCATGGATCTTCCAGGAAATGATACACATTATTAAGATTTAAGGGTATGTAAACTTTTGAAGGGGGTCATTTTTATAAATTTAGCTATAATTTTGTCTTGAGGAGTATAAACATCCGTTATGCAAGACAGTACTAATAAAAAAATAACATGCAATTTTCATGATCCCTCTTATTTTGTTAAAATTATGAACATTTTGCATATTCTTCAAGGGGTATGTAAACTTATGAGCCCAACTGTATATGTAAGTTCACTATATACAAGTTCACTCCTTTTAGTTTTTATGGATCATATACACTCAAAAAACAACAACATTTGGTTTTCACTCAGATATGGCTAAGAAATTTCACAAATAATTACACAGAATCAGCAATTAACATTCAACTGAATGTGAAAATTTAAAATAGAAAGACTGAAATTGTATTTTCTTGTTAAATGTACTCCAATAATCTTTATACAGTATAGGTCTTTCACCACTATATCATTAGATAAAAAACAATAAAACTAGCCAATTCTGTTTCTTATCACCAATCTGCAAATGTTTACAATAAAGATAAGATCAGATCATAAAACCAAGAATTATCATGTAACTAGATATTGAAACATTATATCTTTTAATCTTAAAACAGAAAGGAACTATTGGACTATTTGCGGTCAAGAGATCTTGACTTTTGCTTAGGTAACTCTAGGCAATGTTTATTATGTTAAACATCAGAAACCTCCAATTTGTGCTATGAAATTGAAGACAAAATCTATTGTCTAGTGTCTCTAAGTAAAGCAAACATCTACATGTTACTAAACATCACATGCTAATAATTAGTTTAGACATGAGCTGTTTGCTTTATCAACAAAAGTAATCCTCACATGATTTGGTGGTTCTGCTCCAAATTACATGATTGCAATGACTGTAAGTCTATTATGGATTTAACCACATGCTACTTAGTTTAGTTTTTTGTCATATTTTGTATGGAGATACAACAATACTTTAAAACTTTGCTATTGCCAGGCTTCAGTTGTACTGCTCATAAATAATGATCTTCATGAGCAGTAATGACCCATGAACATAATCAGGGGTCTATGCCTCTGTAGTACTCACAGGAAATGATCGTAGACCTAAAATGGACCACTCTGATGGTAATATGTAACCTTTCAACTCCTAAATCCTTCATTGATATTTACAAATCTCCCAAGTAATGCTTTATTTATTGAATTACCTGAGAAAAAAGATGGATGATGTCAATAAAATACAATTAACATGAATTAAACAGAATCACAATTATATCATTTCATACATAAAACCTCATAATGTAATGTAGCTTGTGGAACTTGATTCTCAGAATCCATAAACTTACATATTTGCTCTTTTCTAAGTGCACCCGTAAGTCTCATTAGGAACGAGCTGGCTGCATCAGAAAAATAGCAAAGGCTCTATTGCACTCTCTCTCTTAGTAAAGCAGTGTAATCTGATAACCAGGACACATCTAACCACACTATAAAAACCCACTCACTGATAGCAAAAAAGCCGCACACAAGCCAATACATAGGAGATTCCAAATGGGTAAGAATGGGCCTCTTAAACTTTTTCTTCTCTTGTTTGTGTGTTGTTTATCTGATGCTCTGATCTGTTGAAACTTGTATTTTGGAAAAGTTAATATCATGGGACGTAACAATAAATGACATTTTCTCTTGTTTTTCATATAGTTTACTTGCAGGATGACTAAAGAATGTGCAGAAATGACAAACATCTCCAAAACTGAGTCAAAATCTAGACAACAGTCATACGACAGTGCAATGGATGGAGACGAGAGCAACCAGATATCTGCAAACGTATTTGAGGTACTCATCTTATCTAAATTCACTAATTTATTCAGGAATATGCATATACACTACCGCTCAAAAGTTTGGGATCAGCAAGATTTTGAAAGTTTGATGGCAAAACTCCAGTGTCACGTGATCCTTCAGAAATCCTTCTAATATGCTTATTTGTTGCTCAAGAAACATTTCTTACTATCAATGTTGAAAACAAGTGTGCTGCTTAATATTTTTGTGGAAACAATCATATTTATTCAATTTAATGTGTCCTTTCTAAATAAAAGGACTCATTTCATAAAATGCAATACAAAATATAAACTTTTCAGAGAGAGAACATTCTGTGCCATGCCTTTCAGTTTCCCGTGTCTGATAGTACTGTGAGATGACAGCTTGTACAGGTGGTCTAACGTTCCTCATGACTGAATTTTAAACGCAGTGGACTAAGCAAGGAAATGTAGTCGCTCTGGAGAAGCACACCAGGTACCTGGACATACGTGACAACATCGGTGCCAGCCCAATGCACTACGCTGCATCCATGGGACACTTTCGCATCATCAGACTAATAGTGCAGATCACTGGACAACAAGGTAATAGAACCACACTTTTAGACATTTATTTTAGTTTGAATCAATGACAAAATACGAATGTAAAATATTGCTGTAAAGAAGCAAAACTAAACTAAAATAAAAATCTCATTTTTGACACTGCAGAGCTCAGTGCCAGGGATGAGGAGGGGAATACACCTCTTCACTGGGCTGTGCAGAAGGACCAGCCAGGAAGCTGCTCTGTGCTTCTGACTCTGGGAGCAGATCCTAACATCCTAAACAACAGCCAGCAGTCACCGCTACATATGGCAGTCAGCATGGGTAAAAATTTTGTGTTAGAGGTAAGTCAGCTTGCTCACAGCATCATATAGTATTATATTATTGTCCATAGTTGTGTTTTTCATTGGAAGCAATATATTTAGCCTCTCAATGTAGATAACATCATTAAACTTTTGGTTTTAAATAGCAACTTGTCTCGCATAAACAAACTGACGTGAACCTGGAAGGGGACTTGGGAAACACCCCTGTCATTTTAGCTGCTTCTTTGGACAACCATGAGGCTCTGGTCATACTGGTAAGTTGGTTTGAAATATTCTCTGTTTTTTTGATGATTATAACAATATAATCATTGTCTCTCTTCCAGTACAAACATGGTGCAAAGTTCTGCCGTCAGAACAAGCTAGGTCATTTTGCAATTCATGCTGCTGCTTTTGCTGGAGCTAAGAAATCATTGGAGGTCATTCTTCTGAAAGGTGAGATTTTGTATCACCTAACCAACTGTGTATTCTGAGCCTGAAATATTATATTAGTGCTCTGAGCCTAAAAACCAAGTGTCTTTTGTTTCTTATTTTTCACAGGAGAAGAAGTTGGTCTGTCGATTGACACCCATATAAACTATGTGGATAAATCTTGCAGTAGTCCACTTCACCTGGCAGTACGTGGAGGAAATCTTGACATCATTAAACTCTGCATTGCATATGGAGCGAAAATTGAACAGCAGCAGGTAATGGAGGATTTTGTCCTAAAATAGACACCAACAGACAATGTCTAATCCGGTACTTTTGTTTTCCTTTTACAGTGTGATAAATCCACTGCTCTCCACTTTGCATGTAGTCAAGGTGCCATTGAGGTTGTTAAAGTCATGCTCACGGCTTACCATAAAGTGTGTGACCTTATCAACATCACGGATGGGGCCAACCAGACACCTCTACATAAGTACTTAGACTTTACCCACTAAACCTGACTAAACGAAACTAAACAAACCAACATATCTGAGAAATCTCTCCTTGTTTATTTTCCATTTGCAGAGCAGCGATTTTTGATCATTTTGAACTCTCTGAGTACCTTATATCACAGGTATGACAACTGCAGTTGTTTGGAAGCGAAATAACTATGCTTGTAAAATGAAACATGATATTCTGACAATTACCGTAAATCTGGATAATTTTGTTCCACAGGGTGCTGACATTGATTTTGTTGACTGCAAAGGCCATTCTCCACTTCTTCTGGCAACGAGTTGTGGAGCATGGAGAACTGTCAGTCTGCTCCTCTCCCATGGTAACCTTAATAAATGAGCATCAATAATAATAGATCATTCTAATTTATAATAATTTTTTTATTATTATTTTGACTGCTGTTACCCGGATGAGCCTGTGTTATTAGCTTTAACAGGTTGTTATCAAAGGATAACATACCTCGGAATGTCACGACTGACCAATCAGAATCAAGTATTCCACAGAGCCGTGTAATAAATAACACTAACAAACTGATCTATTTGTTTTGTAGGAGCTGATCTGAAGAAAAAAGACAAATCTGGATGCAACTTCTTGCATCTGGCCATCTTGCAGCCCAGGGGTCTGAAAAACCTGCCCACAGAGGTACTGCAGGTAAACCGTACAGGGTTTTAAGAGACCGTGCCCATGCTTAACTGAATAACTCATTCTCACGTCTTCCTTAGAGATCCTAAACTTAAGCCACTGCTGCCCTCTACTGTTAGTGCCACTAAAAAGAGTTGATTGAAGTCTCTTTTGGTTTATCCACAGCACGAGAGTTGCTTAACTGAATAACTCATTCTCACGTCTTCCTTAGAGATCCTAAACTTAAGCCACTGCTGCCCTCTACTGTTAGTGCCACTAAAAAGAGTTGATTGAAGTCTCTTTTGGTTTATCCACAGCACGAGAGTGTGAGAGAGCTTCTCAATGATGAGGATACTGAGGGCTGTACTCCTCTCCATTACGCCTGTAGACTGGGAATACCAGAGTCTGTGAAGAACATGCTGGGATTGGAGGTCTCGCTGGACCAAAAGTCCAAACAGAAGAAATCTGCACTTCATTTTGCGGCCGAGTGAGTCTTACTGTGAAGATTCGGAAATGGCAATAAGAAAACAGAAAAGAGAATTTGCATTTACCTGTCTTCTCAACAAACTGTAGGAAAGCTGCAAATACATATTGTAGTAATGTGCATTATTTTTTGTTTCTGATGAGATATGGGAGGATCAACACATGCCACAGGCTTTTGGAGATGGTGACTGACACCAGAATGCTGAATGAGGGGGATGAGAAAGGACTTACTCCACTGCATCTGGCTTCTCGTGGAGGTCACGTTAAAGTAGTCGAGCTTCTCCTACGCAAGGGGGCGCTGTTTCACAGGTACAAGTGCATGCACAATTCACTTTTTGGTCAAATCAAATTCGAGAACCATGAAGCTATTGAGCAAAGTCAAATTTTCATGCATACTTTATTTATATGCTTTATGTTTAGTGACTATAGAGGATGGTCATGCCTTCATCATGCTGCATCTGAAGGATACACACAGACCATGGACACTTTGCTGACATCTAACATCAAACTTTTAAACAAAACTGATGGAGATGGGGTAGTTTGCCTAATTTGTTAAAACATTTCTGACACAACTTGGTCACAGCAACTGTTTATATATATATAAAGAAATTAACACTTATTGAGCAAGGATGCATTAAACTGATTAAATGTGGTTGTATATATATATATATATATATATATATATTTCTGAAGCTTTGCCATCACAGGAATTAATTACATTTGAAAATATATTAAAAATAAAAAGTTATTTAAAATTGTACACTTAGGCTACAGAAAATGATCGTGGTGCTCTGAATATTGATCTCTTTTAGAACACAGCTTTGCATCTGGCTGCTAGAGCAGGTCATGTGGCAGCAGTAAGACTGCTGTTATACAGAGGGGCCAAGATCATCCTCAACAAGAATGATGCCTCTTTCTTGCATGAGGCCGTACATAACGGGAGGAAGGAGGTCACCAACACTGTAATCGAGAGCGACAGGTCAGCTTGGCCAATTTCTAGAAATGTTTGAAATGTGTTTCCCAGTTTCTTCATTTATCTCATCTTTGTTGAATACAGATGTGAAGAGGTGATGACAACGTACAAACCAAACTCATCAAAACGTTGCATTGTCATGGACATGATTGAGTTTCTTCCAGACTCCTTTAAAGTGAGTTTTTACTGCTGCTGACAAGCCTGACACGTAAATTAAAGGTTTAACACTCTAACCAGCAGGGCATTGTATATTTCCCCAGCATCTTCTAGACACTTGCATAAAGGAATCAGAGGAAGATGTTAACAGCACCAATTACTATGTAAGTTTCCTTTTGTACTAGATGCATAAAGTAACATCCTCTTCAGCTAACACTTTGTGTGTTCTCCAGATTGAGTACAATTTCAGGTGGCTTCAGCATCCACTGCAAAACCTTAAAAAGACAGGCATGGAAAAAGACAACACCTACAAACCTCTCAGTGCACTGAATGTTGGTACTTTACAAAAACTATGTTATAGCTGTGTTAATTGTGAATGGCCACGTTCAGAAAATGTGTCTCCGCTACAGGCTATGGTGAATTTTAATCGTGTCAGTTTGCTGACACATCCAGTCTGCAAGAAATATTTGGAGATGAAATGGTGAGTTATACAGCTGAAACCTGAATCTTACATTTTGATGTCTCAGCATCCTGAGCTAAATAACGTTTTGTTCTACAGGAATGCCTATGGGGTCAAAGCACATCTGCTCAATATGACGGTGTATGCGCTGGGGGTGTTTCCTCTAACATATCTCATTGTGAATCTGAAGCCCACACTGGTCACTGCAAGGAATGTCACATCAGTCAACATGGTCTGCACGTCCCTGTACAAGGTACATTAAGCAGGGTTCCTCAGATCCGGTCCTGGAGGCCCACTGCCTTGCAGAGTTTAGCTCAAACCCTGATCAAACTCACCTGTGATTTTCTAGGGATTCTGAAGACTTTGATGAGCTTGCTCAGGTGTGTTTGAATAGGGTTGGAGCTAAACTCTGCAAGGCATTGGCCCCCCAGGGCAAGATTTGAGGAACCTGTACTAAAGCAATGCATCAAGAAAGACAAAGAAAAAAACTATGATGCAACTTCTCTTTCTATACAGCAATCCTATATAATCACAGCATGTATGTTCCTGGTTCTTGCAATGAATATGTATGCAGTTGGGAAAGAGATCCTGCAAATAATTCAACAGGTTTGTATACACTGCACTTTATATTTCAAGCCTTACCTGTATGTAGTCAAATAAGCAAGCAAGCAAGCAAATGAATGAACGGTCTAATGGGAATGTTTGATATGTAGAGTTAATACTGATCAAACCAATAACTGCATGGAACTGATTTGATTTGTATATTATAGGTCTATTTTCTGAAAATTATGACCCCGCGCAAAGATGTTCTTAAAGGGATACTCCACCCCAAAATGAAAATTTTGTCATTAATCACTTAGCCCCATGTCGTTCCAAACCCGTAAAAGCTCTGTTCGTCTTTGGAACACGGATGAAAACTTGAACTTTGGATGAAAACCGGGAGGCCTGTGACTGTCCCATAGACTGCCAAGTAAATAACAGTGTCAAGGTATGAAAGACATCATCAGAATAATCCATCAGAATTTGTGAATCCATCTGCCATCAGTGTACATAACTGTAACGTTATGATGCGACGAGAATACTATAAGAAAACAAAAATAAGGACTTTATTCAACAATTCCTGTCAACAGTCACCGTATGCTGCGTATGCTCTTCTGTATCATCCGCACCACAAGGATGCACTGTTTTCTTTCAAATCAAAGCTAAATACATGTAGAAACAGCACATCCTTGTGGCGCGGCTGATACAGAAGAGCATACACAGCATACGGTGATATGGAGAGACACAGAGGAGACTGTTGACAAAGGAATTGTTGAATAAAGTCATTGGTTTCTTCGTTTACAAAAAGTATTCTCGTTGCTTCATAAAATTACGGTTAAACCACTGATGGCAGATGGAGTATTCTGACGACGACTTTCATACCTTTTATGGACCTTGACACTGTTATTTATTTGGCAGTCTATGGGACAGTCACAGGCCTCCCGGTTTTCATCCAAAATATCTTAAATTGTGTACCGATGACCAACAAAGCTTTCACGGGTTTGGAATGACATGGGGTTAAGTGATTAATGACAAAATTTTCATTTTGGGGTGGAGTATCCCTTTAATTAATAACACGTTATAATCTCACCGATCACCAACACAACATAAATGGTCAATAATGTGCACAAGACACAATTATAAACATTTAAACATGGAATTTATCTAACATTTACTAACCCTTTGCATAGAAGAACTCCATTATGGTAAAATTAAGTTATCCCTCAAGTTTAGTCAAGGTGTGTTTTGTCAAGTTTACATGTTTTGAGATTCATAATAATCTAGATTTCATTCATATTTTGGCAAGATGTGAAAGTTTCTTTTAATTTCTCTAGCAATTTTCTAACTGGTCAGTTGAGTAACGAGAAGAGTGACACGCCTAGGCTACAGTGTAATAATGATACTAATAACGATGATGATAATGCAAAAAGTTAAATATAATATAATTTTGAGGATGCTCATCTTCTTAATTGACTCCTCTGACAGCCTCACGACTTTATGAGCTTGAAAAGTTCTGCAAGTTAAAGTACTGTAAGCTTAATCATTTAAACTGTGTCTTGCCTTTGCAAGCGGGTGCATTATTTGCGGGATCTGTCTAACTACATGGACTGGGGCGCTGCGATCTGTTCTCTGGTGTTCGTGGTGCCGCTACTGCTAAACGTGAAGAGTTCCTGGCACTGGCAGGCTGGAGCACTGGCAGCTTTGGCCTCCTGGCTGAATCTCCTCCTCTATCTCCAGCGGTATTGGCCTGCAAGAATCACTAATACATCCACAGAGCAGAATTATTTAACAGAAGTATTTCATACAATCTTCAAGGACTTATCTGTATCTCTCATGTCTTTAGGTTTGAACGGATCGGTATTTATGTGGTAATGTTTCGGGAGATCTCACGGACACTGCTGAGCATTATTTTGCTGTTCTTTTACTTGATATTGGGATTTGCATTGGCCTTCTATGCCTTGATGATCGAACAGGTGTGTATATCAGTGTTACTAAATGATTATTAAACTTAATATAGATTAATATTACAAGTTGTGGACATGTTGGAACACTAGCCTGAATGTTTAGTTTTATTGGTTGAGTTTAATATATGAATTAATTTTGCAGCAACATTTCGGGAGGATGTTCCTGTCACTGCTGCAGACCTTTGTCATGATGGTAGGAGAAATCAACTACCAGGAGAATTTCTTGAAACCCTTCCTGCAAGGAGACCTTCCTTTCCCCCTTTTGACATTGGCAATCTTCGTTTGGTTTGTCTTACTTGTGCCTATTCTTCTCATGAACCTTCTGGTAAGTCCTAAAGAAAGCAGGCTCTGAATTAAATATTTTAAAAAGTCCACTTTGCCAGATTACATATCAAACTCATGTATTTTGAGCTTAGATTGGTTTGGCTGTCGGTGACATAGCAGAGGTTCAGACAAATGCATGTTTAAAGAGGATTGCAATGCAGGTAATTCAACACCAGCACACTAATACTGTGTCCTTATAATAAGAATACTTTTTTTCCCCTAAAAACAACGATTTGTTGTCATTCTACTCCACAGATTGAACTTCACACTAATCTGGAGGAGAGGCTTCCCTATTGGTTTATGAAACGGGTGGACCAGGTCACCATCAAAGAATTCCCAAACAGATGCTTCAATGGAAAGGTCAGACAGCACAATAATGATAAGATAATGTTCATGTTTCAAAGGGCAAACCAACTTTGATAATTGTGTGGTATATGGTAAAACAATGCATGATTTCAAATAACAGCAGCAAACTCCTACATATAAAGCATTTTCAAAGAAAAAAAATGCATTTACTTTCCATCACTTGTAAAGTTAGATTTAATGTGTTTGTGAACAGAAAAGATGGGTTTTCTGTTGGAACGAGGTGAGGAAGTCCAGGACCCGTCTCAGTCCTACCATCTACCAGTTAACTCCACTGGAACGGGAGCTAACCAAACAGAAATACAGGTAACAGCAATCTGACGCAAAACTTCATTAGCCAAATTTAAGTGCATCAATTCCTGAATTAAACCCAATATACCTTAGCCAGGGTAGAGCCATATTTAATTCTTGACAGGAATAAAATCTAAGCTGTAAGGGATGCAAGTAGTGCATTCAGTAAAATGTACTGTTGTTTAACAACATATTGATTGTTCAGCTGATTAAACTTTTTTTTTAATGAGAAAAGCTTTCAGTAGACAAAGTTTTGAAAGTTGTGAGTAAAGACTAAGTCTATCCTCATTTTCATCTATGTTTAATTTAACATGGCATCTAACCTGTCCATGTGCTGTGAATCTTCTCAGGATGAAGGAGATGTCAGAGTCCATGGAAAAGCAACACAACCTGCTAAAGCTTATAGTGCAGAAGATGGAGATCAGCTCAGAGGCAGAGGAACATGACGGACCCCCAGTCTTTCAAGAACTGAAAGAGAAACTCCTCAGTAGGAGCAAATGGGGTCCACTGCTCAGAGCAGTGACCGCCAGAAAGAAGGGAGTCTGCAAATTCATGAAAACGTCATGAACAAGCCATTGTTTTAACAGAGTTGTTGTATTTACTCATAAACTGTGATGATGTGGCTAATATTTCTCAGTATGACCTTGCTTCTGTACAACAACCAAGGCTGAAACCAAATACCAAGCATCTAGCATTGTGTCTATAAGTAATGTGTTAAATGTTACAAAGTTTGACCACAAATTCAACCAAAGGCAACACCTGTTTTATTACTGGAAATCATTGTACATTGGTTGCGTTTATTAATAAATTGTGTGGATCATGTAAATGAGAAATGCTTGCTTGCACAGTTCCATTTTTTTTTATTTACGTATCAGTCACAGTTCTTCAGAGCAGATGATTTACTATTTGTTATCGATTAGTAACGGCATAAAAAACTTAAAATAATAAATTTGACCTTTGCATCTAAAAAAAATAACAAACAACAATAACAAAAAATTGCTAGGGAGTTTTTCCAACCTCAACACAGAATATCCACAGCTACAGTATGTCAGGCTATCAGTCCTATGAGTTTAGATGCAGAGACAAATTTAGGACTCTTTGGCCTTTTTGGTCTCTTCCTTCACCGTCATTCTCTTCCTCTTGGCTCCAGTTTGCTCTGTTGAGATACATAACTTTTAAGTATCACAAGGATCATGCTCGAGCTGCAGGAATCGCACACGAAATATGAAATAGCCTTCTGACCTTTGCCTGTGGTTTTATTTTGCTCCTCTCTCTGAGCTGACTGCCTTGCAGAATGTGAGGAGGAGGAAGAGGAGTCAGGGAGCTCCTTCCTCTGTCTGTGACCCTCCAGCATGCCTATCTCCTGGGCTTTTCCTAGAGAGAGGGGTGTGGTTTAGTTTAGAAGGGCGGAGAGCACTATTTTAATGAGTGTATTAATGTCTGCACTTAATTTAAAAAGATGTTTTTCAAACCACTTTTACTTTATATTACCAGACAGATTCACCAAACTGTTTTGATGATGATAATTCTGCGTTATGTATACTACACCTCTGACATCCAGAGATAGAGATGCATTTAGAGAGCATAAAACACAATCACAAAGCTTGTTAGTTTAGTTAGCCATGCATTCTGGTAGCACTGCAGCCAGCTTCATTTGGTCAAGGACATTAAAAAGCAACAACTAACAAATGTTATTCTGCGTAACAAAATTCTTGATTCATTTCATTGATAACTATCCATAATTTAACAAAATTCTTTGAGACATTGTTTTTATTCAAATTAATTTTATTTTTTTAAAACACACCATACTTATCAAACCCTTCTCTTTACAATGCTTTTTTTGACACTTTCCATGAACACTTTAATATCTTTCATTAATAAACATTGACAGTGTTGCATTATATCACAGCTTATTAATCTACATTAAAATGGTTAAAAATTTTATCCATACATTCCAAATAAGAATGTATATCATTTTAATCACATAATATTTGGAATTGGCATATTAAGGAAGTTACCACTTTGCAAGAAACTGCTCACTGTCTGGTTTAAATATACTTCAAACATTAATAATGATCAATAAAATAAAAATAATTTAAACATATTTTGGTATAAAAGAATAGATAATTTAAACAAAAAACAAACAAAAAATATTACTCACTCTAAATTCCAAAAGATGCAGAAAATTTTAAACATATTTTGGTATAAAAGAATAGAGCATTGTTAGTTTAAGCAAACAAGCTGCAACACGCTCCTGTAATGATTGGCTTTGAAAGAAAATCAAAGATGACTCTCAGTTAAAGCAAAACTACAGACTGCAGAGCTGCCACATCCCCAAAAAGGATGAAACTCATTTATTTAGGTTCAAATTATTTTACACAAGTACACAAGGTTCCTTGAATGGTCATATATCAGTTATATTATTAACTCTGATTCTCATCAGGTTATTTATTAATAACATTACAACTATAAACAACATTTGTTGTCTTACATGCAAAAATGGGGGCGGGGGGACATTTTCATTAATTTACATTAATAAAAATTGCATATCAGTACATTGAATCTAGCACTCTACCAGCATTTACAAATATGTTTAACAAATGAATTAGACAAGTTGCCATAAGGTTTGAACATTAAGTTACGTACTCCAATTCCACACTCCACTTTTCACACAGTTGGTAAAGTCATGCACAACGCACAGTCCTCTTTCTCCTTTCAGCCCAAAGCGCTATTCAAAATGCAATGTGCATTCATTAAGGACACTGCAACACAAAGTGCTCGCAGAAAGAAATACTAATCTCACATTATGGTCCCAAATACAAGTAACATTACATGTATCCTGTGCAAAATACTGACAGTACCCATTTCTAAATATATAAACAAAAAACTGTTCAGAAGCAACAGTCTTAAAATTTAAAAAAAGGAATGAAAAAACAAAAACAAATGCAATGTACAGACATCTAAATGCCAGTACTAACATTGTTTGAGCTCAAGTTTGTGCTGAAAGGGCTCCATTATCTTAATTGTGTTCCAATCGCAGCAGTTGTTCCTTACCATTTACGGTTATAGATTTTAACTGTCCATCTTCTTCCACTTCTACACGTTCCTGTCCATTCTCGATGATTCTGTAGAAACAACAGCACATCTATGAATTACAGGAAAATCTTGTTTCGGGCTACGTTGATTATATATTTGGTTTGACATTGCTTTTATATCTCAAACCTTTCCACCTTATTTTGCAACATGAAAGTAAGCTATTTTTAATGTGAATGTATGAGACTTCTGATTCATTAGATGCTGTAGGTAGATAATTAGAAGAAAATCAAAGTGCAGTAAATGGTGAAAAATTCTTACAATACATAGTGTAATAATAAACTATATGATTAAAAAAAAAAACCAGTTTGCAGTCTCAAGCAGCATAACAAACTGTTCTGTACAGCTAAAAATAACTAGAAGCAGATGATACCAGAACTGTAAAACATATGTTAAAAATAAAATGGATAAATTACAACTCTTGAAAGATGTCTACCTTTTTGTAGTGATTTTCCTGCCATTGATGAATTTAGTGGAGGTTGACACAGAGCGGAAGCTGCCCATGCTTCCACCACCACCACCACCACCCCCTCCCCCTCCCCCTCCACCAAATGAAGTTGAAGAGAAAGAAGTAAATCCACCTCCTCCCATATGCCCAAAGGGAGAGAAACCTAATGAAATAAAAATAATAAAAAAAATAAGTAAAGAAAGAAAGAAATACTATGGCACCAAAAACAGATATTCAAAAGTTGTCCTGATACAAGTTTTAGAACTTTTTTGCCTGGTTTTGGTCTTTATTTTGAGCAGTTTGTGTTTGCACTTTTACATCAAGTGTTTGCACTTTTACATCAGTTGAAAAGATTTTGAATTGAAGCACAAACATATTTGTAACATCTGACCTGAATCAAAAGATGAAAATCCTGCCCCAAAAGGTGGGAATACCCCAAAGCCCCCAAAGAAGGACCCTCCTGTCCGGTTCCTGCTCATGCCCCGCTGGGGGTAGTGACGTCGACCGCCACCAAAGAAGCCATTGTCAAATGGATCTCCACCTAAAAATGTAAAGAATGTAACATTTATAAACCTTATGTAGCTCCGCCCCCTTTCAGTGTATTTCCACAGCATGAAGATGAGACCTTACAGATTTATGAATGAATCGCTCATTTTAAAATCTTCCCGATCTACTGACATTTGTTATGACATCTGCTTCAAACAATACAATGCATATAATAAATATTGTAAACTATATAATAAGTAAATCCAATTCACCATTTAATTACTCTTCAGCAGCAATGCTACAGAAATGAATGAATGAATGAGGCATTTATAAGCTGCTACAGAAATATATAAAGTTATCGCAAAAACTGAAGTTTAATGACAAAATTCTAAAGATGGCAGTGCGCTTGTTTCTCTGGCACATACGATCTATGGAAAAACTACTACTACAAACTCACCAAAGAATTCTGCAAATGGATCTTGTCCACCAAAGAATTCCCTGAAAACATCCTCTGGATTGCGGAATGTGAAAAAGTGGTCATTATTAAAGTGTCCTCTTCCTCCTCCTGTCCAAATGATGAAAAAAAAGGTTCAAACATAACAGAGTGGCATGTTGTCATATTATTTATATACTTATATTTATTCCAAATTTTGAAATAATTAGGACCAAACAACATATCATTAAAATTCACTGTAGGATGCAATTTACCTCCACCTCCACCTGCAGTTAAGCCTGCTTTTCCATATCGATCGTATAAGTTCCTTTTGTTTGCTGAAGGAGAGTAAACCAAGAGTTAAGCAATGAACTCATAGTAAAGCAAAAATACTAACATAAAATGTGAAAGACCATATAGATTTGTTGCACAGCAGCTGTCAGTAACCTAGTAATTATATTACTCATGCACCAGCCCTGAATCACACCAGACACAGTGGGTGCAGTAAAATCAGTCATTATTCATTTTTTGGAATTCGAATTAGATCAGTGGCTACAGCCCCTCTTTATAAAGGAGTGTCTCAAAAGTGCAAAGTCTGTACAAGGCTGATAAGGCTTTGTTTAGTATACAATTTTGATGACGCGGTGAGTGTGTGCAAGCAGTTTACAGTATACTGACAACCTATAGCTCCTTGATATATCCCATTTAAAACTTTTACTAAAATCTATGAGTGATAATTTTTTTTTTTTTTTTTTTAGAAAGGCTCAACAGTAAGGATTTTTTTTTCCTAAAGACCCAATCAGGCCAGTATATCAAATTCTCACTTGCCGTGAGGAAAAACTAAAAATGCTTAATATTTTTAGGCAAATATTTTAAATGAAATGCCATAAACAAGCATATTTATTTTAATCGTCTTTTTAAAATTCCTTATGTTAGGACTTACCATCTGACAGGACTTCATAAGCCTCTGAAAGCTCTTTAAACTTCTTTTCTGCCTCTTCCTTGTTATCTGGATTCTTATCTGGATGCCACCTGAGAGCTAGTTTCCTGTAACTACAAAGGAAATACAACATGACAGAGTGATAAATGAGACAAGACAGGCAGAATACCATATTTTAAAAAATCTACATCTGATTTACTGTTAAATGTTGAAAAGCAAGCAATGTAAAGGATATTAAAAGGACTAAATGAAACCAAAGATGAAGCTTACGCTTTTTTGATGTCATCTGGAGATGAATTTCTCTGCACCCCTAGAACATGGTAATAATAGTCATCCATGGCCACCGACTTCAATGGCCAGCAATCAAAAGGAGGGTAAACAAAAATATAATTATAATTAATTAGCTCAAATCTGCAGGCACTATAACTATATAAAGCCTATGGTATCACTTGGTGCATGAATTTCTAAGGCCTTTAAATTTTTAACATCAAAACTTTGCTGAAAAACCTGTTGTACACAATCTTACTGTAAAAGCTTTATTGATTTTTATCAAATAAATATGAATAACCTTTATATTGTTATTACTATTTAAATATGAATATTTACTGAACTGAAGCAACGTTACTTGATCATTTGATTATCCATAAAAAAATTTTTTATGTGAATATTAAATATGATACAACAGGCTCTTAAAGAATTTTTCTGTACATCTCTCAATCATCATTGTATCGCACTAACTTCATGTCATGATGGGTTTGTTTTCACAAAACAATTCATATTTTTAGTGTTGGTAGAGAAGGACGCATGTGCAAAATAAGAGATAGCTAGGGGCTATAAATGTCACATTGTCATTTGCCCATTTCACACTATGATAAAAAACATTTATGAATATAAACAATGATTTTTTTTGGTGCATTGCAATAGACAGCCACTAAAACACACTGAATAAAAGCATCAAAGGCATAGTTCACCTACAAAAAAAGAAAGAAAATTCTGTAATGATTTGCTTATTGTTCCAAACCTGTATGAATTACATTCTTCAGTAGAACAAAATGTCTAGCAGAATGTAAGTCTCTGTAACCATTCGCTTTTGTTTAATGAACAAAACATGCCATCAAAGTGAATAAAGGCTGAGGCGGTCATTCTGACAAATATCTCTGTGTGTTTCACAGAAGAAAGAAAATCATGCAGGTTTGGAAGAACATGAGGGTGAGTAAATTAACACAGGCTGTTCATGTTTGGGTGAACTCTCTCTTTAAAGCTTCTCTATGCCAACAAGCTAGCCAACCACCAATAATATTAATAAATCCTATTAATACCTTCTTCCTGACAGATAATCAGCCTTGAAAAACTTCAAAAGATCATTAACGATTTAGAATATATGATATGCGTTTTAATTGAATTTTTTCAAAAATGTACACAGTGTTGTGTATGTGTCTTATTCTGCCTTGATGTATGGCAACTCAGATTTATAATGTAATGGTGCAGGATAGGGGCCATCTACAAAGTACAAAATGAAGAGAATAAACGTTCAATGGTTCCACATCCAAATGCTTAACTGTTGAATTTTTTTTATTTTTATTATTGTACATACAAGACCTTGAAATGCACACACACATCTCTCATTTGCTAAACAACACATGCTAGATATTGTAAAGAATAATAATATTAGTAATATTAATAATAATAATAATATTAAGAATTACAAAATTAAAATTTTTGTAAAAAATACATATATTTGCCATTCAACGCCAAGCACAAAACGTGTTTTAACTACATCCTAAATTAAATGTTTTTATTCTGGTTTTAATATCATACGTGATACAGACTCTTTGGAAGGCTTCACAAGCAATTCCTTAATGTCAACAGCATGAATACTGCATCTCTTTTGACAATGAAAACTGGAAAATTATCTCTGAGAAATCTGTAACAAGGCACAGCCTTTGGAGCAGAAGACTGTATTTATTTCAACTAATTAATGTACTGGTTTCATTTTCAATAGTATGTGTTCTATTATTGTTCCGGGGCTAAAACCACCATCATGTTTCTTTTAAATGAATTCTGTATCGATTTAATTTCAAGAGTGTAATTTTGGTCAAGCAATACTATGACGAGGACTGGGCACATAATCGCATGCATTTGTTCATGCATTTGTGTCTCATCAGTAAAAGCCGGTTCCGTGATTAGCGTAAATGTCTGTCACCTGTTTTTAAACGGGAGCGGCAGTTAATTTATCGATTTTCTGTTCATATTGAGATTAAATAGAGTGTAACAACGATTTTAGGTCAGTGTTCCTCCCGGTGAATAAAACAGGTGACATTAAAATGTTTACTCACGAGACCACCTGGAACAGGCCTTAACGCATATCACCGAGGACCTGGATATCATGGAATATAAAAATAAATATCAAAATATATTTTTCTACTATTAATATAATTATCATATTATATTATAATAACAACCACGATCACATATTTTGTTTACAATATTGCTTATTTAAATAAAAGTGAGCGTTATAAGTGTTTGTCTGGGTAACTTTCAAAGACCTTGGTGCACAAATTGTAAAAAAAAAAATTTTTTTTAAAATTGTAAATAAAAAACAAAAAAAAGTTTTATCCTTCCACTGTACTTTGTAGACGGTCCCTACCTGGCCTAAGGAGCTAGCTGCTAGAGCCTTTATGCGTTACAACATATCAAGGAGGATTAAAACAAATAAACTGCGATGTGTGTCCAGTTCTACGTTCTAAAACTTGTCACAATAAGCCATTTTTATACAATTATACTCATCCACTAAGAATCTATTGATGTTTTTCGCGGCTGAATATGTCTAATATCAAACGTCAAATGAACTTTATCTCGGTCTTTCAGACTAAATAAAAGCTTACCCTTTTTTACCCACACTTTCAAAAGACCATAATATCTGAACAGCGATGTAACTTGCTGTTATTCATATTTCGACCTGGCAACCTTGGCATCTTTTAGATGAGCTAGCCAGCTAGCAACAATGCTATGAGCTGGCGAGCAGGTTTTATTATTATTTATCTCATGAAGCAAAGCTCTAGCGTAAGACTGGAATCATATTTAACGCTTAACCTACCTTTTATTTTAACTGTCAGGGGCAGTTTTTGGTTCGCTAACCTCTGCCTGTGCGAAGCTGTATTAAGCTGATGTGACAATCAACGAAGCGTCCGGATATAACGCGAATCTTCTGGGGTTTTTTTTATTTTTTTTTGTTGTTGGTTTTTTTTTTTTTTTTTTTTGCACGATGTGACGTCACGTCCTGTTTGAGTTATTCAAAGCATCCGCGCTTTTCGCTCCAGTTTTTCTGAGGAAATATCAAATTAGTTGACGAGTTTGACAGCTGCTATATGATGTCGTAGAATAGTCGACTCTGTGCGTTTTCGTCTGCTGTGTAAACATGTTGACTATTATAACTGCTGTATTTCATTGTTCAAATAGCCACATTTTTTCCTGTCCTGGAGGTCGTATAAAACAAATACCCCTTTTGTTAAGAGAGTAGTTGTATAATAAATTCTTTTAATTTTGCTGTTTTCAAATGCCTTTCATATTTCATAGTTTCGCAAACTATGAAAATAATTAAGCCTACAACAAATATAAATTAGTGTGTATAAAACCACATAAAAAGAGTGATTAAAAAAAACATTTATAGAACAAAGCCAGAGACCACGATAACATAAAAAAGAGTTAATTAAACCATTTATACAAAAAAAGCCAGAGTTTATTTTCTGAAAGTTCGCTGATCCTAATGTGCCTACATGCATATAATTAGGCTACATGGCTGAGAGCTGATATCAATGCTGCTAACTACAAATTAAATCACGGTATCCTTATACCGTAATATATTATACCGTACACACATATATATATATATATATATATATATATATATATATATATATATATATATATATATATATATATATATATATATATATATATATATATATATATATATATATATATTAATATTGTGATTCTTTGGCGACGTACTGGGTCCCTCTGCTGGCTTGTTGTTGTATTAAGCTTCGCAGTTTCAAACGTTGCAGAGTTGTATAGTCATGGCCAAAAGTTTGGGCAGTGATATACATTTTGTGTTTTGCAAAGTTTGCTGCTTAAGCTGTTGTGGTGTTCATTTACATTGTTTCTAGATTATTGTGTAGAGTGATCAGATGCATTTTAAATAATTGCTAAAAAATTATTGGCCAAAAAATTTACTTTCACAAAAAAAAAAAAAATTCATTGTTTTTTGATCCTGACACAAAATGACACATGCACAGCACATGTGAAAGTGTGAATGAGTACTAGTCAGGTGAAATCACTATCATATTAATTAGATTGTAAGAGCAGACTCATTGCTGTAAAAGGAGGGAAGAAGTGCTTCCAATCATTGTGTTCTTGTTAGCTCCAAGAAACACATGCAGCCATCATCGCTTTGCATCAAAATGCCTCACATGCAAGGAAATTGCAACAAAGAATATTGCACCTGAAAGAACCATTTACCGGATCATAAAGAACTTCAAGGAGAGAGGTTCGACTGCAGTGGTGAAGTCTTCAGGATGTCCCAGAGTGTCCAGCAAGCGCCAGGACCATCTCCTCCTGAGGAGTCAGCTACAGAATCATGTCTCCAGCAGTGCAGAGCTTGCTCAGGAATGAAAGCAGGTTGGTGTGAGAGCATCTGCACGCACTGTGAGGCCAAGACTTTTGGACAATGGCCTGGTGTCAAGAAGGGCAGCAAAGAATCCACTTCTCTCTAAGAAAAACGTCAAGGACAGACTGAAATTCTGCAGGAAGTACAAGTATTGGACAGCAGAAGACTGGTGCAAAGTTATTTTTTTGATGAAGCTTCTTTCCGACTGTTAGGGACATCTGGAAAATCAATTGTTCTGAGAAGAAAAGGTGAACACTATCATGAGTCCTGTGTGACGTGCCAACAGTGAAGCATCCTGAGACCAACAATGTCTGGGGTTGCTTTTCAACCAAGGTACTGGTCTCTCTCATAATTCTGCCCAAAAACACTGCCAGGAATAAAGAATGGTATCAAAATGTCCTGCAAGAGCGACTTTTTCCAAAGATCCATGAGCAGTTTGGTGATGATCCGTGCATTTTCCAGCATGATGGAGCACCATGTCACAAAGCAAGAGTGATGAAAAAGTGGCTCGAAGAACATTACATTGAAATTTGGAATCTGTGGCCAGGCAACTCCCCGGATCTTAATCCCACAGAAAACCTGTGGTCAGTCCTCAAGACGAGTGGTCGAGCAGAAGTCCACAAATTGTGATCAACTCAGAGAACTAATAAGGCAAGAATGGATCGCCATCAGTCAGGATTTGGCGCAGAAACTAATATCCAGCATGCCAGAGCGAATTGCAGAGGTTATGAAGAACAAGGGTCAACCACTGATCTATAATATAGAACATATATATAGATATAGTCATATATAGATCAGTGGGTTCAACACTGTAAATATTGAGTCATTATATTTTTTGGCCAATAAGACCTTTAAAACATGATAAGCTTATTGTTTTTCAGTATACCATAGAAACGTGTAAAAACAATCTATAAATATTGAAGCAGCAAACTTTGCAAAACACAAAATTTGTCACTGTCAGAACTTTTGGCCATGTAGGCTCGAACACAGCATCAGTAATAACTAATTCTGAAAACAAAATTGAAATAAACATTTACTAATTATATTAATAAAAAATCAATTAAAATATTTAAAAATACATAAATATAAATACTTGCATACAATATTAATCTAATATTAATAGAGAGAAGATTATTAGTGCCAGATTAAAAAAATGACATTTGTAATGTGTGGCATGAGGGGCACCTCTGATAGAAACAGATGCTGGTCTTAAGCCTTGTCACTGACATTCGTCTGTTTCTCATTAAGCTAAGCCTGTTAGCAGTTCAACAGCAAGTGCCCTTTCCAGACCCATCAATTAGAGTCCATATGCAGATAATCAGTGGCTATACAATGTTTCAAATATAAAATATGAATGGGAAGTTCCTTTTGGCATTAATCCAGGTATGTTAGGATACTATCAGAAGTTAATCATCCCAGTTGTTCCAACAGAATTTATTGCAAATCTTTGCATCAGTAGCCTAAAGGAAAACAAAATGGCTAGGTAACAGTGTCATTTTGGCAATGGGAATTTGTCATTTATACTGATAAATGGGCATGAGAAGATGGGTGCAGTAGTGGTACATAAACTATTAACTCCAGTCTCTTTTATGTCTGTCTTTTTTCTCTCTCTCGTAGCTGTTTCTGTAATGAGGGGTGAAACTGAGAAAGTGCTGTTTCATGTTAGTTACACATCCAGGTACTGCTGTGCAGGATGCAGACGTTTGTCAAGTTGAGCCTGTTAAAACAGTCATACATTCTACCATTTCTCTCTCTTGCTCTGTCCCATTTGTACCCTCAGGATGGTAATGTCCAATTTTATCCATGGTTATTGAATAACAGTTCATGAGAAGGCAGAATCAGAGTCAGGTTGAATAATCGATCATGCTGCTCTTTCTGCTATAAATGGAAGTGGGCTAAGTGCTTCATCAGGGATGGAGAGGCCTGTGAAAAAAGACTCATCACTGTGAACAAGGTTCAATGCCTTCAAATGTAAAATCAAGAGATTAGAGTGATGTCAAATTCAATTTGTTGCTTAATGAGTAATATTCACATATTATAAATCAACCAGAGGAATCTCATCACACTTAAAATAAATGACTCAAACTAATCTAATTCTAATCTTAAGTGTTTATTGCATAGCAGAGGTGAGAGGTGAGTTTCACTGGCTTTAAAGTCATTTGCACCTTAACACCTATGCTACCTCACCTCACCACTTGAGGGCTTCACAAGACCTCAGACATCAGTCTGGCAGACAATCACATTTATAAATCAGTGCACACCTAAGCTTGGCTGGTCTCCTTTTTCCAGCACGTTCAGTATGACCAGAGAGGCTTATGCATTTAAATGGCAATATTATTGCAATTTAAAATAAATGTTTCTATTTTAATATACTGTAATTACTTAATGTAATTTATGCCTGTGATGGAAAATCTCAATTTACAGCAGCCATTACTCCATGTTTCAGTGTCACATGATCCTTCAGAATTCAATGTCATCAATGTTAAAGAAAAATTTCTGTGATACTTTTTTTTCTTGATAAATAGCATGTTTTTGAATCTTTTGTAACATATTTGCCTTTATTGTCATTGAAAAATGTAATGCAACAATGAAAGTAATACTTCCCTTCTATATATATATATATATATATATATATTTATATAATATAATTACTGACCCCAATCTTTTGAATGGTGATGTTAATGAAATAGTTTTCTTGTAATTTAAAGTGATGATGATACAAATTGTACATTAAGGTTGTATTAAACAATATGATTTTTATGAATGTCCTTATTCAAGATTGTGTGCTCATTCACTTGCTGCAGGAGGAAATGATGAGAGAAGTCCTGCTGTTAATAGACAGCCTCAGATACATGCATTAAATGAACTGTACAGTCCCATTCACATATCTGGGACTCACATCTCTGAGAGTCAAGATTAAACTCTGCTCTGCTCTTTGAAAGACTAATGAGGTTGAATTACTGTTCTCTTTTTATCCCACAGAGGAAATGGAAGGAATAGGATTCCATTTTGTTGATTTTCATTTTCATTTTTGTTCCGTTTTGACATGTTCATGAAAACATATCTTCACTTTTCAGGTTTAAACAAATGAACAGCTGATGACTAATTCCTGTTTTGTGCCCCAACACAGCATTTCACCAAGAAGACAAGGATAATACAGTTTATGTGCACAAACCATATCTTTATGTGTATTTTATCAGTCAATTACACGGCAGCCATACATCAAAATACGTGTAACCTTTGAGCACAGAATGAGATGGAATTCATGAAAAGGCTGCAGCTGTGACTGAATGAAATGGATTAATCAACTATACACAAGATCTTGTGGTGTTCCACAGGAATCCCCTTTCATCTTCACTTGACAAGTCACTACAAGCATGTTCCTTCCAGAGAGCTTACAAGACACAGCTCACAGTTTTCCATTAGTCATTTAAAGTCACAAATCAAGTGATCTATATAGAGTGATTTCAACATGAATTGATAGAAAACATCTATTTGGTTTCATCTGTGTGTGAACCGGCTACCTGCTAAAGCAGTTAAAATGTGCAGTGCCTGTTAAATCATCAAAGAGTTCAAACAATCACATGGATCTTGACAATCCTGTCTTCTGACTTTGGTGCCGCTCACTGTAGCTGGCTTTCTCTTTCGGAGGTGCATTATTGATGGCTGTGTCTCACTCTGTATTGCTGTTGCTTAGAAAGGAATACAGAGGCACTTAGGAAATTGAACTAGATGCAAACTTCATTGTACCAAACCTTTTAGTGATGTCATTAATTAAACTGCATTGTGAATATGGAGCGTGTTTGGCAGGAGACTGTGACAGCCATCGGCTGCTGGACTGACTGCTTCAACTGAAGCACTTAGACAAACACGCAGTGATGTCATCCAAGCAACACACTGCTGAGAGTTTTGGGAAAAGTAGTTTTTAGTCATCTATGATTTTACTTCTGATCTGAAGCCAAAAATGATGCTACGTTTAAATTTAAACCAATTTCAATTAAAACAAAGACAGATTAATGCATCCAAGATTAAACAGATTCATAAATAGTTTAATAATTATTAAACCCAAAAACGTTCTATATTGTGAACATTAATCTAATTAAAATGATAGACATTTAACAAAAAATAAATAAATAAAATAAAAAACCATGCCTGAGTTGGTAATAGGATCACCCCCTTGTGTCAGTATTTTGTTGAACCACCTTTTGCTTTAATTACAGTCTTTAGTCTGTTGGGATATGTCTCTGTCTCTACTAACTTTGCACATCTAGACTTTCTCTCTTCATTGCAGAGCTGCTCAAGTTTAGTTCAATTTGATGGTGACTGTTTGTGGACTGCAGTCTTCGAATCATTCCACAGATTTTCAATGGGGTTTAAGTCTGAGCTCTGACTAGACCATAAATTCACCCTTTTCTCCTTCAACCACTGTGTGCTTTGGTAAACCATCTTCCCATTGACAACTTTCTGGCAGAAGGCAGCAGATTTTCCTCAAGAGTTTGACTGTATTTTGCCCTATACATTCCTTCTATCCTGACAAGTGCTCCAGGCCCTGCTGCAGAGAAACACCCCCATAACAGGATCTTACCACCTCCGTGCTTTGGTCGCCTCTCTGATCAGTTTCCTCCTGTCTCTTTCATCCAGTTTGGAGCGACGTCCTGATCCAGGGAGGGTCTGTGTTGTACCAAATACCATTTTACTTCCTAATAATAGACTTCACTGTGCATCTAGGCATTGATAAAGCCTTTTAACTTTTTTTGTATCCATCTCCTGACTTGTGCCTGTCCACAAATTCATTCCGGGGATCTTTAGACAGTGCCTGTCCACACATTTGCTTTGATTGTTTGCTTCAGTTGCACTACCAAGAAAATAAACACCACATAAAACCTCTATTCAAACTCAAATAAACATAGATAGATAAACTGAATGTCAAAGATAGATAGATAGATAGATAGATAGATAGATAGATAGACAGACAGACAGACAGACAGACAGACAGAGAAATGTTTTGGTATGTCATAATTATGATTTTTTTAATGTCATAATAGTGATTTACCAATCCTTGATTTTTCTTCTCCTTTTTTCCCCTCTTTTTTCCAACTTGGCTTTTTTTTTTAATTCGTTTTATATAGCTAATCACCATAGTCATCTATTGAACAGTGCATGCTATTTAATGCTCTTTCGAAGAACTTGAAGTTATCTGAGGGCTTTCGTTGGGTTCTCTTTGAAGAAAATCTCTGTTTGTCATGAGCTTTCCAGTCTCACTGCTGCTCTAGGTTTCATGCGGGAAAGGTGGCCTCGGCTGTCTCTAAAGGTGTTGGTTAGTTTACAGTCACATTGCAGGTACCTGTGGAAGGTGTGCTGTCCTCCGCCCTCACATTGACTTGTTTCTCTACATCGTCAGTCTAACAACAGAGCTGACATGCTCATAAAAGCCCTGAGCTTTTGAATTGGCAGTGGGAGAGTTCCATTCTGCACCTCCTTCAATCCCTCCTCTATCTCTCCCTCCCCTCTCTGACCTTTCTTCAGGCTCTGAATGCCTCATTTGATCTGACCGATGTTTGTTTATGGTCTGCGCAAATACAAATTGAGTTTTTCCCCCTGCTTTTCACCAAAGATGTGAAAGAGCAGGAAAAGGATGTGCTCTGTTTGGATTGCATGGTGCTCCATTCATTTGTAAATGGCTGTGGATTGGAGAGGCTTGTCCAGTAGCTGTGACAGTTCAGTGAAAAGACTTATCCACAAAGAAGAGACGCAACTAATAAGCAACTTCAGAAGGACTAATTGCATGAGGAATGCATTCAGCCAGATGAGGTGTGAGGAGGTACGTGTGTGTGCATCATCCATCAAGCTGCCCTGTGAAAAAAAAAGGCAAAAAAAGCTATTCTCTGTGGGGAGCTGCAGTCTTTCAACATTATAGTTTTCAAATGTACACATCTGAAATGTTTATGCAAAAACACTAGATCATTTACCTTGAAAAATAGCTCAGTGCAAGTGATTTTCAGTTGAATAACCCTGAATGAAGTCCACCAGCACCAGATCTTCATCTTGAAAAACTGAAGCGCAATGAGAATCACAATCACCTCAGTACCAAGCCTCCACCCAAAAAACTGTCTAGCCGTCTGTATGACCAATTTTTGGTAGGTTTGTCAAGAGCTTTCAGAACAAGGAGGAAAAGTGCAGGATGGCAGGATCACAATGGGCCTGATAAAAGTGTGGAGTGGAGATGCAGCTGTTCAAATAACAAGCATGTTGCATCTAGGCTACGATGAGTCATATAAGCCCCTTATGGGATATCAACAGGTTCTGCCTCCCAGGATTTGCCTGCTGGCAGTTGAATAGATGAAAAAAGGGCAAATACCTTAAACAGTTTCCTAAAGCCTCTGTGAATGGCCTACTTGAGAGAGGAGAGGGTGGTCGGCAGTGTTTTAAGTGTGATGGGAAAGATCCACAAGCCTTCACCGTCGGTCCACATGCATGTGAATTAACTTGTCAAAGGATAAACAGAGAGATATAATTGGTGACAGACAAGCCAACAAGGAAGGAATTCTGGGTTAAATGAGCAGAGTGATTTTTTAACAGTTTTTGACAGGGCAGACCTGACTAAATGTTCAATAACAGAAAGGTTTGGGTTTTTTTTAAGGATAATATTTCCGAGAAGGAACCAAAATGTAGATGTCAACACAAACTGGAAGATCTTAAATGGTTTGTCAAGATATGAGCTTAAACAACATACATATTTCAACAAACACTACATTAAAACAATTTGGTGTAGTATTTACATAGAAAAAAAAGCTATGAAACTATTTTGACTCAGAAATTGCTATTAAATTTCACATATAATTACCAAGAAATGACCAGTAACACACTGAATTAAGTGTGGAATTTTGAAAGAAAGACTGAAATAATATTTTTGTGTAAAACATACTCCAATAATTGTAAAAAAAAATTTTTTTACATATTTTTTATAGTGTACTTGTATACAACACATATGATCAACATATTTATGACTTTAAGCAAAGTCTGACAAAATGAATATACTATTATTATTTTGAGGTTGTAAATAAAGATTATTGGTGAATACTATTTTAATATTTCTAGATCAAGATTTCACATTATTGTAATTGTTACTTTCCATTTTTTTGTAATTATTTGTGAAATTTACTACAATTTCTCAGTAAAAATGGTTTCTACACTAATTTCATTTAGTAACAAGCCATCATCTAAACAAACATAATAAATAAATAGAGAAAGAAAGAAAGAAAGAAAGAAAGAAAGAAACTTTTCTAATATTACAAATGCTAAAAACCCAAGAACAATGGAAAAAGCTTATCCATCACAGCCAGTTCAAATCCCAGTGACTCCAATAAACATCCTTGGCTGGTAAAACAATTCAATCAACATCAACTGAAACATTTGTAACTCATTAGAAGAGAAGGTTTCCATGGTGACTGATTGAACTTTTGACTGAATAGGAGTTCTAGACGAGTTTGTTTGAATCCGGCTGGGTGACCCTCTGTTTGCTGTGCAGCTTTGCATTCCCACAATCCTTCCCATGCGCCATCCTCCACTTTGATACAGCGGCATAGCAACCGTGAGGACTGGCATTTTAGTGACGAGAGGCCAACACCAGGTGCAACAATCTGCTACTGACTATTCTCTTGCTCCCGCTTTCTCTCTTATACCAGGGTAATTTTGAAACGGCATTGTAACCTGTTTCACAGTTGAGTCAGCAAGCACTCAAGCAAATCCTAATGACAATAATCAGTCTCTGAAACGGCTGTTAATAGTGGCACAAGCTTAATTTCATTAAAGATCGATTGATTTTTACTCTGTGCATAAAATACTGTGGCCATAAACGTTTTATTTGCTATTAATAGTTGTTTCAAAATCTATTAACACTCATTCCTGAGAGGTTAACTTGTCGTAAAAGCAAGATCAATGCTTTCTTGTCTTGCGTGTGGCCAAGGAACCATTAAAACAGGACTGACTGTTACTTTGTCATAAATCATCTTTATACTCCCTGTGACCTGGTTTCTTCTGCACCATTGATGACAAATAGTTATTGGCATGACTAAGAAAAAAACAAAACATAGTCAAATATTTATTAATCTGACATGCTCAGAGATAGCATTCCCAGTGGTGGGAATTCAGATGCACTGCAAACTCAAATGGCATTTAGCCATCCTAACGGCTGCTGCATTGTGACACCTGCTATTTGCAAAAATGTTTCTGTTGGCTAGATATACCAAAATTGCAAAGTAATGAAAATGGCCTTGTTAACATGGTAAAAGGTTCCTTTAAAAAGTGGTACAAGCTTAATTATACATGCTTTCCTCTCTGCTCTGAAAACAGCCCGGGGATTTATAAAGAAGTTAACCTGGCGATGACAGATAGCAGATCTAAGAGAGAGACACCTAATCCTCACATTCTTTTTTCTGTCTGTTCATTTTACCATTGCCAGACTGTAATAAATAAAAATCATGTCAAAGATACAATATGTAGATCAAAGAGGTTTACACTATTTAACAGTTTGAGGTATGCCCACCAAAGCTGTATTTATTTGATCAAAAATACAGTAAAAACAGTAATATTGTGAAATATTTTTACCATTTAAAACAATTGTTTTCTATTATTCTAGTTCTATTGTAATGTAAAATGCAATTCCTGTGATGCCAAAATCATTGTTCCAGGCTTCAGTTTCTAATGATCCTTCAGAAATCATTCTAATATGCTGATCTGATGCTCAAGAAACATTTCTTATTGCTATCAATGTTGTGCTCACTAGGTAAAATATAACTTTTTTTTCAGGATTCTTTGATAACTTTTTATTTTTTTTACAATATATATAACAATACTGCAACTTGTGTTAAATTTGATGCATCCTTCCAGAATTAAAGTATTAATAGAAATAAAAAAAGGAATAAAAATAAATAAATTAAAATAATCTTGACACCAAACTTCTGAACGGTAGCGTATCTTGGCTTCCATTGCTTGTGAAAATAACACCACCCTTGCTATAAAGCTCCTATGCTTGATAGGCTGTTATTTTTTATTACTTCTCCTGATCCGAATTGGTTCACATCCACAAGGTGACCCAAAAAAGCCAGACACCTAAATGGCCCTGTGATATGGGTGCAGATGGACTATGAGCAAATGTTATGAGCCACTTCAAATGAGTGATGGATCAAGTCAAATGACTGAGGGGCTGGAGCAGGTTATTGTGGATAATTATCAAGATCCATAAAAAGTTAAATATAACATCTGTCTGGGCGATATTAATCAGGTTCATTGACTCTTTCTTTTACTTAAGAACAGAATAGCATAAAATAAAATCAATACTGATTAATCAATCTCTTGTAAAATAGTATAATAACTAGTAATAGTAATAAAATAACAGATTAAACTAAAATGCTAAAAACTTGTCCAGATCTATACTGTATTTAATATTGATAAGATATTGTTAAGTTCATTAAGGCTATTCATAAGCAATATAATGGACAGCAAGGCCAGGCCCTGAGCCAAAGTTAATCCTCCATTTCTGTTCCATATGATATGGTATAAGACACTAATGGACAGAAAATGACATAAGTGCATTCACAGTTTGTTTCATGATGACAGGACCAAGAGTGAAATACACCGCATGTGTATAAAACACGTGCAATCCAAATCAGATGGATGCTGGCGGAGAGGTAAGCAGACCAGGTTGAAAGAGTTCAGATCAACAGACGTGATGCGACTTCTGTGAATTAAATACAAATCATAAATTTTAATAGTAGACTTTGGTTTTACTTCATTTACTAAGTGCTGCATTACCTCATGCTCTCGTCCTCACAATGGATTTTCGATAAATCTCGACACGCTCTAAATGATGGAGGGCTCCACATATCACAAAAATATGACAGCACTTATTAGCCTTTGAGAAGTTATTGATCGGGCAGTTTTGATTAATATTTTACGGCCTTCTGTAGCACTGGTGCCCAGAGACAGTGGTAAGGACTGGGCAAAGTTGCCAGTCACTTGGCAGCGACTGAGATTGAGACTATGGTATACAGCCCTCTCAAACTAATTCAGCATGACAACTTTTTTATAGATGAGTACTTGAGACATCACAAATAGCGCATACTACACTTTCAGTAACTTATCAACAGAGAATTATTAATGATTTTGACCACTGACTCCTGAAATGAATCAACACAAACCTGAAGAACAATGCTGATGTTGTCAAAGAAAGTGTATGAATCAAAAACGGTTGTAAGATTTAAATATAACACTACCGTTTAAAAGTTTGGGTTCAGTAAGACTTGTCAAAAGTGACATTTAATAGGTAAAAAAAAATTCTATTTCAAATGCTGTTCTTTTTGCATTTTCTATTGATCAAAGAATTCTGAAAAAAGCTGTATCACAGTTTCCACAAAAATATAAAGCAAAACACCTGTTTTCAACACTGATGATAATAAGAAATGTTTCTTGAGCACCAAATCAGCATAATAGAATGATTTCTGAAGGATCATGTGACACTGAAGACTCGAGTAATGGCTGCTAAAAATTCAGCTTCACCATAACAGGAATAAATCAAATTTAAAATATATTAAAATAGAAATCGGTTATTTAAAATTGTAATAATGTTTACTGTTTTTACTGTATTTTTGGTCTAATTAATGCAGACTTGATGACCATACGAGACTACTAATGTACCTGATGTTCTTTTAGCATCAATGTGGAGGTGAGAGGTCATCCAGTTTAGAGCATTTTGTCCTGCACTCTGATTCAAAAAGATTATGAAATAGAAACAAATCTTATTAGAGACCAGTAAGCAAGAATTAAGACTCATTCTTGTACACATTTCCCTTAAAATCCTCTTTGTTTAGTCGTTCAGTTCATGGGCTTCGCACCATTCCTTTTCACAAGTTATTTTAATGACTTCAAAAGATCAAAATGACACACCACATACAACATAAAAAGAAAGACACACAAAGATCATAAAGTCTAGCTGAAGATGTTATTTTAAAGTTTAAAGCATCACTAATTAGCCCTAATGTGCTCAAAACACAATGATTTTAAAGCCCAGCCAAGCCATCATGAGCATGTTGCAATTATAACCGTGTCTGTGTATGAGGCCTTCTTGACTAATCACGTTTTAAGTAGCTTTGTTCAAAATGTGATCCCAACTAAGCATTTCCCTTTAACAATTCTCCATTGTAACATGTATTAATGTCATGCCTAGTCCCTTTTCCAACAGGCTGAGACAAATCATGCAAATATTACAAAACATTAAAGAGGTTCTATCCAACTTATGGTGACTTTGTATAATGTGCAGTGGTAAATCATGTTCCTCAGATTGCTTTACCACTGTTCTCTTTGGCATCCATTTAAAAACATGCATTTAAACAATGAGGAGGCGACATGATCGTGATTCTGACTAATTCAGAAATCATTTTGGGGGCGGCTTCATTTATGTAGCTTAGAAGACATAAGCTCTTAACTGCATTCTTTATCGTTTACTACATTCGTGTTTTGTAGCCCTGAGGTCACATCTCTGAAAGCCGCAACCATCGATGACCTGAGATTACCTCTTAAACATTGAAGACAACATTATGTTCTACAGTCTAAACATTAGACACACACTTTAGGAACTATGTTGTTTGCTCCTAAATTATTTTTCCATATTATTAGCATAGATTGCATCCACTGCTGCAGCACATTACCTAGACTGCAATACAATATGTCAAGGAAATGTTTCACACTGTGAAGATGTTTATTGGGAGTGTTTTGGCATCACACATCCCTGACATGTGTGTAAACATGCACACTCTGTTCTATCTCGTGTTTTCCTTCTGATCCCAGAAAATAATTACATATTCGATTGCATTGCTGTCATTTTTGTTGGCTTGACATTTATTTTTTTGGAATTTCTGGAATCACAAAATGAATCACTGTTAATTATTACAATATATCAATACTCCCAGTTTCTGTTTACAAAGAATCAATCAATAAATAAAATGGAAACAGTAAGTTCCAAGTTTTTTTTTTTTTTTTTTTTTTTTTTACAACAAGGAAAAGTGATCTCTATGCAAATATTACTATCTTTCATAACCTTATAAGTCTCACAGCCTTCTTGACCTGAAGGTCCCCTGTTTATTGTTTAAGATATACTATCTGGTATTTCTGCTGTAATTACGACAAAGCTGATTGTTTCCATTTTATTTATTTGTTGACTGATTGATAGATTGTAAACAGAAACTGGTACTACAGTATTGATATATTGTAATATTTAACAATGATTCATTTTGTGATTCCAGAAACTTCAAGAAACAAATAGTACTCAATAAGAACACTATAATATAAATTAGTACAGTAGGGAAAAAATAAGATTGCAGTTTGCAACATTATTATTATTTAGAATTTTAATTTAAGTTTGGGTTATATTTAAATAAATATATTATTATTAATAATATTTACTAATACTTGACTAATCATTTATTAATTGAAATAAATATCCTGTAGCATAGCAGTAGAACCACTGTTATAAATGGTTATTACTGTACTTAATTAAGCTAACTTTATAATACACATGTGCATACATAATAATTATTATTTTTTTTAGCAGTGAAATAATCGATCAAATAATATGCAGTTTTGTAGTAAACAGATTAGCTACTGAATTCAGTCATTGTGGAACAAAAACATGTCTCTTGACTTTTTAACTCTCCTTCTTGTTTTCTAAAGGTAGTTTGATTATAATTTTTAAGGTAACAATTCTGGCATCTGACCCAGATAGACAAAGGCAAGACTCAACATGGCACCAGTTGTGGTGGATGACTCTATGTGAGAACTACATGTTTAAAAAAGAATGGAAAGGATGGTTTTATTTAACATTAACCTATGAATAATGATGATACAGTCATACTGTAACTACCATGACTGGTTACTGGCTTAATCTAGAAAATTTCACATGATTCAGTTTATGTTTGTTGCCATTTAATATCGAATGATATCTTTAAATGTATGTTTCTGTTATTTATTTATATTCAGTACAATATAAGCATGTGGTGAAAACCTAAATTGTAAGCTTGTGATATATAAGTATGAGGTGATGTTCAATCAAACCGAATGGGGCTAGAAACTTTAGTCTGACATCTTTAATAGCAAACATCTACTGCATTCAATATTGGGGTAAAAAAAGCAAAAGCATCACACTGCAATAGCTTAACGCATTGGTTTAACCTTACATGGGAGGATTTCTAGCATTCCTCCTCCAGTTGTAATCTTCTTTCATTGTTGCTAGTAATTAGACTGAAAACATTTTATTAATCTGGAGAGGTCAGGAGATCAGTGTTCAACCCGAAACATGTACATGCATCCTTCTAATGCTGTATTACTCTCTCTCTCTCTCTCTCTCTGTATATATATATATATATATATATATATATATATATATATATATATATATAATAACTTGCATTGTTAAATGTTTAAAACAATAAATATCATGAATTAATTGATCAACTTCTACATTCATTTGTCTATGGTCACAATTTGGAGCAGTTATCATGAGAGAGGCAGGATTGAGCATTCACACTTATTATCTTGGGTCTTATCGATCCTGTCTGTCTTCGCTACCTCACAGAATCCTTCCCCTCACCTTGTGGAATTACCCATCACTTTGTGCCAGTTGCCATAGCGACAGACCATTGATCCACTCCACACCTGAGGTACTGATTGATAAAAATTGCAGCTAATGGAAAGTCTACTCTTCTATAAAAGAAACTGGCCACCATATTTACTTGCCCATCCATTTCTCTCCCATTTCTCTGCTCTGTGAAAGACAGCGAGGTACAAATAAAATCACTTTATATGAACATCATTGCCAAATTTATTTGAAGGAACAACAGATTCAATGAAACCTTTCTGTGACTTTACCACAGACTGATTCAAGCAAGCTCACCTCCTTCTCTCCATTTCAAATAGTAAAAGAATGTCTGAAAGCACGTGCTGTACAGTCCGTGAAGGACACTGTGGTTAAGTTTATTTATTAAAAGGTCCTGATAATTATTGCAGGAAGGGAATGACAGAAAATCCAGTGGAACAAAACCTCTGTTCATTGTTGAGCAAGAAACGACGAAATCCGCAGCAGAGAGGCCTGCTGTTTCTTGAGGTTTTCATTCAGTTCTCATTCTAAGTATGGACTGCCCAATGTCTCACCAACTAATTAGGAAGTATTGGACACATTTGACTAAGAGGCCACTATGGGCTGCAAGGCAGTGTTCTGAATTACTGAGACATGTGAATATGGTAACTGCTTTCCTGTGCAAACCTCAACTCCAGGAACCTCAGGCCTGAGGGGTGGGAGAGGAAATTCTCAGATAGCACCTCAGTCCTATTAGTATTTGATTGTATTCTTCATTTAATAAACTATGAAAGGATAGAAACAGGATTAAGTGTGGAATATGATTTTTTTTTTCTTCAAGTAGGAACATTTAATTATGGAAAAAAAAGTTTGTGCTAGTTTTGCGCCAATCATACGAGCGTATCTCAAACTCATCCTTATTTTAGTGTACTTTTGAAATCAAACAAATGAAGTAAGCTAACAAAAGCTAAGAAAGAAAACAAAGCAAATCTAATTTAGGCCAAGAAAATGGCAGGATAATGCAGCAGTTCCAGGGCAATTCTGTCCATCCGTATTTTATGTCTTTGAGTCACCAGAGCGATGCTGGTAGAAAGATGAGTGAATTAGAGGGCTTTATTGGCATCAGAGCGTTCATTAGTGGTGAGACCGCTTTGGCAGGGAGAACAGTGAGTCTGCGTGCCAGGTGAACAAATGAACTGATATTGTATGTATGCTGATTCACCAACAAAACTTCAGTATCAGTGCTTCCATTTTACAAACATACTGCCATTCTAGAGGAAATCACTCATTAGGAACTCATTAGTTAATCTCAGACAGATATAGTTATACTCGTAGGGAAAGTGATTTTTATGCTAGCTGTAGGTCAGTAGTTCATATTTTTTTCATAAAAAAATATATTATATTTAATTTTCATCAACATATTTTGCATGTGTCTGAATATATTATTATTTTTATTTTATTTTTAACTAGCTCTAAGACAATCATTTATGCGGAAAAATGATGCCATAAAATGCAAACCATTACTGAATGTTTTTACAATTTTTATGATGCTTCCAATGGAAAACCTGATCTATGTTATCTGAAAAAGGACCGATATTAAAATTCAATATTACTTTTGTCTAAATAATTAAAAGGTAAAACACTAAAAAAAAAAAAAAAAAATTTAATAAATGTTTTTCCCCCACACTTACACAAAATCTAAAATTTTCACAGTATTATATTAAAAAATAAGGACATTCATTCTGAGATTTGCTAAAGATTACAGCACAAACAATCAAATATCCAGTACTGACCAATCTCTAATACTGGCCGATGACTGATTTGATACCAATAATGTGCATCCTGAAATTCTCTCACAATGTTCTCTTAAAGAGCAGGTCATATGGGTTTTCGAAAAATATATTTTTGCAGTTTGTAACATAGCTATCCTTCAATGTAAACAGTCTGCAAAGATGTTAATCAATAAAGGGGATGATAAATAAAGATATTGTCTCTCAAAAGAAAGAGTTGACTCTGAACCGCCCCTATACACGTCACAAGGTAACACATTTGCATAATCCCCCTAAACACCCCACAAACAAAAAAAAAACAATAATCCCCGCCTGGTCTCGAAATACGAAAACTCTGACCTGCCCACAAGCACTTTGGCTAGTTAGTGTGTTTACATCATGTCAAGAAAAGACCTGTTTTCAGCCTCACTGGCCATTCTAACACAGTTCCTACATGTGCAACAAAGTTTAAACTTACCACTGAGAAACATTCTGATCAAGTCGTGCTTGCGATGGAGTTTCCGGTTGAGCGACTGCATTAGTATCATCCTCTGACTCAGGCTCGAATTGATACGGTAATGTCAATGACATTTTTGTAAACTTATAGCATCTTTGTTTACAACTAACCATCTGGAGCAAAAAAATTAATTAGGGTAATAGGCATTTTGTTTCTGACATGCATTGTATACGTTAAGACCAATCACAACAGACTTGCCCAGCTTAACAATAAGAGCAGAGCAGGCTTATGGAACAGAAGAGTTTACAGACCTTAAGGGGGTCATATGACTTTGCTAAAAATAAAATTATGTTGTGTATTTGGTGTAATGTAATGTGTTAAAATGAGTTTAAGGTAAATAAAACACATTATTTTCCACATAATGTACATTATTGTTGCTCCTCTATGCCCCGCCCCAGCACGGTGAGACAAAACCAATAAAACCCATTACAAACAAGGCATTTGTTGCATCCAGTTTGGACATAATTACTGATTATAATGACCTTTACTGTGTTTTTACGCGTTGCATTGCGTATCGCGCCGCTTAAACATATTTGTGCTCGGAGAAACGACAAACAACAAACGCTACTCTACACTGCTTAAAACTTGCATTTGAATCATCAGTGACAAATTCTTTAAAGGCGTCATATGATCCGATTTAAATTTTTCCTTTCTCTTTGGAGTGTTACAAGCTCTTGGTGCATAAAGAATATCTGTAAAGATGCAAAGACTAAAGTCTCAAATCCAAAGAGATATTCTTTATCCAAGTTAAGATTCTGCCACGCCCCCCTAAAATGGCTCATTCGAACACGCCCCCACATGTCTACGTCACTATGTGGAAATATTTGCGTAATGACGCCCAAATGTTCACACAAAGAAAGAAGGCGTGGTTTCAGTAACCGCAGTTAGTGTTGATGCAGCCATGTCAGGGAGACGCTGTGTGTAACTAGGCGAAAGCAAAAGCACTTTATATGGCCTTCTGAAAGTATATGCATTTAGGAATCTTTAAGATTACTTACAACAGAACAGCTACGCATTTTATGGATGACCGTTTCGTGAACCTAGGAGAGGTAATTCTGACTTTGCTACGACAATCTGGCACTTCTGAATCAGCTACTGTAAGTATGTTTTGTTATTAAAGTATTTGTTATTGACTGTTCACATGCGTAGTTTTGCGTGTCGTGCGTGTGTGCACGCATGCGTGAGAGAAAGAGACAGGGTCACACAGCGGAGTCAGCTGGCTTAACCGTCTGTGGCTTGTATACTGCAAACACATAGAGCTTCATCACTGTGTCTGTCACACAACTTTGTTCCCCTTTCGGGCTTGAACTGATGGTAAAACTAAGGACATTATTACTGTATTTTAAACATTTATTTTGAAAGATGAAGCTTGCGATTATGGAAAGGGGCGTTACATTTCCAACGAGTGCTTGTGGTGCTTGGCCAATCACAATGCACTGGGTCAGTTGGCAAATCAGAGCAGTCTGCGCTTGTCACAAGTAGGGACTTTGTAGAAAACAATGCGTTTGAGCGAGGCAGCAAAGTTTGGCTGGCTTGTGGCAACCACATATGATGACCCCGGGCTGGACTCCGCTTCGTCCACCGGCAAAAGCTGATCCGGCGATCCACAGCGTGAAGTTGATGTATTTTCTCAGCAACCAACATGGATCAGCTCCAGGCATGAGGAAGCGGATATCATCCTCTTTTGGAAGGCCAAACAAAGTAGTTTCGCTTTCACAACGAAACACACAGCATCTCCACAACATGGCGTCGGCAACATCATTACTACAGCAGGAATAAAAGTTACTCCTTCTTTCTTTGGGTGAACATTTGGGTGGTGTTTTGCAAATCTTCCCACACAGTGACCTAGACATGTGGGGGCATGTTAGAACGAGCAGTTTCAGGGGGTGTGGACAAGTCTTAACTTTTATAAAGAATATCTCTTTGGATTTGAGACTTTAGTCTTTGCAACTTCACAGATCTTCTTTATGCACCAAGAGCTTGTAACATGCCAAAGAGAAAGGAGAAATTGAAATAGCATCAATGACCCCTTTAAACTCAGAACTGCTTTGAACTAATCGTTTCGAAATCATTGAAAAATTATTCTAATATTAAATGTCTATTCTGAGAAAATGACAATGTTTTCTGACCTTAGATGCATTTAAACCTGTGGTAAGGGACTCCAACACAATATTAGGACACTTTAAAATACCATATGACCTGCTCTTTTATGTTAAGCCCTGACTCAGATAGTGGACTGTTTAATTGAATGTGGTAAGTACTGAATGCTTATAGATCATGGAATAAAATGTAAGCAATATACTTAAATAAAGATAAGAAAGATCTCGTGCATAGGTCCAAGTCAAGCACCTTACAAAATGAGAATGCAAATCTCATATCGTTACTATGAGAATTGCATTGCTCTGCATGTTCAAGGGGTCCCTGTAACAACTGTCAGAAACCACTACAAGTCTCACCACCAGATATTGGAAGGCCATAACATTTACAAGGGTCCGTCAAAACTTAAAAAGAAGGCCTCCCATTAGTAAAGCCAGGTATTTCCTGTGGATGCGAATGGCCTTTTGACTAGAATAAACCATACCTATCTGAAACAGCTTAACTGGTCCAGTGACCCATCTGTCCACAGGTATTTTAAAGGACTAAAAAGAATGGTTCAAGCATGCTTTTCAGACCTGCCCAGATGGATGTTCGACACTCACATAAACCATGAAACAACTACAACTGATGCACAGATAAAGTTCTCATTTGAATTCCTGCATTTTCAAAGGTTAGAGGGGTTGAATACTCAGTAACTGTGATTTCAAACAGTTATTATGCTAATTCTTGCTCTTGTTTAATCTGCGTATATTGTGACTAAGGAAAAGTACTATACAATTATGGTTTTAGATAGTTAATAGCAGACATTGACTGATATATAACATATACATTGTCTTCATATTTTACTATAAATTAAAACACTATTTTCTTTAATATTCTATATATAATAATATTTGAGAAATTTAATTAATCCAATATTTACTCAAAATTCTTGCACAAGGTGGAATTCTGCGGTTTCAAAATATTGTCTGATTTATTGGACTAGCCTACTGGTCATATTGTAACTCAAAGTTTTGTCTTTTTCAAAGGGAGCTGAGATTTCAGCCCTAACTCTGAAAAGCATTACCCTTGTGTCTGTTCATTAAAGCATGTCTCACTCAGAGCTGTCAGGATTGACAGCGCTGGTTGCCAGGACAGCCAAATGATGTAAGGACGTTCTTTTCTAACATCATCCCATCTAAATCAAAAGCAGGAATGGTTTCATCTAACAAATTGAGCTTTTGTTGAGTTAAGGTGACCTCATCCTTTTAAGAGTGATTGCAGGAAGAATATATGAAGATGAAGATGAAGAGTATATATGTGTATGGTTGTGTAGCACTGCATATTAAACAAATGGATTTTCTTTTATCTCATTTTACGCTGAACATCTAAACATAGAAAGTCAAAGTTTATTAAAGTTGTTTAATATACTACTTATGATTTTTAATTGAAGAGATTAAATGGCCATTTTATTCCATCATGGGACACTTGAAAGACACCTGAAGAACTGATCTCACAGTCTGACAAATCCTTTTGCATATAAACATACACCTCTTATAAATAATTTGTATAAAGCCTATATTCATATCACCTAAACAGATTTATTTCAGCAAATTATTACACAAAATGGTGTATAAATATGTGCCTGAAGCTCATTAACCCTCATAAATAAACAGTCTACCCAATTAATTCTAAAAAGAGTGGGACATTTTTAGTGTTTTCAAGTGTAACCGAGTCATCTGTGGGTCATACCGTAGAGTGGCAAGAGGGTGAGTTTTTGCTCACTCACATGCCAATTTTCAGAAGCCCTTGAAAGTCCAAACCAGGTAGGTGTTATAAATTCAGAGATGTACCATTCATTTATTTCGCCTATACCAACAAAACCCCTCCACAAAACAAAATCTCCTCATTGAGGAACGAAAGAGATCGGATCAAATCTGATAATCAGATAAGATGCTGATATATTTATTAAAGCAGCACAAATAACAGTGCATATAAACTTTTGAGCTACAATATGACCAGTAGTGCATCTATCTATCTATCTATCTATCTATCTATCTATCTATCTATATATATATATATATATATATATATATATATATATATATATATATATATATATATATATATATATCTATATATATATATATATATAAAAACAATCAACAGACTCAACATGTAGCAAATTTTTAGCAGTCAGAAACGGTTTACAATCATCTTGATGATGCCAACTTTTACCGTATAACAAGATTTTCTATTGGAATTATGACATGGACCTGTTTTGTTAAAGTTTAATTTGTAAAGGCAAAGAGCAAATAAGATGAGTGTAAATTAACCTACACTTTCAGATGTCATCACACAAGACCAAAACTTTGACTTAAGGACAGAAATGAATGACTGGACTTTGGATGCCCTGATTATTCCCTGCTAAAGACAACTAGAAAATATATAGCTGCAAGCAGTGATGATGGGCCCAAGCCACCAGTGCAACCGCCACAGCGGGCACATGCATTTACAATAACCCTCTGACAGTCTGGTTTTAAGGATTACTACAATGAAAGTGTAACACTATAACATCAAGAGTGTGAAACAAACACACACACAGAAAACAACATATAAAACTGTGGTAATAGTCATTTATGAGCTTTTGCCAGTGTCATTAATACTGGTGTGTGTGTGCGTGTGTGTGTGTGTGTGTTGAGTTTCATGAAATTCTAAGCATGTTAAGTGCCTTACAAACACCTGTAGAAAAGAAAAAGCACATTTACTATGTTCACGATTGCAAGATCACATTCACTATTACCCTCTGTCCTGCACCCCTGTTATTAGGCCTATGTGTGTATGAATTCTGGTGACAGAGCCCCTCAAAAATGGACTTATTAAAGGGTGTGCCATGGGCCCCCCCGGTGACCCCCCATGTGAAACTCTGCCCGGCAGATTCCAACATGTGTGCAAAGTTTTAAGAGTTTTTGAGCATGCTAAGGGCCCCAAAAACCTATACATAAATAATCATCCTTCGAAGAACAATAGGGCCCCAGGGCCCTGTGCCCCCAGTGGCAGGGGTATAAAAGGATGGGTATAAAGTCCAACAGCGCATCAAAGATTTTGGGTCCTGTGCTACTGTTAGTAACTTAAAATTTGCTGTGCTGACACTTAATGAGGTCTACCAGTCTTATAGAGAAATTTCTGACTACAAAAAACAAAACAAAAATACATCTCTTGAAATGGAGAGCCAGCACAAGGATACAAGGAGTCATTTTACATTTATCAGATTGTTTAAACCTCTAAGAAATTTATTTTAATTACAAAAGAATGTCCAATTTGGCACATTAACTTAAAGCAGGATGCAATCTGACCTTGATATATGACACACATCGTTTTAAAAAGGGTGCACTAAAACAAATTATAAAGGGCTGATTTGAAATAATGCAATTCTGATATACAACATATTTTTGTTTCTTTAAAAAAATCATAACCATTTGTTATTTGTGCTCGTTTGATACTGCTTATAAAAATCGTACTTTTTTGGATATTTTTATACCCGGTGAACTCGAGTTTACCATGGCAACGTGAGAATACGTTTGTGTCATTTCTGCAGAAATGAAGGAGTTCTAGAGACTGTCTTTGCTTGGATGGCATCATAGTTGGACTGCACTCCGTCGAGTCAATAGACTCCCTCCCCCTGCCATAGATTTGCTCTGTAATTCATATGGGTAGACTGCCTCTACTCATAAGCGTCTGACCCTACCTCCCGTCAAACTAAGTCGCTCTTTCGTCTCCCACTTAGCTGTGACAGCCAACCTCCAATGTGCTCAGTCAGTGGCTATCGAGAGCGGTCGTTATTGCACCTGCTTCGGTAGTGGTCGTTGGGTAGCATCCATCCGGTACGCACGAGAAGACTCTGTGAGAGACTAAACTTTAAAGATCCGAAGAGTTCGTTTAACGTCATGGACGTAAGGCTGCATCTGAAGCAAATTGTTTTTCTGTGTTTTATTAGCCTGCTTCTGACGCCTTGTGGATTAGCCTGTGGTCCTGGTAGAGGTTATGGAAAACGAAGACACCCAAAGAAATTAACCCCGTTGGCTTACAAGCAATTTATTCCTAACGTTGCCGAGAAAACGCTTGGGGCCAGCGGCAAATACGAAGGCAAAATCACAAGGAATTCAGAGAGATTTAAAGAGTTGATTCCGAATTATAATCCCGATATCATCTTTAAAGACGAGGAAAACACAAACGCTGACAGACTGATGACCAAGGTATGGACCCATGCGTGCGTAATTGACCAGACTTACGCTCTTTTAAATAATGGATCCCCATTTTTGCGGTAAACGGTTACTGAGTTTCCTATGGTTTTTGGTAGCATTAAAAAATGGTGATGTTGCATTATAGGTTCTTTAGATCAGTATATTGCTTTCTGGGTTCTTTAACGCGCTAGCACAGAACATAGATTCTATTTTTTTAAAACATAAACAGAAAATAGAAAAGTTTTTGGTATAACAATAATAGAATCTCATATTGCATCAGAATGTAAAAACTTGTAAGGAACATTTATTTAGGTTTCCAGGCACTTTGGAGATACTGACAGCGCGCGGTAGAACTAACTTTAACTGTTGGAAATGCCTAACATTTTTATCAAACAGCTTAGCTAGTGATATTTTTAATATGAACATTTGCATTCTTTGCAGACTTTACATGGAACATGCGAGCTATAATTTTGCGTTTTACATAATACATAATATTCCGTTTAATTTAAATCAAAATGACCATTCAGTGCTCATTCGGATTTTATATTTTTGTCATTAGTGCAAAAGTGGCACCGTTGGATAATTTAGTGTTAGTGGTTAAAAGCATGTGCTGAACATAAGTTTCTTCTGATCTCCAAACAGACCTTTGACAGTTAATACATAATTAAATTCACGAAACACCCCGCCTCCACACATCATTGCGTAATTTTTTTTTTCTTTTTCTTCTGGTGTGCCCGATCAATTAATGCGTTTCCTTAAGATCACATCTGCAGATCTTTATATAAATAGATCTAATGACCTGCTTTTATTGTGTACTTAATAGAAAATGTGGGTCACAAGTGATCTTTGCCGCTGATGTCGCGCTCAGGTACTGGATATTACCGGCTCCCGTGGTGACCGCGCTTTTGCATTCCAATCAGCTGCTCAACTGTTTTCTCTAATGGCAGTGCTTTAGGAGAATTTTTTGAAGCCAAATTACAAAACAGTGTAATATTAGTCCCATTTCCCTCACAATATCTAGTATCAAATTAAGCAACTTTCGATTGTACAAAAAATATTAACACATGTTCACAGTGCCATAGTGCCTGGCATTTAATTAAAGCAACATCAGCAGTTATGCGAATCATTGGTGGCAACGTCTCTGTAATTGATTGCTGCCGCACAGGCTGAGAGAAAGAACTTGAATTTTCAGTTCTATTTACTCCTCTCGGTTATCGATCGGTCGGTCTGGAGTCTGCGCTCTTGACCTATGGCAACCAACGATTTCCCCAGCGCACACATCTTTTACGCACAAACTCAGACCGACAATGTGCTTAGTGATGTATATGCAGAGACTATAACTGTTACTCCGTAAGGTTATTTTGCGGTAAGGATCATTCCGATGAAATGATGACATCTATAGTATTTTAGGAGTATGTTCTGCATTATGCAAGCAAATGTGTTTGACAAAAAAACTCAAAGAACATAAACGTCACTTCAACAGCTGTTTGCTGATATGAATGCAGATACTCAAACGTTTGTTAGATAAGTTTCAGAAAGTACTTGGAGAGGAGGACCGACAGACCTTTTGCGCATGCATTTTTTAACCTTTTTGAACATTCAGTAAATCTGCCACACTTTAAAAGTAAGGTCTGTGTTGTAAATAAAGGCAACCTGTCTCTTTCTCTCATTCAGCGGTGTAAGGATAAGTTAAATTCGTTGGCGATATCCGTCATGAACCAGTGGCCGGGTGTGAAACTGCGCGTCACTGAAGGCTGGGATGAGGATGGTCACCATTTCGAGGAATCTTTGCACTACGAGGGACGGGCGGTGGACATCACTACCTCGGACAGAGATAAAAGCAAGTATGGGATGCTATCTAGGCTTGCAGTGGAGGCAGGATTCGACTGGGTCTATTACGAATCCAAAGCCCACATACACTGCTCTGTCAAAGCAGGTGAGCGCAATAAATCACTTTAACTGATAGCTATATATTCACCAGGCAGCTTATGACATAACATAGATGTATATTTTAGATATTTGATTCAATGTCTGTTCATGTGCATTATTTGAGAAACATATCCAAGAAAATCAGCAAATAGCTTACATTGTGAGGAAACTTGAGAACTTCTTGGCACCCTTTGTCACCTTACACGTTCTGTCAAGAAAATGAATATCTCAAGTTCCTCGAAACCTTAACAGCCTAGTTTTAACAGTCTTTAGAATTATTTTGGGATCTTATGGTATCAAGGGAATCATTTGTGAATATGAAGGGTCAAAAATAGGAAAATAACGTCTTAACACACCAAGGAATGAAAGGTTAAAGCAGCTGGTATTAAAGAATTAAACAATTACAAGAACTTAAATGCGGGAAATTATGTAGGCCAATTGGCATGTTGGAATCTCTGCACCTGTGCAAACATTTATGCAAAAAAGGGATCAGGGAAAGCAAAGTCTGTATAGGCTCAATTTAAATGACAATGTCTGATCAGTTTGTGCTAATTGAAGAGCCAGACAAGCGTTTCAGCACTTGCTTCTTGACACAAGAGTTTGGATCATTTCCATGTCAGCACCATCATGTCAATGCATCGATTTTTACAGAGTGCTTTATAAATATCCGCCTAAGTTGTCCACCTTTGCTTTTATCTCAGAAAATTCAGTCGCTGCTAAATCCGGGGGATGCTTTCCTGGATCAGGTACGGCGACACTCGCAGACGGGAGGAGGAAACACATCAAAGACCTTAAAGTGGGCGACCGGGTTTTAGCGGCTGACGAGGAGGGAAATGTCATATTAAGCGACTTCATTATGTTCATGGACCACGATCCGACAACGAGAAGGCAATTCATCGTCATCGAGACGTCAGAGCCTTTTACAAAGCTCACCCTCACAGCCGCGCACCTAGTCTTCACTGGAAACGCGTCATCTAGTTCGGGTATGACAGTAACATTTGCCAGCAACGTGAAGCCTGGAGATACGGTTTTAGTGTCGGAAGGTACAAGCAAGAGCCTCAAGAGCGTTACAGTGATGAGGAGTTACACTGAAGAGCACAAGGGCTCTTACGCGCCGGTCACCGCTCACGGAACCATAATAGTGGATCAGGTGCTGGCTTCGTGTTACGCGGTTATTGAGAGTCACAAATGGGCGCACTGGGCTTTTGCACCGGTCAGGTTAAGTCACAAGCTGACGACGTGGCTTTTTCCAGCTCGTGACTCAAACGTCACTTTTCAAGAGGACGGCATCCACTGGTACTCAAATCTGCTGTTTCACATCGGCTCTTGGCTGCTGGACAGAGACTCTTTCCATCCACTCGGGATTTCACACTTAAGTTGAGACTGCAACTACAGTATAACTTTGTGGGCATCAGACTCAAATGTAGCCTATCTTTATTTTCTGTAAGAAAAGCCTTAAAGTGTTCATTGATTAATTTATTTGTATTGGATCATCTGTCTCTGGAAACGTACCGATTCAAGCATGATATGACCGTTTTTGCGCATTTTTATGAAACCTACAAGAGATTATACAAAATAATAGAAAGCAATGAATTTACAGGGCTGTACGTGCAACCGACTGTTCTATTTTATTGGATAAGCATAGGATGGCGATCAAAATTTATATTTTTATACACAGATTTGTATATTAGATTTTTGACGGATCTAAAAGTATTTCCAGAACCTTATTTCTTAAGTGCTATAGTGTTAAATTTATTTAAACAGTTGCGATGTATCAACGAACTGTTCATGTCATTATGTCGAGTATGTCAAGTGTCATTGTTTTGACCACTGTTCCAACGTTTGTGTATTCACTACACTAACACTTTTTGTTTAAATGTACATTTTTTGACAAAAGTACTCAAAATAAATAGTGCTATAAGTATCTTAACAGTTTCAAGTAAAAACCCTGATCACCAATTTCAAAGTTCCTGTTCTGGTAACAATTACTTTGCAGTACATGATAACAGAAATCTCATATCACAACAAATTATGTTTATTATGCTTGATGATGCTGTGATGCTTTTAATGTCCACAGTAAGAGTATCTCACAGCTGATGTAGTGCGCCATCTACTGGTCTTTATGGCTCTGTCAGACTGTGTGCTCCAGGTTTCCTTGTGACCAAAGACAACATCTGTGCACCTTTTTCTCTAAACTCCTACAGAAACAGAGAAAGATTATCCTTGAGTTTAAAATGTTTTGTATTTACATTTTTTAACCCAACATCTCTTCAACATGAATTATAACATAGCTAAATTAAATCTTTACATTGACTCAACTTTCACTATATGAAAAGCAACATGCTAATGCTGATCAGTAGCTAAAATACAAATAGAACCCTGTGCATTACAAGAATAAAGAAGTTAATTTAAACGTTCTTCTCTATGTAACCTTTGACATGATTGTTAGTGTATTTCCATGGCAGTTGTTAAGTTATGGGGAGCACTAAGTATATGCCTCACAAAAAAAATCAATAATTTTACAGTGTTTCAGTAGTCAAATCAAGCTCAACATGAGTGAAACATATTTCTGAAAGACTTGAAAAGTCTTGGAAGAAAAAAAATTCTTAGTGAGGAAAGAAACACTGGAGTTTTAACTGCAAAGATTGGTAAAGTACTGATAACATGCGAGGCATGATGTAGATGATTCAGAGGCCATTCAATTCATTCTACAAGAGCTTATGTAGAGATGTAGAATAGCTCATTCAAGTAAAGCTCTAAAATAATTGAAAGCAACGAAGCTCAACTTTGGCACAAGTTCAAGCAGCGACTAGCTCAATAACACTGCCCACCTGAGTCAGTTAATCCATCAGACTTCAATCAGACACCAGGCACAAAACCTGTGATGAATGATGCAGACAGGCTGGGAGATACACTGGTATGCTGATCTTTTTCCCTCAACATTTAACTCAAACACAACATTGGTGGTGGTGGGGAGGGGGACTCAAATTGCTTAATGAGAAAAGTAAGTAACATTTAGAGAGTGTTGCGACAAGGATTGAAATTCCACTCACATTCTGCTTTTGAGGAGGGAGCGGTGTTGACTCTGTGTGGTTGAGACTTGCTGGAAGACACAAAAGGAGCTGCGTGGAGACAGAGGGATGACCTTGGGCCCGGCCCAGGTACAAAAGCACTGCTAAAGAAACATTCCAGGGGACCGGGAAAACAAACTAGCCCCTAATCCTCTCTCTATCCCACAGTCTGCCGGATTAGAGCAGGGCCACTCTCTGCAAATGTTGACATTCCCTAACACAAGATGTTAGCGTCTTGGAAAATATTTCAGAATGAAACGTCTGTTGCAAGCAAAAGACGGCACACAATAGATGAGGCGGTCTTGTTGTATCTAAGAAGCAGTGAACCACATATTCTTTCAGTGGTCTGTGTGATTTAAGATGGAAGGTATTCGTCTTTTCTTTTCTTTTTTTGGGAAGTTAAATCAACATCTCCATCAGTGGTTAAAAAACATAACTGTTTGAATTTGTAAAAACTGTGAATTTTTTAATTATCTAAAGAATATTATTAAAAATGAATTTCACAGCTTTTTCAAAGCACAATCAATTAAAAATTATATATGATTTTAAATTAATACACAGAACACAAAGCTCATGAAACATGACTATTAAAAATCAAAACTAAATATTAACAGCCTGCCTAAATTTTAAATTTAATTTCACATTTTACACTTTTGTAATTCTGTAAAATAAATAAATAAATAAAGCCCAATTTATTAATTAACTGGAAAAGATCAAGCAAATTGGCCACTAGATGGTGCTGGACATCAGCATGAGTAAAACCATGTGGCCTAGGCAGGCTTTTGTCAGAAAGATGAGGGAAAATTTATAATATTCAAAATAAGTAAGTGAGTGCTAATGTCAAATGCAGTGCTTTACTTAATAATGTTGGAAGGAATAGAAAACATTGCTTAAAGGGATCGTTGACCCAAAAATTCTGTCGTCATTAACTCACCCAAGCCTGTATGAATTTCTTTCTTCAGCAGAACACAAAAACACACACACAAAATATATTTTGAAGAACTGAACAGCTGTTGGTCCCCATTGACTTCCATAGTATGCATTCCTACTATGGAAGTCTATAGGGACCAACATATTCGATTACCCCCATTCTTCAAAATAGCTTCTTTTTGTGTTCAGCAGAAGGAAGAAATTCATACAGGTTTGGAGGTCAACTTGAGGTTGTGTAAACATCAACAGAATTTTCATTTTTTTGGTTAACTATAACTTTAATGCTTATTTAAGCATTACTGGTAGTTGTCAATAGGCTATTACCATCGTCATGATGCCACCTTTGTTTTTATAGCTCATTCCCCAGAGATAAAACTTAACTAAACTTGAAAAACATTTATGGGGAATAATAAAGGGTGAATAATAAATCAGTAAGAGTGACTGTATAAAGGTGACTCAAAATAAAGTATAAATTCATCAAAGAACAAACACATTAAAGGGTTTCTTGGGAAATAACATGAAAAGCCACGTAGGACCATGCAAGTAGTGTAAGGTATTTAATGGAAACCAAGAAGCAAAATGCAAACAGGTGCCAAACCACTGTCTTCAACAATCACAAAAAAAAAGAAAATATTGCATCATAACCAAAATGTTGCCAAACCTACGAGAACATTTTCTTCTCAGCATGTTGTTGCACAGGGCTTGATATCTGAGAGGTTTAGTGGTTCAGTCTTACTATGAAGTTGACATGGGTTTGAGCAGTAACAGACTCTGTTCTCAGGCCGGAACTGAAGGAACTATAATAGCTATAATAGAGACAAAAAGAGAAAAAAGAGGGCTTAAGCGTTATGGTACATGGTACCAATAACACATAAACAAATATGAGAAACATGCTGGGAAACGATGGTGTCTACTTACATGAAAGCGCTGCAATGGTTTCCCCTGACAGCCACCTGTGTCAAAAGAAGGTTATAAAGGTCAGATCAAAGGTATGACCCCTGAGGGACACTATTTAAAAAGTAATGATGTCGGCCTAGCGCCCATTATCACGTTCCAGTAGCATTCTCGGTCCATTTTTATAGGGTGACAGTGGGCCTGCTGCCTGTCAGGGTCAGTGGTGTTTTTGTAATGCCTGTGACATCATAAAACCACCAGCTCATTAGAGGCCACTGAGAAGCAATGTTGCATGTAATAGCTGCTCCCTTTAACATTCCATGTAGCTGATGGTCACTGCAGGACGCTGTGGGTGGTTTAGATCCTACCATTTAGCAAAAACTTGGAAACGACTTTTGTGTAGATCCCATCCTGTCACCACGGATGTTGCTAAATGAATCACACACTGATTGTTTCACTGATCACATCTATAGTGAATTCAACCTAGTCAATGCTAAAAGCACAGGATACTCCAAAACCCAAAACATAGAAAAAGAATGCAAAGCGACACTACCATTCAAAAGTTTAGGGTCATTAAGATTTTAAAGAAATGTATATTTTATTCAGCAAGCATGCATTAAATGAATCAAAAGTGACAGTACAAAATATTTCTATTTCAAATGAACACTAATGCTATTAATGCTAAATGCTAATTTCTATTAATCAAAGAATTTTGAAAAAAATGTAACACGGTTTCCACAAAAAAAATTAAGCAGCACAACTGTCTTCAACATTGATAATATGAAAAAATTTCTATTCTTGAGCACCAAATCAGCATATTAAAATGATTTTTGAAGGATCATGTGACACTGAAGTCTGTTAGTAATAGCTGCTGAAAATTCAGTTTTGCCATCCCAGGAACAAATGACAAAATATATTTTCAATTAATTTATTATTAATGTACAATAAAATGTATTAAATAAAAAAGTTATTTTAAACTGTAATATTTCACAGTATTACTGCTTTTACAGTATTTTGATCAAATATGTTTTTCAAAAGAATCTTGACACCAAACCCCTGAACAGTAGTGTCTGTTTGCTGTACATTTGCTAAAAATGGCACAAAAAATCATTTTTACTTTTGTGTATGTACAGTACTGTTTGTGTATGAATTATACTACATACGGTATATGCATGGCAATCATACATTACCCTTTCATTGGAGTGAAAGTGTTTCAAAAGTGCCATTTTCAAATGTCAATCACTTTCTTTAATATAGTTTGTCAGAAATATCTTTAAATTTGAATTCTTATGACTGATTTAATCTCTAAAAGAAGCTTTTACAATAAGAAAGCAAAAGGAATACAAATACTGTTTTTTTTTTGACCAGGTTCAAAACTGACAATTCTAAAAAATGCTTAATTAATTGTCTTAAATTAATCCATCAAATATCCACATCCATAAAATTTCAAAACTATAACCTGTAGCATAGCAAAATAAATGTCCCTCTCGACCTCTCTGTATTCAGCCTTACCTAGAGCTCAACAAGTCGACAAAGGCTGCCCTCTAGAGGACTTTTATAAAAAATGATAACATTATGCAGCCTTGGGAAGTGCATATTCAGATTTACAAAATATGCCTTCATATCTCACCAAGACTATTTCACTCACAAAATGATGAGACAAGTGAAAAAGAGCTTAATGAACACAAATCCTAGTAAGAATAGGATTAACATCTTATGCAATAATACGACAATGATAGTAAGTGATAATGTAAGTTTATTCAAAACTAATTTCATAATCACTGTTTTATTTATTTAAAATGAACATTAGCCAATAAGTATATCAGCTAACCAAATATTGTGAGGAAAAAGGGCTAAATTGTTTAATCTGGAAGAAAGAAAACACACCCACTCACCTACACTGAGCAAAACACAAACACCTGTGATTCAGATGACTGCCATGTAAGCGTTGCTCAAGGCAATGCTATGATGCCTCTGTGTCAGCGAGTGAACAATCACCTCTCACTCTCTGTGCAGTAATGCACGACATGACAGCCGAACGCCTCTCAACCCCGTCAAGCCTTTAGATCCACGCACACCAGGGATAGAGTCATACTGTGCAGACAGGCACATCAACAGACCAGGCAACAGCAGGTGATTGGCTGCAGTCAGCATGGGGAACTATGGGGGAACACCACACCCACAGATCCCCACACCCCCCTCACACACATGATATGATAGTCTTGTGCATTACAAGTAATAACAAATCAAAAAAAAAAAATGCACTCTGTGGCATGCTCTCAAAACAGATACAAAAGTAGACAACAGTAATGAAAACTAGAAGAGAAGATGCCACTTAGTGTTAGGTCAAATGTGATTAACTTCCTTTCTAAAAATGTATTGTCGTTTCTTTCTGCTAGTGTTTCTTTCTTTTTCACAGTAATCAACACATTCCTTACCTCTTCAAGGTACCTTTCTTTCTTTACCTGTCGTTCTTACTGTTTTTGTGTTGCAGGGTTTCATTTAGCTTTCTAGCATGATAAAGTTACTAATTATTAATTCAATAGTTAATAATCCAAATGATGAATGCAAATTAAAGCAAGGATACAAAAGTATCACTGTTTCCACAAAAATAATAAGCAGCATCTGTTTTCAACATTAAAAAGAAATGTTTCTTGAGCAGCAAATAAGCATATTAGAATTATTTCGGAAGGATTGTGACACTATGGCTGCTGCAAATTCAGCTTGTAAGCATTTAAAAAAAATGCATTAATTAAAATTCTAATGCCATTAAGCATTAGAAACTTTCTTTTCATCTTACTAAAACCCTAAAATGTATTAAACTACTGTACAAATCCGTTAAACACACTCTACTTTTATCTCTCACGGCCTCGTTTTCATTTCTGTCAAAATTGCCTAATGTTAATGAACTGAACTACATAAACTAAGGTAGAGACGAAAGAGCATTTATATTCAGCAGCCATACTGTACTTTTGAATTTACCATACTGTACTTTTGAATACCATCAAACAACTTAAAACAAACAAAAACAAAATAAATATCCAACCAAACAGAAAGAAGAACGCAGTGCCAGTCTTATGAAACTGCCTGCTCATTTCAGATCGTTTTATTTCAAACGTCTGCACCTGGACAGCGTGTCATTAATCACACTAACTTTCACAAAGGGGTTAAGCTGTTTCACAGTAAATTGCACTGATCGTATCAGCTTTCCAGGGTGAGTAGACGGGCATGACAGTGAGTGGTGGAGTTGGGAGGGAAGCGGGGATTTGACCTACCTGAATGGGTCTTACTGACATCAGCAGGTTTTTCAGATGGACCCCAGCGGTTGATGAAGAAAGCCCTTCAACTGACACCAGGTCTGCAGTCTTGCCCATCCTCTCCCCCCTCTTCCCGCTCTACTGCTCGTCTGTTTGCCTGGCACCAAGTGGGCACTGCCCATCTGGCCCTCTCCGACTCTACCTCGCCCCTGAACAACAACCTGCAGCGAGCGCCAGGCGCATGCCGAGACGACCAATTTAGTTTGCCCTTCTGGCGTCTGCTGATGTTTCAATACGGACGAGATGCTGCAATGTTTTCTGACTCTATTGACTAACAAAAGAGCAAACCTTTGTGATGGTAGATGCCATATTTCATTTTACGCTTTTTGTTGCCCATGAAATGTCACTGAAATGTAGTTGATGTGATGTTTAGACATAAGGTTTAAACTCCCAGACATGCGATTAACTAGTTCCATAGGTATACTGAACAGAAATATGGACAATAAGTCATAAGTATTAAAGAATAATGTGTAGCATTCTCCCATGTTCACAAAATGATAAGGACAGAGACACATTTACCTCATCCTGGGGCTGGTTTGGACCAGATCCCCTTCCCTGTTTGGGACAGTTTGACTTGAGACTGTGTTGCTGAAATGAAGGAGGAGATGAATCAGGCATTCTGAAGGTGACAATTCTGGGCTTCGTTTCAGTCGCTGCAATAGTCTCTTCACTCGTCTGTGGTGTGAGATCACAACTCGCACTCTGTAGCAAAAAAAAAAAAAAAAACCCAGCAACAACAAAAACAAGAATGTTAAAAAAAGAGAAAGGAGCAATTATAACTTATTATAATTATAACAATTATAACTACAGTATGTATGATTCAGTATGGAAGTCAATTGCTACCAGCGACTGTTTGGTTACCTACATTCTTCACAATATCTTCTTTTGTGTTCAGGCTTGGAGCAACATACAGTAAGGGTGAGTAAATGATGACAAAATTAAAATTTTTGACATAAGATCCCCATAACATTAATCTTATCCCACCTCAACAAGTCTTCCTTACCTACCCACTAATCATCTAACTCCACCTCCCACCCCAAAACTGTCTTCCTGACCTTCCCATGCTGCATCTACCTCCTGTTGTCCTGCCGAGAGTGTCCCACCTCCCACCTCAGAGCTTAATGAGCATAAACAAATCAGGAGTCCCCCTGACTCTCTCCGCTTCAAGTTCTGCACCTCTCTCGGCTGGCCCGGGCTCAATGTCACACCTGTCCACTACACTGCTGTGAAAGCAGTGGGCATCCCCAGGCCTACAGTCAAAACAACTGGCCTACAGTGATGTACAACAATGGCACTCCCACAGACTATGTTATGATGTTAGACAACATCACAACATTTCCTGCAGGAGAACAGAGCTGAACATAATTGATTTTTTCCCACATGGTCAATGGGACAGTCTGTGTTGTATACTGTATATTAGGATTAGTGTTGTCAACACATTAACTGCAATTACTATATATTTTATAAAAAAAATGCAATCATTCCTTATTATTTAACTCAAAACAAAAACAATAAAATGCAAATAATTCAAGATTAAAGAACAGTTACACATTCAAGTTTCCTATTGAGGGCAGTGGATACAGAATGTGTGAAGAGCCCATCTACAAAGGACACATTTAAAAACAGATAGAGTGCAACAGAATGGAACACAATGCAAAGGTATTGGGAGCTGAACTAATTTTAACTATTAACTTCAACTTTACTTCCAGTGTAATGTAATGTCTTTGAAGTTGTTTATTTGAGGTGCAAATCACTATTTCCTCAGCAAATATTGATACATGTGATTAACTTGATTGCTTAATCAGCATCTCTTGCAAATAATTTGATTACAAAATTGTACCTATTTGACAGCCCTAAAAAAATTATGCTGATTTGGTGCTCAAGAATAATTTCTTATTATTATCAATGTTAAACAGTTGTGCTGCTTAATGTTTTTGTGGAAACTGTTACAAAAAAATTTCAGGATTCTTTGAGCATTTATTTGAAACAGTAATCTTTTGCAACATTATAAAATGTAATTACTGTCACTTTTGATCAATTTAATGCATCCTTGCTAAAGTATAAAATACTTTTTTTTAAAAATCGTACTGACCCTACTGAAAGTTCCCAATTGTAGTTTATGTGTTAGACCAATTAGAATTAATTATGTCATAGTGTTTAATGCAAAACAGTTTAAGTATGTTAGCACCACCAAAAAAAAAAAAAAAAAAAAAAAAAAAAATGTTGCCATCAAAATTTTTGTCCACAGTGTGAATCCACAAAAATGCATACTTTCTAATCAAAATCTTCTCTTTACATTCATTAAGCTGCTATGGGTGGGATGAATTAACCAATGAAACTAAGTTTGAGCAAAGTCAAAGCATTAAGTAGTTATCCAAGTATGAAGTTCCATTGTAAGGAGGTTTAAATCCAAATTGGTTTACTGCTCTGGATAAACTTGTTGTGATGTATTAGGTGTGAATACATCTTAAACCATATTATGCTATAAACATGTCCCAAGGACATCCCAAATCAAAGCAGCACGATCTGATGCAGTGAAACAGTGCTTTCTGTATTCCACTGCTCTCAGCACAGTGTAAAGTGATTAATCCCCCTCCATAGAAATCACAGCCCTCCATTACACCAATCACACACTAAGTAGTATTATCCTGGGGTGACAACACTTGACAAATTCCCTCCTCGCCCTCACTCCTGCTTTGTGTTCCCTGTTGGCACGCCTGCTATTATTCCTGATGAAAAATTAATTTCCCTTATCTGTCGCTAAGCTCTTCTATCCAAATCCTCCATACTAGCAACTCTCTATTTACAGGTATTAAGAGAACGTGCCCACACACACACATTCTTGCTTGAAAACACACACCAAAGATTAATTGCACGTCTTCAGGGGGTGACATCCAATTCTGAACACCTGAAAGACACTTGATACTTGAGAGAGGGAGAGAGATAACCTTGTCAGCGTGGATGAGACTGACAGCAGAACAATGTCCCTGGGTAGCATCTTGCTGATCTGTCTTTCAGCACCCCCGTACCAGTCTGTCAAATGCAACCTCATCGATTCGGCTGTCTGCAGATATTTCTCTGCAAAGGCTCCCCCCACCACCACCACCAAAACAACCTCTATTAAGACTGACATCCCGTTATCTTCATCGTCCCGCAAAGCTCGCATGCCTCTCATCTCAGTTAGGGTTACGAAGAGGAAAGAAGGGAGAGAAAGGGCGGCTACACAGGAAAGACAGAGATGAAAGGAGAATGTTGTGTTATGTCGTATGGGGAAGATGGAATTCATATATGGGGATGAATTATGGGCTTGTTTTGAAAGGTGAAATTATAAAAGGGAAATCTTTTACCTCTATATCCAATCATGTACTTATTGCTCTCTACTTGAATGTAATAATATATGGATATACAATATATACTGTGGAAACAGCACCAAAAGGAAATATGTGCTAGAGATATTATTAACATTATTAAAGCATTTTAAAGTGTTGTTTGCAAACATAAATAATTTGATTAATTAACTTAATCAATTAATCAATTAATTAATTAAAAGCAAACCAATATTTAAAAATCGGTTCTGCACATCAGTTATTGGACACTTCAAAATAAACTGTTTTGTAACAGCCAGTTTTATAATAAAGCCAATATCTGTAAATCTCAAATCATGTCACACCACTTTTGACTAATTAATTCCCAAATAATTATTAAAGGTGGTATTCATGGGAAAGAACAGTACTTACAACTGGGCTGATGTGTTTTACCACTCTAATTTTGGTGGGAACAGGCCCGTCAGAAGTTCTCTGCTCACACATCCTCTTGCGTCCTCGCCAGACTTCCTGCGGACCTGCTGCATGGGCCTCTTCAGTACTGTACTGTTGGTTCATCTGATCTCGGACTTGCTCCATTCCCTGGAACACCACCCTTTCTGCGCCCCACTGATGAGACTGATTATGCTGCAGCTCTGATGGATTCCCTCGTGGAGCTTGTTGCCATGGAGGCTGAAGTGGGGGTACTAAAACCTGATACTGGTGCTGCAGTGAAGGCAAGGGCTGGTATTCTGGATGGCGCTCCAAGACAAGACAGTGAGGGGGATTATGGAAGGGCTGCAGGTGCGTAACCTTTTGAGGGCAGGAACCCAAGATGCACGGCTGTTTCTGTTGATTTTGGTTTTTGTTCCAGTGTACGGTGGAACTATCAGTTTGGAAGTGCTCCTGCCGCAGATGCTTCTTGTTTACAGCCCGTCTAGATCTCATCCGTTCCTTCTGTTTGATAACCTGCTCCCTCAGTCGCATCTGCTCCTGCAGCCTCTCCATGTAGAACTCCTCCTCCTCACACTGAGAATAACAAAATAAATAATAAACAATTCAATGGTATAATCACAGCAAGCCTGGACATTTATTAGCAAATACTTTGTTTTATAATGAACACTTTAAAAAAAAAAAAGCAAACCACTGTAAGTTATTGTGTTCTATTATTGCTTAAGGTGCAGACATTCTGCTAAATATAATTAAAGCATTTTTTAATACAAAAATCCTTGTCTGATATCGGCAAATGTCTGCTGTCTGAACATGACTGAAAAAGGAGAATGCAGATAGAAGCCGGACTGATTGATTTTCAGAGCTAGGCATTGAAACAGCCCTGACAGTGGCTATTGATTTCCTCCTGACTGCATTGTTAGAGGTAATAATTGGTCTAATGAACAGCTTTCACACAGACTGCCTGACCTTGAGCATGGGGTGAAAGGCTCTATTACCCCACACTTTCATATCAAAGTCCAGAGAAAATGAGAGCCGCTACAAAGCCTTCAAACATATCGACCCAAGAACTGTGAAATGATGCTAATATAAAGGTTTTTATATTAGATAGATTTATACAACACAGCTAATATAAATGTTTTTAAATGAATAAAGTTGTGACTGTCACAGACATCACACTGACCTCTTTGTTGTTTGTCATGTTTAGTGGCTTTGCGGGATGTTTTTGAGTAGCTGGAGGAGTTTGGGGCTGCACCTTGACCTTCTGACCCACATTTCTTCCCAGCATCCCTGGCGCTGGTGGAGTTTTGGCAGATATCTTAGACTTGGCACCTTTTGGCTGCCTTGCAGCAATGGGCATCCCCCTGGCAACAGCCATTGGCTTGGCACTCTGCACCATCCTGGCAACAGCTCTTACCAGCACAGCAGGTTTCTGAGTGGGATGGATGCTGTTATTAGAAATAGATATGTGCTGCATTTGGTAATAAGTGATCGGCCTAAGAGGCTAAGAGGCCACTGAGGCTTGCTGCATTAAAGAATGTTATATAAACTTGAAGTTTTGCATGAAGTGAAATACTGAGTGAAGAAATTAAAAAAGGACCTTTTACCAAAATTTGTTTAAATTCCAACAGTTTGAGGTTAGGATGCATTAAAAGTTCAAAAAAGGCAAAGACGTATAGAAAGATTCTAAATTATGCCTTTTTGAGCATTCTATATATTTAAAAAATCCTGAAAAATTTATCATGGATTCCACAAAGATATTAAGCAGTACAACTGTTTTCAATACTGATAATAATAAGAAATATTTATTAGAAAGATACCAGTCTTCAGTGTCACAAATGTGACATTAAAGAAATAAAGAAATGGCTGCTAAAAATTCAGCTTTGCCATCAAAGGAATAAATTAATTAACAGATAAAAAAGCATTGTATTGTATAATTTTTCACAGTATTACTCTTTTTACTTTATTTTTAAATCAAATTGGTAATTGGTAATAAAAGATAATTCTTTCAAAAACAAATAAAAAATTAAGAATCTTATTGATCCCAAACTTTTGAACAGTAGTGTACTGTAAATTGCAAGAAAAAACAAAAATAATATTAATTTTCATAATCTTTATCTACTAAACTTAATAATTTAATCAGCATTAAAAATTGCATTGAAAATCTCACTAATCTCACTTAAACTAAATGGGTTGCAGCTTTAACCAATGAAATTCCCTGGCACTCCTGATGAAGGCAGATCGACACTGTGATTTGCTCTGTGTTTGGTGTAGTGGACAGTCAGAAGGGGGCCTGTAATGAGTTGGCAGCCAGTGGGTTTCTTTGACTGACAGGCAGAGGAAGAGTCTAAGTCAAAGAGCACTGTGCTTAATAAATAAAGTAAAATGTGCTAGATAAAGAAAATAGCATATAAACAAGATCAGCTCCAAAACTCAATTGCATAAAAATCCGTAAATATAAATAAAGAAGATAAATAATCCTCAGGTTAGATTAGAAGTGTGTGTGTGTGTGTGTGTGTGTGTGTGTGTGTGTGTGTGTATAGATCCATTACAAAAAAAAAAAAAAAACGTAAACAAAATGAAATAAGCTTGATGTTGAAATAATCCAGTTAAGCCTACTGAAGCCAAACTGGAAACAGAGTAATTGCCCAAAACTGCCTTTAAACACTAGAGGGCAGCGTAGCCTGTGGGTCCATCTGTCTATAAGAACAAAAGGGCCTACTATTATTCATCCAATTACTACTTTGAAGTGCATATGTATTTAGAGTAGACATTAAATGTATTTCATATATTTAACATGGTATTAACAGTATTTTAAATTACTTTGTGTCACAACACAAAGTTAAACTGTTAAACTAATGCTATTTATATTTGCAACAGTCTAATAAGTCAAAGCAATGTGAACTAACCACTAGGTCACAGGTTCAACAAATAAACAGCGCAAATAGGCACTTGTTACTTAATTTGGGGAAGTACACTAAACCTAAAGATAAGGTAACAGATCTGAAGACCATTTATGAAGGCAAAAATCCTTGAGAATCAGAAGAGGTTAATAGCCTTCATAAGGCACACCTTAATCAGTCAAATCACAATTGGCAGAGTGGTCTCATCAATATGAGTGGGAGTGGCCATTATGGATATTAATAGAATATTACCTGTGCCTGTGGTCCAGAGGGAGCAGTAAAGGAGCAGCCAGACTGAGCTGATGGATGTTTCTGAAAAGGCTTTTGCCCACGGTGGGGAGTCCCAGGCCTTGACAGATCGGTGGGCCCTTGCAAAGCTAGACTGGGCCTGCAGGGGTCACTCTCATTTCCTGGAGGCTGAATGGAGCCCATGGGAGTAGGTCCAGCAAGGGGCGGATTAGTGTCCAAGACTGAAGCAGAGTGTTGTGGATCAAACATATGCTGTCCTGGGAACACTGGCTCTTTGAAGGAGGGGTGAAACAGAGACAAAAAAAAGAGGGGAAGTGAACATGCGGGTGCCATACTTCAAAACTCCACCTCTTCTAGCACCTAGTCTCTACTACTGCATACACCTATGATGACAGACCAAATACAAAAAAGATGAAAGAGCAAATCTCAAAAAATAAAAACACCATATCTGTGTAAAAAAAAATTAAAATAAAAATGCATATATCTAATTCAAATCGAAAGAATTCTCTTATGCTCACAAGAATGCATTTTTTTTTTATTAAAAATGTTTATTAAAATATAAAATTGTGAAATATTGTTTTCACAATTTTAAAAAGGCTGTACTCAATTTTAATATATTTTGAAATGCTATTTATTCCTGTAATGGCAAAGCTTAATTTTCAGCAGCCATTACTTCAGTCTTTAATGTCATATGATCCTTTAAAAACATTTCTTATTATTTTCAAAGCTGAAACATATGTGCTGCTTTTGTGTAAAAGTTAAAAAAGAACAGCAATTATTTGAAATAGAAATCTTTTATAACATTACAAATGTCATTTTTGTCAGCTTTTGATCAAATTTCTGTGTCCTTGCTAAACAAATCTGTTCATTTATTAAAAAAAAGAAAAAAAAAAAGAAAAAATGATTACCAACCCCAAACTTTTGGACAATAGTGTATATATTTAGGTTAGAAGGTTTTAACTGTAGAGTAGCATGGTAACAGATGATTCAGTTAGAAAAATAAAAGGCGTGTGCATCTAAACATACACCTTCTGAGACTGGATGTGTTTGCTCAACCTTCTGGAGCAGTTGGGATATGTGGTCTCACCAGGACTGCAGCAGGGTCCAGTGAGGGTCTCCTCTGGGGCAGGCTGTCCCCCACAGGAGTGTGTGAGATGAGGCCCAAAGGGTTGAGGAGAGAGACCCTCTCGCAACTCAGATCCACCCTAATCCAGACAAACACTGAATGAGCACCGAGTAAAAACACATATGTTGGCATTTAATTCAAATTAACAATACATTAACATAGAAAATAAATGCCATAGTAATACATCATTTTCTATAAACCATTGCCATTTACTTTAAAAATAAAGAAAAATTATTCTGCCATTTTTCATTGTATCACCTTTTTTTAACCAAATTAACATGGAGGAAAATAAAGGATAAAATAAGAATTTGTTTTTAAAATATAATATTTAGAAATACAACAAATAAATACAATGGAGAAAAGGAAGAAAATAAAAGAAGATTTTTTTTTTCATTTTTTAAAAATAATATATATACTACTGTTCAAAAATGTTTGGTTTAGTAAGATTCATTTTTAAATAAATTATTCATTTTATTCAGCAAGGATGCACTAAACTGATCAATAGTGATGGTAATAATTTTTATATCATGTTAGAAAAGATTTCTATTTAAAATAATGCTGTTCTTTTCAAATTTTCTATTCATCAAAGAATCCTGATAAAATTGATCATGGTTTCCACAAAAAAGTATTTAGCAGCAAAACTGCTGTCAAAAGGTTTTTGAGCCGCAAATCAGCATATTAGAATGATTTCTGAAGGATCATGTGTCATTGAAGAAAAAAATAAAAAATGATAATTCAGCTTTACCATCACAGGAAAAACTACATTTTAATATATACTAAAATAGAAAAGTTATTTTAAATATAAATAATATTTTACAATATTACCATTTTATTGTATTGTTTAATTAAACAAATGCAACCTTGGCGACTATAACAGACTTCTTTTAAAAAATGATATATATAATTTATTTTTTAACATGATTATACAACGATTGTCTGGTTATTCTCACATATTAGCAGAGATTTCAAATGTTTCATAGCGGAAACTTTGCTGGCACTCTGGTCATTATGATCACGCACATCTGCTTTAATTGCATTGAGCTTTTCGTGGGATGCATTATAATAATCCACTAATCCTTTCAAAGAAAAGCTAACTACCCTGATTTCACATTTATCCTCTTAAATATCCATCTCGGTTCTCAAATAAACCCTTTTTCACTGTACTTCACGTACGAAAATGCCACCCTTACCCCTGTTAATTACCTGATGCTATCGCTCCTAATCTACATTCTAAACCAGAATTGATTACTCCTATTTTTTCTTCTCTCCTTGGCCTGCTTGTGAATGAGATTCAAGCCAAGTCATCCTAAACAGAAAGTTAATCAGTGGCTCTATGCAACAGACTGTGGTTCAGAAATAACTGGGCATTGTGCACTTAATCAGTTCTCCACTCAAAAGGTCAGTTCCAGCCCCCCAGTAGGATTTAATTAAAAGCACTACACAAAAGCAAAAGCCGTTTGTATGAATTTGATAACCAAGAATGCTCTTTCAATGGCTAATCCTGCATTTACAGAGAGAGAGAGAGAGATGGAGCAGGAGGGAGAGGGAGAGATAGAGGCTGCCAAAGCTCTCCAGGGTTGGAGCCAGGTGTGGATTGCACTGCATTCAATAACAGAGATGATTTAGAGGACAATAGGAAGATGTTTCATTAGAGTCATGCTTTGCCTGTTGTCTTCCACTCTTAGTGTTAGAATTGCCATTGAAACTGCACCGATATAGGGAGAAGACAGTCACGTCACTGGGCTTCTTTCCTGGAGGAGAGATGCTGTTGTGGAATCAGAAAGTCGTAAGAGGGATGTTTATATTCAGCACACTCTAATTTAAAAACTGCTGTAGGGCTACCGCCAAAGAAGGTCAAACGAGGGCAAAATTATTCACTTTAAAATTAATTTCGGAGTTGTCTACATAATTTATTGCAGGATAGGTAACTTTTTAATAATCTAAACATTATATGCAAAAAAAAAAAAAAAAAAAAAAAAAAAAAAAAATACAATCTGCAGCCAAAATCAAAATTCAGCTGAATAGAAAGTGCATCGCACCTCTTTCAGTCAAATGACCTGGATTATTTGTGATGCATTTTTAACAAGACAGTCTGATATTTTTCTTTTCAGAAACAGCCATTTAAGCGACTTCTGACATCACGGAATGAAAAACTTGCGGGCAATCCACTGATCCATAGCAAAAAGCCTTTATCTGCCTCACTCACTATCAGAGCTGTCATTCAGCCAGTGCAAACAAACAGCAGCCAACCCATTCTCTACTGCAATTAATGGAATTAATGAGATCTTTCACTGGAGGCAATTCATCCATTTCAGTTGAGCGGAATACTCAATGCAGTTGTAAAATGAAGTTTAAAATGATAGACAGGATTTATATTTAAATACCTCTATTCATAGAGCATATTCCTTTCACACACACACACACACACACCACAGATGGGACCCTGCATGTACGATTCGTGTGTGATTGTATGATAATGGTATGATAATCATGATTAATCAGATGCCCACTGGCAAATGGACGTTTCCGGGGGGCATTTTGTCACTTGCATTCTAAACAGCATCATACCAAGCCTTGGCTCGATGACACTGCTGATTGGCTTAGGCTCTCAGAGTTGCTCTCTGAAATGCTGCACTCAATTGAGATTCACATTTGAGAGTGGAAAAATACACATCACATCACGGGCATCCAGAAAACATGAACATAACCAGCTTGGACTTTGACTTCTGACTTTGCGGCCAGAAATTTTCTCCTCCTTTTCTCAATAATCTGCCTGTGTAATCATGTCAAATGTGCACATACAGATTTATGAAGCCATTTTAAAGGAGGCAACAACCAATTTTTTTTTTTTTTTTTAAAGTAGTGAGCTGACTGATTACAACAAAACTTAACAAATGCCATCAGGTTAAGTGATAAAAAGTTTTAGACATCTAATGTGTACAGCTGAACTAATTTAAGATAAAGATATTAAGGAATGATATTTTGATGAATATAATGAATAAGACTTCAGCTGAATAGAAATGTTGATGCTGGGGCATATGTATAGAGCCTGTGACCCTCACATTCTATTGAGCATTAAGTCCCCCTCCTCCCTAGAAATGGAATAAACATGTGCCTAAAGCCCATATCAAACCTTTCCAGTTGCACAAGGACAACTATCAATGTTTACAGATTCAACTCAAACAGTGTTTAGCCAAGGCACTCATGATTAACAGCAGTAGAAAACATATACACAGCCGTGTCTTTGAGCACACACACATATACACTGAGCGAGCAGCTGCTACTCCCTTGGATGCTCAAGGGATCCACAGCAGGCCAGGCATGGCTTTGAGCAGACATCAAGGGCACTGCAATAGAAAGAATAATGCCTATTTGAGACTTAATTTTGTATAGACACCTTAACTTTCTTTAAAGTCAGGAAATGGAATTATTTCAACAAAAATAAATAATTTAACTAATTTAATATGTATTTTGGATGGTGGAAATGTTATTATTATTATTATTATTATTATTACTATTATTATTAACAACAACAAATAATTTTAATGATTAAATAGTATTAATAATAATAATAATAATAATGCAATTTAATAATTAAAATGTAATTATAAATTATTATTATTATTAAAATATTGTGTATTCTGTAAACTGCATTAACAACAACAATATAATGTAAATTATTAATTATTATTATTATTATTATTAATGTAATGTAATCTGAAAATGAATTATAAACAACAATTTTATTAAAATAATAATTATTATTATTATTATTATCCATAACAATAAAATTCCAGCATCCATTGTATTTTAATAGATAAATAAATACAGACATATATTTTAAATTGTATTATTATTATTAGTCCTAATTTTAAAAAAAATAATAATAATTTTAAAATGAAACAATTGTTTAAACGAAACTGTTAAAACGAAACATCTAACCAAAAATCTAAACCCACAGCAATATTTATCAACTCATTATTCCATTCACAGCAATAACAGCTTGATGAAATGAAAGTAAATTTGCGAAGCCCTCAGGCAGAAAGGTGCTGCAGGCCTGAGCCTGACCTTGCCGAGAGAGGGCTCTTCTGGTTCTGGTGAAATGTTGTGAGGGCTCAGAAAGAGAGAGAGCTAGGGTGCGACTCAGGACTCTGGAGGGTTTGGTCTGTGGGTGGATCGTACTTGCCCGAGGGGTGCGACGGGAGCGAAAAGGCCAGGTTTGATCACATCATCAAAAAAACAGTGTTTAATGATACTGTGTACCTGTAATAATAGAGTCAGAACTATATGATGTTCTTTGTTGAAAGATGACTTTATCTAATGTGATATAATTTGAATAAAGCCAGGCAATTCGGCACTTTACTCCAACGACAAGCAGACAATGGGCTGCCACTCGTGCTGCAGAGGGAGGAAGGAGGGGCTGTGATACCTCTCCTCCGCCTGTCTGTGTCTATTAATGCCATGATCACAGATTAGCATGACTTCAGGATAGAAAGAGACAGGGGTTGGGGGGAACATGGGTAGAGAGACAGAAAGGTGAAGAAAGGGATAGACAAAGAGAGGGCATTAACACTTAAAACTGAACAATTTAGCCACTTGAGTGGCCACTTGACTCATTTTTACAGTCAAATACAAAAGAGTCAGAGGGAACTGCACAAAGAGCAAAAGCCAATAAAATAAACAGGTTTAACCATTTAACATGCTTGATGTTAATACAGCAATATTTAGAATGCAGTCTCAATGCTGTAACATCAGCATCAGTGAAACTACAGGGGAGTTTATGTTAGAGTGAATGAAGACATCGGCAACTCCAGTAAGCTTCTTGCAGATGACATAATGCTAATGCGGAGCTATGCATAATTTACATTCACTCTACTCGCTCCCGACATGTTAAATGAGCAGTTTCAGCCAATCCTACACCAGCAATGCTTCATTCATCATTCGTCATGGAGTCAAGAGGAAGAGGGAGAGGTTTCACTTCATCATCAATTAAACAATCAGAGGGAATACCGCAGTGCTATCAGGATGTAGCCTACAACCACTGTCTTTTGCATTAATTAAATATTGTTTTGGGCTTTACAGTAATTGAATTGCCCAATGCAAAATATGTTTATACCACAAGAGATGCTAAATCCAAAGCAAAACACAAAGCTAATTTCGCATGATTGACTCAAAGTGGAAAACTGCCAAGTTATTTTGCATAATCCAAATATCAACATCAGTAAGAGAAGCAATAACCCTGGATAATTTAAATTTCATAAACCAAACTCACAGATCTCACATACATGACAAAAGGACAAAACCTTCCTGAAATCGATACATACACACAGACACACATCCATGCAGTTCCCCATTCAAATCTACAATAACATGTAGATAGTGAAGTTAAAACATGCTAACAGATGCCGGAATAATCATTTTATGTTTAATAAATTCATAAATTCCCACTGAGTGCTGGTCTGCTGGGGCTGGGGGGTGTTGATTATGTTAGTATGGAGTGTTTATCAATCCCCCGTACTCTTGTATGTCTAGCAGAAGATCCCTCTTTACCAAAGCAACCCTGCTTTAATTCCCTTCGGTTCCACATTGTACTATTCTCAAGCAGCCACAAAACACAAACAGGAAATTATAAAAAAATATCCCAATTTGCTCTAGAATGCTCTACAGATCAGCTTGTTAATAGCTGCCGTAAAATAAACTGTGACAAAAACTGCTGAAGAACTTGACCAGCACTAGAAACTTAATGGTCAGTGATGGTGGTTGGGAAATCTATATATCAAGTATCTTATCGAATCTTCCATTTTAACCTGTCTGCCTCTCAACAGGCTATGAATCAGCAATTATTTCCTTCACACTGTGTGTCACAATCAATTTCACTGCTCTGCGTAACAGAATGGTTTCGGGTGACATCTCCAATCAGTAGGTAGGGAGCACATCCTTTCAATGGAAATAGGGTGCTGCACAGGGTCATAACTTCTGACAAAATGCAAATTACATTTGTAACATAAACTGAAATGTCAATTGAGCTTTGCTAGGGCTGCTCCTTAGGTTTTTATACTTGGGAATTTATAATGCATGGTTAGCGCTGGATCAAGAGTTGAATGGTATGAGCAAAACTGTGGTTTTGGAGCCAGTTTCCTACACTTGAAAGTAGTCAAGGCTATTTTCTTTTCATCATTCCCTAAATGAGCACACTATATTTTTCAACAGTAAACCATATGATTTTCCTGTGGATTAGCTTCCTCTGTAACATTAGCACAAGCAAAAAACTGCCGAATAGGCTCCAGAGCTGAAATTATGTCAACTTGCATATCAAAACTGAGAAGCCACAATAACAACAATAATAACACCACCCAAAAAAAACAACAATCATATAAATAAAAAAAAATAAAAATAAAAATAAAAAGGAAAAAGCCCTCTGTCCCTTTTGTGTCTCTGTTCCTGACACAAACAGAGGCTAACACTCTGAGCACAGAGACTGTAAACATAACAGCAGACACCATCTGTACTGCAGGTGTATGTTTGTGTTTACAGTCGAGACTAACACTCTCTTGCCATTAAATAGAGAGGTAGGTCGAAGGTGACAGATGGATCTAATTAACTGCAATTGATGATTTCACTGAATGGTTAGGCTAGCAGATGAACATGTTAAAACGATAAAATTCCCTTGTTTACAAACAAAAAAATAATACACTACACTATTCAAATTTTTAGAGGTTGGAAAGTCTCATAAATGCGCATTAAGGCTGCATTTATTTAATCAAAAATTAAAAACATTAATTAAACATTAACAATAATATTGTTTTCTATTTTAATATAGTGCAGTCTGTAATTTATTCCTGAGATTGCGAAGCTGAATTTTCACCCTTCAGAAATCATTCATATGCTGATTTGAAAGAAACATTTCTTATTATTGTGCTGCTAAATATTTTTTGTGGAAACCATGAAACATTTTTTTTCAGGATTCTCCGATGAATAAAGAGCATAAAAGAGGTTTAAAGAGCAGCATTTGTTTGAAACTCTCTTTTTAACAATGTAAAAGTCTTTACTCTCACTTTTGATCAGTTTAATCCATCCTTGCTAAATAAAAGCATAAACTTATTTAAAAATAAAAAAATTTACTGGCACGAAATTTTGGAACAGTAGTGTATACAGTACATACAGTATTTTATCCTCAGCAAATGATCAACTGCGGAAGCAGAAGGACTATGTACAATAAATGCGCCTCCTCTTCCAAAATACCAAGACAATACAATACCTCTCTTGACTCCTGCAAACTGGACACCACCTTAATGTCATCCTTAACATCCATCTTTACATTGGCCTGCTGATGATCACTGTAGTCAGCAACTTCCTGCTAAATACACATTGCAGCGTTTCTTGACAGGTTTATATTTTATTGATCAATCATTTGAACATCTAATCAGCTGACATTTGGATAAAGCTGTCCCTGTATCTGATTAACATATTCAATAGCATTGAGTATTGAATTATTCAGTCTAGCTTATCCAGTGACAGCTTATTTGACCCTGTTTTGTATTGCTCTCAATCACTTATGAAAGGACTGTGTCTCTATCCTACAACGAAAGACCAGCCTTTATTCAGCAATGACTTAAACGTCCTTGAAATAATGATAAATTGACTTCACAACACACATCACACCATTATTAGGGGTAATCTCTTTCTCTGGTGGACAGGAAAACAAGAGAAGAGCATCAGTTATGTCCTCCATATTTAAGTCACACTGATATCTTTTAAAGGGTCAATAATCTTTTCACCTACACAGGCGTTATCAGATTTGGTTTACGGTTTGATAGAAGCCTATGCATTATCTGAGGCTGATAATTGGCGGGGAGTCTCTCCTACAACACAAAGAGTTCTTTTCTGCAGGGATGCGGGCCTCAAGGTCAGATCTCAATTCTGCCATGGAGACAACAGGGGGGCATTACCTTCCACCAAACAAGCTGTCAGCACTAACTTTGTCAGGGCACAGACAAATAAACTGCTAGAGAGTGATAATAGATCTAATTTCACCTCCCTGTCACTCCCTCCCTCAAGGGAGCCAATTCCAAAGCACGAAAGCTTAAGGAGCAAAAAAAAAAAAAATATCGAATGACAAAACCAATGCTATCTAAAGAGATAAAGGGGTAACTTACGTGAAATTCATCTCCAGAAGGGGCATTGATTTCGATGTCTAAAACTTCACCAGGGTCCACTTCCACCTCTTCTTTAGGACATCTGCCTTGGTCTTCAGCAAGGTGTGGAGTTTTGCAAACGAGGTAAGGCTTTGCAATCGCCTGCAGTTTTGGTTTAGAAATGCTTTCATTGTGACATCTGAAAAGAAAACGCAACCTGTATAATTGTGCTTAAAACAGCCGCAATCAAGGAACCAACAGTAGTATTAGGATTACTGGCCATGTCAGAACATCAGTATTCTCCAAGCAGAGCTACGTAATTCTTGTTTGGAAATTTGCCAGATGGAAAAAGAACAAGATAAGGGCATTTTGAAACAACATTCCCATTATTTGCAATGTGCTTCGGCAGCGTTTGCTCTAAGCAGAGCTTACAGAGGCTCTGGGGGGCATCAAAAATCAACCTTTATCTAAAAGTTCCCCTGTAGACCAGACTGCTATAGAAAGAGGAAAAGTTCACCCTACCTTATAGTTTCGTTCTCATCATCGCTACACAAAAGGTCATCATTCAGCTCTTCATCTGATGTGTCCAACAGATCCTGAGAAACACAGTCTCAATTTAAGCTCGTTGCAAACCAACACTTTAATGAGTCATTCATTTGAGAATTGATCTTTGCTGATATAGTCTTTTCAACACAGAACGAGAACCTATCCACTTTCTATACTAATATATATTTTATTTAGGGCTGTCAAATGATTAATCACGATTAATCACATCCAAAATAAAAGTTTTGTTTACATAATATATGTGTGTATACTGTGTATATTTATTATGTATATATAAATACACACACATGCATGTATATATTTAAGAAGAATATGTTATGTTTATATATTAAATATATTTATATATAATATAAAATATAAGAATATAAATATATAAATGTATATACATGTAAATATTTTCTAAATATATAATTTATGTGTGTGTATTTATATATACATAATAAATATACCCTGTACACATACATATATTATGTAAACAAAACTTTTATTTTGGATGTGATTAATCGTGATTAATCATTTGACAGCCCTAATTTTATTATATTGGTTTACCAGTCAATATTGTGTAAATAATATTGTCTATAAATATCAAATAAGATTTTTTTTTGTCAGACTGCTGTTGCCTGATTCAAAAAATACAAAATTAATTCTTATTGGTATTTTTAAATAAATCAATAACACATCTGTTGAATAGTATGCTCAGATCTTAAATAATCTAAAGGGTATTTGTAAAGCCTAATAAAAAAGATGAATGGAAAAGAAGAGATTCAACTCCCAAAAAGTACATGATAAATATTGATGCACTTATAAATCTTGTTGCCAATTTCAATGACGAGCCAGAGTTTGGACAATTTAGCTAGTCTTCTCAGTTATTAAATATCTAGACTTTATAGTTCCTCTCCTGTAAAATCTGGTCAATCCTCAAGAGACCTCAAACCTGCCACAGTTAAAAGCTATTTCTAGTAGTAAGGTCCTTTTATCTGCAGAACACATTGTATTTGTGCCGTAGGACACATTTAGCAGATAATGTACCATTAGCTGCAAAAAATAGGACAGCTGGCCTGTGAAGAAACCACCTGTGACAATCCTGAGGCAGAATGTGACACCATCACCGGAGACCTGGCATCTTAACAGATATTTACTGCTGTTTATCAGCATATCATACTGTGCACTGAGAATGCAATCACTTCACATGATCTTCAAGACAAGAGTCAGAGATCTAGATCCAACACAGCGGATACAATCTATTCAAATATATTTGTATATATATAAAATATATATATGTTATACAGGATATAGCTCAAGCACTCACTTTGTTTTGGATGTCATCCAGTCATCCACCAGAACGTCTTCCTCTGAATCACTTTATAAGGAAACAACATAAAGAATTGCATTCCCAAGACCAGCAAGCCATTTAGAAACACACAGATTCTCATATTCACAGAAAGAAAAGAACTTTACTTAAAGTTATACAGAGATCAAATGTGTACAAGCTTTACCAAAATGACATATTTACAAAATTAATTAATATAATATAACTAAACCAAAACTACAATTAATATTAATAGATGGAAATACTGGGTTTTTTATTTCAGGATAGTATTTTTTTTTTCAGGATAGTATTTTTACATTTAATCACATACATTATATTAGAGAAGACTAAGACCCGTTTAAACCCAGAATAAGTTCAGAGCAGCATTAACTTACCTGTTCATATCTTTGAACTTGATACTTTCCTCTGTAAAAATCTCTCTCGTCCAGGCTTGTCATAAACCTCATTGTTCTCTGTGAAGAGAATAAATCACGTTTTGTTTGTGGTTGAATTATATTGTGCGGTAATATAAAGGTGCTTGCAGTATTTAGTGCACACCAAGAGTTGTTTTAATTATTATTAGTGCAATAATAAAGTGTACCAGAGCAAGTGCAATGCCGCAATACTAAAAATGTATTTCTGCACAAATAATTGTATTTCAGAAAGAAATAAGCCACAGTTGTTGGTTTAACATAAACTTACACTGCAATATTTTTGGCACCAGTAAAACGCAACGTACGTGCGTCACGTTGTTCACTGCGCATGCGCGGTACACTTTTTTTTTTTTTTTTTTTTTCTTATACAAATCGTTATCGTTTCAGTTAATGTTGTAAATTTGACACTTTATATTATTTGTCAATAATATAAAAATAATTATGTGTCAATTAGGGTCAGCCACGCAGGAGATCACAGGTTTTAGGTGTTATCTTAGATATAGGTCGGGTGTCTCCAAACTGTTCGATTTTTCACATAGCAACGTAATTTTTCGAAGTGCCTGATTAAAATACAAACAAACAAATGACGCAGAAAGAATAAAATTACGTTAAGGAAGTACAACGTTCAGCAATCACGTGAAACAACGCCAACAACCAGCTGACGTAGGCTACTACTATCTAGATGACCTTGTACAGTAATTATATAGTATGGCTTTTGCCGAAGAACAATTTGCCTTTGCCGAAGAACAATTTACCTACAATAAATACCTACCATGATATACACACGATACACAGCCTGACCTGGTGTACTCTAAAGGTTAAAACAGGAAAAGTTATGAAAATGTAAGTTAAGTAAGTAAACGAGGGTGTTGTGGGTAATAAAAAATTAAACCCAAACAAACTTTGAAAATACACGTGCTTATCTTATATATTTGAGATTCGTTTTCACGATTCCTTTTAATTTTAAATGCAAACATAAAAATCTAGAAACTTGCTAAATCTATCTTTTACCGTAAATGTGTTTTCCGTGAATAAAAGAAACCAATAGTGTGTAGTGTGTGTGTGTGTATATGTGTGTATGTGCTATATATGTGAGAATATATATACTATAGTATCTATATTATATATATATTTATGATTATATATATATTAAGTGAAAGTGACATTTGCCAAGTATGTGACCCATACTCGAATTAGTGCTCTGCAGTTATCCTATCCAGTGCCACACACAAAGGAGCAAAAAAAAAAAAATATCGAATGAACAAAACCAATGCTATCCTAAAGATATAAAGGGGTAACTCTTACTATTAATTCAATCTCCAGAAGGGGCAATTGATCATGCGATTCTAAAACTTCACCAGGGTCCACTTCCACCTCTTCTTTAGGGACATCTGCCTTGGTCTTCAGCAAGGTGTGGAGTTTTGCAAACGAGGTAAGGCTTTGCAATCGCCTGCAGTTTTTGTTTTAGAAATGCTTTCATTGTGACATCTGAAAAGAAAACGCAACCTGTATAATTGTGCTTAAAACAGCCGCAATCAAGGAACCAACAGTAGTATTAGGATTACTGGCCATGTCAGAACATCAGTATTCTCCAAGCAGAGCTACGTAATTCTTGTTTGGAAATTTGCCAGATGGAAAAAGAACAAGATAAGGGAAACAACATTCCCATTATTTGCAATGTGCTTCGGCAGCGTTTGCTCTAAGCAGAGCTTACAGAGGCTCTGGGGGGCATCAAAAATCAACCTTTATCTAAAAGTTCCCCTGTAGAGACAGACTGCTATAGAAAGAGGAAAAGTTCACCCTACCTTATAGTTTCGTTCTCATCATCGCTACACAAAAGGTCATCATTCAGCTCTTCATCTGATGTGTCCAACAGATCCTGAGAAACACAGTCTCAATTTAAGCTCGTTGCAAAACCAACACTTTAATGAGTCATTCATTTGAGAATTGATCTTTGCTGATATAGTCTTTTCAACACAGAACGAGAACCTATCCACTTTCTATACTAATATATATTTTATTTAGGGCTGTCAAATGATTAATCACGATTAATCACATCCAAAATAAAAGTTTTGTTTACATAATATATGTGTGTATACTGTGTATATTTATTATGTATATATAAATACACACACACGCATGTATATATTTAAGAAGAATTTGTTATGTTTATATATTAAATATATTTATATATAATATAAAAATATAAGAATATAAATATATAAATGTATATACATGTACATATTTTCTAAATATATAATTTATGTGTGTGTATTTATATATACATAATAAATATATACCCTGTACACATACATATATTATGTAAACAAAACTTTATTTTGGATGTGATTAATCGTGATTAATCATTTGACAGCCCTAATTTTATTATATTGGTTTACCAGTCAATATTGTGTAAATAATATTGTCTATAAATATCAAATAAGATTTTTTTTTGTCAGACTGCTGTTGCCTGATTCAAAAAATACAAAATTAATTCTTATTGGTATTTTTAAATATAAATCAATAACACATCTGTTGAATAGTATGCTCAGATCTTAAATAATCTAAAGGGTATTGTAAAGCCTAATAAAAAAAGATGAATGGAAAAGAAGAGATTCAACTCCCAAAAAGTACATGATAAATATTGATGCACTTATAAATCTTGTTGCCAATTTCAATGACGAGCCAGAGTTTGGACAATTTAGCTAGTCTTCTCAGTTATTAAATATGTAGACTTTATAGTTCCTCTCCTGTAAAATCTGGTCAATCCTCAAGAGACCTCAAACCTGCCACAGTTAAAGCTATTTCTAGTAGTAAGGTCCTTTTATCTGCAGAACACATTGTATTTGTGCCGTAGGACACATTTAGCAGATAATGTACCATTAGCTGCAAAAAATAGGACAGCTGGCCTGTGAAGAAACCACCTGTGACAATCCTGAGGCAGAATGTGACACCATCACCGGAGACCTGGCATCTTAACAGATATTTACTGCTGTTTTATCAGCATATCATACTGTGCACTGAGAATGCAATCACTTCACATGATCTTCAAGACAAGAGTCAGAGATCTAGATCCAACACAGCGGATACAATCTATTCAAATATATTTGTATATATATAAAATATATATGTTATACAGGATATAGCTCAAGCACTCACTTGTTTGGATGTCATCCAGTCATCCACCAGAACGTCTTCCTCTGAATCACTTTATAAGGAAACAACATAAAGAATTGCATGCCCAAGACCAGCAAGCCATTTAGAAACACACAGATTCTCATATTCACAGAAAGAAAAGAACTTTACTTAAAGTTATACAGAGATCAAATGTGTACAAGCTTTACCAAAATGACATATTTACAAGATGCATTTATTTAGTATGATGTACCTATATCTATATGGCTATTAATATTAATAGATGGAAATACTGGCTTTTTTATTTCAGGATATTTTTTTTCAGGATAGTATTTTTACAGCTTTAATCACATACATTATATTAGAGAAGACTAAGACCCGTTTAACCCAGAATAAGTTCAGAGCAGCATTAACTTACCTGTTCATATCTTGAACTTGATACTGTCCTCTGTAAAATCTCTCTCGTCCAGGCTTGTCATAAACCTCATTGTTCTCTGTGAAGAGAATAAATCACGTTTTGTTTGTGGCTGAATTATATTGTGCGGTAATATTAAGACGCTTACAGCATTTAGTGCACACCAAGAGTTGTTTTAATTATTATTAGTGCAATAATAAAGTGTACCAGAGCAAGTGCAATGCCGCAATACTAAAAATGTATTTCTGCACAAATAATTCAATTTCAGAAAGAAATAAGCCACAGTTGTTTGTTTAGCATAAACTTACACTGCAATATTTTTGGCACCAGTAAAACGCAACGTACGTGCGTCATGTTGGTCACTGCGCATGCGCGGTACACTTTTTTTTTTTTTTTTTTTTGGACGTACAAATCGTTATCGTTTCAGTTAATGTTGTAAATTTGACACTTTATATTATGTTTCAATAATATAAAAATAATTATGTGTCAATTAGGGTCAGCCACGCAGGGAGATCACAGGTTTTAGGTGTTATCTTAGATATAGATCGTGTCTCCAAACTGTTCGGTTTTTTACATAGCAACGTAATTTTTCGATGTGCATGATTAAAAGACAAACGAACAAATGACGCAGGGAGATTAAAATTACGTTAAGGAAGTACAACGTTCAGCAATCACGTGACTGAACGCCGTGAACCACCTGCTGACGTGCTACTATCTAGATGACCTTGTACAGTAATTATAGTAATTATAGTAATTATATATAGTATGGCTTTTGCCGAAGAACAATTTGCCTACCTTGAATATTTTCCATGATATATACGCATGATACACAGCCTGACCTGGTGTACTCTAAATGTTAAAATATGAAAAGTTATGAAAATGTATGTTAAGTAAGTAAGCAAGGGATTGTGGGTAATAAAAAATTAAACCCAAACAACCTTTGAAAATACACGTGCTTATCTTATATATTTGAGATTCGTTTTCACGATTCCTTTTAATTTTAAATGCAAACATAAAAATCTAGAAACTTGCTAAATGATCTTTTTACTAAAATGTGTTTTTCCGTGAATAAAGAACCCAAATAGTGTGTGTGTGTGTGTGTGTATATATATATATATATATATATATATATATATATATATATATATATATATATATATATTATTATATATTATTAAGTGAAAGTGACATGTGGCCAAGTATGGTGAGTGACCCATACTCAGAATTAGTGCTCTGCATTTAACCCATCCAAAGCAAAAACACACAGCAGTGAACACACACCCAGAGCAGTAGGCAGCCATTTGTTGCTGCGGCGCCCGGGGAGCAGTTGGGGGTTCGGTGCCTTGCTGTACATTCATTCCCCCCACCCACAATCCCTGCTTGTATGAGACTCGAACCCACAACCTTACAAGTCTGGCTCTCTAACCATTAGGCCACGACTATATATATACTGTTCATAGTAGTTTCCATAGCAAAAAAAAGAAAAGAGGTATAAAGGTTTAAAAATGTATTTATTCATTTTGTTCATTTATTTTATTGCTGCTCTAATTGTGTTTGTCTGTGGCGTCTACACAAAGTAGACGTGGGGGAAGTCGTGACCTAATGGTTCATGTGTCAGATTTGTAACCGAAAGGTTGTGGGTTTGAGTCTCGTACCGGCAGGGATTGTCAGTGGAGGGAGTGAATGTACAGTTCTCTCTCCCACCTTCAATACCACAACTGAGGTGCCCTTGAGCAAGGAACTGAGCCCCCAACTGCTCCCCTTACTCCACAAAAATGCCAAAACTGGCTTATTTATGACTTACAAATTCTCCAAAAATGCCAAAACTGGCTTATTAATGACTTACACATGTTCCCATAGTTTAGACATAGTAGTTCTTTTTTATTATTCTTTATTTATTTAATTATCTTCTTTTTTTTTTTTTTTTGGAAACTTATATTTGATTTATTTGGAAACTCAGTATTATTTTTTGAAACTTTTTCTTTTTTCTTTTTGGAAACTCAGTATTATTTTTGAAACTTTTCTTTCATGGAATGATTATTTACGTTACTGCGGGTACTACAGATCATTCCTACCAATGCTTAATTGTCACTTGGCTGTAATGTTTCCCATTATCTGCTCGAGTGGTGTCTGGGAACTTTCTAATCCGGGAATTTAATGTCTTTGCGATCATTGGATAAGAGTCACAATTCTGTGATTTCATTGGATGTCGCGGCTGTCAATTCTTAGTGTGACCAGCAAGGTTGCTGGTCGTGGCAGCACGACAGACAGGCACGTGGGTAGTCGTTGCTTTTTGTATAGGAAGCGCATGTGTAATTTATTTTTAGGCGGATTCGTTGGGAGTTTTTGTGTAAGTTACCTGGTATCGAACTTGTACCCTGTTTCACCCTCAGTCGTTCTTTGTAGCAACGAAAACTTTTACCCGTGCCTCACTCACCTCTGTTCACACGTCTCAGGTAAGACAGTAAGCTGCATCGACTGTTTATAATGTGTTAGTTTAAGGAAAATAAAACGACAGGTTGTCCATCATACCCTATCCAATCCTAAATATGTACGTTTTTAGTTCTTATTTTAGCTTCTCATTTACTCACACGCACCTGGACAAATGAAACAGGTGCACCAAGTTTTACTTGTAAGTTATTCAGAGTAACTTACACTATTAGGTGACACTGTATCGTATACATATTTAGATTAGTAATTGGTTTAAAACATATCCTACGTTATTAGGCTAAGAGATGCATATATTGCGATGATTCAGTTTTTTAGTTATCAGAACATTTAGTGTTTAATTAAAGTTACAGAGTAACGTAGAGTACAAAAATAGTGTTGTTGTTCAGTTGGGGGCGCTAGTTCGTCCAGAACTTTATGAAAAGTCCCTGAAGGTTTTAAAAAGTTTAACTCATTAAAGATCAGCAATACGTATTATGCATAAAACACACCTGATAATAAGTACTTGAAGCCTATTTTCAAGGCTGTAATCTGAACTCTTTAAAATGCTATCTCTGAGGCGTTTCATAACTTGCTCAGTATTCCAACTGGGCTTTTTTTTTCTGTTGGTTATCATTAGCTTGTTGTGATGAACATTCAGTATAATTGTTCTGTGAGTGTCTATATGAAATGGAATAATGCAATTTCAATTACCTTCACCGTGTTTTGCTCATCCAGGAGATCAGCATGTCACCATGGGTTAAACCGGTTTGCCTTGTTCTTGTGGCAGTGTTCATGTCCAGAACAACAGAGTCAAAGAAAGATGAAGCATTGTACTGTTCAGGTAAGTTGATGTTGCATGGAGTTTCTAAATAAATGAATAAAATACAGTCACACAAATGACTTATAATGCTAAAGTAAGTGATGACTGAGAAACTTAATTTATCCATTTAACATTTTGAAAAGACAAACAATGGCTTGCAAAATATAAAATTGACAATCTTTTAACTGGAATTAAAAAATTATAATAATTATTTATATTTTGCGTAGTGCAACATGTGTAAAGTTGTTTAATTTAGGTCAAAATTTTCACATTGAATAAAATGCCCTGTAAACACAAATCTAAAAGTGACATTTTAAATGAATTTCTGAAGCAAACAACCACATGTTCAATGGTAACTAATTGTGCTTGTTTTTGAAAAGTATTTCTGCAAAAAAAAAAAAAAACCAAAAAAAAACACAACTCAGAGATAAACTGTAGTTTAGCCAGCTGAGTTAAAAACTTAGTTTTTAAAATTAAAAAGTACTACTGATTTCCTTTAGGCTATCTGTTATTATAATCATGGAAATATTTGTTTTAAAAATGTGTTTAGTGCTTTTAAGCGGCGTCAGCTTCAGTTTGATATAATTAAAGTACTTTGAGTGAGCTCATATTTTCATATTGCTTTAAATTGGATTAGTCATTTGGAATAGTACATACTTTGGACTTTTCCATTATGTTTTAGTAACAAACTTTTTGTGAGTTTTATATACATCACATCACATCACTGTATTTTGGTTTCACAGTTTACTTAGTTTTTCAAAACAATAAAACTCAACATAAGCTTAATCGTATTTAAGTGCTATATTGCAGTGATACCGTTTGTGCAAGTTTCACTTGCTTTTTTGCAAAGTATATTTAGATCTTAGTAATGATGACTATAGTATACAGTACAGGTCTTTAATCAATGGATTTGTTTTCATTTATGAATGTGACTAATCCAGTTTTTTAAACTAAATTCTTCTTTTTGGTCCGACATTAACTTATTCTAAACTAAGACAAGCAAATGTGTCTCATAGGCTGCTAATTATACTGACTAGTTTTTCATATGAATTATCGATATAGAAGGCCAACATTAAACCAACACTGAAATTAACTATTTTTCTAATATCTTGTATGTGAATAGATTTCATTTCTTACTTTCAGAGGATTCCGAAGTTAATTTGTATGGTAAATGTGCTATTTAAATGTGTATTCCATTCTGGTCACTTTGCAGGACTAAGATTCTTTCAAAAAAGCCCTGTTGGTTTCTATTATGGAATAATATTGCTAGTATTACAAAATAATAAAACTTGGTGAAACTAATGCTAGGACCAAGCCTTTTTGGAGAATCAAAGGGTGCAAAGCTTGGTTCACATAAATCCTACTTTAAGCTCCGCCCAGGTTTGGCAGTTGCCGTGGCAACATAGCAAGCATGACTAAGCATTACCTGAAGCATAACTAGTGCTTTTTCGCCATTACAATTTTTTCCATTTAAAAAGTACATGCAATGCAGGTAAAAAAAAAAAAAAAATTGATACAAAATTTATTCTAGTTCAGATGATTTGAGTACATGCCATGATTAAAAATCTAGGCCTGATCATTAATTGTACAAGAAGGCATCCAACATTATCTTATGGGAAGTGTATATTTAGCCGTATTTATCACAACAAAATTTTCTTCTACTACCTCCTGCAAAAAATAATAATATTAAAAAATCAAAAAAATATTAAGAATCCATCAATTATTTTCTCCTTTTTTCACCTTTTTGACTACCATTCAATGTTTAAAGGATTAAATTGATTGTAATGTTTTTTTCTTTTCTTTTCTAGCTTGTGTGGCGATTGCAGAGGAGCTGAACTATTCAATCAGTCAAACTGATCCAAAAAAGACGATTCATGTTGGTGGATTCAGACTTAAACCCGATGGAAGTCTTACAGACAAAAAGGTATGATTCACTGTTAATGGCTTCAGAATCAATTTATCACATTTATCATTGTCAATGCATTAACAGTATCCTCTAAAGACATTTCCTCTTCATCCAGGGTGATTCTGACAGCCAGCTTTCTCTTGCACAAGATAGTGATAAATTGTGGAAAAATTAATCTGTCGCTAGAATAGAACTTGCATCATTCCTGTTTGTGCACCACATTCTCAGTCTTTACCACCACCATATTTATTAAGGGCTTTCAGTTACATTATTAACACAGGCTAATCAATGTTTGAAAATATTCTACAATATACTGATAAGATCTGAATTGTTAGTTTCACTTTTTTTATTAAGATGTAATTGTAAATTGAGTTTATTTTTGTGATTAGTTGTCTTACATAGCTCTAATATTTCCTGGTGTTTATAAGCTTGTTCTGTTTACTTGAGTAAAGGGAGCCATTTTTACTGTTTCCTTCTCAATAGTGGTGTCAGTATGTAAAGGTCAGACCCAATGAACTCTAAGCCCTGACCCCTGGTATCCTGGGACTGTCATTAGGTGCCCGACTCCACTATTGATTAGGGGTTAATCCCCTTTTGATCGTAACTGCTGCCTAATAACAAGTGTTTGTTCAGTTCTGACTTTTCCCTTCCCCTATTAGGCCATTTCATCTGTGGATGAAATGTTTGTCAGCCTGTTTGGTGGGAAATGTAACGCAAGTAATGCTCTATCCTAACTGATGATGGGACTTGAATGGGAAGCTTAAATTTTACTGTTGATTTGGGTACACTGTTTGGGTTAAAAAAAAAAAAAACTGCAGGTATTGTTAGGGATGAGAAAGAAACCTGTTAAATCTGTTATGTCTTGCTTCGTTGCAGATGAAACAGTTGATTAATGAAGTACTTAATTTTTTGTTTCATGCATCTGTCTTTTTTCTTAATTTGTCATTTATCAGCTCATTGAGGTGAAGTCAGGAATTTGGGTTTTAATTGCATATTATGCTTTAAATTGTGGCTCGGGGAGCTGTAACATGATTTTGGTCACTATCAAGTTTTTATTTTTCATTAGAAATCAAAAAAAGCTAAGAGTGAGATACAGTTTTTCAAAACTGTGTAGAGGCTTGTAACAATTCTAAAGAGAAAGTGCAGCTCTCAGACGCCACTGTAAAGAGTGAAACAGTTTTGCATTTGACATGTCTGTACTGAATTGTATGCTTAGCATATCTTCTCACATAACAAAAACAACATCATAGCCATAAAATAAAATCAACCCGATCCATGTGCTGACTTCTTCCATCTGACTGTTTTGGTCTTTGGTTCCTGAGTATCCCATTTCTCTTCAATAATAAGGAAGCAAAGCCGAAGCAGTGTAGCAGAACTCGCTCACTGTTCCCTGAGAGTGACTTCACTTAAAAATAAATGCTAATTAATGCTCGCCAAATCCCTCCCTGTTTCACTTTTCATACTTGGCTTGGTTCCCTTGCCCTGAAGCTGTAGGTGAACCCCTGCGTTGAGCCCCATGTTTTTAGCAGATTAACCAAAGATGACCTTCAACAGCTTTGGCTAAAAGGTCAATTCATGTATAAATAAACATTAAAGAACTCTTGATCAGATCCTATATCTAATCTACTGTATATGTTTTTTGTGTGCATGTTTAGACTTTTTAGAATTTTTCTTTAGGGAATTAAGGCAGCAAAATGAAATACCCTGTGTCTCGACACTACAATGATGCATGACTCTCCAATGGGAATTTAGTGAAGGGTGGCATCCCTGAGAAGCCTTTTCTCTGCCTCGTACCCCCCCCCCCCCCCAATTCCTACAGAAATTCTTTATTGACAGCTTCTATTCAAACCCTTCAGACTGTTACGGGGAGGAATTTAATTCCCCTCCATTTTCAGGATTGCATGATAAGGACTCTGCAGAGGTTGTGGCACACAGGCCGTCTTCTGCTAGATCCAAAGGCGAGATTTTTATTGCTTTTGGACCTTTGTGCATGACTGAATCTCTCTTATTGTTCTCAGTTGGTTAGCCCGAAGTCTCCTAAAGATTAATGAGTTGAATTTAGAAATGTAATTGGTGAAGATCTCAAATGTGATAATTCAGTTTTAGTGCCAAAGATGTTCTTATAACCACATTGTATCCATATTAATACGGTTAAAATGTCCTGCACCTATGGGCAAGCGATTAGCTCCTTCGTTCATAGTTGTTCATATATTGTCTTATCTTGCGGCCTATCCAACTGCATTCAGCTTTTTAATTAAAAAGATGGGGGATGTGAAGATAGGTTCCTGTCCTTCCATGGGACCTTTTATCTTATTTGTGACCAGATGGCAGCGAGCCACGGAAGCCTCTTTATGTCACAGAGCCTCACAAGAGTGGAGGGGGTAGAGACGCCCTCATAATGTAATCAGTGAGACCGGAAGGGTCCATACTGTGTCTGAAAGGGGACAAAAGGGTCAGGGATATATCTACATCGCAAGAAAATCCAGCTCATCTGCAACCTGTCCTCTTTCCAATAACCCCCTCGCCCCCAAACCCGACATCCTTTGACTGGCCTGACAAGGAAGACTTCCTGCTTTGATCATTGGAGGGTGGAAGAGATGAGCTGCCCAAGAGAACCAAAGGATGGGACTCCACTGTTTACCCTGCACTTGGCTGCTGTTGACAACTCCCCTCCCCACTGCTTACCCCACGCTCTCCAGCCTTTTCACTCTCTCCGCCCCCATCACCCTTTCCCCTTTCTCCTTCCGGGGGAGGCCAAAGGGGCGGGAGCAGGGTGCACCTTGACCTGTCTAGACACCACAGTGTGGTTTTGTTCTGTTGCCAAGGCAAGGAGATCTACTTTTCAACTTTGGAGATGCAGGTTAAAAGTTAGCGTCGTGGCACAGGGGATGTGTTTAGATGGGGACGGAAGGAAAAGGTCATCTAAGAGAACTCGGTGCCCTCCTTTTTCTTTTTTTCCCCCAAGGTTCGATTTGGTAACTTAGTCAACTAGTCTTTCTATAACTTTATTCTGAATTCTTTTTCTGATAGGTTCCTCTGGCTAGGTCTGAGACTTACTTAACTGAACTGCTGGAAGAAGTCTGCAATAGCATGAGTGACTATGCTCTCTATGAAGACCCGGACACCAAAGAAAAGAGCTACAAGAGATTTGCACCAAGAGGAAATGATGGCGGGAATTTTCCAGATTTCAAAAATTTTAAGTTTGATGGACCAGAGAGTTCCAGTGCCTTGAAGTTTGCAGTGAGTATAAATTTTATATATTTGTCATTGAGTATATTTGTAGTTTTGTTATAACAATAAAACGTGAGTTTCCCACTTAATGGTTTGTAAAATACATATAAATTATCCATATAAATTATTTTGATATTGTTTTTTAAATCATGTGACAGTTGTGTAGTATACACTACAAATAAATTTTTCACTACAATGTTTTTTTAATTTAAGTTTTACTTCTGAAAGCCTTTGGAAAATTTACATAAATTCTGAGATATTTCATGAATCATCAATACTGATGTCTTTTTCATAAACAATGAGACTTGGGTTTTTTTTCTCTTTTCATTTTTGTTATTATCATTATTGTTGTTGTTGTTGTTGTTTTTATTATTTATTGGTTTAATTTTGTTATCATTGCGGTGTTCATTTTTTTAATAAATACAAATGATCAATTTATACAACATTAAATTGACTTTGTCACATTAGACTCCAATTTACCACCCAAAATATCAAATTTTCTGTACAAGATGACTGTATTTTTACGCCACAGTAAAATGACTAAATGGCATTTGCCTGCAAGTTGCCTCGTTAACCATCCAAGATGGCAGACTTGCCAACAGTTTAGCACTAAAGATGGCTGCCCATTACTGTATTTTCACTGATGTGATTGCTTATTTACTGTCAATAAGCTCATAGAATGCTGATTATATTTTTAAAATGTCTATTGCAGTGTGAAAGCATTGTGGAAGAGTTAGAAGATGATATCATCTCTCTCTTCGCCAGTGAGGCCGGCCATGTGGCTAAGACGTTGTGCAGTGAAATATCAGGTATTTATGTATGATGCGTTATACCTTCTTTCATTCAGTGTTAAGCATGTTTACACTGAAAACCTGAACATAGTGTTGTCTTGATTTGCACTGTGCAAAAAGTGTGTTCCAGTTATATTAATACACTTTTCTAGTGCTTTTCTACATACAAATATCAATGCAGTTTTAAATGAATATGAATTTTTTTTCAATGTGCTTGATATTAAACATGCTATTTATATTAGTTTTTTTCCTGCTTTTTAAAATCAAACTTTTAACATTATGAGATGTGATCTAAATGTAGCTTTTTCTTTTCACATTACGCCTCAGACACCATTCACTAATTTGCAGTGCTGTAAAATCTGCATTGCAATTTACATTCATGAAATTAAAATCCGCAAGAACTTGGAGTCTTTAAAAAGAATATTGTAAAAGATATTTTGCTGGAATTATAGTAAATTTAGACATTGATTACAATATGTAATTATCTGAAATATTATTATTGCTAGCTGGGAAAGTGTAAAGAAATTGTTAAATTAATATGCCCTATGCAGAAATAGCATTCCCTTAGCTAATCTGATATGTTTATATATATTTACTTAATTTCTTATTTTAATGTACTTTGTAAATTTAAGTTCAATGCACATTTAAAACAGATGCCTGCTATAGAATCTACACATTTGTAGAAGTAGCTATAAAAGACTAATAAGTCTAAAATAGGATTTCAGTCTATCAAACAAGTGACGACAAAATTCAAATGCAAAACTGTCAATGTCAAAAAAAATTCTAAACGTTGTGTGTGAAAAGATTTTTGAACATTCAGGAAAAAAAATGTAGCAAGAACCTCAGTTAAAACTTTTTTTATATATAATTTTTGTATCAAACGCTTGTGTAATTTTATGCCTTTTTTGTTTTCTTCACATATCCAGGTCACTGTAAGAGCTCTGTTTTCCAGCACAGTGAACTTTAGTTTCACATGAGCGTCTGCTGAAGAACACTTAAAAACCTGGACCAAAAAATGAAGACCTCAAATATTTTCCTAATGTATGTTATTGTTTTGAATGTTTTTAATGACGTAAAATTATGATGATTAAAAAATTATTTGACTTTAGTAAAGTGTATTACAACTGCTTCCACTGCAGATTAGTGGGCACACTCTTCCTGTATTAAATGCATATATTTATAAAACAACGTAACTTTTTTTTATTCTAATGACTTGTAATTGACATGTTTAATTCCTTAGTTCTTTTTAACCTCAATTTAGTTTGAGTGAACTTGACATGGCATTAACCATTGTGATTTATAAAGCGTATACCTGTGATAAAAGAAAATAAAATATTTCAAATATAGTGGTTAAATGAGTCATTTGTTTTCATACTTGGCACATTTTATAATTCAGAATAATTTGTGAGGAACTGTTAACAGGCCCGTAAGACAAAATGGCAAAAAGGGTTTAATGTCCCAGATCGATTCACAGCTCAGTCTGCTTTTTTCGTTCTGATGTCCCATATCTGTCCAAGTCAGGCTTTTGAACATGGCCGCTGGGTAAGCATGATGGCATGCCTTTCGCACCCTTCCCTCACAGCTCCCTCCATGCAGAACTACGCATGCGCTGCTGTGGTAGCAGCACAGGGGCAGGTCCTGCTTTGGGAGTGTAAAGGAGCAAGAGACGCCATGATTGCTTAGCTCTGTGAGTTGGTCTAGATATGGGTGTCAGCCAAATCACTGAGGGGGAAAATAACAAAAATTGTTGCATTGTTTAACAAGTCTACTCTCTATGTGCAGTGGGGAAAATGTTGATATCACAAGGATATATTCAGGAATCTACATGATGCCTGCTTCTTTTGGGAAATGTAATGCCTGGGTGTTTCAGATGATCGGTTGATGTAAATGAGTAAAGTAATATTCACTTTTCTGTAATTTATGAAGTAATTTATTTTTTTAGGTTTTTAACTTCAATTTAATATGTAATCCAAAGAAAATTTGAAAACTTTATTTCTCTTTAGAATTTTTATCATAGAATATAATTTATACAACGAACATGTAACATTCCTTATTTTTATTCTTTTTTTTTTTTTTAATGAGTGTAGACTAGTAACCTTGGGATTAAATTACTGCCCTTGCAAGGTTTTTGGACCCAAAAGCCCTATATCAGCTAATGAAGAGCACCATCATAAGTTCAAAGTTTTGCTGTGGTTGAAGGCTGTTTACATTAACATGAACTTTGCTGTTATTGCAAGTTTTTCAGTTGTCAGATTACTTTTTCTTTTTTCTTTTTTTTCCCCCCCATACTAAATTGAAATTTGGTATGCATGTAACTATAACCCTTCTCTGGAAACTGCTTGCTGTTTAAAAAGTTGTTTGTGTTGTAAGATACAAAGTAGCTTATTTCTATTGTGCTTTGAGTTTAAGTATGACCGATCAGGTGTCACCCATGGTGCATTGGGCTGTGACTCAAAACAAACGGAAGTAGACAAATAAACATCAATTTCCCATGCATACAAAATGCTTTCATGCTAGCTTGAGCTACTTGTCTGCTCTGAAGTGGAGACATTCCCAATGAATGTATTTTTTTTTTTTCTTTATCATGTCAACTATATGATTAACCATTTTGTACAATTAAGTCAGAATGGACCTGAAGTTATACACACTGAAAATTTGTAAATGAAATTTGATCTCTCCCTTAAATTCACTATAAAGTTCAACCGCTGAGCTGTTGTGTTAACTTGTATTCTAACAAGATTAAAATTTATTTGTCCTGGAGATTAGCATACTTGAATCCTTTTTTGCTTTTTCTGAACTGGCAGTGTGCTTTGATCTGTGTTGCGTGGCAAGAGCCTGGCTTTGGCTTGGCCATCCAAGTGCCAAGTGTGAAATTGGCCTGATGTCATCCCCATTCTTCACCCTCTACATCTTTCACTGCCTTAATTATATTTCCGCCACAAAGCCCCGGTTCTTCATTGCATATTCAAGTTTGACTAGGAAGCATTCAAAAACTGTAGATAAATGACTCCGATGGAATGGGGACAAGATAGGCCTTTCTCTGATACGAAGACAAGGGAGATCAATACCGTTCTGATATGTATTTTCTTTTCTAGAGTGTCTGGTCTCAGGAATCCCAGCCATTCAGACTTTGGAAAGACCTGTTTAGGGAAAGGACAGAGTGTGTGTGTGTGTGTATCAGTTCATCAATGATAAAAAAAAAAGGAATAATTCACATCCAAATCAGGTCCTTTGAGGTGAACTGGGATGGACATCAAACTTTTTAAGCCGGTCTTTTGGAGCTTCATATTTTGTCTGTCCATCCAACCATCCAGAATTTTTGGTATGACTTCTTGGACAAAAGAGTTCAAGCAAGAGAGAGTTTTGGGGAATTTCTGCATTCCAGATGCAGAGCTGGATGTGAGTTCTAGGAATCTCCTCGGACCATTTCATCTCAACTTCGATTGCAGAAATGTTCTGTTCGTTTTTGAAGTGAAGCCAATTAAGGAGATGCCTTTAAGATCCGTGTTGAAATCGGAGGTGATGAAATGTGGGCGCAGTGAAACGAGCCACCTGTAGCTGTGACAGGAGGCTTTGACCTTCAACGGGGTCTCCCGGCCACAGCCTTCAATTCAGGAGCCTCGCTGCGCGTCTGAGCGGCAACTGCCTTTTTCTTCCCAGTGAAGCTCATCAGGTCACTGACTGTTGCGCGTTACTTCCACATACAAGCTTGGCAAGAATAGAAATGCAGATGAGATTCTCTGGCATTGAGGAATAGGTCAATGCTGGGAATATTTCTCAGAGATAGCTCGCCTTTTGTGTTGGACCTTTTCAGCAATAGGACTTTTCTAGAAAGGTTTTTTTGGAGTCAGGTAACACTGAAGTATGTGTCAAGTTTCTGGTAAGGGTTACGAGTGCAACAATGTCTACAATATTTTTTTTTTTTTTTTATATATATTTTTTAGTATTTGCGCAAAATTACTTTGTAGACGCTTTGGGTAACTTTATCATTTAAGAGATGATAAATCCTGGTTGTAATCTGTTGTGTAAATTAGATAGTTCAAACAAAAAGTGTCACCGTTTTTAAAGTAGGCCTATGTATTAAATTCTTCAAACTTTTTTTTTTTTTTTTTTTTTTCATAGGCCAAGTGAAGGTTTTATTAGTTGGTTTTTAATACTCGGAATTTACGAGTGAAATGACTTCTATTAGCAGCATTTGGACTCCCCCAAGTGTTGACACTTGGACTAAATTTGGCTTTATACAGCATAGTTTAGTTTGTTTATTCATTTTTGTTCCAACTCCCATCAGTCGCCAAATAAACCCTCGGACGGAACCAGATGGGTAGCATGTCCCAGAATAAAAGAAAAATTACTTCTGATCATAATAGATTGAGTTTCACCAAAGACACCAGTTTTGTAAACTGGTTGTTGCTGCGGCTCATCCAGTACATGTCAGTGTGGTCCTCTAGATTTCTACACAAACTTTGTTACCCTAAAACGAATTTTTCATTTTATGTTTGGCTGTACAAGATTTGGTGAACTTGCTGCATCCAATAGGACTATTTTACCTTAGCATATTAGATAAAGAACCTCGTGCTCTGAATGCCCCGCCTACTTTTAGAAGCTGAATTTGATTTATTGAAAAGCACAAATCACCATTTAAAGTAATTTTGCATTTTGTTAATTAATGCAATGTCCTGCTTTCCATTGCATTCTTTTCAGACATTTCTGGCCATTTGAAAACATTTTTATAAGCTCTGTAAAGCGGTACAATAAATCTTATTGCATTCCGGTTTTCTTTTTAAAGTTGTTATACCAGATTCAAATTATCTGCCTCTGTCTAATGTCACACTAAATCCTATCGAAACTGGTTTGTAATAAACTAAATAAAATGGACAGTTTATCTTTCAATGATAACACCGTCTAAATTTCTTAGTCGCCTCTTGCTAAATTTAATTAGGCTGTCCGTCTTTATTGCCTAACACTTGTGGGCAGATCTTATACATTTTTTTTTCTCTAAATTTGGGTTTTTCAAAGTTAAATTTACAAAACGTTTTGCAAATATTTTGGAGGCAGTGGTAGTGATGCTCCTTTGCTTTCACAATATGTAAATTTTATTGATTTTATTTTTTTTTAAAGAAAAAATGGGGAAAACACTTCTTAATATATCCCCTGCTGACAAAATTTTAAATGGTAATTTTCAAACAACATTTTCTGAGAGTTTCTTTTTCAGCTAAGTAACAATTACCATTTCACCTTTCACAGTAAAAAAAAGAGCAAACGAAAATGCTTCTGTTAAAAAAAAACAAAAAAAAACTTGTTGGATTTCCATTTGGAAAAAGAAGATGAGAAAACTTTTATTGTACATTCCCAACTAAATTTAACAGACAACAACTCAAGTCAAGTACTTGCATTAGAAGTTTTGAGGTTTACTGACTCGTTTACGTTCAGATGTCTGATCTATTTCCTGAAAATGTGAGGACATAGGATGTGTAGCATCCTTGACGGATAGTATTTTAGACCATAATTCTTTTAAATACAATATACTGAATTATTGTAAGCATGATATGATGATATGCAATGTTGTCTTTTTTTAAATACCATGTCTCTGTAACACAAATCAATAAAGTAAAATATTCATAATAAAATTATGCATGGAAACAAACATCTAAATCAGATAAAACATTTTTACCATTTATTTTAAATCACAGTCGCCTGAATGCAGCAGGAAAAATCTTTGGACTTCAGCATGGATTAAACATGTTCACTTGTGGCTCAACGTCAAGTGTCGATCAAATCACTCCCCCTTTTTTAAATAAAGAAGCGTCCTTTTCCTCGCGCACTGCATCTGAAGTTTCAGTAATTGTGCAACAGTGATATTAATTGAAAATGTTTTACACCACTGTACACAAATTATATATATACATAATATTGCAGAATCAAATCTCATACATAAAGTTTTCATCCGTTTAATGCTGGTTTTTTGTACACTGGCCCTTGTTTAGAATTATTGCATTTCAGACGTCCTGTCCTTTACGTTAATCACTGTCTGATTTGTCGTCTTTTGTTGCTGTGGCGTGATTGTATAGTCCCTGTGCCATCAGGTGCAATGCAAGTGAGTTTTTGCTCCCCGACGCTTTTTTAATCTTCGCTCTTTTGTTTTGAAACCAGATTTTGATTTGAGACTCGTTGAGGCCTAGTTCCTGGGCCAGAGCTTGTCTCCTCTGCTCCGTCAGGTAACGGTTATTCTGGAATTCGTTCTTGAGTCTCTGGAGTTGCTCCGCTGTGAAGGCTGTTCTCGGACGCTTGTCTTCCTTGGTTGGATTTGTCTTCTTTGGTTTGCGGGATCTTGGTCCTGCATTTCAGAAATGAACGAGAGGGTTTATGTTCTCGTGCCGTAAATGCACATAAATGTTGCATCAGTATTTTCAATAGATATTAGTTGTTTCATAATATCAATATTAAAAACAAATAATGCTGTTTCAATAATAGTGTTATTTAGAGTTACACTAGTTGGATCAAGGGTTCTTTCAGATCGAATGTTTGAGGGAGTCTGCTCTAGTTTTGAATAAGGAAGCTTGGTGTAGTAGTGGTGGGGGATTGGGGGTGGGGTGACTGCCAGAAAGGGAGGGGTGAAAGAGGCTTTCCCCTCTTTTTGTTACCATAGGAACTACATTTATAAGAGAACGTTTTTTGTAAACTTGTTCTAAGAGTGGCACCTGTCGTTCAATGCTATAGATTACCCACTGCATATTCTATTTTTAGTTCATTCTTAGGTAGGCTATTCCAGTGCACTCAAAGGTTCCGCGTGGCCTGAATGCTGACAATAGATTGATCGGCAGCCTATGAGATGAGCCCTTGCTCGCACCCTATTTTTACATCTTTTATTAAGCTTAAGCAGAGTATACTTTCTATTGTAGACTGCTGGTATGATATAATATTAATATTTTCACGTCGTACAATCGAAAAATCAATTTAAGTAGGCCCTAACCCATCATGACAAGGGGTTGATACACCTTTTAAGTTAGTCTGACCTTTCCAAATATTCACACCTAGCTAAAAATGTATGTTTTATTGTAAGTGTAAAAACTTTGGTAAAATTATGTTCATAGACTGCATTAGAAATGGGCTAAGATGTATTCGCCAGATTATAGTGGGATATAATCATAAGTTTCGACGTGACAAAAAAAAACTTGCGTTGGCACTTTTTCGGAAGGCCGTTTTGTGCACAATTTGAAATTCGTTAATTAGAAATGCTGATTAATATTTTCCTGATTTTTTTTCTATGCCGGTACGTGCAGGAATAGCATATTTATTTCAGAAGCTAGTTTTGAAGAGATTTGGTTAGCATTTAGCTTCTGTGGTGCGTCCAACTACATTGTCAAAAATATGCTAATTAAATATCAACAAAGACAGAGAAGTAACAATGGCGCAAAATCTACCCGTTCCTTTTTTGAAAATAAAGGCAAAAAATGTATCATAATTACCATTCCTAATATTTAAAAATCAGTTCTATCTTTTCTTTAACAACTTAAGAAATGCCCAATCAAACGTAAACGAAGGGCCCCACATTGCACCTTATACGAAATTAAATAGTTTAGATTACATAATAATACACCTGTAAAATAATATATAATAATAATCATAATTCTGATTATTATTGTTTTTAATATTATGGTGAAAATAATAATAATAAAAACATAATACAATAAAATGTATTATTATTAATAATAATTCTATACGTAGCCTACAGCAGCAGTAGGCTATATATAGCCTATATACTTAAAATGTTTGTAAATATTAGATTTAAATTAATAATAATAATTTAAAACAATCTTTGCAGTTAGGCTATTACTTTAAATTTAGGAGAACAGACTCCATAAAAGAAAACTCCCTGACTCTTGGCGGGCAGTTTCACATTCATGAAGAACATTTTCGTACCCCTTTTCATCGACACAATTTCTGTAGCCTAATAGTTTAGTGTTTTATTTGCTCGCTTTCAAGTCAAAATTATATAACATGTGATATTTGAGTACACAAATAGAACTGTGAACAGAATAAATTGCTACCTGATGAAGGTCTGTCTGAATATCTTGTGCAATATACCCAAGCCGGCCAAAGGATTGGTTGGTTCCTCTGAGCAGCGTTACTTTGCGAGCAATCCGAATCTGAGCTTAAACATTGATCTCCAGTCTCTGCACGGGGCTTCAGATGTGTGTCTGCGGTAATATCAGTTTTTTTAGATGCGCTCACTGGAGGAGGGCTCGAGGTTCCTTCCCCTGAAACTGGAGCTCCTACCTGCCCTGATCCGGGAGCCGATGGACAGCGGTTCTCTCTTTCAACTATATTAATTTCGTCGCGCCTGGTTCCTTCTTTCCTGCGACCAAAGTCTGGTCTCAAAATGTTGTCGATGTAAAAGTTGGTGATTCTGTGAGGGAGAAGGTTTCCAGGAGCCTGCAACAGGGGTAAAATAACTCTGTTGGACTCATCGCCCGAATCCTGGCGCTCCACATCTCTGTTGCTCCGATCATTTTCTTCCATAGTGGAACTCTCCAAATGTTCTTTTTAACCCCTTTCTCTCTCGCACAAACGCGTATGCTTGTGTTCCAGTTTTTGTGGTATATTTTCCTTATTTCTTAGTCTCACTGCAAAGAGAAACAAACAAAAAAAAACAAAAAATCCTTTCCCCCATTATTCTTTCGTCTAAAAAATACGAAAAAACCTCCTTTTCTTAGAAAAAAAAAAAAAACATAGTTTTAGAAATTAATTCCACAGTGTGCCCTTTGCAATCGTCTTTACATCTACTTTGTAAAACATATAGGCAAATTTTATCTATGCAGTATCAAAGCAGCAGACCTGCTCTAGTAAATAAGAAAACGCAAACTGGCTCTAGAATACTTTCACTACGGATTTTTGTTCTTATTTTTAATACGAGTCCCCCGGGTGACGTCGCAGTCCGGTCTCTTAGACACGTGCCTTTGACCAATAAATGGAGCGAAATTTTATCACATGACCCAGTGACTCTCGAGTAAATGACAGCACCCAACCTCGCCTTATTCTCAATACTTAAAGCGATAGTACTCTATAGTGTTCAGCATCCCAATATGTTGCGTTTTCAAATCACTAACTGCTGAAAAGATAAACAAATTATTTGGCAAACACATTTGGTTATTTGTCTGTATGTGGAACCGCTGTCTTTTTGAGTAGTCTCGTGAAACTATGTCGTTATTAAATCGCACTGGGGGATGGGTGTGTTCATTTTTACACGTAGCCTAATTCAAATTCGGTGGTAGGTCACACACTGTCCAATTTCGTAGACTTCTTATTCCACAATATGGATTGCTATGCTATTTTAACGTAAGTCAACAATCTGTGTAGCCCAAGTCTACACCAGTGTATTTAGTCCTGCGTGCGATAACTAGCCTAACTAATTACGCACGGCAACTCTCTGCGGAGCGTCACTCAGAACAGCTATTTTAATTTCCCATCCTTTTCCATGTCCAGTTTTTAATGTTTTACATTATGCATTACTACGTTCCTCGTTATCAGTAGCTAGGCTATAGCCTAAAAAACACCGCCATCGTTTGAAATGTTAGTAGGCTATGCGGTGTCCCTGTTGGTCTGGCTTAAGTGTGTTGTGATGTTCTGTACTTGAACAGGTTATTTGCATCCAAAAATATTTCGTTAAATCAATCGCTTTATTCTATCTTTATAACGGTTCGCAAAAAGTTATAGTGAATCACCGAAAAGCAACTCACTCCAGTAGTTTTAAACAGGAGTAGCGTAGATGGCGTGGCTGATGCGCTTTAAAAGAAACCAGCGAAGCAAACCAACAGTGATCTTTGGAGCGTGCATGGCGTCCTGGAGCGTCAAAATGAAACAAACGATCACTTCAGAAGTGGGCTTATTGGAAAGTTTCAGTACAGGTTTTTTTCTGTTTCAGGTTAACCGAAATTATGGAACCATTTGCAATAGACATGAAAATAAATCTCATCCACGTGTCGTGTTTGTTGCAAAACACCTTTTCTTGTGGATTTGCCTAAGCCGCAAATCAGATGGAAAGACACTGCATGTGTGTGTGTGTGTGTGTGTGTGTGTGTGTTTTTTTTTTTTTTTTTTAGAGAAATGTACTGGCATTATCTTATATCGTATCTTATGACATTAGGGGCACGTCAAGAGAACGAGGCTGAAGAAAAAAATAATAACAGTGTAACTTGCATTCGTTTTTTCTCTTATCAGCAGCATCCATAAATTGTAATAATCTGATTGCACAAAAGTGGGGCTACAATATAATGTTTATACTATAACATGTATTTTCTACACTATGTGTGTGTGTACACATTCTACTGTTCCCATGTCCTCAAGTTTTTCCTAAAAGCTTAATGTCTTTCGTGTCCTGCTGATTTTATAAAAACACCAAAACAACTTTTAAAGGACTGTAGAATATAGAAACAGGTCCATCTAAAATAATTTATAGTTTTATAAACGAAAAGTTTTTTTTTTTTTTTTAAATCCGCTTTACCATTATCCGTGACAGTTTTGCCCTTGGTTTCCCCCTCAGAATATTTCCGATATGGATTTTTATTTTTTTATTTTTGTGTTTTTGTAAAAAAAGTGTGTGCATATTTTGGAGCAATAAAGAGTACGGCGGAAAGAAAGGGAAGCGTGAAAAGAGCGCAAGAGTAAAACTGGGCGCCCCGAAATCCTTTCTCGTTATTGTTTTGTAAAAGTTTGTCATTGTGAATCTGAGGTCAGGCATAACCGACTGCTGCACAATAGCGTCAACGCTTTGTGAGCACATAAAATAGAACGTTCCAGCCAGTCAAAAGCTCTGTTGTTGTTACGTTCTCTATTAGGCTACTCAAGTTTAAAGTCATAAAAATATGTGACATTTACATGAAGCTCTATTATTACGAACGTTTTCGGATTTGCACTATTCGTCTTGACAGTCATTTGATCTCATGAAAGCCACTGCTCATGATTACCAAGCGTGATACATATGCATCTTATGCTTTAGACTCCTACTGCAGCTCGAACATCTATATTAATGTATTTCAGATCAATATTCAGAAAAGCTCACAAGGAGAGGAAATGCTCTGTCTCCTTTACCCCCCTCGTTCGTTTTGTTCTGTATAGACTAAAATAATGACTGACCCAGATGCTAATAATATCGGTGAAAGGACTCAGCGAGTCTCAATGGGGAGGAAATGACATGGTCATGTCATTCATACAACATCACACCAGTGCCATTCTATGACACGAAGCCTCTGACAAACATTTCGATTTCATCTATGAGACCACCAGAACAAACCGACTGAGTAGCTTCAAAAGTTCGTAAGTTGTTCTTATTTTATTTTATTTTATCATTTTTATAATTTTAAATTTTTAAAAGCAAAATAAAAAAAAAAAAAAAAAAAAAATAAAAAATGTATTATTATTTTGAAACTAAAGTATTAATGTATTTACGTCCATTACAGTAAGAGAAACTCATTTAATTAGGAATAGGTCATGTCTTAAGGTTCAGTGTACTTGAACTGTAGATTACATTATTCATGAATGCATTGTGAAGATATATATTTCCCACTGAGAGAACTATGTTTGACGTAATAATTCAATTGCTGTTAACTGTAACAAAGCAAAATTCAACTAATGCAAGTTTTAAAATCACCACGTTAAAAATGTGGCAGAATATTCCATACTTGTGACATACATTTATAATGTTAACTCTTGATAAAAGTTTGGTAGCCTGGTTACTCATTGCTTTCTGATGGTAGTTAATCTGTTTTGCTCGTCGTGTAACGTTGTTGAACCCACATACTCTAATCATTATATCGAACAAAATAATGATAATATAGGCTAGGCTTGTATAATTATTTGTATATGTGTGCCATAAAAAGAAAAACAACAGTTAAATAATAACATTCACCTTATTTACCTGACCGCATGGGATGCCATGCAAAGTTTGGCAGTGTCAGAATGTCATTTGGGACGAGCCTTTAATTGGATGTTGCACTGTGACATCACAAACCATTAAAGTAATCCCAGTAGTCTACATGTCTCGGTAAAAAAACAAAAAACTGCTGCATGGCTGGAGGAGCACTATTCAGCCATTTTGGTCTGAAATTTTATTTAACTTTGACAGATAAACCATGTCTGCTGTGCTGTAAAAGAGTCTTGTGCCAAGAGTGAAGGGCTGAGCTGAGGCTCAGAAAACACGCAAGAAGTTACACAATTCATGGTAGAAAAATAGTTGTATGTAGTCAGGATAATATTATTAATGTGGTATTTAGCCTCAATACTGCGTTAAGACAAAGTCTTAGTCGTGTCTAATTGAGTTTTTTTGATGTAGATTTTTTAATTAATAAATAAAACATTGGGCATCTCTTGGAAGGGATTAGGGCCTATTGAAGCACAATGTAGCAACAGGCAAAACAAAAAGCGACAACACACCAATAATTATTTTGCCTGTAATATTTGTGTGTTTGTTTTATCGGCGAGTTTAATAATTACTTCAGGTCTTTCCTCTAAATAATTCCTCAAAGATATGAAGCCGTTTGATAACCTGTCTCCAGCGTGCCAAAATTAAAAGGTAGCCTATAATATACATTTTCATCTCCTTAATCTTTATTTAAACTTTTATCAAATTTGTCGATATCACAAAACCTCATTACACCTAATGTTTAAAGTGTATGCAAAACGGTGTCACTTGTAATACCATATGCATTTAAATTGGATATTAAACTTGCGCATGCAATTAAACTTATCACTCAGATGTAAAATAATCTTGTAAAACAATTGATGACGTGTAGCCTATTGTCGCAAAAGTTTCACATCACTGATTTTTTTCATCCAAAACAAGACAGCTACATAGATCTTATATTTGTTTTTATCATGGGAATTCATAAAAGAGTGACCTAGGCTACTTGTAGATCTTTTTTATTTAACTATTAAACCTTTATTAAATCAACAAAAGTTCATTTTAAGTTTTCAGTTTTAATTTTTTTTTCTTTTTAATTAATTGTTCGCGAAAGACTCCTCTTCGAATCAATAATTTTTGTTTTTGAGTTCTTGATTGTCTTGGCTTTTGGAGATTCAAAATGTTTTTGCTGAATGTTGTTTTCATACGTTCACTGAATTCTGAACCGGAACATAGATGTGATTTTGTCTTTGTGTAGATGTATTTTAAAATTTCAAACCAGAACTTTTTTTTTATACCATACATAATGTTCTCATATAGCATCAGACTGTTCTAGTTTCAAATTGTGTTTTTAATACTCAGCTAGGCTAAATAAAATCTACGAAACCATCCCTTCTGTTCTTCCATAAATTATTTGTTATATTTCAGTAGGTACCCTACTCCACATTTTCTTTAATTTTATTGAATGTTTATAAATTGTAACTTTTGACATAGAGTTAGTTTCAAAAGAGAATGGATTTTAAAGTTTGCTTTTCAACCTAATTAGCGTGATTAGACAGCGTAACTTCAGTGACTTGAGCATGATATTTGCCAGCTGCAGGGAAACGCATCAGCGGTGCGTCGGCTTCACTTCTCTTTGTTTTTAACCTAACAATATTCACTTACTGATTCACCAACATACATTTCTATTTCACCACAAAAACCCCCAACTCTAAAATCATTAAACCCCCAACTCTCAAATTATGCTGTGTTCTGAATCTGACTAATGCCTGTTTTTGCCGTCCAAGGAAAAACAATAAATAAACCTGATTGCACTAATAAGCAATTAATGTAAATGCTCTGCCTGTAATACTCGTGAAATTATAAAGACAGATTCATATGAATTTCACCTATTAGATTTACATGATGTCAAAACATCTCGAGCTTGGACAAAATGTTGCTAGATGAGTTCTGTTCTGTGTCTTTGTGTCAGTAGAACGTTTTGAAAATTTGAATTGAAAGTAAAATTTAAACGTGGACTGATTTAAAATAATCGCGCAAAGACATTCGAATTCTTCTTTCTCGCGTGAGATCGGTGATCTCAGTTGTGTGTACAGCAGATATTTACTTTGTTTTATTAATTTTGGAATGAGACTGAAATTCGTCTGTGTATAAAGAAAATGAGACCTTTTCACCCTACTTTGGGTAGTGCTACCCACTCAAGGCAGGACTGGAATGTGAGCTAGGGAGAGGTGCACTGAGGGACAGGGATGTATCTCACTTATTAAAGGCTCAACGGAGCTGAACACACTCTTTAGACTGCTCTCTTATGAGACGCAAGGTCCTTAAGCTCTTTAAGAATCCTCTCAATTGAGGGTTTGGGTAATGGGCCTCTGCAAATGTTTTACTGACACAAAACTCCAAAATGTTGCCCGCTGTTCTTATTATTTTAGTGTAGAAAGAGTTATTGCTACATTGTTTTTTAAATGTGTTAAGACAAATGATTTTTTTTTTTTTTTTTTAATGAATTTTTATTTTTTATTTTTACAAGAACAAATAGGCTATTCCATAGCCTCTCAATTAATATGAACTAATTAAAGCTAATAATTAGCAAAATGTCATTTAAAATAGTTTTAGATTGATTAAATAGCTTTTGGTTTTAATTGTGTATCGAATTAAGACAATTTACTTGTTCTTCTCTAACAATGACTTGTTTTCTGTGATGCTTTTCCAAATAATCCTAATTTTAACACTCAGCAGGACATTATGATTTTTGACCTTGACTGTACATGGAGTCATTTTTGTAGGTCAAAACCAGCATAATACCTTGCACTCTGGGTATGATAATCTCACTCATCAACTTGAAGTATGTTGTTCTTAGGGATGACTGCCCTAATTAAAAAAACGTTGCCCCGTTTTTTCATTTAACTCTACTTATTAGCTCCCAGTGTAAGTACTATTGTAAATCAACCCAAGGGGCATTTTTGTTAAAGGCACTGCTGAGAAAAAAGTCTGTTCCAGCAGGTCAGTCTTTGGTTTTCAATTAATGTCATATTATTAAAGTATAATAGTCCTAATGTCATATTATTAAAGTATAATAGTCCTGATGATATGATCTCAATTTCTTTGGGGAGCAAGCCCTTAATTTAATTTTCAAAAACCGTTGAACCTGAAGAACCTGTATATTATGTTTAAAAAAAAAATTAAAATTAAGAAAAAAAGAAAGTTTTCAAATCTAATCAGACTTATTTTTGTGTGTATGTGCAGAAAAGCAATTAATAATAAAATAGAGAAAAAGAGAGACTCCTGTGCCATCATAGATTTTTTTTTATATATAAATATACTCTTTGTGTGATGACAAAAGTGAACTTACATTATGCACTACTGAGTGTCACTTAAAAAGGAAGAGAAAATGGGTGTGACCCACTCATTATAATTAATTTATTAAAATAATAATAATAATAATGGTTGGCTAGTTATTATTAGGGCAGACTGAGAATTTCAAGACACAACATTGCTAAACTGACCTGGCTCATAATTGCTAGGGATAGTAATCTCTTTAATTTATTTGAATTAATTATTTTGTAGCTCATGCTGTGTAGTTTCTCACAGATGTATTATGAGCAACAACTTTGCAAGAATTAGTAATTAGTATAGATTCATTATGCTGTGTTTTAACAATATTTAAAAATTTTGCAATGGTAAGACCAAATATCCAGAATTGTGCACATATTTGCATTTTTACTTATTTACACCCACTCTTTTATAATATTATATTATATTATATTATATTATATTATATTATATTATATTATATTATATTATATTATATTATATTATATTATATTATATTATATTATATTATATTATATATTAAAGGTAGAACTCTTTTTATTTGGCCCTATGAATTAGAGACACAATCCCAAATCTGCACACATGCACGAATGGTGACACCCCTGCACTCCTGGCATACCAGAAGGCAACCTGGTCTCCTGGTGGGGTGTCTGTCTCTGTCTCCAGGCATCGCCCCCGCTGAGCCCCTCCTGGCTCTAACCCCACTATTTCTTCTCAAACCTTATAAAAACAGTAACATAAACAACACTCGTACTCTTTTTGCCACTGTTGAGAGACTGACAAACCCCCCAAGTCAGATTTCCCCAGTGAAATGCTCTCAGTTACCAAATGCAATGAGTTTGCTTCCTTCTTTTCTGAGAAGATCATTAATATCAGGAAGGCAATTAGCACATCCTCAAGTAATGCAGAGGTCAGACAGATCTGGACGCAATATCAAAAAGATACTATGTCTATTTTTGAAGCAATTGATAGCAAAATTTTGGAAGAAAATAGTGCAGCACCTAAAATCGTCAACCTGCGATCTTGACACACTTCCCACATCTTTTTTCAAAAGTGTGCTTAACTGTTTAGAAGCAGATCTCTTAGAAGTGGTGAACGCCTCACTTCTTTCTGGGACATTTCCAAACTCCCTGAAAACTGCAGTTGTAAAGCCCCTCCTGAAAAAGAGCAATCTTGATAACACCATTCTGAGCAATTATAGACCAATATCTAATCTTCCTTTTATAGGCAAAATTATAGAAAAGGTAGTTTTTAAATCAGCTGAACAAATACTTAAACTCAAATGGATACCTGGACAATTTTCAATCTGGTTTTCGACTGCATCACAGCACAGAGACAGCGCTCATTAAGATAATAAATGATATTCGCTTAAATTCTGACTCTGGCAAAATATCAGTGCTGGTATTGCTAGATCTCAGTGCTGCGTTTGACACTGTCGATCATAACATACTACTAGAGAGACTGGAAAAACTGGGTCGGGCTTTCTGGGATGGTACTCAAATGGTTCAGGTCAGACTTAGAAGGGAGAGGTTATTATGTGAGTCTAGGAGAGCATAAGTCTAAGTGGACGTCCATGACATGCGGAGTCCCACAAGGCTCAATTCTTGCACCGCTCTTGTTTAGGCCTGTATATGCTCCCACTAAGTCAGATAATGAGAAAGAACCAAATTGCCTATCACAGCTATGCTGATGATACCCAGATTTACCTAGCCTTATCGCCAAATGACTACAGCCCCATTGACTCCCTCTGCCAATGTGTTGATGAAATTAATAGTTTGAATGTGCCAGAACTTTCTTTCATTAAACAAGGAAAAAACTGAAGTTATTGCATTTGGAAACAAAGATGAAGTTTTCAAGGTGAATGCATACCTTGACTCAAGGGGACAACACAACTAAAAAGTCAAGTCAGGAATCTTGGTGTGATTCTGGAGATAGACCTTAGTTTCAGTAGTCATGTCTAAGCAGTAACTAAATCAGCATACTATCATCTAAAAAAACATTGCAAGAATTAGATTTTTTGTTTCCAGTCAAGACTTAGAGAAACTTGTTTCATGCCTTTATCACCAGCAGGGTGACTATTGTAATGGTCTCCTCACCGGCCTTCCCAAAAAGACCATTAGACAACTGCCAGCTCATCCAGAACGCTGCTGCCAGGATTCTGACTAGAACCAGAAAACCTGAGCATATCACACCAGTCCTCAGGTCCTTACACTGGCTTCCAGTTACTGTACATTTAGAATTGATCTTAAAGTACTTTTACTCGTATATAAATCACTCAGTGATCTAGGACCGAAATGCATTGCAAATATGTTCACTGAATATAAACCTAACAGACCCACTCAGATCATTAGGATCGAGTCAGTTAGAAATACCAAGGGTTCACACACAAAACAAGGGGTGAGTCCGCCTTTAGTTACTATGCCGCCCGCAGTTGGAATCAGCTTCCAGAAGAGATCAGATGTGCCTAAAACATTAGTCACATTTAAAAATCTAGACTCAAAACTCATCTGTTTAGCTGTGCATTTGTTGAATGAGCATGTGCGATGTCCCGAATTGATTGCACTGGTATTTTACATATTCACTATATTCTATGTAAAATCATTTTCTATTTTTTAACTGTTTTTAAAATTCATTTTAAATACGTCAATTTTTTAAATCATTTTCCAATGTTTTTAAAATTGCCTGTTTTATGTTTTTTAAAATTGCTTGTTTTTTATTTTTTGTTATTATTTTTCTTCATGATTATTTTACCTTCTTTTATGTAAAGCACTTTGAATTACCATTGTGTACGAAATGTGCTATATAAATAAACTTGCCTTGCCTTGCCTTACCAGGCATCGCCCCCGCTGAGCCCCTCCTGGCTCTAACCCCACTTAATTACCAGATTGGGCTACAGACACCCGTACTGTAGCCCCGATCCCTGCATCAAACCTTATTGTTCCCCAAGTCTTTGGGTTCAACAATAGATCTATCAAGACTTGGAGGGGATCAAAATTTTTGAGATGTCTTATGATGTATGTCCATTCATGTGTCCATTGCCATACTTATGCCACTGATGCTGTGTGCAGGAGGTGAACAGCAGGAGGACAGAAAGTATGGTGCAATACTTTTACAGCATTATGTAATGTGCAATACCTTTTCTTATGTTTAATCTTGTTTTCATGTAACTATTGATTTTAATTTCCCAATAATGCCAACTATGATGAGCTCAAACTTATGGAATACCTTGTTTGAGGTATTTAGAAGTTTAAAGAAGAGAGATACACTGCACATAAGAATAAAAGAGGATGGGTAGGTCATCAGCGGAGGTTGTTGACAGGCTCATTATCTCTGTAGGTAAACTGATGTAGCAGAGGTAGTACACTGCTTGAGATGTGTGATCTGTTAAGTTTGCAGCTTTTCTTAAAAAGCTATTCAGAAAATCTGGCAGAGCTCCCAGAAGTCTCTGAGCGAAAGGTTAACTGTCAGTATCCCAGCAGGCAGGAATGGCCGCCTCTCAGGAGGGACTTGCCCAGGAGGAGAGGAGAGGGCCATTTGCTTTTGAGACTGACAGTGTGCAAATAGATAGAACAGTGTCTGGCCTGTGAGGGGTGGGACGGGGAGATGGAAGGGATGCAGGCGATTGTGTTTCACAGCAATGCTATTCAGGCACACATGTCATTTCCATAGCGTCACAGTTTCTGAATAAAATCTATTCAAATTTATTGACAAGCATGATGTTTTCACAATGAAATGCACAGATGTAAATGTTTCACAAAATATTATGTCGGGACTACAGAAAAAGCACTGTATTTATATAGCAAAAATGTATATGGCATTTGCAAGATAATAATAATAAAAAAAAAACAATAGTAAGTAATGGAGTAAGTTAAACAAAATACTTTTGGCCCTTTTTGCATTTGAATACATATAAAATTTGAATACTCTAAAATGTATATTTCTCTAATATTTATTTTTAAGGTCAAATAGCTTTCACATCTGTAAATGGTAAATTTAATTAAAGTCAATTTGATGTAATCGTTGTCTGTCAAATCTCCTGATACACCACTTGTTTTTATTGCTTTGTGTCTAGTTATTCATAGTAATATCACATGAATGCCAAGAAATGAATATTTGATGCATAAATGCTTTAGGGATTAAAATGGTTCCGTTCCAAGTCCAATTTTGCTGCATGCCTTTCTGATTTAAATGTTGTCAGAATATCATAAATCTCTCTTCTGTCTAGCAGTTGGTGAAGCCAAAAGCAAAGTAATTAAGTAATGCAGGATGTTGCTAAATATTCCAAAATGCTAATGATTTAAAAAAAAAAAAAAGATAAAAAAATAGAGAGAGAGAGAGAGAGAGAGAGATAGAGAATCATGCTACTACTAATAAATGGCAACTTTTAACTAAAATAAAATAAAGTGATATATTTAATTTTATCATGTCACTCATGTTATACTTTCAACATAAAGCTGATGGCAGCATATCAAGTGTTCAAATCAACATTTAGTGATCTGGTTGACTGAGATAATTCAGCGGAGTGACTGAAGGCAGAAAACTGAATGCTGGCCTCCTGGTCTGAATGTGCCAACATGCTCATCCTCTGGCTCTGATATTGAAATGAAGAGACTCATTCCTCAGAGGGCGCAGTGCCTCTTTTCTACCCCCCGTTTTTTGTTTTCGCTCATAATTGGTTGGTGGTGGGTGGAGGCACAGATGCAAGGGATGGTGGGAGTTCCCATGATGCTGGAGAATGGGTACCTCTGTATTCTGTCTGTAAATAGAGGCACAGAGTCCGGCCAATGACACCAGAATACATTTCCTTGAAGGTTACTGTGCTCATAGCAGTCTGGGCACACTGAGAGAGCTGGATGCATGCCAGTGTCTCTGCTGTGCTCTAACAAGATAGAGAAAAGGAGGGAGAGAGAAAGAGAGTAACTTAAAGTGAGAGAGCAATGACAATGTGTGTGTATTGATTACACTGGTACCTTATTGCAGGAGGCATAAGCCTGTAACGATATAAATGACAAGGTGAAATGCAGTAAAGGGCTAGTTTGTTCTGTGGTGATCCTCTGAGAAACTCTAGAGACCATACTTTGATTTAGTTCTGTATAGCATAGGCTATTTGTCTGTTACTTTTAAGAAATACATCTGAAACAACAAAAACATTTATTAACCAAATAAATAAATAGTGAAGTTGAATTTATATTTGTAATCTTAACCTATATAGTCTTAAAGCTTCCGCTACAATGTACAAAACAGTCAAGACAAGGACTAGGCAGCATATCCATACGATATTACATTAACATCAATGGGACGTTATTTGAGGTCAGTTCCACTACATTTAATAACAGTTATGAAAGGAGGAGAAAAACAGCGTCAGACTTAGACAACCAGACGATCACAAATAAAAACAAATCACACCTCCACCATCACAAATAACACGAAATCTCACCTCATCTCACGCGGTCTTTGCACTTGACCACTTGACTACGTATGAGGTATTTCCTGTATTTGGTCCAAGTGTTCAAGTGAGCATGAAGGCCACAGTGTGTGTAGAACTTTTCATTACCTGATGGGACACACTAGTGTTGTGAAAATGCAAAATGTGTTTACAGAGCTTTATTTTTATTTCCAATAGTTTACATTTAAAAATCAAGTTCTAAATGTCTGTTCAATTTTGTGGTGCTTCTAATTAAGTGATATAAAGCAGTTGCAAATCTTGTACAAAATATCACCACTACTCATTTGCACCAATAAAACGTGCACCTTTTTGTTTTACTACCAAATTATATGTAATATCTTATTATTAATATTTAACATGGGGCCTTCATTGGAAAGGTTTCCGTGACTTCTCGCGAGATCTCGGCAAAAAGTCTCTCGATTTATTTCCATAACATGATACATGATGGGATACACTAAGTGTGGATTTAGTGTGCGTTAAGAGCACTGCGCTTGGATACTATTGTGCTGCGCTTTGGCGTTTTTGAGACCTAAGACAGTTTTGCGCACGCGCTCTCAAGTGGCCAAGACAGCAAGTGTGGGTATTTGGACAAGGGGGCAGACCGCTGGATGGCGCAATTGACCAATCGGAATTGATTATTCTACTGAGTGTATAAAGGTGCGTGAGCGAAACGCGCACAACGCTTGTGTCAGTATACCTCATCCATCGCTATGTTAGATGGACCTTTTTTAGTTTGCAAAATTTCGCTGGAATATCGAGTGTGAGGTCTCTAAACAAAAGGGGGCATTTTTAAGTTTGTGGGCATTCTTCAAACTAGTTGTCATGCAAACACAGATGTGACATTTTGTTATACATTTTTTCCACTATCGTCATACAAGAAAGAATTGACCTTGTAAATGATTCAGGAAAACGTGTAGACATCATAGCTTTCCATCTCCTCTAAATGCCATAGTTAAATTCCATAACATGCCAATTACATGTGATACCAATTTCACGTGTTCGCACATACATAAGTTCTTGCATAATTTTTTTTTTTTAGTTAGATCTTAGTTATTGCCTTGATAATAGAAAATATGAGCTAGGCATCATGTATGACAGTTGCCAAAGTGAGATATGAGCTACAAAATGACCAGATCCAGATTGCCTATATGTGGCATATATACGCATATATGCAGCATATATATTATCATATATGTGCATATATGCTGTATATATGCAGCATATATGTGCATATAAACTGCATATAGGTTTCATATATGCGCATATATCCTCATGTAGGTTCTTTCCATGTGGGTTTGCCCACCGATCCGGTATCTTCCATTACTGTCCTGCAGAGACCCAGGCCTATACTTGGAAATATCGCTAATCGAGATCACATTAAGACTAATGTGGTATCTTCCAAAAAAAACATTTTGGTAATCAGATTGACTTCCATAATATGAAAGAAAAAAATATGGAAGTCAGTGGCTACCAGCAACTGTTTGGTTACCAACATTCCTCAAAATATCTTCTTTTGTGAAGAAAGAAATTGATACAGTTTTAGAACAACATGAGGGTGAGTAAATGACGACAGAATTTTCAATTATTTTTTTTGGTGATTATCCCATTAATGATAGTATGTAACGTGAAGTGTATACTATTTTATTTTATATAATAATTAAATATAATACCATATAATTATTAAACACATTTACATATTTCAGTAACAAAGCCACTGTATAGAGCAAGTGTAGTGCATTCAAATTCTGTAATCTGAATGTCTTCATTGATCAATGAAGATATTGAATTAACATCTTCTGTTGTACTAAGCCGAAACAGATCAACTCTGTCATGGAACGTGTGAACAAATGTAAGCAAATAGATTAATTCATCAAATAATTCATCATATAGGCTACCATTCTGCTTGAAATGTCAGAATATTTATTGGCTGTCAGAAGGTATAGCATAACACCTCTTGGTGTGTAATCTGAATCAGAATTAATTCATCAAGTCAAAGTGTGTTATATTCTGCTGTGTTGCCAAGTGATGTGATCTGTCCTTCATTAGCTGTTAACCTTTAATCATGACTCATTTTTGCTGATAGAGGCTCTGGCGCTAGATTAGATTTTCCAAGGATCCCGTTTTAGTCGAATATGACATCAACTGGCCGTTTCATGATCTAAAATGAACGATTCTGAATCTTTCTCAAGATGTTTGCCTATAAATTAATGAAAACCTTCACACCAATTGTAGCATGCAGCATATAGTCCAGAAATCAAAGCTTGTACACAGATGTGATGGCTACACCTGAAAAAGCGAGTGGCAAATGTGACCACATGGGTAAAATTGGTTTTAATCAGTCTGTCACATTGTGTCAGACAGTCCGGTAAAGGGATGTCAAAACCTAATTCTCTCAGGTTACAAGGTCCCATCCCTGCACTGAATCTAGCTGTCAATTAAATTATCTAATTATGCTTCCGATTGGATGCGTTTCAGAGTTTATCAAGGTCTTTTAATGTTGATGAATATGACCATGTGACCTGTAACCATTCATACTATACCCTAAGAGATCTTTATATAAATTCAGAGAGATAAAAACAGAAAATATATACCTCTACACTCTTAGAAAAAAGTACACTTGTATGGTACCCTTTCAAATTTACCCCATTTACCCCAATTTATCCATAAAGGGTGCATATTAGTACCTTGAAGGTACATAGTAGTACCTGAATACATATTAATACTACTTTTTGAAAGGGTACTGCCCCGGTGACAGCTTTTGTACTTTTCTTTCCTGAGTGTACCAGAATATTAATGCCATTTCATGGTAAATATATCCTATGTGCACTTACAACATGACCTTATAAGCATGATATAATGAAGGGAGTGTGCGTCTGTTGTTTTGCTGTCTAGTCTGCCCTCACCAGGACAAAAAAAGAGACAACAGGTGATAACTACATGGGAAAGGAACTCATCCACATCACACAGCAGCATCGAGGCATCAGGCTGATTTACATTACATTTACACAATTACTTGACATAGCGTGCTTGTATGTTCAACATTTAACAAACAAATAAAATGTGTTGTTATAAGAACATAGAATGGTTTAAACATTACAATAACATAACTTTTTTAAATACAATCATAAATTATTGTAAACCATTAATTACAATTACTGTATTAAATATTGCTGCCCTATATTAAATATTGTGCCACATTAGTAATAATAAAAAAAGTATAATGCATAGTGCACATAATCCCTTTTTTCTGTTTTTGTTTTGATGAATACTGTTCCAGCGGTTTGTTGTAGTATTACGCTGTGTTACTTATTAATATATTACTGGCCTTCTGTCTTCAGATTCCTCGTGCCTTCGCTTTATATAATAATTTATATTGAATTGTACATTTTGGCTTGTTTGCTGTGCTGTTTTTATTCTTGACCGATTGAGAATCTTTAATCCTCAGGCATTGTATTTCCCGTGTTTGTACACCAGGGGGCAGGTTTGCATAACAGCAGCCAAACAACCTTGCAAAGAATGCCTTGCAAATAAAAACATAACAATCCAAAATACATAATTGAATATAATTATGTCTTTGAATTGCACATTCACGGTCATGTTCCAGTCAAAGTTCTGGGTAGACAATCTGTTCATGTTGTAATAATATGGGTACATCATTGGGAATCAATTTTGTGATTGTCACACAATTATATTGCATTAACTTATTAAAGTTCTGTAGAGTAGTTAAAAATTCAATCAAGTGACAGTTGAGCAATAGATGGGAGTCAAACATTTATCAATTACATTGTTCTTGTATGAAATTTAAAACCTAGAGAATCTTTCTTATTAATCAAGCTATATAATATAAAAAATTATTGTGAAAGAATTCTTTGATAATAATTGAAAAATTAATTACTTGATATCTGCAGGGAAATAACACTTTGCAATATATTAATGACATTGAGCAAACTTTTTTCTGATTCCTCTTGACCGGAATGCATGCTGTTTGGAAATGCACATTATAATCTGCACCATTTATTTTGTGATAGTTTCTTTCTGATAGTTTCTGTCTCATACATATGTAATTAAGAAAATGAGGAAATCTGGCAATATGTCTCAGTTTGGATCTATCTGTGCATCAGTTGTATTTTCTTATGCCATTTTAATACACTGACCCTGTCAATCAGAATAAAATTTAACCAGTTCAAGGCCAGAAATTTTATATCAGACAAACATAGCTGATCCAACTCTTACGGGACTATGAATCCAAATCAGATCCAGATTAACCATAACCCACGGAGCACCATAGAATATGAGTTTTGTGTCAGAAACAAATTGATTCATGAGTTTATTCCTAAAATGATCTCTCAACAGCTATTTACTATTGCTTTGTTATTGCAGAAAATTAGTTTCTGCACAACCCTTTTTTTATTATTATTATTTATTTATAAGTATCCTTCCTGTACTCCTTGTCCTTGTCGTCATGTAACAATAAAGAATATCTTATGACTAACCTTTTTATTGAATGGCTTTCTAAAGCAATTAACCACAGCTGTGGTCTGCTTCAGTATTTTTACTTACTGCAGTCAATTTATTATGTACAGAATCAATGCAAATCACAGAAAATCTGTGCAAGACCTGAATTTATTGACTTTCACTTAATAAAGGTTATAGATCCCATTAAAAAAAAACCTTTAGCCATGGGCGCCACACAAAAAAGCCGTGACCCATAAACTGTAGTGAATGAATATCAGAAGTGATATTTCAACAAAAAGGATCTGATTCCTTGCTGCTTTCTCATCATTCAATAAAATATGGTTTATATTATTGGAGCAGATACCGTTTCCCTGGTTACCATCCACAAAGGCATTTTCTTTCATCTCTTTGTGTTGTCTCTTTATTTCTAAAGGCTGAAGAGAATGAAGATTATAAAAGTTAATTTCTGATTTCTATGAGTCCCAGACCACTGATCTGAAATCACAATAGAGCACTGAAAAGGAAATTAAAATAGTATGTTCTTTCACTATTCTAAAAGACAAATGTTTTAGGTGCATCTGTCCTTGGTAAAGCAACAGGAATTTGCTAATAAATATTATTCCACAACCACTGGTTCAAAAATAGATCTGTATTACTTACAGTTCATTTCATTCTCATCTGCTTGTGTTTTTCCCGCAGGTAAAAAGTAATGAGACCTTTCGAATATTTGAGCCAGACACTGAAAACTACTAAAAATAATTATTTCACGTGATCTCTTGTGTTTGGTCATTACCATAATGTATTACATCATGTACTGTGTGAGAGTATTTGCAATAGAAAAAATGGATCATGTATCTGTTGATTTGCTCAGATGTTTAGCTCTCTCTTTCTATCTGCTAAAGTGGAAGGTGCCATTTAGGCAGGTGTCACATCCATTATTCATGTCTCCACTTCACCAACAAATTTCTTACCTGACACTTCACTTCAATTAGTCCTGAAAATTTCTCTTTTTTTTGTCGCTGTGTGATGCGAACGCAAAAGCACTCTACAGAGCTCCATTTACAGCCAGCTGATCCTTTGCTCTGTCAATCTCTGGTCTGTGTGTTCATGGCTTTTAAAAAGTGTTTAAGTGCAGTGTGATAGAATGAACAGCTAAATAAAGTTGATTTACACATACATCTTAATATGAATCCACACAGCCTTAAGTCTAAAGCATCTTCATTGAAAGTGAACAAGAGCACAGTATTCGATTTTGAATAGAGCTGAATCCTTTCAACGGCTGAATTATTTACTTTAAGGCCAAAGTATTAGGCAATATACTGTATCTAAAGCTCTTCATCTGTTCTTCAGTATTTCTTGAAGATTGCTTCTATTGATATTGCTATTTCCTCTCCAAATGATGAACACTTCACAAGTGGGAGCATTTATACACAGATGGGAGTGAATGAAAGTCTAGGCACTTTTAAGAAGTCAAGTAGGCCAGTGGAAATTTCCCTGACATTATAGCGGAAATAAGTGCTGTTGATCCATCATGTAAATTTCCAGAAGCAGAGATGACTTCAGTCAAAGTGTAAATTACCCAGATGGAAAAGTTCTGGATTGGTCATCAGTATGTTCTTTAAAATCTACCACTATGAGAATTGAATTCTTACTAACCCATGTAAATAAATGACAGTTCATAGTTCATCAGTGGAGCTGTAATACATCATTCCCATGTTCACTCTACTCAAAACAGAGACATTAGATTCAACTTTTTTCTTTTTTTTGTAACAAGCTGTATCTTTCAGATTAACAAACAACGACAACACAAACCATCTGCACTACTCATTTGAGTCTGAGCATTGCAGGAACAGCTGAACAATCCACACTGAACAACAAGGTTAATGTGTGCAAAAAGGCAGCCTATACACAAAATTAAAATGTGTACAAATCCTAAAACAGAGCAAATCATCGTTAACAAAGGGCTACTACCAACTATTGCCTGTAATTCTGGGTTTTCTCGCCTAAAGAAGACAATATCCCATATAACGTTCCTGTATCTCACTGTAAAAAAAGAAAGAAAGACAATATACTCAAATCTCAAAAGTCTTAAGTTATGCTGCCCCAAAATTCTTATGTTGTTAAGTTATGTTGCCCCCCCACCCCCCCACAAAAGTAAAAACAATTAATCACATGTTTTTATTAGAGCTAAACATTGAAATATTAAAATCTTTAACATTAAAACACTGACACCTTTCTCCCTCTTTCACTCTCTTATATTCTATTCATCTCTTTGATGAATGGACAGATCAAAAGAACACTGTTTATTTGAAACCGAAATTTTTGGAAAAATGTCCATTTCTGAAATATACATTACCTCCTGAGACCCAGAAAAAAAGGTTCTGGGAAATTTTTTTTATGTCATTACATAGTTTGGAGCATAAGAAAAAATATTTATTGTATGTCCTTTGTAGATGAGTTATTAAAATGAAATAACAAATAAATAAATAGACATGACAATGCATATATAGTCAAAACAATGATTTATTTCATTGATTTATAATGACACCGATCAGTTTTTAGGTTTCAGGCTATTTTTAGCCAAACTTTGTACAAAGATGATTCTCAACTATGTTATGAAAGATATAACAGAATGGTTTGATTTACTACTGTACTTTATGCAATATGTGTATAAAATGTAGATAAATTGGTATTCCTATTCCATAAAATGTGTTTATACAGTACATCACATCTAATTTGCATATTAATGTGTTCTTGGGGCAAACCATAATGAAAAAAGAAGTGTTATAATGGGAGCAATAACCTGGCAACATTTTTATGAGTATCTCATATTTCATACAAATATTGATCTTTAATTTCTTACAAAAGACATGTATGAAAATTATGTCCTGTATTCTGAGTTTAACCCTATAACTTTTTCTGAGATGTTTATTTACGACAAATATTTGATATTTGATATTTTAATATTTGAAAATTAGCCAGATTTAAATGATCATTACAAAACATTATCATATTTCCCAAAGAGTGCTAAATTTGATAATTCTTTCAATATCAGTCATATTTAAATACCAAGGAGAGGGAATGTTTATGATCAAACATCCAAACATTTGATATCTCTAAAAAGCCCTGAGTGTGCTCAGTACAGAAACTGTGGAATGTAGAGTCTCAGAGAAATTCACTAAAATATAAGTTCCTCTACAGAGGACATAAGTTTATGTCTGGGTCCCAGGAGGTAAAAAACAAAACAAAACAAAACAAAACAAAAAAACCCGCAAGAGTGGGTATTTAGACAAGGGGACAGGCCGCTGGATGATGCAATTGACCAGAATTGAATATTCCATTCCAAATTTTACAATTTTAAAAATGTTCTGTTAGTTTTGATTATATGCATCCTTTACAAATAAAAGAGTTAATTTCATTTAAAAAAAACTTTTGAACAGGAGTGTGTGGTTATGTATATATTAGGCAACTAGGGGTGTAACAGTATAATACACAAACATGACGTTTCGGTATGTACCTCTGTTTTGATGTCATGGTTCGGTGTAGGTTTGGTACACCATTTACAAAAAAAAAAAATAAAAATTAAAAACATAACAAAAAATTGGTTTGCTGAACTAATTGCTCTTTCTTTAAATAAATTCAATTATAATTAAAATTTTCTTAGGGATAAAAATCTACCTCAGCTTATGCTCTAACTATTGGGAGCCCTTTTACAGTACTATAAAGTTACAGTTAACAACAAAGCTCAAACTTCAATCGAATTACTATTTATTTTTAAATATAGTAATCAACACCCGACATAAAAAAAAAATTGTGAGCAAACATGTAAATTGCACATAATGCAGTTTTTTAATGAACTTCTAAATTATAAAATTTCTATTTGTTGTTAAAATATATTCATTTACACAGTGGCTGTCATAAGTTGTTTCATAACATACATTAAATAAGACATCACTAACAGGTAAAGTAAAATATAATAAGTATATAGTTTAATATTTCACAAAATGCTCTTCTCTAGACTTCATTTCTCTAGTGAACCAGCGAGCTGTGGACACTGATGTGGTTGAAACACTGTTTGAGCAATTACATGAGGCATGAGATGTTCATTATATATATATATATATATATATATATATATATATATATATATACACACACACACACACACACACACACACACACACACACACACACACACACACACACACACACTGTATATATATAGTTGAAATGAATGAATCTCACATGCCTTACTGTAAATATAAACTCAAACAAACTGACTGCCAAAAGCAAGACTTGGTCTATATTCATTTAATGCAGGGGACAGTCTGACATTTCACTAACGACACTGAGTCAAATGATCACTTTGCCTGACAGTAAAAGCCCAGACATCGTTCCATCAATATTTGAGCAATGATTCTTTGTGAATCTGTGCTTTTTGAAGAGCACAGATTTCCCAATCTTTCACAAATCTTAAGAGTGGCTTAAACCGGCATTTGTGGCAAGACCAAAATTTCTGATATCTCTCAGCGCTGTCGGGAGAAGAGATTTCTGAAAGCGTTATTATAATTCTTGTTGAAGGCTGTGTAAATGAGCGGGTTGAAGAAGGAGTTGGAGTAACCCAGCCAGAGGAAGACACTCTTCCATATTGGTGGAATGTGGCAGGAGCACAGCGGGGTGATGAGCTCGGTGAGGAAGAAAGGAATCCAGCAGAGGACAAACACTCCGATGAGGATGCCGACCATCAGAGCTGCTCGCTTCTCTTTCTGCTCTCGCCACGTCTCACTGTCGGTCTGGAATGTCACTGTGGCATGGCGTACCGTGAACACCATCTGAGGCTGTTGTCTAGAGGCCTCTTTCACCTGAGGGCACAGATGCGTCTTGAGCATTACTGCTGTGAGTGGATCAGTCAGGAGCATACAGTAGATTAAGGTCAAATAAACTACAGTATTTAGTTTTAAAACTAGAACACAAAGGTTGTGTACATCCCTACAGGGTGTAATTTTATTCATATTTTTCAATAAAATAATTTATTTACGCAATATTCCATATATTCCTCATAAATTATATGTGAGCCTTTTACCATTTAAACGTTTGGGCTCACTAAGTTTAGTGTTTTAGAATGAAGTCTCTTATTCTCACCAAGGCTGTATTTATTTAATAAAAAATACAGCGATATTGTGAAATATTATTAAAATGTAAAATAACTGTTTTCTTTTGTAATATATTTTAACATGTAATTTATTCCTGTGATGACAAAGCTAAATTTATGTCACATGATTCCTCAAAAAATAAGTTTAATACGCTCATTTGGTGTTCAAGAAATATTTGTTATTAATATCAATATTGATAATAGTTACTGATTAATATATTTGTGGAAACCATGATAATTTTTTTCAGGATTATTGGATGTATAGAAAGCTCAAAAAAGAGCAGTATTTATTTAAAATATAAATCTTTATAGAAAATTTTAAATGTCTTTACTGTCATTTTGATTAATTTAATGCAACCTGAATACAAATATTAATTTACATATTACTGAAAAAAAAAATCTTAGTAAACTTTTGAATGGTATATTGATCTCAATATACTGAGAATATAGATGAAAATAAATGAAATCAAAAAGCAAAAGCTACTGAATCCAATACAGAGATTTTAACCCTGCTCATGCATGTAGTTTTTTCCCAGTCATTCTTTCTAGTGTTAAGATATCATAGCATAAAAATGCATAGAACTTCTGGAGTGTTGGAATGGCCATGAAAATAGCCATTTAGGCATAATCTTTTAAACCCTTAATGTTTCTGTGTCAAACCTTTGACAATCCCTCCTGAACCCACTGAAGTTGAACATGATGGTAATAGAATGGAAATTAATGTAGAACTTATAAGGAAGGTGTCAAGAATACTATTCACTAAAGTGTTGTGACATGCTCAGAGATTATACCACGCTGTTCAAGGTAACAGAGCAACAAAATGGGATATTCAAGTTCAGTTGGCTATTGAATTGCCGTCTAGTAACATTCTGTAAAATAAAGACAGGTAATATATGAACAGTCTGATCTAAAAAAAAAAAAAAAGATTATATTCAGCAACTTTGAGAAAGAAATTCTCTGCACAGTACAGTATTAAAATGCCAACCTAAGAAGTTGCTGAAAAAAAGGCAACATATCATCTGTACCTCTCCAGCCTCTGCAACTGGAGTGATGGTGTTGGTCCTCTTTGATCCAATTCGGAACTTAGCAGCTTTGTATATCTTCCAGTAGACGAACAGCACAACACAAAGAGGCAGATAGAAGGCCCCGAATGTGGAAAAGATGGTGTAAGACGGCTCCTGGCTCACCTGGCACTCCATGTCCTCCTCTGAATACGTCTCACCCCAGCCAAACAGAGGGGAGAGGGAAATAACAGATGAGAGCAGCCAGGTCAAACCAATCATCACATTGGAGATCTTCTTTCGGGTCTTCAGCGTGTACTCCAGGTGGCGTGTTATGGACCAGTAACGGTCGAGGGCTATTGCGGTCACGTTCCAAATGCTGGCCGTACAGCACAGAACGTCAAAGGATATCCAGACTTGGCATAGAACTCGGCCCAACTTCCATCGACGACCGTTCAGCTCATGGACCAGACTGAGAGGCATCACCAAAGCAGCCACCATAACATCAGATATAGCCATGGAGGCCACCAGATTGTGGGGCACACGGTGAAATGTTCTGACTTTGAGAATTGTGACTAGGACAAGCATGTTCCAGAAAAATGTAGCCACCACAAGCATGGCCAGCAGGGTGAACGTCAAGACGCTGAACACTGTCTGTGGTCTGTAGACATTTCCATATTCTGAGCTTTGATTAAAGGAGCGGTTCTGGCTGACATCAGCCATGTTATTGAGTGCTCTTTTGTCTGCTTTACACCACTTACAAAATAACAAGAAAGATCTTCACTGGACTGCAACAGCTGTAAAAAGTGAGAAAACAGACACTTAAAAATTCAGCTTCTACAGATATATAGTGCTGTCAACTGGAAAAAAAATGCAATGGAAAGAGAACTTCTTTTACCTGAACTTGACACGCATTTAAAATTCACAGAGACGCACATGTTTACATATAAAATAATTCAAAAGCTAGCTTGGTGGAACACAAAACAAGTGTTCTTTGTGACAGAATGTGGTTTTGTGTTTAAAAATGAGTCTAGAGTCATTTTTTATGAACTTTTTTAATTAGGGGGTGTTCACATGACACTGTTTTCAACTAAGATCTGATAATTTTGGTAATTTACACAACAAATGTGTTCAAAGTGCAAGTTTTTGAAAATAATACTCTTATCGTCTACGAAACTACGAAAATGTGAATTTGTGAAAACGGTGAAATCATACACATGCTTATTATGTCTCCAGTCTATGAATGCATATATACGCATCCACTTAGTGTTTCTTTACAAAGTAGCATGGCCAACTACTGGCTTTGCATGCATAATACAATGTTTTTAATCATCTTCGCAGATCCGTGTAAATGGGGATCGTTTTGACAATGCTGTCATTTGTACGTGACACTTTTCAAAAATGCAAAGAAAAAACTTTTTCAACTTTAGTACAATCTTTGTTGTGTACACATACCCTTAAGCGCAGCATTTTTGAACATAATAAAACATATTTTTAGCTGAAATGCCATGCTAAAGAAAATACGCCATTCTCCATCTCTGGTGTGGCAGGGCTGACATTGAAATTGTATACTAAGGTAGATCCAGGCTGGAAACATGTCAACGTGCCTGACAAAGTCCTGTGTAACATTTTACCTTGGTTAGTAGCCTATAAGAAATGTGTGATATACTCCATACTTCTGAAGTCTGAATCTTCAGAATCATACTATTTCTGGAACCATTTGTGCTGATAATTAGATGTGAAATATAGCACTGCTTGTAAGACTTGTCCTTCACAAATTGGATTGTGGACTGTTAACTGATCTTTACTTCAACTGCTCTATTTTAATGATCAAAGTGTTTGCCTTGTGATATGCATCTTGCTGGGAGCAAAATCTAATTAAATCTTTAAAAATTGATTCATATTTAATGTGAGTGAAAAGCTTAAATCCACATTTTAATACAGGTGCTTATACATTAATATTTCAGAGCATGTATTCCTTCATGACACTATAGTTCCATCATGCTTTGTGACTCCATAATGAATCTGCCACTGGAATCTCCTCAAGATGTAACTGTTTGAAAATGTAATGATGCTTTTCAACAACGTCTGTGTAAAAAATTGGCCAAACCGATTAAGCATGCATGCATGTATGGCTTGGGGAAATCCATGAGCAGAAACAATAAACATGTCAAATTGAAGAGGTGAAATATGGAAAGATTGCTGACCAAAATAGCCCGTCTTCCCATGCCTTAAGGGTAAACAAGTAGTGGATTATATATGCCCGATGTATGTTGAACATTAAAATATTCAGAACACCTTCAGCTTGAATGTGCATACACAATAAACAAATAAATTTTTTTTTGTCTATTGGTCAATGATCTAAATCAAACATCATCTCCAAGTGTTAAACTGTTCTTTTAGACAGTCTTTTAGAAATGAAATGCATGTGTGGGAAGTAAACCACATAATAACCCACATAATTTCCATTAATCAAGTATGAGATATTCAACAAACTGTATCATCCGCTCTCACATATGTTCTCATCTTTGAATCCTTACTTTAATGACAGTTAAAACAGTGCCACATCGGAGGACTCATCCTAATCACACTGGCCCTTCTTCACTCTTCGCAGCGGATTCCTTCAAACATAAGTTGAGACCTGCTCAGTAACACAAGGCTCTTTCAAACTGTTTCTGGCAAGTACATTTAAACCACGCAGAAAACATCATTTTTTTGTGTGTTGTATGCATATATAGCCTAACATGCCAAACCTACAGCACTTTATTAGTTCTCACTCAGTGAGTTTTGAATTTGTGCCTGTACCAGTGGTTTTGGACTTTATAATGGCACCTATTGCTGTTAATGCATGACTATGGTTTTTCTATTTTTGCTTCATGCGATATACATCTATAGAAGACATTCATGGATTCAGTGCCAATTAATTCTTGTGCATTGTTGGAGGTTCAAACTGATGCACTGTACTGTGATCAGACTGCCGTGAGTTCTCTTCCCCGTGGTCACTGTGCATTGGATAGAGGCATATTTCCTTGATCTGTGACATGGAAGCTGCTGGTCGTCACAGTTTGTTTAATCACTCCAGCAGAGACTGGTTGTTGTTTGGACATTTTATATCTACACTCATTCTGTCTGAACTGTCTGGTGGACTGCGCACGTGCTGATCCATAAAGGTGACTTCAGGTAAATTGGGACACATTTTCCCATTAGGATGATCCATTAGGTAAAGCATCATCCATGAGATAAAGAAATTAATATTGTTGTTATCAGGATATTATTAACTTGTTAATCAGCTATCATTTCCCACTGATTTTAGGAATAAATTATGGGTAGGGTTAGCTTTAGGGGTAGGGATTGGGTTAAGGTTATATTTTTGGACAATAATGTTGATCCAGGATCATCAAAAGATGTTGATCCAGGAACATGTCTTACTTGGCAAAATCACGGCGACCCTATATTTTAATGATATTTCTCAAAAAAAAAAAAAAAAAAATTTAAAAAAAAAGAAGTTTTAATTTGCAACATGAATGCATCTATACACTTAAAATCCATCTTCAAATTAGCGACATCAAAATGTACAGTGTCTACTGAACTGGTCTGTGAAGGCAGTATATTGTGCATTGATATGCTCTGTCACTTGTCAAGCTGCCCTGCAATTAACATATGCAGAAACGATGTAGCTAAGTGCGTTCAGAGAGAGAGAGAGAGAGAGAGAGAGAGAGAGAGAGAAACATAATTCTGCACATTGCGCGACTCACGTGTAACAGTTTTTCTTGTAGGCTAATTCGCAAAATTGGTTATCGTGCACACAGTCACACAAGAAAATTATGGGTGACAATTAGTTGCACAAAGTGAGCAAAGTTAGTTACGATTCGCAATATCATTTGTTAATAAAAATTAGGCTAACTTAACGCACTAATGAATTGGAAAGACTATTACTTTCACGTGACATTCACATTACTTTAACTATTACATCAGCGAATACAGCATCACTAAATGGCACACAATGATGCTTTGCGAGATCTACACGCGAACAAATTCACGGCATCTCACCACAGCTGGTTATTGTTTTTCTTCCCTTCCTACTTACCTTTAGGCAAGAAGACTTTTGCTTCAGCGAAGGCAGTATCAGCACATTTATTCTGTAGAAAACAATATCCCAAGCGAGCCCTGTCCGTCAGTCTCTGGATCGCTGAGGAGTGACCGCGCTGTACTGCAGCTTCTCCAGTCACCGCGGCGCAGACCACTGGATAGGTTAAGAGTTACCACATCAGATCCCAGTGAGAGAGACAACTGTACTGAGCTGTGTTCTCGTGTGACACTTAGACGTTTTTGATTGCGTTGCTGTGTGTAAATTATTATTATTATTATTATTATTATTCATTTTTGATTGTTGCTTTCTGCTGTTTTTGCACAGGAGAAATGTGTTCTCTGAGGCAGCTAGCCTGAAGCTAATAAGCTACTGTATATTAGTGAGGACAACTAATAAATGCTTTTCTAACTAAGCTTCATGATACTCATCCCCTACATATAACCCTTGGTCACCCTCACCTGTTGACATTAGATCTATTCTAGAGCAAATTGTGTGCATTTTCGAGATTTTCTAATTGTGAGACGAACTTCACAGTATTTTTGTTATATTTTTAAAGACGTTAAAAAACATAAAAAATAAGTGGCTCTCACAAACAAAGCCATACATGCACAGACAAAAGGGAATAAACAAACAAACAAACAAACAAACAAACAAACAAACAAACAAACACAATCAGAAAACCTCATTAGCTGGTTGTATTATTGGTATTGGACAACTAATGAAACATAACTGGGAGCAGAAAAAAAGACATAAGTCCTGTCTTTGCAAATGTTGATTTACTGTAACCTTATTTATTTACACATTATAGAAATGTAGCCTAAGTAATTTTTCTTTACATACCAACAACGTCCCCTATTTATAAATATCTTATCCATGAAGATGTCTTCTCTGGCCTGTCCCCAGCAAGCCAGTGCATACTCAAATTAAAGGTTGATTTTTTTTTTTTTATATATTTTTTCGTGGACATAATATTTTATGTAGCTTTAGTAGCTTGAAGTTTCACTAAGTTGTCACTGTCCACCTGTTACATCATAATAGTCTTATTAATAGCTATTTAAAAAAGTGTTTGACCCCTTAACTCAAAGGTAACTAAATAGATCTATGATAAAATATTAGTTATTTCAAGTTAAAAACAAAATACAGTTAAGTGTACAACTGTGTAGCCAAATCACAGATCCGTTTAAAATTAAAATCCAAAGTTACATTGCCTCCTAATTAAAACGTGTTGGTTATACATATGAAACATATGAAGCGTTTCATATTTGGCGCTTTAATTGATGTAAATAAGCGCGTCAAAGATAACGCGCCGCCCACAAACGTGACATATTGCACAAATATAGGGGTGTATTGAAATAAGCGATATATTTCGTTTAATAAAAATACATAATATATATCCAAAAACGACCTGAAAAACAAAATAAATATTTAAGATAATAGAATTTATAATGTTATTCTTGTATTTTATATATTTACCAGTCGTAAATGCGTATAAAGGTATTGATCTCCCCCCACGAAAGACATGTAAGGGTCCGGAGCCCGCCGAATCCTCTTTGGCGCTTCTGTACCCTTTTCCTATGAGGCTGGATGTACGCTAATCTGACAGCCACATAATGCTTACTTTCTGCTGTAAAATTAATTAAACCAGTCATAAACAATGTCGGAAGACGCCTTAAAAGTACCGGAAGAGCTTTTCAAGGACGTGAAGTTCTATGTGGTGGGAGACATTGATCAGAAGGTACATTTAACAGAAATAGGCTATTCATTTAGCCTTTTGGCTAATAGTGGATACTGACTGGTGTTAGCATGAAGGCTAACCTACAGCATCTCTCATAACATGGTGAAACTAGGGGATACCTGTGGACACATTGTATTGAATATTATTCTTGAATACAATCGGCTTTATTTAATCATGTCGTTCCCTTTTGTATGTGTGGTGACTTTATCTGCTGTTGGCGAAAGTCCTGTCTTCAGTATGTTAACGTTAGCCGTTATCAGTGACAACAATGCGACACCTCTCGCGTTGGACTCATCTTTTGAGTTGTGTTAGTGATATATCTAATGATCCTGTGTGTAATCAGTTTGTGTCAACGGTAGCTTGTATCTTAAATAGGAATTCGAAAAAACGTTAGCATATGTAGCCCTCCTTTATGTGTTTATCATAGTGTCTTTTGGCTTTATTATGGATTCTCAGTTGACTTATTGAGATTTGTGTAGTTTTTAATGTATATTTACATTACATTCTTGAGTGATTTTTGTATACAGTTCCTGGTACATCAATTAAGAGCTAGCAGCAAACAGATACTGTTTTATTTTATAAATTGACTGTTGTTGATCGATTGCTGACATTTGCTGATAGGTTGTACAACTTCTGAAAGCTGGGAAAGGAAAAGAAGTGTCTTACAATGCCCTCGCAACCCACATTATAGCAGAAGATGGGGATAATCCAGAAGTCGGGGAATCCAGAGAGGTCTTTGACTTGCCTGTTGTGAAGGTAAACACACATAATATAGCACTTGAGGGTTTGAAAGCATTTACTGTTGGCAACAATTTAGGCTGATCTTCTGCCTGTATTAGATGTGATCACTTACTGTTACTAATGAAAATGTGCTGAAGTGTTTAACATTGACAATGCTTTCTGTTTTAGCCGAGCTGGGTGATCCTGTCTGTCAAATGTGGAGACCTGCTACCGTATCCTTTCATGATTAATGGGTTTGAAAGTCTACAGTTGTGATGTTGTTTTTGCACCCGACATGTCACACATCAACTTAATGCAACTTTGCAACTGTTGACTAGTTAAAGATAAATAGCATACTATTCAGATGTTCATTTAGCTTGACTGTTAATCAATCAGAGTTACAGGATTTTCCCCAGAGTCAGGACAAGTGTTCTTTGGTGTTACAGCTTGTCTGCCACATGTAAGTTGTACCTGTGATCTGTCATTTTCAGGCCGCATGGATTAATTTTAGTATTTACCAGTCTTGTTATTTTTATAGCTGTCAGAGGATCTCAACACACTTTGGGCCTTTATTACATTCTATGGAGGTGACTGTCAGCTCCACTTCAACAAGAAGTGCACACATCTGGTTGTGCCTGAACCGAAGGGGGTAAGCACATGTCTGTAGTCTTGTCTTAATACATATAATCAAATGTTTACTAATGGTAGCTGGATGTCAGTCATTTTAGGCTATTGTGTTTTTATTAATTTTGAATGCATAGTGCACCATAAGGCATTGTGCATCAATACAATGTCTTACGGTCCACTTTCTCTCCAAAGTAAAGTGGGGGAGCTGTGTGAGATCCAGCTGCTCAGTTAAAGTTTACGACTAATAGAGTGCCTTTAACAGCTGCTATCTGGAAGACTCTGTCTAGGTTTACGTCTGTGGGTTGTTTGCTATTGGATCAGTTTAGAGATGGAGCTGGATTGGTGGTCTTGTTTTATTGGCTCTGTTTTTGAGGTCTGAGTGCTGTATTCAAAAAAGGGTCAGTTTTATACCCACCATCTTAACCGCCTTAGTTTTCAAAGCCTGACTTTTATAGGCTACTCTTAGTAACCAAACAAATGTCATTGGTATTATCTAGTGAGCATGCAGAAACCTTTCTGATTTAACTATTAATATTGAGAAAAATCCTGTGTACTTTAACAGATATAATGAAAATATATATAACCACTTCAGTGAACGGTGATAAAGTTGTGGATTTTTCAGTATGGATTAATGTATCTGTCAAGCACAAAATATTTTATCACTGTCATGCTGTAACGTAAGGCTGCAATTTTCCTGATAAAAATTATGTTAGTCATTTAAATTATTATTATTATTATTAATAGTAATAGTAATAATAAAAAAAAGCTCCAGGTTTGCTTTGTTTGTTTGTAGGGGTGCACAATTTAGCCAAAAATGTTTTTATAGTTATATGATTATATAATAATAGTAAAATTAAATTAGTATTAATATTAAAAAAATGTGTACTATTACTATTTTAATATTTCACTGTAAAATAAAATTGAATATATAATATTTGTTTATTAATTAACTAATTTATTATTATTTTTTACAGTACAGCTGTATTTTATTTTAATTTTAATTTTGGTGGAAAACAGCATGGAGCTCTTAAAGCTTCACTTTTGTTGACAACGGTCCATTTATAAGAGATTCTCTTTACAAGTTTGGGAAGATGGTTGGCATATTTTTTTTGTTCCCAAATGCATATTATAAGCAACCCAATCTTGTTGCACATGCAGAAATTATTTAATCTGGAGTAGCATTTACTATGAACCACAGCACATATATTTATTTAATTAAATTGCAGCCTTTGTGATTTGATAATCACACTGGGCCATATTGCAATCTTGGTTTTATTTAGATTAGTGTAATTTGTTTCTCATTTGGGTTTTTCTGTCTCTTCCAGGCCAAGTATGAATGTGCTTTGCGGCATAGCAACATTAAGGTAGTAACTCCAGAATGGATTTTGGACTCAGTAAAAGAAAAGAACAGGAAGGATGAGACTCTGTATCACCCACGTCTTACAGTATATGAGGAACCAGAAGAGGAAGGCAGTGAGTATGAAAATGAAAGGAGCTCACGTTCTGAAGGCAGCTACAGTGACAGACGCTCACCTCACAGCCGACGGTCCAGCCCTACATCTTCCCGTGATGCTTCGCCAGTAGGCAGGCGTAGTCGTTCACCCTCACCGAAACATGAGCGCAAATCAGAGTTGATGTTTGATGACTCTGATGACTCGTCCCCTGAGAAGGAGGACTGCAACCTGAACTGGACTCCAGCTGAGGTGCCACAGCCTGGCCCCGCCAAGCGTCGAATACAGCCTGGAAAAGAAACAGGTTTGATCAATCTCTGTGCCAATGTCCCACCTGTACCTGGAGGCTTTGGGCCGCCAGATGCTCGGCTGGTCGGCGCAGGTGGAGGTGTGCCTATAGGGCCTATAGGGGTGGAGAGATCAGATGTCATTGGTGGATGGAATCCGGCTGCTCGGACTCTGAGGAACATTACTAACAACACGGACAAGCAACAGGCCTCACGACCCTCCAACGTGGCACATGTAAGGAGTTTGATTTTGAATGTAACTTATATAGAAATAGAAATTCTCCTCAATTTATCATGTAAACAGGGCTGGTTCTATGACTAGTTTTAACATGTGACAATAGAGATGTGTCCACTGGTAGAAATTCTGGCATGTTCTCTACTGTTCAAAAGTTTAGGTTTGTTAAAAAAAAAAAAAAATGAAATTGAAATAAGTTTTTTGAAATCTTAATTAATGTATCAAAAAAATACAATAAAAACAATAAAATTATGAAATATTACAGTTTAAAATAACCTTTTTAATATATTTTAAAATGTAGTTTATTCCTGTGATGGTAAAGCTGGATTATTTATATATTTATTTATTCTTTAACTTCAGATCCTTCAGAGTATTTCGCCCTCCTCTAAAGGTGTGGTGGAGCACCTGGGAAATCAAGGCCAGGCTGGTGTTCCCAACCAGCTTCTGTTAAATCCAGTTAAGACCCCGCAGCAACTACCACCTGAAGCACAGCAGCAGTTAATGCAGCAGCCACAGATACATCAGCTACCACAACAGCAACAACAGCACCCGCAACAGATGGCACAACAGCATCCTATGATGCTGCCACAGGTCATGCAGATGCACCACCATCAGCAGCAGCAACCACAACAGCAGCAGCAGCAGCAGCCGCAGCCGCAACCGCAACCGCAGCCACAGCAAGGGTTCCCTCAAATGCCTCAGCAGTCCCATCAGTTCTTACAGCAGCAGATGCATCAGCAGATGTATGCACAACAGCAGCAGCAACAGCAACAACAACACACATTCCCACAGCAACAAATTCGACCACAGCAGCTCCCGAGGCCACCCTTGCAGCAACAACATGCATTGCAGCAACAGTTGCAGCAGTTACAACAGCAGCATAGGCTTCAGTTGCAGTTACAACAACAGCAGCAGCAGCAGCAACAACAGCAGCAGCAACAACAACAGCAGCAAAACCAGCAGCAGATGCACCAACAGCATTTGCAGCAGCAACAACATTTCTTACAACAGCAACTCCAACAGCAGCACATGCAACAGCTGCAACAACAGCAGCAGCAAATGCAACAGCAGCATCTGCAGAACCAGCAGTCTCTGCAACATCAAAACCAGCAGGTTACTCCACATCAGACTCCGACCATGCTGCAACCTCCAGTTTTGCCTGCACAACTGCACCAGCTGTTCGGGCATGAGCCAGGCCAAGACAGTAAGTGCAGTGGCTGCTGCTTTGCGATGACACACAGGCGCACACAATACAAATAGTTTGTTTTTGTTACTGAGATGTATGCAGAGTCTTACCAATTTCAGCTAACTAAAACAGTGATTTCCCACAAATGGATTGACTTTACGTTGGAGTTACGTTGATTTTGCTTTCTCACACAACTTTTCTGAGTTGGCTTTTGTTTGAATATGCTGCGGCCGGCAGGCATGGCAGATCCACCATCATCACTGCCAGGGATGTGTACGTACGTGTGGGGCGGAGTTGTCAAAATAGGGGCGAGGTCCTGTTAGAGTATGGGCGTGTTTGTTTTGGTGCTTTCAAATATCAACATCGTTTGGCAAAAATTGCTTAGTTAAACTAGTTTAAAGCCAGATGAAACAGCGCTGACAAACAGGAGGAACACTGTGTGCAACAAGACAGTCAGAAGGCTTTTCAGTCTACAAATCGCCATCATTTACTATGGATTTACTGTGGTAACACTAACTGCACCATGGTATTGTGGCAGAAATGTGGGATATTCATATATCGAATTAGATTATATTATTAAACCACACTTACAGCACCTCAATACCATGGTAAAAATGTAATCATGTACCTATGGTTTCTAGCATAGGTTTCTAGTATGGCTGAGCACCAATGGGAAAAACTCAAGATATTTTTTATTCACTATCATATTGGCAAAACAGATCTGGCAAACTATACAGTGCATATTTGTTTTTATGCTCTGGAAAGCATCAAAATTTTCTATTTACATTGCGTTTTTTTGCAGTGTTGAGCATTGTAGCCAATCACAGACATACCTGTTGATTTCTTGAACACAATTGCCAATCAGAGGCGTTTAAGTTAGAATCCATTCACCACACCCACTGACAGATACATAAATCTCCACTTATGGTCTCTAGATATTTGTATGAAAAACAGTAGTCTAAATACATTTAGTATAAATGCATAAACGCTATAGCTTAATCAAAAATAGATTTCATTACATGTTTTAATACATTTAAAAAATTTCTATTTTAAACTTAGTTATCATGATTGAAATGTATTCTACTATGGAAGACCTATGGTTAATTTTAATAAAATTCAAATTGACATATTAATTACATTTTACCATATAAAAATTAGGTTGTTACAATTTTTACAGAAGTTACTGTTTTTGATAATAACATAAATTTACATCTGTATCCTAACTTAAGCTACTAATACTATCAACTCAAGCTACTGTCAAATGTGCATTTCTAAGATACAAAAAAATGTAATATTATTATTGCAGCCTGCACTGCAAACTGCTTAAGATACACATCATCAAAGTCAGGCAACACAAGACACACGTTTCATGATTTGAAACATTATCACTCATTAAAACATGCAGAACCTAAAAAGTTTTTTTAAGATATTTATTTTGTTAAAGAAAAATGACTGGAAAAGTGTAAAGAATTCAAAAATGTGAACGACTTTCACTTAGGAGCAAAAATCTGCCTTTAAACTCGAAATAAATAAATATTCAAAATTTATCGTGATAATTATATATATTGCGATATCGACTGATATGAAAAATGTTATCATGATAATTATTTTGGCCATATCGCCCAGCCCTACTTACAAGATGCCAGGGGAATTTAACATCATTTTTTTTTTTTCAGTCCCTGAAGAGGGATTCCTGGTTGGCTGTATCTTTGCAATTGCTGACTATCCAGAACAGATGGCTGATAAACAGTTACTGGCCACATGGAAAAGGGTAAGTGACTCCACCGCACCTCAGCTAATAGTTATTAGTCACTAGAATTAGTCACTCCAAAAAAAGGTGTTTTTTTCCTCCCATACTTATACTTTAAGACCAAATTTAGGTCCAGTGTTTAAAAGACACTTAGAGCAGTGGTTCTCATCCAGGGCCTCAAGATTACTTAAAATAAGACAAAATGTGCATGAAAATAAGCAAAACAACTAAATAGCAAGATATTTCTAATTTTATATAATAGAAAATGTGTTTTTTTTTTAGTTACTTTTTTTCCCTTCGAAGTACCAGGATTTCCGTTGTCTTAAAAAAAATATATATGAGCTAACCTAATTTAAAAATTTTAGACCTGGAAACGTCATGTAAATATTTTTTTTCTTATAATACTTCAAGTATCAGTATATAAATACTTGTATAAATTGAAGTATCAGGAAAATTAATGAATTTTGTGAAGTGAAAATTATGGGTTGTGACTATATTATGTGACAAACACATTATGAAATATTATGTTAGAATATCAGTTCTGAAAAGTGCATCTCTGAAATCCACCTCTCATTTGAACATCCGTTTAGGTTTTTTTTCCTGACAAAATGGAATTAAGACATTGTTATTTTGCACACAGATCATTCAGGCAAATGGAGGAACTGTGGACTCTGCTCTCAGCCGCTGTACTCATTTACTTTGTGAGAGTCAAGGCAGCAATACCTATGTCCAGGTAAACATAAAAGCTTGTTTTGAAAAGAAGCTTACATTATACATTATCCTTGCTGTCTGTTAAACTGCATAGTGGTTTAATTGGTGGGAAAATGTCCTGAATGTTATGTATGCTTTTTTTTTAGGCTGCTCTCAGTCGTGACATTTACTAATGATCTGTTATTAAACCCTTTTTCCTGTACCAGGCTTTGAGAGAGGGAAAGCGTTGTGTGACGGCTCACTGGCTTAACACTGTTCTCAAGAAGAAGAGGATGGTTCCCCCCCACAGGACCCTTCATCTTCCCTACAGCTTCCCTCCAGGGGCCAAGCCCTGCTCGCAGCATGTAAGAACCAGTCCTTTCTGTTCAGTGGCTGTGTTCAGTAGTGCAATGTCTTATAAAATTAGGGCTTGGTGAAAGTATCAATATTGTCAGTATTCATTAGAACAATCTAGGGCTGGACGATATGGCCAAAATTTATATCACGATATATTTCTTAATTTCGGTCGATACGATATAATTCCGATATCGATATGAACACTATAAAAAGCCTCGTAAAAACTGCCAAGAAAGCCCACAACAGATGTCAGTGTATATAAATTTATGAAAAATGAATTTGCCAAGTCTGACACCTCATTTAAAACCATTTAATATTTTTTGAAAAAAAAAAAAAACATTATTTTTTGTATTTAGCCTTCATACAAACAATAAATGTGAAATCACTGTCAAAAAATCATTTCAGTCTCACCTAATTAAAATTAATATCTTTAACTTCAAATTGTAGGCTAATATATATACTACCAGTCAAAAGCTTTTGAACAGTAAGATTTTTAATGTTTTTAAAGAATTCTCTTCTGCTCACCAAGCCTGCATTTATTTGATCCAAAATACCGCAAGAAAAGTAACATTTTGAAATATTTTTTACTATTTAAAATAACTGTTTTATATTTGTAAATATTTTAAAAATGTAATTTATTCCTGTGATTTCAAAGCTATATTTTTAGCATCATTACTCTGATTACATGATCCTTCAGAAATCATTCTTATATTCTGATTTGCTGCTCAAAAATAATTTGTTGAAATCAGCTGAGTAGGTTTCTTGATGAATAGAAAGTTTAGAAGAACATTTATTTGAAATATAATCACTTTTGATCAATTTAAAAAGCATCTCTGCTAAATAAAAATTTCAATAATTTCTTTCCAAAAAAAGAAAGAAAGAAATAATGCTGACTTAAAGCTTTTGAATGGAATAGTGTAATCAAATCAAATGTAATCAAAATGTAATGTTACAAAAGCTTTGTTTCAGATACATGCTGATCTTTGGATCTTTCTATTCATCAAAGAATCCTGAAAAAAAGTACTCAACTCTCTTAAATATTGATAATCAGCAAATCAGCATAATAGAATGATTTCTGAAGATCATGTCAAGACTGGAGTAATGATGCTGAAAATTCAGCTTTGATCACAGGAATAAACTACATTTTAAAATAAAACAGTTATTTTAAATAGTAAAAATATTTCAAAATTTAACTGTTTTTGCAGTACTTTGGATATAGATTGAAACAAATGTGCTTTAGTCAGTATAAAGAGTATGAAGAGCATAGACGTTGGAACAGGGGGGGCTGGGGGGGGGGCGGCCGGTCACCTCCCCCCTCCCCCTTTCCCCACCCCTCTCGGGGTCAGGCAGCTTTTTGTTGGAGGTTTGTTCGTTGTTTTTGTTTTCCGTTGTTTTATATATATATATATATATATATATATATATATATATATATATAGTTTTTATTTATATAATATATATATATATATACAGAATCTGAATTAAAATGTGTTTGATTTAAGCCTACAATTCAAAAATTTTTGTCAGAAAATGTATTGTTTTTTAAGCCTTTCGCACGTACGATCACACAAGTGTAATCAGTCTAGGCTGGTCCCTGGAGCGTACGATCAAGTGCATCACATGATCAACTGCTAAATTCAAATGTAGAATTTAGCCAGACACAGGCGGGCTCAGAGCTGTCATATATCACAACTTTTCAGTGTTTTCAACCACATACTGTTTATTTTAGGTTTCAAACATATAAATTCACATAAGTACTAAAAAAAACAATACATTTAGAGTTTGTAAAATACACACTGATGTCTATGGAAGAGGTAATAATAATCCTTTCCATTATAATTCGACACGTTTTATTCATATCAGATACACATTGTGTAAGTAACTTCAATGTTTACTCCATTCTATTCCCAGTTCACCAGCCACTTACTTTTAAGTATTTCGGGAGAAGTGGATGAATTCACGTGTTGTAAACATAGAGGTTGTAAATCCAACAGATCCGATTCTCTGAACTGCGTCTGCGGCACAAACTAACACGGCGGCGCCCATCGCGCATACAGCTCAACTAACGCGATCGTTGTTTAAACAACAATATACTTCCACTTTCATGTATTTGACAATCGGAATATCAGATATTTCATGCCATAGCTAACACATTTGTGAATATTCTGAATAAAAAAGGAAAAATGACATAAAAGCAGATCATCATTCATTCAGCGCTGTTGCTGCTGCGGTGGTGTGTCACGTGACAAGCAATGACGCGTCACCATGGAAACGCCCCCCCCCCCTCTCACAATATAGTTCCCCACGTCCCTGATGAAGAGTGCTCTTGAGTTGCTGCAGGAAAAAAAAAAGCATGTTGCTGGAGCCGGGCTTAAATGCAAACTGATTGTCTGCCAGCAGGAGGCGCTGTGAGAGTGGTAGACCCAGCGGTTTCTCCAGTAACGGCTATAATCAAAGGAGCTGCGCTTATGAACGCTTCTTTATCAGTTAAAATGAAAATGCCTTCGAAACTTTTCTGAAAAACCACCCGCGACGTGTTTTTGATTTTGAAACGTGCAGTGCTCATGTTTATTCAACGAAATCAAACACCACAAATAAATCAATGTATGGGAAATACTGATAATGTATATCGAAATATCGAAAATGTGTTTAAAAATCATATCACCGTTATTGAAAAAAATTATATCGCGATTAGGGATATGCCGGTATCAAATTTTCATGTTGCGATTAATTGATCATGTTTTACCACGGTATGCGGTATTATCACGGTATTGAAATTAAGTTTTAAAAAAGTGGTCATAATACAGTATAACAGGTCAGATAACTTTTTTCTTATAACAAAAATAACTGAACATTTAAATGCAAAAAAGCAATACAAAAAATATATTTAAAGTTAAAAAATTTTACACCGATTAAAGTGCAAAAGAACTTTAAAGACCCATTAGGTATCACTTTACAATAAGACCTCATTAGTTAACCTTAGTTAATGCATCAACATTCACAATGAGCAATAGCTACATTTGCTACAGAAGTTACTAATCTTTGTTAAGAAATACAAGTCTTAGCTCATGTTAGCTCATTAAATAACACAGTTGCAACTTTCGATTTTAACAATGTGTTATTAAATATTGGAATACCTAAGATTAATGAATGTTCATAAGAATTTTTTCATTGGCAGTTTATTAACTAATGAAGCCCTAATGTAAAGTGTTAATGAACAATAAAGAATCAAAACACTTTCAAACAATATCTAGGACATGTTATAGTCCAGATTAAAATGCAAAAAAAAATTATGGAAATATATAAATATTATTTAAAAGTTAATAAACTATCATCCGCTTTTATTAATGGGGTTTCCAGGGTAAGGGCTGCAGTTTCTGCAGTTTAGCGCCATCTGCTGTCAGAGAGTGAATGTGCTTTCATTCAGAGTGTCTCTCACGTGTTCCTCCATGTGCTTCCCGTGCATGCTTGTTTACATCAGAGTTCACACGGGTCTTTAAAGCAGCATAGAAACGATGTTGTGCATTTTGACCAGTTGATGGGAAAAGTATTCTTAAAATGCATTTCAAATTCGGAATAATTTGTAATATATAATTATTCTCGGTATTTGGAAGTGCCCACGATAACAATACCGTGCATATTCATTACCGCGATATATAGCATTACCGAATACCGGCACAAGTCTAATCGCGATACATATTGATATTGAATTATTGTCCAGCCCTAGAACAATCCAGTTTTCATGAGAACAATTATTTTAAACCTGCTTGCCATTGGATGAGAGGAAATTATTATTATTGCTGTTGTTATAATTAAAAATCAGGACATGATTTTTAAATAATCCTAATATTTTATTATTATTTAATGATGGTAATTACCTGATTTTAAATAATCACAATATTTTATATAATAATACTTAAGTATTATTGATAATTATAACATTTTTGTCTAGGACATGAATGTTCACATTAGTGTGTGAAATATAGTTTAATTAAATCAATACAAAAACAGAATCAAATTCAATCTGCAAATACCCAATACCCAGCCCTATGTCAAAAATGTGCTGTTATCCAATTTATCATACATATGAGCTGTGTTGTACATGACTTTTAGTTTCGTTTTTGGATTTTGTGTTTGTTTTTTGTTGTAACAGATCATTTCTGTGACTGGATTCGTGGACAGTGATCGTGATGATTTGAAGCTCATGGCCTATCTAGCAGGAGCCCGATACACAGGCTATCTGTGTCGTAGCAACACTGTACTCATCTGTAAAGAGTAAGAACCAATGCAGTCACCAGTTGTTGCCGTTCTTTCAACTGGTAGTTCACTTCTGGAGGCTTTTTTCCTTCCACAAACTGTTAAAAGGTTCTTTCTTTAGTAAATCTAGAGTTTTTTTCTCACTATTACAGTTCATAGAGGTGTAGTAAACTGAACATTTGCAGCACATATTTGGATTTGTTTTTCTTTCAGTGATGATTATCAGTACTTTTTTTTTTTTTTTTTTAAATAAATCCCAATTCCCTTTTAAGGCAGTTATTACAGTTTTTACTTTAACAACTGAGCAAATATATTAAAAACAACAAATAACAGTAATTCTTTCATATCTTTCTGGTTGCTGAGTCTTGTTATTTATATGCAATGCCCTCTCTATCAATGCCATCAGACCGAGTGGGCTGAAATACGAGAAGGCAAAGGAGTGGAGGATCCCATGTGTGAACGCCCAATGGCTGTGCGACATCCTACTGGGGAACTTTGAAGCTCTACGGCAAATCCAGCACAGCAGATACTCCCAATTCAATTTGCCTGAACCACTGGCACCCAACCCTCATTTTGCGCACAATCTTCTGAGTAAGCTTTATTTCAAACTTCAGCAATGTCATTTTGAGTTATTACGATGCTATAGCTACCAAGATTTCCAAGCTATCAAGGAGGTAGAACATAACATGCTCTAATTTTTGGGGTCAGGTGCTTGGCGTATTCCTGTGAAGATCTCACCGGAGGCGTTGGCGGTGAGTGGGCTCTCACATGGAAACACTCTGATTGCTTGCTCTCTTGTTTGTGATGCTTGAGTCTTGCAGTGAATGTCCTCAGTGGATAGAGGTGTATCACAGTCATCTTTTTTTGTTGTCGCTTCACACAGAGCTTACGTCTGCAGCTGAAACAGAAACAGGCTGATGTTAGCTCGCAGCCGCCCAACAAGAGGCCCAAGTGAGTTCAAACCATTAAAGATTGTTGGAACTATAATTAGAGCTGTATGGTAGAATCCAGTTTGTGCTGTTTCTAGATCCAGTTCTTTCCACAATTTTCTGCTTTATCTCTCAATGTCTAAATTATAATTGAGTTTTGATGTGAATGTGAGTGCATTCATACAGCCAAGCATGCACAAAAACACATGCAAGCTAAAAAGATTAATCTTTATCCAGTGTCTGCTCTATTTCTCTCCAGGAGTTATGACTGATAAAAATTCGGTAACACTTGAGGTAGCAATTCTCACTATTAACTAGTTTCTTATTAGCTTGCATGTAACTAGCATATTGGCTGCTTATTAGTACTTATAAAGCACATATTAATGGGATACTCCACCCCAAAATGAAAATTTTGTCATTAATCACTTACCCCCATGTAGTTCCAAACCCATAAAAGCTTCGTTCATCTTCGGAACACAATTTAAGATATTTTGGATGCAAGACGAGAGGCCTGTGACTGTCCCATAGACTGCTAAGTAAGTTTCACTGTCAAGGTCCAGAAAAGTATGAAAGACATTGTTGGAATAGTCCATCTGCCATCAGTGGTCCAACCATAATGTTATGAAGCGACGAGAATACTTTTTGTAAGTGAAGAAAAAAAAAAAAAAAAAGACTTTATTCAACAATTCCTTTGTCAACAGTCTCCTCCACAAGGATGCGCTGTTTTTGTTCAAATCAAAGTTAAATACAAGTAGAAACAGCGCATCCTTGTGGCGCGGCTGATACAGAAGAGCATACGCAGCATGCGGTGATATGGAGAGACACAGAGGAGACTGTTGACAAAGGAATTGTCATCATAACATTATGGTTGAACCACTGATGGCAGATGGACTATTCTGATGATGTCTTTCATACTTTTCTGGACCTTGAAAGTGTAACTTGGCAGTCTATGATACATTAACAAACATCCAAACATTAAAACCAAAAAAGAACAAATTAATTATTTTAAAAAACAAACAGACACAAGTCACTTATGAACAAGTTCTTATTTTCAACAACAGACTGGCAGGAGAATTAAAATCTCCTGGAGGGCATACAAACATACATTGCCATATACAAAAAAAAAAAAAAAAAAGGATAAAACATTGAAGGCACATGTGTGTGCTGAGAAACCTGAATGTGCATGCTGTGGTGATGGTAATGAAATTTCCTTCATGCATATACAGTGCCCTCCATAAGTATTGGAACAGTAAAGACAAAATTGCTTTCACTGCTGTGGAGTCAAGACATTTGCAAATATGATTAAAAGATGAATATGTGACAAAGCTCGGAATGTCACATTTTATTATTAGGTCTTTCGATACATACATGTTTTACCAAATAAAAAGGATAGCACTTTTAGAGTTCATCGCACTATTTGATGTGAGCATAAGTATTGGAACAGTTGAATTTAAGGCAGATGTAAAAGATTAAAAGCTAATATTTAGTTGCAGATCCCTTGCATGGAATCAGAGCAGTGAGTCTGTGACTCCTAGACATCACCAGACTCTTGGTCTTATGCTTTGAAATGCTTTTCCCCAGCCTTTAATGCAACCAATTCCAACTGTTGCTTGTTTTCTCTTCAGCTGGTGAAATTAATGTTCAATCAGATTTAAATCTGGAGATTGATTTGGGCAATCTAAGACTTTACATTTCTTTGCCCTGATAAAGCCTGGCTGGGTGTTTTGGGTCATTGTCCTGGTCCAATATGAATTGCTTTCTAATGAGTTTGGTGGCATTTTCTTGAATATTGGTAGACAAGATGATTTTCATACATTAAGTCATAGTTAAAATAAAGAGGTCCTGTTCTAGAGACAGCCATGCATGCCCATGGCATGACACCACCTCCACCAAGCTTTACAGATGAGGTTGTATGCTTAGGATCATTTGCAGTTCCCTTTTTTCTCCACACTTTTGCTTTCCAATCACTTAGATAAAGGTTAATCTTTGTCTCATTGGTCTATCAACTCAGTTCCAAAACTACTGGCTCACATTTGTGAAGAATCTTGCCTTTCTATTTTTGGTGCTGATCAGAGGTTTGCATCTTGCTGTGTAGTTTCTGTAATTCTGTGTCAAATTCTCCTGCGGACTGCAGATTGACAGAGCATCACCTCAGCTTTCTGGTGGTTGTTGGTGATTTTACAGACATGTATTTTAGGGTTCATTTTCACAGCTTTTATGATTTGTCTGTCATCAACTACTGTTGTTTTTCTCAGCCGATCAGGTCGTCGTTGGTTGCTGATGTCGCCGGAAGTTTCCAAACTCTTGATTTCTCCATGCCCATTGTTTTTCCTATAGTTCTAATTGACTTCTTCTTTTCTTTCAGCATCCAAATTGCTTGCTTTTCTTTCAGAGACGGCTTCCTCGTCTGCATCCTGGTTTGTGTGTCATCATCGAATGCAAGACTTAGAATGCAGAAGCAATGGATATAACTGATAAGACACATTCCCTGCTTTTAATATCTGAAGAATTAATGCAACAGGACACAGCTGAACACTTAGAAAGACCTGTGAGGCAACTGTTCCAATACTTATGCTCACATCAGATAGGGAGATGAGACTCTATAAGTGCTGATCTTCTTAGCTTGTAAAACATCTTTGTGTTGAATCACCCAATAATAAAATGTGACATTATGTAGCTTTGTCTCATATTCATCTTTTAATCATATTTACAGATTTCTTGACTCCACAGCAAACAGAACAGTTTTGTCTTTACTGTTCCAATACTTATGGAGGGCACTGTACATACTTTGCATGTATGCATACTTTGGGCTTAAGTAGGTGACAAAAAGGATAAAAAATTAAATATTAAGAGTGTTATTAAGTACAATAAAAAAAAAAAGTAAGGAGAACTTTCCGGGCTGAATGCTAAAAAAATAACATTCTCTCTCCTTTTGAAGGTTAGAAGAGTTGCCAACACCTACTAAAAGCTTCCACCCGAGTCCACACCTTACGTGCTTTTCACAGGCTTCGAACCTCTGCAGGCTCAGCAGTACATAAAGGTAACTAAACGCATGCACACTTTTTGTAAGCAGCGGAGGTAAAAGTAATGACACTGACCATGTTTTAAGAAGTACCATAAAATGTCTCTAGTCACATTGTGTCTAGCTGGCAGCTCTGAAGGCTGCAGGAAATCTCTGAAAATGAACATGTTTGTAAAATGGTCATGAGCTCATTTCCTCTGAACTGTTGAAGAGCACCGAGAAATATATTGCTCCACTCAGATGCGCTTCAGTAAGTAACCCTCATGGTGTTCTGCTCGCCCTCCCCTAGATCCTTTTATCCTCTCTTTAATCATCTCTCTCTCTCCTCCTTGGCTCCAGAAATTGTATGATCTTGGAGGGGAAGTGGCTGACAGCTCTCAGAAGTGCACTCATCTGGTTGCTAACAAAGTGACAAGAACTGTGAAGTTCCTCACTGCTGTATCTGTAGTCAAGCACATAGTCACTACAGAATGGCTGGAGGAAAGCTGGAAAAGCCAGAAATTTGTGGGTGAGTCAGTATGAAATCTAATTTATGTTTCAATCGATTTTTACTGATGTGTGGACGCGCTGAGGAGCCTTGCTTCATATTCCAGCAAGAAATGTTTTGTGATTAAAAAATTAAATATTAATGTTATGTAATGAAAAATGGATTGGAATATAGTTGGTTCTTGAGTTTCCATTGAAATGGACAAGCAATCTCAACCCAGCTCCAACTTGGGTGTTAAGGTAATTCTTCTACCTATTAGGAATGTGCTGATGTGGAAATTTTCATCGGTACTGCAAATGTTTTGAGACTAGTACCAAGCTCACACTTGTCACAAGAAGACCAAGCTGTGACCCTGAAATATTTTAGGTTTGTTTAAAATATTTCAGATAGTTTGAAATGATATTAAATATTTCAAAACTGCTTTGAAATCTGACCACTTGTCAGGGTTGAGCACTGTCCCAGTGAGCAAGAAAACAGCCAACAACATAGAATGAAATTGCAAGAAAGATTCAAGATTTTTATTTGTCACATACATGGTTATATGGAGAGCATATGACCAGAAGTTAAATGTAATTCAGGTCTGCTCCATGGATAGTGCAATTATTAAAGAATACAAACACAAGAAAATTATATATAAATATGGTATGAAAAAGTAGGATAAAAAAAGAATAAAATAAATGCTTATAAAATAAAATGTGCAGGACAGTATACTGTAGACTTACTGTGCAAACAGGTTGTACAGGGTATTTACATAGCAGCAATAGAGGTAGTAAATAAAAATAAAAAATTATCGCAAATGCTATGTGCTAGTGACAATGTCAGTATGTTAAGTATCTTACTGATAATTAAGTGAAGTCATGTAGAAGTTAAGAGACTGAGTTTGAGTTTAGGAGCCTGATGGCGTGGGGGAAGAAGCTCCTCCTAAGTCTCAGTTTTTGCCATCAGGCTACAGAAGCGCTTACCAGATGGCAGTAAAATGAAAAGACATTTACCAGGGTGGTTAGAGTCCTTAATGATTTTAACAGCTCTGCTTTTGCACTGTTTGAGATAGACGTCCTGCAGAGAGGGGAGAGCAGACCCTGAGATGCACTCAGCTAAGCGCACAACTTTCTGCAGGGCTTTGCAGTCCTGACTGGAGCTGTTCCCATACCAGTCAATACACTTTCTATGGCCCCTGAATAGAAATTTTTCAGAATTGCTGGTGAACCCTGAATTTCCTCAGCTGTCGCTGATGGTTCATTCTTTGCCTGGCTTTATTAACCTGACTTTGGATGTGTGAAGTCCAAGTCAGGTCCTCGGAGATGTAGTTGAAGACTTGAAGCTGCTCACCCTCTCCACAGGGGTCCTGCTGATCATAAAAGGAGTATAGGGCCGCTCCTGTCTCTTCCTGAAGTCCACAATCAGCTCTTTAGTTTTACTCACATTCATAGAGAGACAATTGTCCTGGCATCATGATGTGAGTTTCTCTACCTCATCCAAGTATGCGGCTTCATTATTGTTGGAAATGAGGCCCAGAACCACAGTATCATCAGCAAATTTGATAATAGATGTGGAGCTGTGGGAAGACACGCAGTCATGTGTGTAGAGAGAGTAGAGCAGGGGACTCAGGACACAGCCCTGTGGGGCTCCTACGTTCAGAGTGATGGAGCTGGAGATGAACTGGCCTACTTTTACCACTTGAGGTCTACCGGTGAGGAAATCAAGAATCCAGTTGCAGAGTGAAGAATTCAGGCCGAGGTCCATGAGTTAGCTAGCTTGATGGGGACTATAGTATTGAAAGCTGAGCTATAGTTGATGAATAGCAGCCTTACATAGTTCCTGTTATTGCTGTCAATGTGCTTGAGGGAAGAGTGCAGGACGTGAGAGAAGGCATCTTCAGTAGATCTGTTGGGGCGATAAGCAAACTGAAGAGGGTCCAAAGTATCAGGGATGGAGGAGCAAATGTTGTTTTTTATAAGTTTCTCAAAGACCTTCATGACTATTTACGTGAGGGCAACTGGACGATAGTCATTCAGGCAAAAGGGGTTATTGTTCTTAGGCACAGGGATGATGACAGATTTTTTGAAGGAGGTGGGAACCACCGAGGTAGCAGGGGACTCATTAAAAACAGATGTAAACAAACCAGCGAGCTGATCAGCACAGGACCTCAGAACACGGCCAGAAATCCCATCCGGACCTGCTGCTTTCTTGACCTTCACTCGCTTTAGAGCCCTCCCAACCTCGTCCTCCGACACGGTGATCACATGATTATCGCTGCTCTGACTGCTGCTTCCTGACGCGCTGATCGGCAGACTCGCGCTGCCTCGGTTGCATTCAAAACGGCCGTAGAAAGAGTTTAACTCATCAGCCAGCGACGGGTCTGCTCTCACAGCTGCAGAGGATTTATTTCCAAAGGCACAGATGGTTCTTAGTCCTTGCCACATGCGTCGGGAGTCATTTAGCTGGAAATGCGACTCTATGCGTTCCCTGTATCTGTGTTTGGCAGCTTTTACTGCCCGTCGGAGATCATAGCACAATGTTTTGTACTCATGTTCCCCGACATAATTTTTCTGAAATTAATTGTGATTAATTCCACCTAACATTAAAGTTTTTAAATATACTTATATTGCAATAATTTTACATTCAATCTTCAAATTAATGTAAAAACACATGAACACATGTTTAATGGCGTCTTTTTATGACCGAAGGCGAGTATCACTGATACCTATACTACACAAACCTTTCATTAAAATTTCCCCCTGATTCTGTAACGAAGCACTGTTGTGTGTTGCACATAGACCAAAAATTTAAATTACAACAATATTTACTTAACAAAAACACAAGCAAAAAAGACTTTCTTCTTTCAGACGAATGTAATCGTGATTTACTTAACCTCAAGCCATGTGTATATGACTTTCTTCTTTCAGACAAATGTAATCTGACTTATATTACAAAAAATATCTTGGCTCTTCCAAACTTTATAATGGCAGTGAAAGATGGTCAAGATTTTGAAGGCCAAAAAAGTGTGTCCATCCATCATAAAAAGTACTCCACATGGCTCCGGGGGGTTAATAAAAGCGCAAGCACATTTAGGAACCCTTCTATGTAAATTGGTATAAAAAATGTCTATTTCTCCTTGTATTTTAAAAACTAATTTATTCCGGATGTTCAAAATTCCGGAAAGAATTTTGGAATCATCAGTCTTGTAGTGTATTTGCCATAAGCTCTGGTTTAGAATGTTGCAACTAATTTACAACAAATGGGGCAAAATAGGGCATGTTATGATCTGCTTCCAGTAATTTCAATCACACCAGTGGCTGTAATTTAAAGGTATATTTGACCCAAAGATGAAAGTGTGTAATTTACTCCCTTGTCGTTCCAAACCTGTATGATTTTCTTCTGTGGAACATAAAAAAAAATCCGAGGAATTACATTACATTTTGAAATCATTGGTCACCAAAACTGTTTGGTTGCCAACATTTTTCTGCATTTTCTGCAATATGTTCTGCAGAAGAAAGTCATACAGGTTTGGAACAACGTGGTAAAGTATCCCTTTAAGAACATTATATCAGTAGATACAGCTGTATTGCACATCCCTAATTTGTCCTAATTTGATTTGTTTGTCTTTGTGTTTGCAGATGAGCAGAACTACATGCTGCGAGATGCAGAGGCAGAGGTCCTGTTCTGTTTCAGTCTGGAGGAGTCACTGAAGAGAGCTCATGCGGCTCCACTCTTCAAGGTTAGGAGCTTTGGGATATTTAGTGTCCATCCACTCTTATCACTTTCCCACTTTAGTGTGTGTACTTTCACTCAAACAGACTTGTTTATTTGACTGTGCAGAACAATAGGCTAAACAACTATGTGTCTCTGCACTGACATGTGGCCTAATTGGATATCACAGGGAAGCATGTGTTCAGTTGTCTCACGCTTCTTGTGCAGGGGAAGTATTTCTATATAACTCCAGGAATCTGTCCGAGCCTCAGCACAATGAAAGTTATAGTGGAGAGTGCCGGAGGGAAATTGCTGTCCAAACAGCCCTCCTACCGCAAGATCATGGAGCACAAGCAAAACAAGGTACCCTAATCAGATCCCCAATACTGAGGCGTGAGGGGCTGCTGTATTGGTGAGGATGCTGTGCCAGACTCGACTTGCTCACTTAATGAACATCTATTTACAGCCAACTCAGCTGCTCTTTGGATTTTGTGCTCTTTTTGTTTTGTTTGATGATTGGAAGAATTACTCTGAGTCACAATGTGAATTCAAAGTACCATTTAAGGGGAGTTATGTTAGTAAATAAACAAGGATGCACTACACTTTATTTATTGCCATGACATGTAGGCTACAATATATAATACTTAATACACACTACAGTTTAAACTTTTGAAGGCAGTAAAATTTAGCTTTTGAAAAATCACTGCTCTTCAGCAAGGACACATTAAATTGATCAAAACTGAAAGTAAAGACATTCACAACTACAGAATAACATAGTTACATAGTCACATAATTACATAGTAATAGAAGAATTCTATTTCAAATACATGCTATTATTTTGAATTCTATGTTCATCGAAGAATCCTGAAAAAACAGTAAGCAGCTCAACTGCAGGGTTCCCACGGGTCCTTAAAAAGTCTTAAATTAAGTTGTATCACATTTAAGGCCATAAAAATTCTGGTCTTTAAAGGACGGAAAGCCCAGAATTGTGATATGGCTTAGAGTGATACTTATTCTTCAATAATAAAATAAAATAATTTCATTAAATAAACATGAGCACTGCAAGTTTTAAAGTCTGGTGCTGCATTGCTTTGTGTTCTGCTGTTACCTGAAAACAGGGATATTTCTGCTGTTCAAAAAGCGCCTCCTGCTGGCAGAGAATGTACATAGGCGGTATAAATTAGTGAGTTTATTAGTACATTAATAAATTTGAAATAATTTGAATAAAAATACTAGTTTACAACATCCAGCAGCACAATGAACTGTTTTGCACAGCTAAATAGACTATGGAGATTGCTGACATCACCTCACGCAAACAAGTTCATGCCAGCTCTTACATATGAATAGTTTCCATGGATCTAGTCTTTGCAACTGTTTGTTTGATGTTTGAATTAGGTCTCCTCTGTTGCAATAGAACTGGCTAGATGGCGCTGTCACAAAAAAAAAGGGTCCTAGTAGAAATGCAGTGCTGAAACTGCAGCCTCTGGTATTGCAGGAACACAGTATTGGGGTTGTTTTTGTGAAAATGTGAAAATCAACCCATGTTTTTACCTTGCAAACATGCAGAGCTTTAAATGTGAACTGGTGGATCGATAAGAAGATAATGCATTATAAAAATCTAAACAATAAAATGCATTTATATGTTATTTAATTAATATAATAATTTATTGATAATAATTGTTTAAATATAATAATTAATACTTTTGACTCATCCATTTTATAAAAATGGTTTAAAGGCTGTAATGTGAAATGCATCATTTTATAAAACTTTTTGTTTTTGTGAAAACTTGTCTGCACTGTAAATCATGTATTTTTCAGTCATTTTACAGTTTAATACGTAACTATAGACATTGCCATACCCCACTGATGGTATTAATTTTGGTATTTGTGCAGGTTTTAAAAATCCTGCAGAAACCCTGCAACTGTTGGTCTGTAACAACAACACAAGCTGGATGACATTTAAGCAATCAAGAATCATTCATGATAAATCCACTTTCAGCACAAAGGCTGCCATAAATAAAAAAAAAGCAGTGTACATAACATTAATTAATTGTTATTATTATTAATTAAATATTCATCAAAGAATACTGAATAAAAAGTATCACAGTTTCCACAGAAATATTAAGCAGCAAAACTGCTTTTAACATTGATAATATAAGAAATGTTTCTTGAGCACCCAAACATTTAAAATTAATTAATTTGAAATGTATTGAAATTAGTTAAAATTGTAATAATATTTCACAACATTATTGTTTTTACTGTTTTTAAGTTCGCAAAATATACTTTTCAAAAACACTGGAAAAAAAAAAGTACCAACTCCAAACTTTTGAATGGCAGTGTATAATTAATAGATGCAGTAATTATTTTTTCTAAGTTATTATAAGGTGTTACCAAGTGTTCTTTGACACATTTGTCATAAAATGGTGTTTGTCTGTCTAATAGGAACTGACACTTGAGTTTCCATGTTTGTTCTAGAATTTACCCGAGATCATTTTAATAACCAGTGAAAATGACTCCCATCTTTGTCGAGAGTACTTCCTGAAGAACATCGGTAAGATGGCATATCTTTCATGTCCAGTTTTCACCTCAACATTTACATTTCTCACTGTATAATACTGTATATAGCCACTGTAATAGGAAAATGTAGCATGTTCACACATTTCAACCAGCCATCAGTCAAGCACAATCTAATGATTTTTTGATGTTTTATTTCAGATGTTTACACTGCTGAGCTCATACTGACGGGGGTGTTGACTCAGACCTTGGATTATGAATCATATCCTTTTAAAATACATGCAAGATTTAACAGACACATAAAAAACAATCACTTTTGAATAATTTCTGAATCAACTGACATCAGTGATGTCAGACTTGAAATGAACCAAGTTACATTACTGATGTTCATATGACAGCATTTTGTTACATATTTTAAGCTTTTTTGTAAAAAAAAAACAGGGTTACCACGCTTCTTGAAAGTACTTGAATATCAGACACATGGATTCAAGGCCTGGAAAGTACTTGAAAACAAATATAAGTCCTTGAAAGTGCTTGAATTAAATTTGAAATAAATTTTGCTTAGTAGAATAGTGTTATTTCAAAAATGATCCTATATACGCTGTCAAAGACAAAACTAAACAGCGCTAATGATTGGGGGTTGAGATGGGGTAGCGCAAGAAAAAAAACTTAGCATGTGAGCTGATGCACAGCCCTGCTTGAACCAATGGAGAAGCAGTGCATTTGCGATTGAAAATTACTGCGTGTGACTATGAAAAAAAAAATGTTTAGGAGCAGCAGTGTGACTGACCCGATCAGCATATTTGTGTTTACGCTCAGGGGAGCTTCAAAGGTTTCTAACTTATTTACAACGTGTGCTGAGTTCTTCAATCTCACGAATCCTCTCATTTATAGCAAACAGTGTTGACAGGGCGTAAATAAGAGATTCATTGTGCAGTGTAGGGAGCTTTGCCGATTATAATGGAACTTTGTGATTTGCAAAAGTGATAGTGACAGCTTTTAATGATTATTAAGGCAGTTTGCAAAAGTGATAATGATTTAATACAGCAGTTCATTAAAAAATTAATTAATATTAAGTGACTTGCATTGTCTGACTACAACACTGTTGCCTGATTTTGCTCTATTTCATCAACGAAAATAGTTCCAAACAAAGTCACAGCTGAGCCACTGTGCATCTCCGAGCAAACACAGCTGTGTTTCATTTATAAACATGCGTTTTTAAACAAATCCGAATCAATTACCCATTCATAAAGCCAGTCACTTGCTTCATTCCTGAATGAATTAGTCATTCGAATGAATCAATTGAATGAATGATTCAGTGATAAACTCAAACGCCACCTACTGGCAGTTTTACTTTCATTTTTAAAGGATTTTTTCTGTTATTTAATTCATTTAATATTTCTATATTGAACATTTTATTTAAAACATTAACCTCACCATGAATTTACGAATTTAATTGCACTCATGCCACCTCTGAGCCTCATTAAACATCTGAAAATACACTTACAAGCCACTTTTGTGTTCTTCTGTGCCACCTCTGTAGTGTAAATTATTATTTTTTAATGCTGATTTAATTTGGTAACTTATTCTTATTCTACTTAGAATTATTGTAGAAATGTTAGCTTTTAAAAAAGCTTATAAATTTTTTAACTTGACAAAAGATGACATACTTTTAATAAAGTTAGAAAAATGCCATTACAAAGGTATAAAAACTAAATTTCCTGTAAATCACTTTAAGGAGTCAACTATAATCTCGTATTGGGAAGGCTAATATTTGATCAGAATTTTTGATTATTGATTCTAATTTTCTACTTAAAAACTAAACATAGATCCCATATAAACAAATTTTTTTTTTTTTATTTTAAAAGTAAGCATAGAGCCCTGTTTAACCACTTTTTAATAATTTTAAAATTCAGAATTGTTTTCAAATTTAAATATTTTACAAGAATTACAGCAAAAACCAGTTTGATTCAAGAATATATACATTTTTATCTATATTTGAAATTGTATTTGAATATTACCATGAACTCCATTGACTTGGACATGGATTTCATTTAATTCCTTTGAACACGACTGCTCAAAATGGTCTAAATTTATGAAACCTACACATTCAAATCTTATTACTCTGAAATTTTTAATGTAAATGTTAAGTGTAAGTGAAATGTTAAGTGTTGTAAGAGGTCTTTCATGATGCTACATATGCTGGGGTGTGAATTTGATAGGTGCTTGATATAAAATAAATGGTGCTTTAAAAGGTCCTTGAATCTGGTGTTCATGAAAGAGTAGGAACCCTGAATAAATTTGAGTGGATTTATTGATTTATGTATGTATGTATGTATGTTTTGTTATGCTCCTTAACAATCTCACATATAAATTCACATGATGTCCTTGTAAGGACATGAATAATATATGACTGCTGGTGCCCTGTTCTGGATCAACGCTAAAGGTTACTTAATAAATTTTAGTGTACAGTCATGTTATATTTCAATGTTTGTATTTTATTACTTGATTTAATAATTTGTTACCAGTTTTGTAAACAAAGTAACAGTGAATCTACATAAATTACTGTTATTTGTAATGATTGTTTTAAATGAAGGCAAAGCTATGTTTTTACTGTGATGAATGTCTTCCCCTTTTATGGTTTTGGAATAAAATCTGAATTTGATAGTGATTTAAGTAACACATCCGTCGGTATATCTGTCTGAATTGATTCTTACATTTACACACATTTCTGGACTCTACTTGAAATGCATTGAACTTTATTTATAAATGTCAGGTCTCGAAGAAATAGTGATTTCCTAAATGACAGATCTTTTATTCTGTCTAAACCAAAAAAAAAAAAACTTCCAGGTTTGGCAGGTCACAAAACGTATTTACACAATGACTCTCAATAATGTCGTCTCACCGATGCTTTTGGGAGTACACAGGGTACTCTGTTCTCATTGAGGCGTTCTCTTAAAAGCATTATTCCTGATAGACAAAATTCAATTAAATGCTAATGAAGTGTTAGAGTACTTACCGGTGGAAGGCAATTGTGTGCTGTCAGACAGTTCGCCTGGGGTGATCCCATGGCTCCTGAGTTGGGTTGTGGAGTGGAGCTGGCAGTAATGCCCTCTAAAATGGGATAAATTAAAACTTACCCAGCCAAGGTCATGTGCCAGAAATGCAACAGGGGAAACAATAGGTGGTTTGCTCAGAGCTTGAGCAGATCGATGCACCCTAAAAGTGCTTTTACAATGCTTTTGTTTTGGAGTCTAACATACTGCATCGGAATGCTTACAACTGAATATTCCTTTGCAAACTGTACTACATAGCTTCATACACGACTCCACTGAGGTGGTTCTTTGTGTTGCTACAAAAACCTTGAAACTATTATTGTGGAGTCTTTGTATCCATCTTTTTTTCTCAACCCATTCATCGTTTATGGTTAACGGCGAAAAAATGTGTTTCAATCTTTGGTTATCTGGTTGTTACAGTAAATAAGCTCTAGCAGAAGATTGAGAAGCATGAACGCGAGTTTCCTTTTTTAAGTGGCACAATAAATAGGAATACAAAGAACTTTTAAGCAAACGGCAGTAGCTTTAATAGCTATTGCAGCCGCCTTAATTTCCTATCCAATTGACTCTTGTTAATTGCGATGAATTAAAAATGCAAATTAGTGACCAGATCTTTGATTAACTTACACAAGTTCCTTGTTGGTTTGTTAATGTCCTCAAAGATTTATGATGTTGATGCTCTTTTACCATAAAACATCAGGAGACACAATAATTAATCTTAAATGCTAAAAGGACTTGCGCTTTAATTACTCTTGTTCTCATCCTCTCTATAGCATTGTAGCATTTGGACACTTCTTAATGGTAAATGTATTATAATATACAAATTACATGCTAATTAGTTGGTGCTAAGCTTAGGGATTCAGTCATTCTAAAATTTGCATATGAACTAATTATCTTTCATTAAAGCTAGCTAATTACAAATTTGAGGAGGACCTGGAATGGAAAAAGCAGCGTTCCTTTGTCCAGACAGTGTTTTCATCTGGATTATTTGTGACTATACATTTGGAAAAACTGATAAAATCAGAAAATTAATTTATACAAATGATTATTTTTTATTTATTATAAATGTCCTTGAGTGAATGTCATGGTGCTTAGTATGTGAATGGCAACAATAAAACTTTTAATTTTTTAGCTGATGATCGACTGCACCATGTCTCTGAACAGGTATGCTAAATTAATTCTTTAAGACTGAATTGAACTTGGCATTAAAATAATGCATATCTAAGCGCGGAGAACAAGTCCAAATTAATAGATGTGCCAATCATTTGTCTCAGAGGAGTTTTGCTGTCCACATAATAGATATGACTCTTACATCAATCAGGTATTAATTGCTTTCATGTCTCATATAATAAAATGACTGCTGAGGGGCATAGGCACAGTTCTAAAATGGCCTTTGAAACCCATTTTTAAAGACTTTTGTTTAAGATCCTCACTTCAGTTTATCTGATATCTCAATATAGCCTTTCTTAAATTGTTACTTAAAGGTCTGAAACAGTAATGGGCTACTCTAGTATCACTGTGACTGCATCACGTCCAAAGTATATTATAGTAAAAAAAAAAAAAATCTTTATTACGGTGCTAAAAATGTTGTCAGCTGTTAATAATAATTATTTATATATATATATATATATATATATATATATATATATATATATATATATATATATATATATATATATATTAGGGGTTGAACGACTTCAGATTTTTTAAACTCGACATTTATGTGATGAAAGTTGACGTCACTAAAGAACAAAAAAGCCTGAACCTTGAGCTGAGACTCGGACACTTTGTTCACAGCTATGGCATATGACACATTTGACCACGTGACTATTGCTCCTATAACAGCTCATTTTCATCATTTCTTTTGTCTTTGGGTCGTTGTATTTCCCAGATTTCTGCTCGTTTTAAATCAGATACAGACAAAGATTACATTCATATGAATGCATTAGTGAGAGAGCGATGACAGCGTCTCTAATAGTGAAGCTGTGGGTTTTAGTTACTAAGAAATATATGCTAGAACTTTTCAGTTTCTAATTATTAAGAAATCACAGAACAGTGTTGACATTTCCACGCAACTGAATGATTCTGTGTGTGTGTGATGTACGAGCTACTGTCTGTAGTAGCATGTGTGTGTGCATTACAGTGCAGCAGCACATTAGATTACACCACATATTTATTTACTTGTACAAGTACAAGTTTAAGCTTACAGGTAAGCTATTTAAAATGTGCATTCTCCCGTTCAACTTCGAGCATCCAGGTGGTATAATCACACGTCTTATGGAGCTTGCATTTATTTGTCATTTAAACCGTCTGGAAACGTATTTTATTTTACAGGGTTATTATCCTAACCCTATTAGAAGGGAATACATGCTCAAAGATTTTGATATTATGGAAATTAAAAAAAAAAAAAAAAATAGGAAAAAGTATAGACTTTTCCTCTTCCTCCTCATATGTATAAACTAATTTAAAAAGCCCCTTTTGGTTTGATTTATTTATTCTATTTCATTTTCTTTCTTCTTTATTATGATTTAAAGAACCACGTGTTGTTAGATTATGTGATGTGTTTATGTACCTTGTTTGTTTGTTGTAAATGGAAGCATAATAATAATACAATTATTTTATTCCTCTATAGGACCAGCGACTAGTCAACGTCAAGCTTAAAGCCTCACGGCAAAGCGTTTAATTCGACTAATCTGTGCAACCCCTAATATATATATACATGTATATATAATACATCACACACATGTAATATTGAGGTTTTCCAATTAAGCCTTAGATGATTACATCATTTCTCTTTTCAGTGAGAAGTCCTGCAAGTCAGTGTTGCTCTTGCAGTTGAATATTGAAGTGATGCAAACTGGAAGAGCTGTCATCAGTTTTCAAATTGCTTTATCAGGCCTTGAAACAGGTTAAACTCTTTTATGTTTGCTAAAGAGACAAGTGTGATGTTTTTCATTTGCTTTAAATTCTGTTCTGTATCCATGTTTTAAAATATGTAGTTGTCAGACAGTTACACATTCACATGCACAGCATAAAAAAAAACAAACACATTAAAATAAATGACAATACACTGGAAGCCCTTTATTAGATAAACATCTCTGGCAAGCATTTTCTTCCAAACAATTTTCATACAATTTATACAGTATTACAAAATCAGATGTAATATTTACAGTATTTACCTTTGCATTATCCATGGGTAAATATCTGAAAAGCATGCATAGGAGTAAAGGGTTGTTTGACATTTGACGAGATATTTGGAAGGAGTACAAGAATAAAGTAACACAAAGCTAGGCTACAGAACCACTACGATGGTTGCACATCATCCATTCATACTACAGTATATACACCATTGTTTGGAGTCTTTAAATTAAAAATAAAACAAATATAAACTTTAGTTTTATGGCAAAACACTACAAACTGCAAATTGTTAAAACCGGCAGTGCACTGGAGGCAAAAAGCAACAATTCAGATTCAATTTGGTTAAATTCCTTTTAAACTGTCAAATCAATCACCACAAATCAGTTAAACCATTTCTCAAATAGACATACAGTGGGGTCCAAAAGTCTGAGACATCTGATGAAACTGCTTTTATTTAGCATTTTTAATAATAAAAGGTTTTTTTTTTTTTTTTAAATAATTGGTCTCTCAGACGTTTGTACCCCCACTATATATGGCTAACGTAAAACAAAATACACTAAAATATATTTCCTTTTTCTAAAATATCAATGTACATTTCATATAGTTCATGTAAGTAAACAAATGCACTTCTATAAAATAAAAAGCCAACACTGTCGAGTTTAATCCCTCACATACATCAAAACAAAATCCATAATTCAGAAGCACCATATGCGGCTCTAGATTCTGAACTACTTATGGATTTCAGTGGAAGTGCATAAAGACAATAACACCACCCTAAATACACGGCATAACTAAATCAGTATTTCTGTTACACCTTAAATACCACCAAAACGAGTGCAAACAGAATGAACATAAGAGAGAAATGGACAGCTCATGCCATGTTCCCAGTAAAGGATGCTGGTGTGATAGAGGCTTGGCCACTGCTGGCCTTCAGAGACCTGCGGCTGCTGAAGCTGGGCATGTGTACAGCTTGACCTCCCCGGAGGGATGGAGAGGAAGGGGATGAGGAAGAGGAAACAGAGGAGGAAGAAGAAGAGTAGGAGCTAGAGGAGGATGAGTAGGAAATGGAGCAGGAATGGCCATTTTGAGTCTGCAGAGGGAGGGTTAGGTTTTGACCTTCAGGTCGCTGAGAGGGCGAGACGGGTCTACAGCTGGGCCAGCTCAGGCTGAGACATGGGATAGAGGACTTGGAAGAAGAGGAAGAGGTTTGGTTAGTAAGCCTAGATGCATTTGAACGAGGAGCACGGGTTGAGCTATGTTTCCATGAGCTAGGTATAAAAGCTGGGATCTTAGAAACAGGCAAAGCAAGGAAAGCATGTTTACTATTCCCACCAGCTTTCATAGCACTCCCGTTAGCCTGCGAACAAAGATGCCGGAAGACATGGAAAGTCAAGTAGGATGATAACACATACGTGAAAATATAGAGCTCTATATTCCATAAAAATATTCTACAATACAATACCAACAAAAATATCACTCTGGCAACAAAAGGCGTCATTTTGTTTCTCTCTTTTCTCTCACAGTTTATTTCACACATTAAGCAACAAAGAGAAAAGAAGCAATAAAAGGAGGAATATGGGCACCAGACCAAAGAGGTCAGAGGTTCTTCAAAATGTCTTCATAATCCAAAGAAATGGAAATATAAACCATCACTCCCCAACCAACACAGTAGAATTACGCTCTAAGTTCCTATTGTTTGTTTCTATGATTGACTGTTGGATGACAACAGACACATAGTTTTCCTGTATAGCTCAACTGGACCATTGTGCTAACCATGGCAAGGCCATGGGTTCGATTCCCAAGGACCGCAAGGGTTGGTAAAAAATAAAAAGTGGGTCTATGTGTAAATGATAAACATGCACAAGGATTAAGTTGTGATGAACTGTAGGGGAAGAGAGATCATCATATTGGATCCATGTGCATCCACAATAAAATTGCTCAAAGATGACGTCATGCCTTGGACTGCCCTACAGTAAAACTACCTGACGGAATTGCCTCTGGGAGTCCTGGAGCTTTTGAGGTTTTCCGGGTTTTTCCACATTCCCTGCTGGCTGCTGGCGAGACTTGGGTGAGGAAATCCGACTTGAAGCAGGAGAGTCACCAGGGTTCTGAAAAGAACAAGGAAACAATTTCAGCGATGGATTGAGGCGATTGACAAGTACGCGACAGAATGAGGACAGAGCTTTTAAAGATTTCTCATTTGTAGACATGATTGGGGACAGAAGAATGCAGGCAGCATGCTCAAGTGTACCACCAATTTCCCAACCACAGTACATGCACTTTATTAATCCCAAAATAGTGAGGCGCTCAGACAGAGAAACGGTTTGTGGATTCAACCTCATTGAAAGTCTGAACAGTGAAAGTACACAGAGTGGTTTGAAAAAGAAATCCATAATCATGTCCACTGAAATCACACAGAGCCCTCAAAACAGAGCGTTTTCAAGTGCGTTCACCCGAAGACACCTACGAAACACATTCAAAGTTGATTAAAGTCGTTGTTTAGAAAAAGTCAGGCTTTTAAAGCAAACCCAAGCCACCAGGAGAAGTGTTCAAAGGAGTTGAGAAAGACCTGTTTACTGTTGGAGGAACTGGAAGAAGTGGTCGTACTTGAGGAGGATCGAGACTGTGTTTTGGATCTCTTTTGCAGAGATGACTTGTGGGGTTTGGGCTTCAGAGGTGCTGGCTTTTTTGTGGGACTGCCCTCCTCCAGTTCTGCATCACTGGCAATTCTCTTTGCTTTTGATTCCTCTTTGCGAGAGACTTCTGAAACCAATGCAGGCCCGATATCACTTATGGTGCTTTCTAACTGCTTAATGGTCTGCTCGAGGCTGTCTAATGTTTGATAAGTAGTCTTACGGAGTTCCTCAGTTCTGTCTTTGGTGCTCTGTGATGTGGTGGTCTGGTTTTGCGATAAAGACCTAGGGGTGGTAGACTCAGAGTCTGTGTGGGACTTGATCTCAAACCTTTTAGCTTCTTTAACCAAAGTCACGGTTCCATCTGGTTCCTCTTCATCCTCGTAGACAACTACCTGAAGTGTCTTTTTGCCAGTTTTTGTCCCTGTACGAAGGGCCTGACCAATAGCTACAAGCTGCTTCTTTGGGAACTTAAACTTGAATTTCTTTTTCGCATCTTTAGGAGATTCTTTCTTGTCTCCATCCTCAACGGTAAGAGCAGAACTCTCGAAGGAACTCTGCTGTAGTAGAGGCACTGCAACGCTACTACTTCTCTGATTGTTTACCCTGTTCTCAGTTCTGCACTGATCTCGATTATTTCTAGGTGTTATCTGACCGACCTGACTCTTTGAGTCGGCTTCCACTTCCTCCTCATTCTCTTCATCTATCCTCTCTTCCGATAGCACCCTCTCCAGCTCTTCTTCACACTCAAAGATGGTGGAAAGCCGCTTGTAGGCCTGACAGATATCCATAGGCTCGTCAAAAATTATTATAACCGGCTTCTTGTCAAATCCAGAGTCCTCAGGGGCAGATACAGTTGGTTCTGAGCCCACTTTAACAGTTTGGACATCTGTGCCTTTACTGTTTACCAGTTGTTGGTACTCTCCAGTTGATAGAGCCTGTACCTTGGTTTTAGTGATCCTGAAGGCAAAGTTATTCGGTGGAGGAGGACCTTCTTCTCCTGGGAGGTCTGGACTTAGACTAGCCTCCTCATTGTATTTGGCCTGATCTTCAGATGATCTCTTTGTTACTTCCTGCTTATTGTCATGGTCATTTGGTTGTGTTGACAATGAGGCATCAGTGTTTGGCTGATGGACTGGTGAGTGAACCTGAAGCTCAGCACTTTGTGGAATCTTGTTAACAAGTGTTACTTGAACAGTGGTTGTGCGATGTCCATACTTTATTGACTTATCCAGAACAGGTGCGACTTGCTCAGAAGACGTACGCAGTATCTGCTGTTCTAACTTCTCATCAACAGGTGAAACTTTCTCGGTAGGTGTGGGAACTACCTGCTTTAGTGACTTCAGCACTGATTCAGTCTTGAGCTCTTTAATGATCGACGGCCCATATTCAGCTTCAGTGCTGTTCTTTAAAGAGTTAAATGGGTCAAGTGGCACCTCGTGAATGTTATTTTGCTTGCTTTGGACCTCCTTGACTGATTGGCTTGACTGAAGTGAAAATATAGATAAGTCATTTGACGTTAACAATTTTTGCTGGGAAAGGTTAGAAGCATTCTCAGGAGCAACCTTTGAAGGAGAAAACGTTGCTTCCTTAGGTTCCTTAAGGTCATCTGGTCTAGAGGTGCTCTCCCTTGATGTTTTTGACGATCCAGTGATATAATACATGACCTGATAAAGAAATCAAGAATTCTTTGGAATTCAAACAACATATTAAAGTCAAAGTGAATACAATCTGTATACAAGCTATTAAATCACACATAAATCTAATGGAAACACAGTAACAAATGATATTTACCCCAGGTGAACCAGGTGTTGCACTATCTTCCCTACTTTCAGATAGTGCTCCTTCTTCAGACAGGTGAGAGGTGGTCTGCTAGGACAGTTTGTTAGCACAGAGTCATTGCATTACACTGTTACAGACCTTTATTTACATTCTCAAATTAAAACCCAGCTTCTCAGTAAAATTCAGAGAGAAACATTACAAAAGAGGTCAATGGCGCCATCTAGAGTTTAGTTTAGCTTTCATCCTTAGTTTACTAAGGACTGCTGTATGTTGTCAATCATTGCTTCAAAATAATGTATTTATGGTGACTAGAAATGCTTGAGGGAGCAGTGAAATTTTATGTATAGTATTTTCCATGCAAAGATGTTTGATGTTGATAGAGATTGCTGGAAAACACATGCTTGAAATTATTTTTTTGTCTATTTTTAAACAAAATATTTCAATTGAGAAAGTGACTTGGATCTGGTCTTTGTATAGACACTCAAGGATCCAGAATACAGAAATATTATTCCTGTTTTGAAAACCCAGACAGTGTAATAATAAAAACTAAAGTTAAACACACAAATTTATACATTACATTTACTGCACATTAAAACATTCATAAAGATTAAAATATTATATATCCCTTATGTTTTTAGAGCCCAAAACATCACATTAAAAAAAAAAAAATTAATGTTAAAAAAATAAGTATTAAATATTATTATTATTAAATTATTTTATATATATATATATATAATATATATATATATATATATATATATATATATATATATATATATATATATATTATTTTTTACACTGTTTAAATGTTATAAAATATATAATGTTTGGTATCTACATACATATTTTAGTTAATTTTACAAAGCAATAATATAATATCTTTATATCTCCTTATGGTGGACATTTTGGCCCTTTTTCAAAGTGAACTCTGAATGCTAAAAAAGGAAAAGGTCAGAAGTCAGAGTGCTGAATGGCCTTTCCAACGCTCCAGTCACTCTGACCCACCCCATGCTGTATTTATTAGCATTCAGCAGGAGAGTGTGAGTAACAGACCAGTGTTAGACATTCAAACATATTACGCCCTCGCATGATGAGGGGCTACGATCAGGCATTGACGTGCATCAGTATGTCAGTATATCAGTATGGGTGTTGCGAGGAAGTGTCAGTAGAGCAGGAGGTTATGGGACATGACTGCTCATATGAGCACTGTTGTTAAACTGCGATGGAGAGTTAGCACACATCACATCCGTTACCTTTGTGTGGTATAATAGGGAAAGCCCTGGCTCCATCTCAATGTCTGAGGGCTCACGGGGTGTGAGATCAACAATGTATCTGGGCAGTAAATCTTTAACAGTGCACTTCTGAAACACCTGAGGAGGGTAAGGGTACGGGCATTAGGTGTTGTGGCTGTGTATTGGGTGAGCTTTCTGTCCTGGTTTTGTACAATTATGAGATGCCAACAGAACTGAACACCTTGATCCAGACAAGGTGCAATAAATGTTCCATAAATATATTATTATAATGTTTACAGTGTATTTACACACTTAAAAGCAAATACATATATGTATATATAAAAATATCATTCATGTATTATCACTATTCAATACTTCTGTTGCACAATATAATCATAATCCTATTCACACTTTGTCTTTTTTTTTGAGTAATTTATTGCATACATTATAATAGATGTTATCTCTCTGATTATATTTTTTAGAGCATTTTATTTTATTTAGTTTTTTATTGGTTCTTGTGGACCTGTAAATTTTGTGCTATTTTTCTTTCAAATAAACTGCCCTTGGTTTCCTTTAATATTTTGTTAGCTGATACAATGTCATTCATACATTTTCAGTGTGATGTGTACAAATACTTTTAGAGGCCACTTTATGCTGTTGGTTTAGTACTTTTATTCCTAATGAAAATAAAATTGAATTCATTTAAAGTAAATCCTACCCATTCTCAACAATAGAGGGCAGCACAAGTCAAACTTCTGAGAGAGCCATAGTACCATCATTTTGATGCTTTTGTGTAAATGCTGACACTGGTTTGGCCGTCTGATGTTTGTATGGGCTCAATATTTGTCCCTTAACACCTCTGACATGTCTCGGACTTCCTGTGTGTTTGGTTTTCCTCTGTAAGTGTGCGTTCATGTCTTTGTGTGAGTGGCTCCTGTGACGACGATTGTGGTTTGCTCACCTGTAGCTCAGCCATGATCTTATCTCCTTCATCCTCTTCATCTTGTAAGGTGGAAGTGTTGACAGGAGGAGGGGGGCGGGGCTTAGGCTTGACCTCTGGGGGCACACGCAAGGGTTTGGGCTTCGGGGCCTCCTCTTCATCCTCCTATAGCCAAAACAACAAGTCAAGTGTGACCGACCCTCACCCTCCATTATGTCTTTCAAATCAACAAAAGCAGCTGGAATCTCTACCGTGACTTTCCGTCATTACTATTCACAAAAACAAGGACACATTATGTAGCGAACGGCACACCCAGACAAAATATAACACTGAAATTTCTACAGGTAGCAGGTACTATGTACAACAGATGTGTTGTTTTAAATTAAAAATGAAATTAAATTTATGCATTTAGCAGATGCTTTTATCCAAAGCGACTTACAGTGCATTCAGGCTATCAGTTTTTACCTATCATGTTTTCAAATAATAGTAATGACAATTGTCATGTTGTCTGGGAATACGGCTTAGCAAGGGCTGAGTCACATGATTAATGGTGTGATCTTAATTAGAAGAAGCTGAAAAAGCAGGACTCATGCACCTGTGCGCTCGTGGACTCTTTCCGGGTGGTGTAGATCACCTCTCCTGAACGTCCTGTGGTGAGTCCAGTTCCAGAGGGGTAGAATCTGCGTGGAGGGGGAGGGGGAGGCGATTTGCTGACCGTTTCAGGGTTGGGCTGTACTCTGTCAACACTGGCCCTGAGGGGCTTCTCTATGGTCGGCTTCTGTGGCCTCTCCAAACTGGTCTGGACTGGTTTATCTGCTTTGGGTTCATCCTGTGGTGCGGCTTCTGTTTGAAGTAAGATAAAAAGTGCCTCGATAAACGCTATAAATCCTGCAGATTAGATCTAATCTATAATCAAACACATCTGAACCAGTTAATCTGGGTTTATTTAAAAAACAGTGAGGTGTTTTGCAATATTTTAAAAAAGCTTTTGGGGTCCAACCAACATGCAGAAAAACAAAACAAAACATAAAACAGGAAATGACAGAAAGAACCCCTGCAGCCTCTCATGACTGTGTCAAGGCATCTGAAACATCAAATAATTTCATATATTTAAAATAGTTCAGGTTGTAACGTAGTGTAACTCCCAAAACTTAAAAAATATTTATTAATTAATGCTAAATAAATAAAAAAAAAATAGCATATTTTTCCTTTTTCTGAACATCTTTTTTGTTGTTGTTACTTTTAAAAGAAACCCTTCTGACTGAATTGTTTATATGAAGATTCACATGAGTGGACAGACATACCAGGGAGCGGATACACAGGAAGTGGAGAGTCCACCTCATCTGGCAAGATGCTGGATGGTTGGAAGGGGGCGCTGTCCACATGGTTGCTCACTTCCAGGTCAGGAATGGCCTTCATAAGGCTGGCCTGGGTCTGCTGAAGGATCCTTTGCATTTCCTTTTCTGCTTCTGGTCCAGTAGAGTGAACCTTGTCCTCCTCTACTGCCCGTTTTGAAACCTGTGGAGAACCCGACAGAAGTTACTGTTTGTTGGAAATAATACTGGGTAAAGGTCACATTTACCGCTGCTCTGCAAAATTTCACGGGCAAATCTGAGTCACTTCAATGAGAATCGGCACAAACAGCCAATTTCATGTGCGGGTGAAAAAGTTCCCCATGCAGATTTCGCTCCTTTTCAGGATAGTCACTTGAACTCACCATGCTAACCAACAGAAAGCTTCAATGTTTGAAAGTGAGTTTTGTGTGAGAGAAAATGTACCTTTTTTGTAAGTGAAATTTCACTCATTTAAGTATATTTATTCACACTTTAAGAATATTTGGAAGACGTTCCCTGCATTCCTAAAAATAAAGGTTCCCAAAGGGGGGTTTTATAGGGATGTTTGGTTCCCCAAACAACCAACCAGTAAACACTTCTTAAAGAACCATTTTCTGTTAAAGAACATTTTTATAATCTTAAAAGCCTTTTCTTCTATATAGAACCTTTTATGCAATGGAAAGTTTTCATGGATGTTACAGATTCTGCATGGAACCATCAATGCCAATATTTTTAAGAGTGTGCAGATAAATACAGATGTACATAAGACATTCTTGTGTTGGTGCCAATCCACGAAAAAGTGAAAGTCACAGCTGAACCACACCTCTTCAGGCATGGGCCTGCCTGTGTTGACAGAGATCTCCGTTGAGAAGGATCCAGTCATCTTGATGGCAGGGGTTGCTGGAACGGCTTCCTGGTCTTGTGGAAATGCTCTCTTTTGCAGGGCAGGGCTGTTTTCTCTGCTCCTGGGACTGACCTTCGCCACAGTGGGGGAGTCCCTGCCATGGGTGGGTGTGAGCGGGGGACTGGGGAGGTGTGCGCTGACGGGAGCCGTCTGAATGCGGTGCACAGTGACAGGAGACGAGAGCACAGGCTCCGAGCAGCTGACTTTGGCAGGTGATCTTAACTGTAGGGTGGGAGACTCACAAACAGGTTTTGAAGATCTGTACTCTTCCGCAAAGGAAACTGAATTCGCTGGAAAAGCCTTCACTTGGACTGGGTCAGAAGTATGGTTGTGGCTCTCTGTGGCATATCTACAACAAACAGAAACCCTAACAATGAACCCTCCAAACATCTACAAAGCTCTAAATGAATTTAATATTTCAAATGGTATATGAGTTTCACCTTCTCAGTCCACTGAGAGTATCAGTCAGAGCTTTGACTCTTTTCAGCATGTTGTCCATTTTGTGAGGCTCCTCCTTAAGGAAGCGCACCGCCTCCACCTCCACCCTCAATACAGCACGCATTTTCATCTGCAGGGCTGGGAACTCTCCTGAAAAGATGCAATTCGTTATTATACAAAAGAAAGAGCTACACTGCCACTGCCATGGTCTAAGAATCTTACAAACCCTAAAATTTTGAAATGTAGTGTATAATAACTACGTAATGATTATATAAGTCCACAGGGAGGATAAATACAAATGCAATCACCTTTGAGTGTGGCCAAAGCTTCTCCTACTCTCCGCAAGTTGACCGCCCCTTCCTCCACATCCTTCAGAGTGACTGGTTGATTGTTCATGGCAGAGGTGGATTCCTTCTTGAGCATCTCCACATAGTTCTCCAGCTCTCTGTGACATTGTTACAAGGATGTTTCAGTTATCAGCACCCCTGTCACTATATTGCTATATAACAAGTATTTTTTATTTTTTTGCTTTTTTGCTCAAGCTGCGTGTTCTTAACAATTTTATGTAAACTAACTTCTGTTCATTTCCTGGTTTAAGTAAAAAAAAAAAAAAAAAAAAAAAAAAAAACATATTTCCAATTAAGTCTCAGACATTTGGACACCACTGTTTATATATATTTCAGTTGCATTTAATCCAGCATTTACAGCATTTACTGACACTTAATACTGTGTAATAAGCAAGTCTTGACTGTTAGTCTTGACTGCTAAAGGCTGAAACCTGTTTAACGGGATTAAGTCTTGTTTGTTGACTGACAGTTCACATATAGAGAAGTTTGGCTGTGTAAGCAAATTTGGCAACAAAAGTCTACCCTCAGCCAAATACTTTCAGAACCTATGTCTTCAACTTCATTCCTCTTGAAACGGTTATGAAATGTGAATTGTTAAAGCTGGTCATCATGAGTTGTACCAGCATATAAAAGCCTTTAGCAGGGCCAGCCATGCAGGAATCTGCAAGCCAGTACACATGCTCTGAGATCATAGCCTAACATCATCCCTGTGGGAAAAGGTTTGTGTTTTGTGTAATTTACCGGAGTGGTGTCTTAAGGGTTTTCCCATGCACATTGTCAAGTTCTGCTTTTTGTTATCTTTCTCACCAAAGCACAATCTAACTTAAGCCAGCAACAACATTTCTTGGCTGTTATTATTTGTATGAACTGATATTTGTTGGTCACTGGAATAAAATGCTTTGTATATCTAATGTAGTGTAATTTTAGTATTATTTATACATACACATTTTTAATATCTTAAGTGATTTTCTAGCCTTTTTTCTAGTGATATTTTAACAACACTGGTTTCATGCATATTGAGACAAAACACAGACTTATTTCTGAAGCAATCTGACTTATATTTCCCCTTCAGGACAGCACATATTCATCGTGACAGGAAATATGAAGGAACATTCACAGGACTTATTCTTCTGAGACAGGTTGGGACTAGTGTTGCTTTCTTCAACGAAAATTATGACTAAATATCATCGTCAACGAACCTTTATCATGTGACGAAAACAAGACGAGATGCAACCTTTAATGCTGGTCATGTGACGATGACTATAATTAAACGTATAATGCAAAATTGTTGACGAATTTACGAGTTTACAAAATAAAAACTATGCTAAAATGTCTCTTCATTTTCGTTAATGAAAACGAGACGAAACGAAATGTTATAACGTTATTTCGTCACGTTTAGTCATTATTATTATTATTATTTTGCAGTATTTCTGTTTACTGCGTCTCACTTCAGGGCTGCATCAAGTCGCACTGCGTGGACGCGACCGACGTCACTTCCTCGCGGCATTATTAAGAAGATGACAACAAACAAAGTTAAGCAGGATTTATACTTTCACCTGGCTCTGCTGACTGCGAGCGCACCTTCCCAAACGGACGAGGCTTTTATACTTGTTGCGTTTACCGTTGCACTATTCTTTGAAACGACAGGGGAGCGATGAGGAGTAATTGTCCTCTAAAACCGTCGGGAATCACCGGTGAGAAGTCGTCATTTGCCAGTACAAGAAATAATATCAATGAGTTGATGAATTAATAATTTCTTTATGTACAAACTTAAAACAATCTTAAACTATTGGCTGTATTTCGCATCAAACACAAGAAAACTTTAAGCACATAGTGTATAATTAATATCTAAATGAATTATATATTCTATATTTATTTTTATACAATAAAAATAAAACATACTTCAAATAAGAAGCCTTGGACAAACTATGCAAACATTTTTTTTTCCAAAAAAAGCGTTTTCCGTCAAAAAGCACCTGATGGAGTTTGAACTTCACATTAAACTGCTTCTGTTTCACACAAACGCCGACACAGACGTGCATGTTCGGCTAGAATCGCCCTGAACTCGTGCATGTTTGGATGCGAATTAAAAAAAAAAGTTACAAAAAATGCTGTGCACTCCGCCACGCGAATAGTTTGCGCGCACTCAAAGCGAACATCCAGCAACACCGCGATGACGTCATATCTTCTGTGCTCACCCAAGCGAAATTGCGGACGCGTCGAGTATAAATCAGCCTTGACACAGAGAAAGGGGCCGATGGCCGGCCAGCCGTGGTTAGTTTTTGGGAGAAAAATTAGCAGATTATTACTATTTTTATTTTAATTGTTTTTATTTATTTTATTTAAATTTATGTGTGTGTACTTCTAACATGTATGGTTGGTAAAATAAATGTTGTAAATTCGATGACTATAATTAAATGTATAATGCAAAATTGTTGACAAATAAAAACAAGACTAAATGTGGTTTACAAAATAAAAACTATGCTAAAATGTCTCTTCATTTTCGTTGACGAAAACGAGACGAAACGAAATGTTATAACGTTATTTCGTCTCGTTTAGTCGCGTTATTATTATTATTATTATCAGCCGTGGTTAGTTTTTGGGAGAAAAATTAGCAGATTATTACTATTTTTATTTTAATTGTTTTTATTTATTTTATTTAAATTTATATGTGTGTACTTCTAACATGTTTGGTTGGTAAAATAAATGTTGTAAATTCAAATCAGAGTGTTTTCCGTGTCTGGAATGAATGTATTCTTGAGTCTGTAAGGTAACAATAATATAATAAGATAACCTTGTTTGAAATGGGTTTGGCTAAAAGAAAATTTTGGTTTCGTCTATACTTCTAGGTACTTGTACTATATTGACTGGGTTAAATAGAATTGCATTACTAAAAAGAGACTAAAACACCATTTTCATTGACTAAAACTAGACTAAATGTCATCAGTTTTCGTTGACTAACACTAGACTAGACTAAAAAGAGTATGAACGTGACTAAAACTAATAAAAATTAAAATGACAGCTTCACACAAAGACTAGACTAAGACTAAAATTAAAACAGGGCGCCAAAAACAACACTAGTTGGGACAGTGGATTATTCACTGCGTTGTTTCATGCAATCACACACACCTCCACCCAATGTAGGTAAGACTAGTTTTACTTTGTCAAGGTTTACACCACCAAATGGGTTTTAGAAAAATACTCGATACAGCACTAATGATGTGAAAATCCCCTCAGTTCACATCTATTAAAAACCTACATTAGTCTTTGTTTATTAAAGTGTGCATTCACCATTGACTGGAGGCATGGGGTTATAATTAATTAGTAAGGGGGATCTGGGAGAATTCAGCAAGTTAATCAGCATCAAATCTGGCTCATTTGCAGCAGCTAATCAGTGCACTGATTTTCCCCTCTAGATCGCAGCATTTGTTCTGTTTGTCTACAGCTGTCTCTCACATTCTACAGATGACCAGTCCATAATGAATTCATCATCATGGCCAATTAATGCCAAGGTCTTAACAGAATCAGTAGTCCCAAAAAAATTGCTGTACTATTGTCTTACCCGAGTTGCATGAGAACTCTCTCCTCCATGCCTAGATATCTGTGTCTTTCTTCTTCCACCTGGACTCGTTGTCTATGAACAGGGTCCTCAAGGCGCAGCACAGTGTCTGAAAACCTCTCTGAGATCTCCTGCTCTGCCTGTCGCAGCATCTGCTTCATGGCATCCTGGTTCTGCAGCTGTATATGCAAGGAAAAGCTCTATCAACACACTTGTTTTCTGACCAACTGTATATTATAACTACATCACATTAATATAATTATATATTATGTGCTTGTGTGTTTATATACTGCCATTCAAATGTTTGGGTAAGAGTTTTTAATGTATTTGAGAAAATTATCTTGTGCTCTCCAATATTGCATTTATTTGATAAAAAAATACTGTAAAGAGTAATACTATATTATTAAAATACAGTATAAAATAACTTTTCTATTTTAATACATTTTAACACGTCATTTATTCCTATGCTGATTTGGTGCTTGAGTTAATAAATGTCTGTAAGAACACTGGGGTGGACTATATTTTTGTCATTTTATTAGGTTTATTAGGTTGATATGTTGATGCTTCAGCTAGAGATGAAAGGAGACCAACTGTATATTATATATTATATTATGCTCTTAAATTGTGTTAATTGGGTTTCTTGTTTTAGTAATGGCATTCACACATAATTGGGTTTCTATAAACGTGGCGTCATAATGATTTTATTAAGAGGTGGATTAATTCAGGTAGGACACCACTGAAGGCCTAGGTGTGAAATGCATGGCCCACCATTGATCTTTAATAATAATAAATGGCTTAATTTATTTTTTTTCCTTTTTTTTTAATCTTACTGACCCCAAACTTTTGAACAGTAGTGAAATATGTAAAGATAGTTGCTTCAATACTGAATTATTGCATAACTATTGCAAAATACTTTTTTTTATTTGACTGACAGCACTAATATCTTTATTATGATAAGACATTATAATAATGTAGGATAAACATTTAGAAAGAGCAGTTGCCCTGGACAGAACCTCTTTTCAATTTGCATTTCATGTGTACCTGCATCTGTTTGAGCTGGTGGAGCTGCAGTCTGAGGTCAGAGACGTTTCTCCTGAAGGTGGAGAGGACTGAGCATATAGCAGGGTCTCTAACAGGAGGCTGAACCTCGGCTGAAATACTGTCTGTCTGCACAACCGGGTCTTTAGATGATGTTACAGTACAGACGCCTGGACAAAAACATCAATTTATGAAGTTACTGCTCTGGTAACTACACATAAGGAAGCATCATTATAATCAATAATTGAATGTTTACTGACCACCATTCTGTGCCGGAGACCCCTTCTTTACAGGATTCTCACTACAGAGAAAGACAAAACGTTAAGTCTTAGAATCATTTTGCACGAGTTTTCATTATACTGTTCTTATCTTCACATAATACTGACACAAATTAGATTCATGCTATTTATAATTCACATTAAATGTTTCTGTGAACATGTACCTAGAAGTCCCTTTGGCACTTGGATTTGGCCCTTTCATAAGAGCATGCTGAACGAGTCCAGTAAGACTGGCTATCTGCTGCTCCATTGCCTTTATTCTTTCACTGCAAAACACAGGCCACACATTGTTAAAGAGATAATTCCATAAATGATCACATTCTATTCAGCTGAGGATCTAAGGAGTATTAAACAGTGCTAATAATGCTAAAGGGGGAACAAGTCAATTATATTGCCTTTCTCTGTTCCTGAGGGCAAAACTGTGGTGAACTTTGGTATTTGAGGCATGGTAGCATATATGTGTATTTTGGGCTTTGCCCAGAGGAACTCTTGCCAATATTCTCAATTACACTTAATTTACTTCACCACGTAACATGACTATTGTTGTCTCAAATGTTTTTCAGACACATTGAGGCTCTTGTGTACATTCTATGATATTAAATCCTTTCCCTTTTTTCTGATGTTGTTATTTGTTCAAATAATGCATGAGTAATCAAAAGGAAAGGATTTAATATCATAGAATATACACAAGAGCCTCAATGTGTCTGAAAAACATTTGAGACAACACAATAAACTGCAGTTAATTTAAAAAAGTCCCACCTCTGAGGATTTCCGGCTGCCACGTGTCCTTGAAACGGCCTCTCTCCATGACCGGGCGGAAGATCGGCGAAAACAGGGGAGACCACATTGCCTCTCACCCGGGTGGCCACCTCCATGGCTCCATTACTGTCCTTGCGGAAAGATCTTCGCACAGTTGATGCTCTTTCCGCTGCCACACCTTGTGAGGGCATGTGGGAGTTCTGGCCTGGGAGCATGTCAATCATTCTGACCTCATTGACCCTGTGAGGGGAAGCAGGCGGTGTTTTGGAGCCCATCGAGGCGAGCTGACTCTCACTGTACTTGCGAGATTTCTGTCTGTAGAGGGAGTGCTGCAGATCCTGGCCATCTGCGTACGCACCGACAGACTTGATGGAGCGGTGCTGGATATACACCGCCCCGTCCGGGATGTCTCCAGTGTGGCTGCCTTGAGATGAGGCTACACTGAGCCTGGCCTCAGACGAACCGTACGCTTCTGAATACAAAGGAACACTCTTGCTGCTCAGATCCTCATCTGGTTTCACGTCCCGTCGCTCCAGGATGGCACTGGGGCAGGGTGTGATGAAGCGACTGGGAGGCACGTTAGACAAACGCTCCCTGGGTAAGGTGGCGCCTCCAGGCATGGCAACAGAGTGACCGAAGGGGATCCTGGAAGGGGAGGAGGGCATGGAGCGTGGTGTAGGAGGAGACATGGAGCCCTGGACTGAATGTATGGGACTGTGAGGCAGAGTGTGCACTGGGCTTTGGCCTCCCGGCTGCTGTCTGCCACTGTAGAGCCTCTCTCTTGTGATCTAGGGATAGACCGAAAAAGCATATCAGAGGGAAATTGGGTTAAAAAAAGCAGGTTTTCGGAGGGTATGTAACACTTTGGTGTAAGAAAGAAAAACTGTAAAAAAATGGTTATCAACTGGTTTTTCTACATCAAGTAGTAACCAAACAAAGTACCAATAAAATTAAAACAATAAAATGTATTATTTAATTCTGAAATTAAATCTAATTTGCATTATTATTTATTTATTTATATATATAGTGATGCACCAAAATGATTTTTTTTTTTTTAGCTAAAACCAAAATAAAGGTTTTCATTTAGCTGAAAACCAAAACTGAAAATAAAGTTTGAGTAATTAAATTTGGGTAACCGATGTTCTGGGTGTCATTTTCCCTGTTGATAAAGTCATAGGGAAGTTCTTTGGTAACGAACTGCCTCTCAATATTTCAGCCAATCAATTTTTATATATTGCTACTCTTGCATAATTTTTGGTCATGGTAAAGTGCATTCACACAGGTGACATGTTTACCTGTTGTAGCTTATTCATGTTTTGTGCACAAAGTAGGCACTGACAAGTGCAAAATGTGTCATTGGAAAAATGCTAATTAAATGTCACTGTTTTAATCAATGGTTTCAGCTCTCCAAAACTATTTTGGCCGAAACTGAAAATTGTAATATTATAATTTTCTGGCAATTCGGTGCATGACCAATATATTTATTCACTGCATTTTGTTTCCTCTGGCTGACCGTGACCATGTTATTCAGAATGCTATCCCACCAGTTAAAAAATTCTGTTAAACTACTCTCAAAGAAAGTCAATGGATATGAAAAGGACCTTTGAATTTAATGAAAAGGAGCGTTTTATTACATATTTGTCACGAAAATGATTAATCTTCACAGAGAAGTTTTCAAAGCAGGAAACTAAAAACAAAAATTGTATTGTATGACTGTGTTGATAAGATTTATGTTCAGACAAGTGCACAGATGTGAACAAAAGATGGAACCAGTGCAAAAGCACAGACAATAGCTCTGCCCAGACCTGCCTTTGTACAGTGGACATGCTTAAGTGTGCAGTAATAAAGCCCACAGACGGAGTGTGCGTGCAGGTGAATTATCCTCCATTCAGAGCACCAACACCCTCTGCATTAGCCTAAAGATGAACAACATCCTCCAAACCTCTCCTTATAACCTCAGGTCTAGTTTCAGAGCACATAAATAAGAGGAACCAAGAAAATTATAATTGCACTTAATGTATTTGGTTGAAGATTTAGCTGAATGCTTATATCCTGAAAACTGTATCATATGAATGACAAGACAATCTTGTCTGTCTGTCATTGCTTCTTAAAGATTTCTTTAAAGAAATTTGCTGTTAGAAATAGACCAAGTTATCACAAGGACAATTCAAACTGAGTCAGGCATGTTTAAACAGGTGCAGCCATAGTTTTATTATTGTATTATCTAAGCTCAAAATAGGTGTCTTATTTCAATGGGTACATAAAGACCTCCATAAAATTAACTTAATACTTCTCATGCGACCACAAGAACCAAATGTACTGCAAACTGCATGTTTAAATACAAAAATCTCTAGGACCTTTAGTTTGACACTGTATATGGATCTATAAATTATGTGTATGAAGGACAAGCTTCAACTTTCAAGAGATTTACAGCATCGATAAACAGCTCAAATGAAAGGCCAATATATCATCAGGCCCAAACATTACAGAAAATGGGTGCATTTTTGCAATCCTTCAAAATAAGTGCATTACATCAACAAACGTGTCTGTGCATGTTTGCTTTTTCACTCTCTCAGGGGACCTGTTTTACACATCCATTTGTTTTTAGTTCCTATCATCCCACTAATCGAAAATTTGGTTAAGGTGGGAAAAGGGTTTCCCAATACTGCAACATGTGAGCAGAGTGCAGTATTTTTGCACAGCTGTGCCAGTGAAACTACTGTGGGGTCACAGGTTGGAGATCTTATTGTCCCATGAACACAAATTGACACATGTGCAAAACACACTGTATTGAGATAGAATGGGAGTTGCCGGTTGGTCATTCCAGCTGTGATGGAACATGTGTACAGGCACTTCCTTCTGCGAAATGACTAGTTGGTCAGGAACTGGTGAGGTCTGGTGAGTTTAGATGTTTTTTAGCGGTGATGCTTTAAAGGGACTAAATTTGGAAATCCAACATTTTGCAAACTGTAACTGTCAAAACGCTTTCTGTGAGATGTTATGTTTATAAATTCATTCTGTTTAAAGCATTGCTGCTCCAGCCAACAATGCGTCACTTATAAAACAAATTCAATAAATTTAATGCATATTTATTGCCTGCGATAATGTTCCTGTTATTATGCATTGGGTTCCCACACTTTTGGACCAATTTATTTCCATCCCTTTTCTCTCAATTAGTGGTCAAGAATTTTCAAAATAATTTCACAGAGACTAAACCCGCCAAAACACTGAATAATGTAGAGCTGAGCGCACACACACACACACACACACACACACACACACACACACACACACACACACACACACACACACACACATATGACCTTTTAAAGATTTCAGCAATTTTACAGCCTCTAAAATCACAAATTTTAAAATGCCCTGATATTTCCATGTTTCTCATGAAGACACGGTTATGACAGTTACGTGCAATAAAAAAGTACGGTTATTTAGCCCATTATTTTGTAGAATATCTATTTATATACTATTTTAAGTCATTAATAACATTTCGAATTTTTTATTTTTTATCAAGTTTTTATTTTCATATTCTCAGCTTTCATTTTAAATTGTTAATCTTGTTAGGTTTTAATGCATTTTCGTTGCATATTTTATTTTATTGATGAAAATTGATGATAATTCTAATAACTGTATAGCATGTAACTGTATAACATACTGATATCAATCACCCTATTTAAAAACAATGTTTGACTGGAGACAGGTGGACATAACCCTAAGCCTGCCAAATTATAGAGGGATTTCTAGTGGACTAGTTTTTCAGACCAACTGCTGACTAGTCAATTTTGCAAATATGCAGATTTGCACATCCATAGTCTAGACTCATTCTTCTGAACAAACTATACTGAAGATACTGTTTAAAATACAGTTAATTGCACTGGGTTTCAAGTGGGTCTGCTTAATTGATATAGCTGTATATCTTCTAGCTACCTGTTTTCCGCACTAGATGTAGTTATGAAGAACACATAAGCCTAGCTAAACAGCAGGCTGCTTGCGTTGTGGGTGGTGTAGTGGCGCAGACAGGAGCTGGCCCCTTCTGCACTCTCATTAGAGCTGAGAACTACATGGTCAGGCACATCCGCTGCCGTGCTCTCCTGACAGCATGACCTCAGTTCAACTCCACACCCGACCGAGGAATTTTGGCTTTGAATTATCCTCTTCCCAATCCTCCATGGCCTGTTGAACTCAAGATATGGATGAGATAGCTGGAGACAGTCCAGTCTTCTCCAGAATTGCTTATAATTAAATAAAGCAAATTACACCACAGCAGAACAACTCCAAAATGTGTTACTCATCCTGTTACATATAGGATGCTATTAGTACTTTTCTGGCCTGAAATATATATATATATATATATAATATATATATATATATATATATATATATAATATATATATATATACTATATATATATATATATATATATATATATATATATATATATTTTTTTTTTTTTATGTTATTTTATGCATTTCAAAACTATATCTAGTAGCTAAAATGACATTAAACATGAATAACATTATCCTACTGTACGTTTGTAGATCAATATCATAAATGGGGGTCTAATGCTATTTTATGCATTCTGAATTATTTACACTGTTAAAGAGTTGGATTCTTAAGCTAAGCATGGCCAAAGTTTCAAAAGACAAGTGGGGCATATGACGGAGTATTTCTGTGCCAAATATACTCCTTCTGGGTTTGAATAAGTCTCGCAAAGTTTGTTTTTCGAGTATGGCGAGTATTTTCGAGAATTCCTTATCTGGGCACTTCTCCCGGAAGGGCACGCGCACATATCAACCGAGCGAGAGCACGCGCATCAGCATGCTTCATTTGGTTACGGAAGTTGTCGGCAGCACTGCACAGGGCTTGCTCGAGAAGAATGTCTCCAAAGAAGTGTGTTTTTGGTTGTGAGGGAAAGATAACATTAATCAACAAACCAAATAACACATTATCAAATGATTCATCGGATGCCACATGCCCAGATCCAACACCTTACTCTGGCCAACATACTGTGAAGAATGGTGGCACTTGGGCGGTCTGCTCCTGTTTGCCAGATTTGGGCCACAAGCAAGCCATAAGAAGGCTGCATGTCAGCCATGACAATAAATAAATAAACATTTATTTTAATTCTGGCCCAGATCCAACACCTTGCTCCGACCCACATACTGTGTGTAATAATGGCATTTAGGCAGTCTGGTTCTGTTTGCCAGATTTGGGCCTCAAGTAAGCTTTAGCATTGCTGCATGTAAGCCAACCAAATAAACCAAAACCGCCTAATGTGGGCCACAGTGGATTTTTATTCTAACCCTGTCTTCCCCACATTCCTCATGTGGCCCACATGCTGCATGGAATGGTGGCATTTTGGCAGTGGTCCACAAGCAGGCCACTACACAGCCACATTTTAGCTAATAATGAACTAAATAAACCATCTATAAAATATAAAACATCTAATTTACAGAAGCTGCAAGTAGCTTATAATGATGCAATGAGAATTTACTAAAGAGACCTAAATGGCATAGTGCAAGTGAAATGTTTGTGAGTGCAAGAGTAATCACTTTTAAAGCACTGTTACAAAATCTTATGTATAGATTTATCTGCCGGCTAAATGATTCAAAAAATGAGATTATCGTGAGTCTATCAAATATAAGGGGTTAGTACTACACGGTATCAGTCAAAGCTGTGGAGACATTGGGATTGTTGCATTTTGTAACCTTTTAAACTTTTTTAACGGTGCAAAAGGAAAACAAAGTCCAAATTAATAGAAACCGTGAAAGTAAGAGTGCAATCATTATAGTGCACTTCTGTTTTTATGCTGCACAGTACACATAAAAAAACTGCTATTAAAAGCATGTTTTAAAAAATAAATGGCTGCATATGTAGCCTTCTTAAGATTCACATCCAGATCACCCTGCATCAGTTAACTGTGTTGCATCCTACTAAAAGTAGCCAAATTCTATTAGGCAATATTTACAATTTGCTAAAACATATGTGGACCACATTTGGTTTACACCCTGATTAGCCTTTGTCGATAATGCCACATTTGGTTGGTACTATTTGGGCCATAATCAATGTTTACCACATGGGCCACATTTAGATTACACGTTCCTGTCAACACTGCAACTTTACCTACAGAGGCCCACATGTGATTTGATACATTTGGGCCATTTTTGCTGTTTTACATATGGGCCACTTCAGGCTTACATCCATTTTGTCTGGGCCATAAGAAGGCCAGCAGTGCCGTATCATTGCTTTAAGTGGCCACATCCGTATGCTATCTGGGTCACGTCCAGAAGAAGTGAGTGTAAGGTTTTTTTAATGAATCTTTACAAACTGCCTTTCCTAATAACGTGCTACTCAGCAAGTTTCACAATGAATGTGGCTAAAGTTTACTGTCTCTGAGAGAACAGCTCAGGAGAGAGGGGCCGGGCGAGCAGAGCTCATTTGCATTTAAAGCCACATGCAAGAAAACAGCTTGCTCTGAAAAGAGCTGTTTTTGACAGGGTAAAAACAGTGTTGTTTTACACTACCAATGAGAAATTTTAACCAAACTATGTTACAGAATTTTCATTAAGACCCTAAAGAATCATATCAACTTGTGGAAAATGGGCATCCGGTGACCCTTTTAAGGGGACAGTGGATGCAGTTTGTTTTTCCAGGGCCAGGATTTAAATATTGCCTAAAATATCCAGGTTTTGTTTTTGTTTTCCTGTTTTGGTGAAGGTTATGATCGAAAAGTAGTTTGACCAATAACATGCAGGCATTGCACATAATCAACCAATCATGGCACGTGAGAAGATGGGATCTACAGAGAATGGTCAAAGAGATGCAAATATGCATACATATAAGGTGTGTTCTACTTGAATCAGTGCTTTGCAGACTGATTTGTGTATGACATCAAAGTACCACGAGAGTGATTTGAAAGCATACGGAGCCGTCTGCTCTCTATAGCTCTCATGGTACTTTGATGTCATAACACCGATGAGTCTGTGCAGCACAAATAAATCCAAAACCTGGATATTATAGCCAATATAGAAATCCTGGCCAGGACGTGTCCAGGGAAAAAGTCGGAACCTCAGATTTCTGTTTTGTTGGCAATCGGCACATAAGTGCATATAATGTAAACAACACAAACGTCACTTTTATATTTTTTAGAGAGAGAAGCTGTAAAGCTGTATCTTTCTTTTATAAATCTGATAAAACTAAAGACTCTTCGGATATATGAAGGATCCAATACTACTCAAGGATACAATAGGTACTCAAGATTAAAATGAAAACTGTGTGTGTTATGTCCACTTTAAATCAAATTCCATTTGTTGCATAATGAGATAAAGAACAGGCATTGTTTGGCTTTCTGAATTATTGGCATAATTCTGTATTATCTACATTCCTGATGCCGAACAAATCACTTTAATGCAGCATGGCAAATACTATTGTGCCTTTGACATACAGTAAAGATCTCAGATCTCAGAGCCAACCTGTTTTGCTAAAGGTGACCTGCCCATTATAATTCCGCAACAGTGGAGAGACCAATCAGTGGGCCCTCTTACAAAATTAATGGGTGTGGCAAGTATTTGCTTCAAATTCTGAGCTCTAAAGAGCATATGCAGAACGTTAACCTTCAGGATCCTGACACCTGTTCAACACCAGCAGCAAACAGTATTGAAAAGCAAAAAATGTTGTTTGAGTTAAAGATGATTTTTGATTTGAACATGAAGAGTAATAGTAATGGTACAGTTCAGTGGGACTGCGATCACTCACCCTAATTTCCCCATTATTGGCTTTTGCGTTGTGATTGAAGACCTGGGCTGGGTCTTTGTGATAAACTTTCAGGCAAGAGTGTGATGTGATGTTCCTGCCAAGAAAACAAACAAACAAACAAATATAAATATAAATATAAATATAAATATAAATATAAATATATATATATATATATATATATATATATATATATATATAATACAGGTCCTTCTCAAAAAATTAGCATATTGTGAAAAAGTTCATTATTTCCATAATGTAATGATAAAAATTAAACTTTCATATATTTTAGATTCATTGCACACCAACTGAAATATTTCAGGTCTTTTATTGTTTTTAAATACTGATGATTTTGGCATACAGCTCATGAAAACCCAAAAATCCTATCTCAAAAAAAATTAGCATATCATGAAAAGGTTCTCTAAACGAGCTATTAAACCTAATCATCTGAATCAACTAATTAACTCTAAACACCTGCAAAAGATTCCTGAGGCTTTTAAAAACTCCCAGCCTGTTTCATTACTCAAAACCGCAATCATGGGTAAGACTGCCAACCTGACTGCTGTCCAGAAGGCCATCATTGACACCCTCAAGCGAGAGGGTAAGACACAGAAAGAAATTTCTGAATGAATAGGCTGTTCCCAGAGTGCTGTATCACCACCTCAGTGGGAAGTCTGTGGGAAGGAAAAAGTGTGGCAAAAAAGAGGTGACTGGACCCTGAGGAAGTATTGTGGAGAAGGGACCGATTCCATACCTTGGGGAACAAAAGTGGACTGAGTCTGGAGTAGAAACATCCAGAGCCACCGTGCACAGGCGTGTGGGCTTTTGCACCAGAAACAGCGGCAGAAGCGCCTGACCTGGGCAACAGAGAAGCAGCACTGGACTGTTGCTCAGTGGTCCAAAGTACTTTTTTTTTTGATGAAAGCAAAGCACATTTGCATGTCATTCGGAAATCAAGGTGCCAGAGTCTGGAGGAAGACTTGGGAGAAGGAAATGGCAAAATGCCTGAAGTCCAGTGTCAAGTACCCACAGTCAGTGATGGTCTGGGGTGCCATGTCAGCTGCTGGTGTTGGTCCCACTGTGTTTTATCAAGGGCAGGCTCAATGCAGCTAGCTATCAGGAGATTTTGGAGCACTTCATGCTTCCATCTGCTGAAAAGCTTTATGGAGATGAAGATTTCGTTTTTCAGCACGACCTGGCACCTGCTCACAGTGCACAAACCACTGGTAAACGGTTTACTGACCATGGTATTACTGTGCTCAATTGGCCTGACCAACTCTCCTGACCTGAACCCCATAGAGAATCTGTGGGATATTGTGAAGAGAAAGTTGAGAGACGCAAGACCCGAACACTCTGGATGAGCTTAAGGCCGCTATCGAAGCATCCTGGGCCTCCATAACACCTCAGCAGTGCCACAGGCTGATTGCCTCCATGCCAACGCCGCATTGAACAGTCCATTTCTGCAAAAGGGATTCCCGACCATTTAACTGAACATATTATTTGAAGGTTGACTTTTTTTGTATTAAAAAAACACTTTTTCTTTATTGGTCGGATGAACTATGCTAATTTTTTGAGATAGGAATTTTGGGTTTTCATGAGCTGTAGGCCAAAATCATCAGTATTAAAACAATAAAGACCTGAAATATTTCAGTGGTGTGCAATGAATCTAAAATATATGAAAGTTTAATTTTTATCATTACATTATGGAAAATAATGAACTTTTTTCACATATGCTAATTTTTTGAAATATATATATTCATTTATTACTCCATTACTCCAGTCTTCAGTGAGATCCCTTAAAAATCATTCTAATATGCTGATTTGATTTGAACACTGCCTATTATCACAGTTGAAAAATAGTTATGCTGCTAAATATTTCTGTGGATTTTTTGTGATTTTTTTTTTATGAATAGCAAGCTCAGAAGAAGAGCATACAGTATATGTGATATACAATTTTTGGAGCATTTAAGTATTTATTGTTACTTTTGATAACTGTAATCAATCCTTGCAGAATAAAAGTGTTAATAAGTGATATATATACAGGTCCTTCTCAAAAAATTAGCATATTGTGATAAAAGTTCATTATTTTCCATAATGTAATGATAAAAATTCTTTCATATATTTTAGATTCATTGCACACCAACTGAAATATTTCAGGTCTTTTATTGTTTTTAATACTGATGATTTTTGGCATACAGCTCATGAAAACCCAAAATTCCTATCTCAAAAAAATTAGCATATCATGAAAAGGTTCTCTAAACGAGCTATTAACCTAATCATTCTGAATCAACTATTAACTCTAAACACCTGCAAAAAGATTCCTGAGGCTTTTAAAAACTCCCAGCCTGGTTCATTACTCAAAACCGCAATCATGGGTAAGACTGCCATCATTGACACCCTCAAGCGAGAGGGTAAGACACAGAAAAGACATTTTCTGAACGAATAGGCTGTTCCCAGAGTGCTGTATCAAGGCACCTCAGTGGGAAGTCTGTGGGAAGGAAAAAGTGTGCAAAAAACCGCTGCACAACGAGAAGAGGTGACAACCCTGAGGACGAGAAGGACCGATTGACCTTGGGGGACCTGCGCAGTGGACTGAGTCCTGAGTAGAAACTCCAGAGCCACCGTGCACAGTGCAACCAGAAACAGCGGCAGAAGCTGCCTGACCTGGCTACAGAGAAGCAGCACTGGACTGTTGCTCAGTGGTCAAAGTACTTTTTTTTTTTCGGATGAAAGCAAATTTTGCATGTCATTCGGAAATCAAGGTGCCAGAGTCTGGAGGAAGACTGGGGAGAAGAAATGGCAAAATGCCTGAAGTCCAGTGTCAAGTACCCACAGTCAGTGATGGTCTGGGTGCCATGTCAGCTGCTGGTGTTGGTCCACTGTGTTTTATCAAGGGCAGGGTCAATGCAGCTAGCTATCAGAAGATTTTGGAGCACTTCATGCTTCCATCTGCTGAAAAGCTTTATGGAGATGAAGATTTCGTTTTTCAGCACGACCTGGCACCTGCTCACAGTGCCAAAACCACTGGTAAATGGTTTACTGACCATGGTATTACTGTGCTCAATTGGCCTGCCAACTCTCCTGACCTGAACCCCCATAGAGAATCTGTGGGATATTGTGAAGAGGAAGTTGAGAGACGCAAGACCCAACACTCTGGATGAGCTTAAGGCCGCTATCGAAGCATCCTGGGCCTCCATAACACCTCAGCAGTGCCACAGGCTGATTGCCTCCATGCCACGCCGCATTGAAGCAGTCATTTCTGCAAAAGGATTCCCGACCAAGTATTGAGTGCATAACTGAACATAATTATTTGAAGGTTGACTTTTTTTGTATTAAAAACGCTTTTCTTTTATTGGTCGGATGAAATATGCTAATTTTTTGAGATAGAAATTTTGGGTTTTCATGAGCTGTATGCCAAAATCATCAGTATTAAAACAATAAAAGACCTGAAATATTTCAGTTGGTGTTCAAGTTTAATTTTTATCATTACATTATGGAAAATAATGAACTTTTATCACAATATGCTAATTTTTTGAGAAGGACCTGTATATATATATATATATATATATATATATATATATATATATAGAGAGAGAGAGAGAGAGAGAGAGAGAGAGAGAGAGAGACCCCAAACATTTGAATGGTGGTGTATATATTTTTTCTTGGTGTTAAGTACAGAGCGTTGTGGTGTAAATAACACTTAATGAGGCAGAACAGAGCGACAAAGGTAAGAAACGTGTCAACACAAGCTACTTCCTCATAACTATAATGCTTGTTAAAAAAACAAGCCCATCCTGTGCCGAATAACACACACACACACAGAGAGAACAGACTGATCAAGCTCTCTTTCTATTCCTGCTGACTTGTTAGGAAGCCTCTGCCCAGCAAAGAGTAGGGTGTGGAAAAGGGAGTCACCCAACAGTTTCAACGTACTTAAGATCAACCACTGCCTGCAATTTTCTGTACTTATAGCCAAGCACACTGTAAAAAGTAATGTCTGATATTTCTGCAATATTTAACAAAATCTAATATTTTGTACATTATGGGCCCCAACATACACCCGGCCCAATGCGGCGCAAGGTTTTTGCTAGTTTCAGCTCGACACAGTTCTAATTTTCCGCGTTGTTTAAATAGCAAATGCATTTGAGCCCATTTGTGCGTGCTGGTCTAAAAAAGAGGTGTTTTCAGGTGCATTGTTATCATTTCGCTATATTTATTAACTGAAAATAAAATACCCCATAAACAAAATCAAACCTAAACTAAAGCCCTACACATTTTCTTTGTTATTTAAATATAAAGATAGTAGTAGTAATACGCGCCTATAGGCGGGTGCACAGTGTTTTGTACACTTTGCTTATTACACACAGAGGGACGCGCAGCAGCACACAAACACTTTTAAAAAAGAAAAATTACATTCCGCATGTAAATAGCAAACCAACCATGGAGCGAGCTCATCTGGCTTTTAAAGGGGATGGGAGATGAGACTCTGATTGCACATTACACCCGTAAACACCCATTACTCATTAAGAGAATAGGGACAACCCATTTAAATCATGCGCGCCGATCATTTTCCTGTCCTTAAACTAGCAAAAGTGGATTCGGACATGCTCTGAGTGCACCTGTGCTGTGCGCTTTAGACCATGTGCTTAGATCGTTAAAATAGGGCCCAGTATATTATATGTTTTAAATTCATTATATAATTCATGTTAAAAAAAATTCATGTCTGACAATGACAAGATTTTCTGTTGAGCAAAATACACACCTGACATCAGTCAACTCATAGTACATATTTCTCATGTCATCTTTGATGTATATAGCCACGCTGGGGGACTCCAGTATCTTCATAGTGAGGTGCTGAGGGAAGGCACTGACAAACAGAGCCTTGATGGCGTCTGCACTCGTCACCTCATGGGGCATTCGGATCTGTTTGGTCTCTTCTCCATACTGCAGGTAGAGGACACCTAAATATAAACCAAGTATAAGAGATTGATAATAGCACAATATGTCAAATGTAAGATTTCTGCACGACTTTAGAGATGAAATGCATACAGTACAGCATATAGGGTAACAAGGGTACCAATGGTAATGGTGACATCTGCATTCTGTCCTAGACAGGGACTTAGTGATCCCCTCTTTTAACGTGCAACATAGATTGTAACTTCCTCAAAATTATTTCTAAATATCTACTGACAATCATGGGGGAATGAATAAATCAAAAACACATCCATGAGTTAAAAACTTTAAAACACTGAGTGTCACTTTACCAAATGACCTGTCCTTGGTCTGGTAATTTGACTTGACCGCGGGGAGGCTCGCTCGGGAGCGGCTGCCTCGGGTGAAGGCGGAAGGGGCTTCTCCTTCTGACATGGCCTCCAAAGAATCAAGGGAGGCCAAAGAGAGATGCTCCCCCAACTCCCCTACAACACACTGCCCAGAAACACTGATCCAAAAAACAACAAAAAACAACCAAACACAAAATTAAAAAAAACAATTAAAAACATATAACATAAAACAATCCACAAAAAAAAACATCACAAAATAAAAAAATTAATGCCTAAATAGAGAGAACCCTAAAGATTTCAGCAATGTTATGTATTATGTGTTAGGTATTACTGTATTTATTAATATTTTGAATTAGCTTTTAATTTTATATTGTTTGTTTTCATTTTAGTTTTAGTAATTCTGTTATGTGCTTTTGCTGTTTTTATTAGTTTTAAATTTTTTTATATTTCTTTTTGTTTTTAATTTCAGTTTTAGTAATCTTACTTTTGAAGTAAACTTCAAAGTCACCAAGTCAACATTTATCATTTTCATTTCATTTTTTAAAGTTTTTTTTTTAAAGTTTTTATTTAAAATTTATATTTTATTTTATTTCAGCTTTATTTCAATTAATACATTTATAAGTTTATGAACTGTGCATTCTGAATGTCAAGATGTGAGCAGCGTGGTACCGTCATAAACTTTAATGCTCAATAAAAGGCCACAGAAAGGTCAGAGAGGAATTGTGGAGAGATACTAAATAGACAGACACAGCTATATCCAGTAAACAATCAACAGAACAAAAAAGCAAAAATATGACATTAAAAACCTTCATTTATTATTCAACCACATTTGCAATTTATGTGCCTAAAGAGATTAACTGAAAACAATAATCTACTGATCACAAGGGTAACTACAGTACGTTATATAAAAAAAGGTATGGTAGTCGTCTGATTCCTTTTCTGTTTCACAACACGTGGACATAAAAGAGTCAACACGTCTTTAAGTCGATTACGGCTCAGTCCTATAATTTAGCTCACAATAAAAAAAGAAAATGGAGTGATTTATCTCCAGTGGCATGAAAGCAGTAAACGCACAAAGACCAATTAGTGTGCTCTGGCACAGACATTATCCTTTGTAGCCTATTTATTTTCAAAGACCAAAATGTATCAACGTGGTTGTCCTCACAATAACACAATGTGGGCCTATACAGACAGCAGACATTGGATGATGTATATGTTTTACAGAGGATGTGCTTTCACCCTGATGCTGGAAGTCATTGCTCCATTCTCAGCAACAGAAAGAAGCGACAGGCAGAAGGCCACATATACTGAGTCAGAGCACATCTCATCATAACGGCAGCACGCACACTGACCTGCTCTGACATGCACGCCTGCCAGATTACCACCTTGCATGACCCAAAGGAACTTAATCCTTCTATACTGCGCTGCTTCATTTTCGACTGTGGTTTTGGTGACAACGCAATTATGAGGTCAGGGCAGAAGCACACAATTACACCTTAGACTCCGCATTTGACGCAGGCATTTCCGAAAGCGTCTCGAAACACTTCTGTAAACACCTTTTCAGAACCATATTTAAATCAAACCATCCTTTTGTGCATTTTACTAAGTTTTTGTGCATCCCCACAGATTAGTTCGAGCTCTAAACGTGTTTAGACTGAACAATGCTACATTGAACAATGTTGTACCTTTTGGAGGATCTCTGCTGACAGTAGTCTGTGCAAAAATGCAAAAATCTCCATGACATGCTGTATGCAAGTCTCAAAGTTGATACTAAAGAGTAAGGCCATGTCCGGTTCAGCCTAAAGGGTGATTCACACAGAATGTGTTTTTGAGCTTAAAAAAAGAAAATAAATTTAACTACTTTTTTAAAAGTTGAAGAACTTGAGAGCCACTCTTTTTAGTGGCGTGTCATGAGTGATATGCTGCAAAAGATGCAACATGTAAAAGCAATGGTCAAAGACATAAATCTAGTGAATGTTAACACAGAAAACAATGGAAAAGTATGAATGCAAAACGTGTTCCATTTGAACTGCTTTTTTAGGGTTTAAAAGTGGTTAGAAGAGGGTCTTATGTCAAAAAAATGAATTTTTAAATTAAATTAAGCAGAATGTTTTCAGAACACTTTTTCATGTGCGACATAATAACGCAAGTCAAATATGTCCATCTAGTACATGTCTACATATAAAAACAATAGAAAAGCAGTGCAATGGAATGTGAAAACGTGAGAAGCAGGGCAGTGGAAATTAAAAATAAAAAAAAAGGTCTAGACTCTAGAGACATGATTTTTTAAAGGTAGTTCTTTTAACTTGAGCAACACGTTTTTAGTGGTGTGTAATGCGCAAAATATTGCAATAGAGATATGTGTGAATCAGTCAAACACTTCCGTCTAACACATTTCCAAAGAAAAACTATGGGAAATCAGATCAGTGGAATGCAAAAAAAAAAAAAAACCTATTCAAGGTACAGATACACATTTTTTTAAAGCTGACATTCTAACTGGAAAGTCACATTTAGCGAGACGCAACAGTCAAAGAAATCCATCTAATGCATGTTTCAATAGAAAAACTATGAAAAAGCAGTGCAGTGGAATGCAAAATGTGAGACAATGGGAAGTATAATTGAAATAATTAAATTGTAATTAAATTTGAGATGTCATAAACGAGACTGCAAAAGGCACAAGATGCAAGCCTAGTGGCCAAAAACATTGATCTAGAGCATCTTTACATACAAAACAATGGAAAATCAGCACAGTGGAATACAAAAACACTTTCTGTGTGAACGGCCCTTAAAAATACAATAGATCAGCTTCATTATTCGCATGTTACTGCTGCAGTGACTCAAGATTCACCCTATACTTCATCCCTACACTGAATGCATTCTTATGAAATGCACAAATTGTTTTTGATGGCTGAACTTTCCCATTATGCAGGCAATACCAGAAACCTCTTTTTAAAGTCAAAATCTATGTTGACTGATGGAAAACAGTGCTCTGGCAATTCATTAGGAGGCATATCCAAAAATCTTTCATTCTGAAGATCCAGGCTGAGACTTGAAGGTGATGAATGAGTTTGATGTTATCTTTGCACAGGTGTTGCACTGTGAGAGGACTAACAATCGCTCCGGTGTGTACAGATGCAGCAAGAGCAAATAATAGGCTTTTATGTTCGCTTGAAAAAAAGTACACCAAACTGTGCCCAGATTAATGATGCATGACAGCTGGGATCATTTTAGACATGCATAATGCAACTGTACGTTAAACATTTCATTGTGTGGATTAAATAAAATAAATATGATTGCATTCTTAAGATTGCTTAAGGATAACCCTGAAAAAAACAAGCAGTCAACAACAGCCGCTGTACTTAACACTTGTTGAATGTGTTACTCTGATCATCCAGATCCAGATGCTTCAACTGCACCCTGCAGACCAGGGATCACATTTACACCTATTTCACATGCATAAGCAAGCCGTGCTGACATACGCTCACACTCGGGCACTGTTAGAATGCGCTACCTGCAGAATGCCAAGAGAGGCCTGAAAACAGCAGTTTAAAGCGTAAGGGTGGGCTTGAGGGGAGCAGCTTGTACGGTTCACTGCACTCTCCTCTAATCACAGGCAGAAGAATGGCCACAAACCATGCTTCATCTGAGCTGGTCTAATGCCAGGTCTTTGAATGCACTGGCAGGGTCAGATAAATCATACATCATTCTCTCTGGATCTGGAGAATACTGAAGACAGAACGAAAGAGCGAAAGGTGGATGAAACACACTCCCTCCTGCTGGATGTGCTTCGGAGATACAGAAAAAACATACGCTTGAGAAAAAAATAAATCAAAACTCAAGAGGCAGACACATTGCATTGAAAGAAACCAGCTATTGGGAAAGCAAGTGATACTTGTGAGTTAAAAGAAGACACCCCCCCCCCCCCCCCCCACACACACACATACAAAAAAAGTACTCTGGTGGTTCTCGTACAATGATTAAGGTGATTAGATGCTAATAGGTACATAGCACTTTTTACCATGGTATTTGCCTGGTACGTCAAAAAAAAAAAAAAAAAAAAAACCTGGTAAAACCATAATCTTACCATGGTATAGGCACACGTTTAAAAAACATTACACTACCATAATTATTTTGGGTAGCCTACACTGAAATGGATAAGCAGTAGTTTCTCATAATCTTATAACTAGTAGAATCTCATAATATGATAACTGTCGTAATATTCTAATTGTTTTGCATATCTTTAAGAATTTTGATCCAAGAGAACCAGTATGACTACTTCTTTGTTTACGTTCAGTTTACTCATCCATTACTCCGATGACTTGCAACACAATGCAATGCATTGATTAGCTAAAAAGCTTATCAATTAGATTAACGGTATTATGCACGGTAACTATTTAAACCCTATACAATATAAGTAAAATAAACATAATTATCTTTACTTAACGAGTTGAGACAAGCGACTGACTTGCTGACACTGTAAAACAATTGTCATGTTAGGCTAATTTACAATACCTTGATGCAAAACCTCCACCTTGACTCTTCACACAAAGAAGGACATATTCCAGATAATAAACTGCAAATGACAATAGCAAGTCCGGTAGTGTGTCTGAAAGTAGATGTAGATCGCCGCAGAAGTTTGTCTGTAGTGAAGTGATGATCTTTGAAAGCCGTGACATCAGCGTCTGCACAGAGACACACCCACCTACACGAACTTACCTGAAAGACTTGTTGGGCTACAAAAATGCACTGAAGCAAATTGGTTGCGAAATGTGCCTTTCCATCACCTTCTTGTGTACTACATCTTAAATCAAGATAGTGACATTAAGTCCTGAAAAGTCAGCGTTTTTCGAGAACATTAAATGTGTTACGCGACACTCTGGAGAATTAAATTCTGATTGTCAGCGTTTTTCGAGAACATTTCCTACGTAGCCGTATTCTGCAGGATTGTCTCTACTAGTATACTGATAAAATAAAATATTTCAACTCAAATCAGAATTTATTAAAAGTTAATAATAATAATAATAACAACAACAATTTAATAAATGCATATAATCCCATCTGTAATTCTTACATGTAAAGTCAGTCAGTGACGTTGCAGCAGCGCTTAAAGGTAACGCGCTTTATTTAAGCCTACATTCCGCGTCCCACACTTCAGAGGGGGTTCTTTCTGTATGTTCTGTTGTTTATCTGCTTCCTTTGAAGGCAACTACTGATGGTGTAAAATGCTAAAGCTTTGGATATCTGTACGTGAGCGCAGTCATCTGGAGAGGGCATGGTATTACATTCATTGTGTAGGCCTACATCTTATGTTTACGTGACATATATACTGGCTTTAATTTAGCCTACCTGTAATATTTATTTAATTATTTACGGTATACGTTAAACAGTTTATTCACATGTATTATTTTTTTTTATTAATGTAATCGTTTATTCAAGCGTACATGCAAATAAACCTGCAACAGTCCAAGCTGTGACTACACCACTCAAACTTGTCCATCCGGCAAAGATACAATGAAAATGTCAAGCGGAAACTAGCAGCAGTAAAAATGTCAGTGTTCCTTGATACATGTGTAGGTCAGAGTAAGGGAATGGTAACATATGTGGAGAGGGGCTAAACCAACTGTAAAAGTTCTTCTTGTAAGGCATGGACCAATCTCTTATATAAATGTCATGTTATGGAATTTCATTGACTATGATGATGAAATGTAATGATTTACACAATACAATGGATTTTTTCTTCTTTTTCTGTGCTGTTACCTTATTTTATCATTTTATCATATTTAAAAACCTAAATAAAGCCTAAGCGAAAAAAATTTCAATAGCTGATTTGAGCTGATTAAGCTTACCTGGTCTCTGAGTCTTTCCTGGTGCCCCATAATGACAGAAGCATGATGGGGATACTTCTGTTTTAAATGCTCAAGAAAGGCCTCTTTCTTTTGGTCCATGTTGTAGGACTGCATGACGATCACGTCCCTCACAGTACGAGGCCCTCCTACTGTGTGTCTCCTTGGTATGGTGTGAGGGGACCAGGGGTCTGATTGCTCGCTCTCATCTGCACTGCTTTGTTTTCTGCTGTTGCTGTCCACATCCTCATGGGAGCATATCCTCTGTTTGCTTCTCGCTAGCTCTTTGATTAAAGGCATAAGAACATATACAAAGGAATACAGATTAGATAGGGACACTCAGTGGGCGGCTGTACTTGGCTTGAGACCTGCAATTAATTAGTGTGATAAGCAACACAGTCAAGGCAATGACCGGCTTAGAGTCGGACAGCTGCTGGCCAAGAGAGCAATTATTGAGCAAAGCTACAAACAGGCCATTTGTTTCCCATAAACAGCTTGCACCTTGCCAAAAGAGGTCTCAGTGCACTCATTTGATGGCTCATTATTAGGCCGGGCTGACTGCATGGCATCGAGGCCCTCCAGTGGGGAGTCCAACCACTGCGCAGAATCAACAGTTCTATATACTTTAGAATTATTATTCACATGCATTGTTGTTATTACTAACTAAAACTAAGAAAACAGAAACTGTTAAAAAAAAAATCATGGTGTAATGTTTCATAACATGAACTAGTTAACATGAACCAACAATGAACATTTATTTATATTAATCAATGATAATTTCAACATTTACTAATTCATTTTTAAAATATATTTGTTATTTGTATTTGTTAACATGCTTTAAAAAATATATTGGTCATTGTTAGTTTATCTTAGCTAATGCATTTACTAATGTTGACAAATGAGTCCTTATTATAGTGTTACCAAAATCATTACCAGATTGTTATTTGAAATAAAGCTAAAATGAAACAAAATATAAATATTAGATGAAAAGCTTAAACTTAAATGAAAATTATAAATGTTGTCTTGTCAACAAATAAATAAGTTTAAGTGCAAGTACTAAAATGAGTAAAACTAAAACAAAAGTTAAAATATAGATAAAAAAAATAAATACTAATTCCAAATATTAATAAATACTATGTAATAGTATATAAACATCACTAAAATAACACAGCCTACATGGGAACTATTAGTTTGTTTAAATTATTTTTTTCTGTTATATTGTGAATGTGCATTCAATAGACATATGTAAAACAATATGATACAAATAATTAATGTATTTTCTTATACAATAAAAGAGCTTTACAAGGTTTTACAAATCATTTTAGATATAATGTACCATGCTGCTTGATATGTTGCAAGCACTGCACAAATCCTTGTACATCAATACATTTCTGCAAAATAAAATTTCATAGTTTGTGGAACCTGTAAGTTTTGTTTGGGTGAATGTGCCAACAAGTTTACTGTAAAGAATTATTGCATAATTATTGGCTAAGACAGACACATTCCATCATTGGAAGCTAATGAGAGACAAGCAGTAATCCCACTTAATTTCCTTTCTCAAGGTAGCCATTTCAGAGTCTCTGGCTTCTTGTTAGGGAAAGAGTTTAATACTTAATGAGGACATCTAAAAACCCTGTGGTATGTGGAGGAATTTTCTCGTTCTTTACTGTGCTGCTGTCCTCCCTTTGTGGATAAGCTTTACTGGAAAACATTAGGAGAGAAGAAGAGGAACTTTATAGTCTTTCATGTGACCTGTAGTTTGTAGTTAATAAAAAAAGTCTGAATATAGGGACTGAGATGATCCATTCACAGACAATTGTGGTGAGATTTGTGCTTCATGTTGGTTTTTTTCTACAGGCCTAGTATTGTTGGACAGCTAAAGTGTCATACATTTCTTTAGTAATGGTCTGCTGAAGCCCTTTAACTTTTCCTGACCTGAAATATCCCCAGCCCATTGCTCACTTATGAGAAAATGGACACTAAAAGAGTTGTTTCCTCACAGAGTCATTGTGAAAGAAAAATCACACTGTCAACAAGACCGAAGACGGTCAGACTGATGAAGATGAAATGGTTGCAGTTTGCATGCCTTTGCACTTATTCCCCATAAAGCATATTGCATGAGGGAATATAAATCATTTTTTCTCATTTTTGTGCAAAAAGTGTCACATATTGTGAATGAGGTATGTTGAGATGGAGCATTTTTACTAGACGCTTCCCATTTCTGACCAGAAAAGAGATGTTCCTTTCATTTTTACCCCCCATTTGAAAAAAAAACGTGCTTAGTGTGTGATCAACATCAGACATCTGGATGGCCCTGAGAGGAAGTGGCTGTAGATAACTGATGATGGCCAGCTGTTTCTGTGGTGATTATGTATGAATGCCTGCTTGTTGCTGGACTAAAGAAACATTCACACTCCTGTGAAAGTTATCATTCATACAGATAGATATGCGACTGCAGTTATTCTGAGAAACGTGAAGGAAGTCTGTGTTGTTATGCACATCCTTAGCAATTGTTTTGCAAATGATCTTTGGTGTAAGGTTCAAATTTTGTAATACTTTCTATTAATGTAGAATTTCTCATGATTTAAGATATATTATCAATATTATAAATATAATGTTTTTGTAAATGCAAATACACTATATACACTTTATGCTCATCAAGGCTGCATTTATTTTATCAAAGATAAAGTAAAAACAGTAATATTGTGAAATGTTATTAAAAGGTAAAATAACTGGTATATTAAAATGTAATTTATTTCTCTGATGGCAAAACATAATTTTCAGCAGTCATTCAGTCTCACATGATCCTTCAGAAATCATTTTATAGTAATATGCTGATTTGGTGCTAAAGAATCATTTCTTACTATTATGAATGTTAAAAACAGTTGTGCTGCTATAGTTTTTATGTGGAAACTGTGATACAGGATGCAGGATTGTTTGACAAAAGTTCAAAAGAATAGTGTATATTTTGTAACATTATAAATGCCTTCAATGAGACTTTCGATCAATTTTTTAAAAATTCCAGACCCCAAACTTTTGAATGTAAATAAATAAATAAACAACATAACATAACATAACATAACATAACATAATTTTGTTTATTGGAACACTATTTTGGACAAAAATAATGATACTCAATGTGCAAAAAGATACAGTGTGACAATGAATCAATGATATTTTGTGTTATAGGCAGTTGTATCACATTGAGCTGTTTATTAAATCTGTTAGAATTGTTGAAACATTTATGTTGTATCTATCAATTTATCCATCTATTCATCATCTATATTTTATTTTTATTGTCTTTTAATTACTTCAGATGAACAAAAGATGAGCTAACATTATCTCCAGTGGTCTTGCAAAGCCCCTCTGGGTAACTTTCTATGTTTGCATCCAATTTATCCAAGAGTATAACGCTCCCTTTAATGGTCTTTTAATGTTATCCAGTTCCAAGTGTATGGGTTATTAAAAACCTTCCCTTATATCCTTTATACTCTGTAATTTATACTCTCCCCAGTAAAACAGATGACCACTGGAGAAAATCCAGGCATTGTCTGTCATTTTCCAAGCATTTTAGGTCACTTTATGGTGAGGATATCCTCTCTCCACTCACAGATGTTATTTACTGTATGCACTTGGGACTGAATGACAAACCTGTATCTCCAAAACTTAAGCATTATGGTGTGGACAAGCTGAGGCACAGTCATACAGCATTAGCCAATTGTCAACACATTTAAAAGTCTCACTCTGACGTTTAATCTGAAGTTTCGCATTTAACACATCACACACAGGACTTCAAACTGAGTTTGGCTCATGTCTCATCTTCCATACTAAGCTATAAGCGTGGATGATTTCAAGAGGTTTGGTTATTTGCAGACCTGGCATCATGAGTATTTGCTTTTCTCTCAAAATGAAGTAAGTGTTGATTCCTCTGCCTCTTTCATGAAGGTTTTATGCTTGAAAAATTAGGTATAGCAGTCAAATGCCATGTAGACACACACAAGATCTATTTATGGGGTCAATAGGGTCATACATGAGATTCATTGTGTGCTTTTTCCTGATAGGATATATATGCTGTCTGAAATCTTCTTCTAAAATTATATATTTTTTATTTTAATTATTATTGTTTAGGTTCAGTTACTTCACTTTAATAGCAATGAAAAGGATCTGTTCATTGCAATTAAACTGAAATCATTGAACCTAAACATAGGAGCCTGATAAAAAAAAAAAAATCTCTCTTTCTATTTATTCATTAGATAATTCAGAATGATTGGAATTTATTAGCTATACAGCACAATTTATAAGAATGTTTCTGCAACTGGTGAAATGCCTGCTGAAAATTCATCTTTACCATCACAGGAAGAAATTGTATTTTAAAATATATTAAAATAAAACTGTGATAATATTTCACCATATTACTGTTTTACTGTGTATTTGATCAAGTAAATGCAGCTTTGGTGAGCATTTTGGAAAAGAGACTTTTATAAAATAATATATATATTATATATATATATATATATATATATATATATATATATATATATATATATATATATATATATATATATATATATATATATATATATATAAATTATTTATTTATTAGTGAACAAATATTAGACATGAGATCCACAGTGAGACAATGATTTCTTCAGACAAGGCCATTATTTGTCTTCCCATTCTGAGGGGAACGTTTTTTTTTTTTTATGTAACAAGGAAAACTTTTCCTCACTGGAAATCAACTTCTTACTGGCATTGTGAATGTCTTAATTATGGCATTTGACATAACTGGCATGGTTAGAGTATTTTGTGTCTGCCATCTGCCATGGCTTGAATGTTTAGACTGCAGTGTGTTGTGATTAGTATTCAGTGTGGTGTCTTCAGTTGAGAATCCTTAAGTATTATGTAAAACTGAATAGTCATAAAATGTGGGATTTTTTAATGACTTCCTTTCAATCAGTTTTCACTACAGCACTTGCATTAGGTGTTGGAGCCTGTGCTAACCATGATAAGCAGCTTTGCATACTTACCTCTCTGTCCTGTTATGGGAGAATTGCTTTATCTTTCAAATCCTAAACTGTGTTTGGCATTCGTTTATGGTCCAGGAATAAATGCTCTGAAGTGTTAGGTAACTCAAGGGACACTGTGTGAATGAAATAAAACCAACACATCCATCATTCTCGTCAACTGACTTGCTGAGAATGATTCCCTGACTTGTCCGAACAGATCCTCATGCAAAGTACAAATTCCAAATAACAATAGAACATTGACATGGTGAAGCTAATCCCTGGAATCTGGCATTGTATGATTAAATGGTTTACCACAAATGTATTTAATATAATGTATCAGTGCCATCTAATGTTTAATGAGGCTGACAGTTCTCATATGTTACGACTGGTTAAACCTGGAAAATTAAATATGGAAAAAGTGTAAAAGTAAAGTTATTTTACATTTCTAAAATGAAAATGAGAATTGAGATTTAAATATTATCTTAAGAAAATTTTGATAATGCCAAGCCACAGTGTCTAATACTATGGTAGGAGTCTGTAATGTGAGTGTTTTTCTTGGCCGTCTTTGAGTTTCACACATTGAGAGGAATGTACCTCTTTTGTAAAACTTATTCCATGACCTTGCAATTATTTTGGTAGCCCCCTCATAGTCTAAAGTAGACAGTGTCCATAGAAACCTGTATAGCGCTTTATTAGCCAAGAGTATCAGTCTCTCAGTATAGCAACAGCTTATTTAAACCAAACTGTTCAAACATGCAGAACTTTTTAGAAAGACAAAAAACTGAGAGGCTGTTCAACTCTGCTTTCCATCAAGAATTGAAATGTATCGTTAGAGATTTGACTATACCAAGATGAATGGATTTTTATACGAGCTGAGAACTTTAGTGGTTGTAGTGCAAGTGGACTCAGATATGGATAAAAATGAAAGTCGAGTTACCCTAGTCTCTTCACTAAAAGAAAAAAGTCCCCATATTCATTGCTATTCTGTGAGTGGAGAGCACTGGAATCTTCCATTAACCTGGTACTACACTTCGCAGATCAGGACACCAGCTTTAACACAGGCAAGAAATATCACCCAGCTCAGATCCCCCTTGCATAGTCTTTTTCATTCACACAGACTAACAATAAACCCAAACCAACTCTCCTCATCTAAAACTAAAACACCATGAAATATGGCTGCAGCACTAAACTTTGCTGGGCTGCCAAGGTAATACAGCTTTAGCTGCACCCCACCTTCAAATTTATGAATACACAAATTGTATTAATTATTATTAAACTCTTAATCCTTTTATATTTATACAGCATATTTACATAAATACAATTTTTGTTATATTATTTACATAATTTTTTTCACATTGTTTTGTATTTTATTTTGATTGTTAAGATGATGGTGACTTCATACCTCAGTCTTTTCAAAATTTTCAAAGAGTGCTGTTTAACATTTCAGTTAGCAAATCTAACTTATTTGGACCACTTCAACTCTTTTGCACATTGCCATGAAAGGCTGAAGGCTGAAGGCTTTCCATCATGATGTCATATTTCTTAAATGCTTTAAGGCCAGCTCAAACCAAGAACATTAACTAAAACAATAAATATGTTACTGTCCGCACCAGTGGATGCTAAAGTTCTTTTTATCTTAAGCACACGCTGCAGGACTGTCGTCTGCCACTTTATGCTCTGGCTCTTTAACTCTGGGATGGATTCTGATTGGCTGTCAATGAATTTATTGTTCATCAGCTGAAAAAAAAAAGTTCTGAAAAAGATTATAAAGATATCATTCCTCTTTGTTGTTATATTTATAGTTGTGGTGTGGACTTAAAAACTATATAAAAACTTTATAGTTATAGTTATTGTCCATGGTGTGAACAGACTTTAATCCGACTAATTACAGCTTAATTATTAAATCTTGTGAGTAAACCTTATTCCAACTTAATTTTTGTAAGCAGGATAAGTGACAACAGTGGAAAGTGCTCCTCAGCTGACAATACACAGATAATACTTCAGACCATTCCAGCAAGCTCACTATTTTACCAGCACTACTGTGCTGAGGAGATGGTGACGTTGATTTTTTTTAAAAAATTATATATTGTTCCCTTCAAGCTCAGAACAAATTGCAGTCCTGTTCTCCGACAAACATGATTCATGAGCCGAGCTTGCATTAGATTGTCAAAGGAGTGTAAATACTGGTATGTGAACTTCAGCTGAGTTAAACCAGGGTTCTAAAGCAAGACAGAATACAAATGGACATGTGCACAGAGAGAGAGCAATGTGAGCAGGCAAGTGCAGTATCTACAGATGTGATTCACTGCATGAAACCCTATGGGTTTTGGTGATCATTACTTCATTGTTTATTGAGAAGCAGGTTTACATCTGAAGCAATAGAGTGGATCATCAATAGCATTAAGTTAATGGCACATAAACACAACTCCGAATGTCTCTGGGTGACATTTTTCAAAGGGTGCTCGGCTACACCAAAGCATGTAGTGCAAGTAATTTCCTTATTTCCTTATTAATTAAATTTTTTATATGAATTTTATATTAGTAATTTACAACCGACAGTCTCAGTATAAACACCACACCCGTTGTTGGAAATACTGAATGTGCCATCCCTGCTCTCTAACTCAGGGCAGGCGCAATCACGTCAAATATAAATCCTCAGCAAAGTCAGCAAAGCAGTGGAATGCAACCCACTCACACAAATGCCTCGGCTCAAAAGATTTGGGCTGACGCATGGCCATCAGCATTTCAGCAGACCTCAACAACAATTAAGCCTCATCAACCAGTGCTATTTCATAGACCATTTAGCTGGCCCACAGTAGAGCCCTGCATTCTTCTCCATTACCACTCAAATCTCTGTTGATGTATCACAAATCTGAACGCTGATTTCAATGCTGTGGCACTGTCTGCGGGTTACTCTGGCATAGCCATCTCATTACTGATACCATCATTTATGTACCTGTAACTGCTGGCTCATTTTCTAGCATTTGAAATGGCATTCTATTTAATTTTGAAACATTAAACTTTGTGTTTATATTGAAATCTCATTTGATTAATTTGAAGAGATTTTCACTTTAGAGTCAGCATGAAATGAACGTTTATCTGTTTTCTAAATGCATGTCATAGATCTTCATCCATGAATGTTTATTTTTTACTTTTTTGATAATATGATCATCTTTAACACACCGGTACACCATCCATGCAGAAAAGCACAACCAAAGCCCAGCTCATGTACTGTAATTACCAAAACAATGTTCATCGCAAGTAACTTGCACTGTTATGCTTCAACCCCTAGAGGGCCAAAAGTTAAATAGTGTAACATTAAACATTCTGGGGGAAGCATACTTTGCTAAGGACCATTGCCAGTCTGTTAAAAATACTGCAGCTGGATGCTAGAAACCCCTTAAGTTAAAGGAACAGTTCACCCTAAAAAATGAAAGCAGAAAACTAGAATCTAGAGAAAGTAATATTGTAGACAGATGTCTCGTATTTTTAGCCAGAAGCAATGGTTTGAGGTTAAAAATGTCTTGATGAACCTGTTTATTACAACCATGCAGCTTGTTTCTTCACAAGATGTTAATTGATCAACTGAAGTCATGTGCATTACTTGTGGATTATTATGTTTTTATCAGCTGTTTAGACTCTCATTTTGACGGCACCCATTCACTGCAGAGGATCCATTAGTAAGCAAGTGATGTAATGCTAAATTTCTCCAAAACTACAAACTCATCCACATCTTGGATGGTTGAGTGTGAGTAAATTTTTCAGAAAATATTCATTTTTGTGTGAATTGTTTCTACAAAGTTATAATTGTAAGGGTATTCTCACCACATGTTCTCTTAACTTAAGAGCTTTGTTGAATGTAGTTGCAGTGTTTTTGACAGACTGTAAAGCTATATCAGACATGTTATTTCCTACTAGAGGACAAAACTTTATATTAATGTGACTGCTTTATTATGCAAGAAATCATCGCTTGGCCTACATGTGTGAAATATGACAAAAATCACATCTTTACTGCAAATGAGGCGAGCTACACTCCCCTTTGCACATTTCCCACTCTCATCATGCCAGTGTCAGTCTTTTGAAAGCATAGCAGATTGAGCCAAACACCGTTCCTCTTATTAAATCATACAAGCACACATGTTGTTTGCCGAAATTAAGCATGACTAAAACGTTTCCTGAGAAGTGGAACAAGAAAACATTTCTTGAATTTTTAGGAGAGAATAGTTGCCACACGCCACATTAAATACTGCAAAACTTTTGGCTTCATGCTGATACCTTTTTAGAAATGAACCTGAGGAGCCAATGTTTCAATTCCACGATCATCCTATTCAATTAATCTGCTGGACTGATTCAACCGCCCAATTCCTGAACATCACTAACCTGTATATGATGTGATCATATTACTGTGGTTCTGCACACATAAGGATTTCCCTTAAATACAACAGTACAACAGAGTTAGGTAGATTGCTAACTATAATACAACGTCTAATATTCTCATAACGCCATCAGCATACATAATGTGCTCATTGTGTTATATATTGTGAAATCTCACTTTTTAAAATGGTTCAGTGACAAAGTCCATATAACTGCAGCACACACACTGTCGCCACACATTACAGGCTGGTTCTGGTTGTTAAAATCTGCCATATAAATCTCAATGACAAATTTCAATATCTGCAAGTTCTTAAGCAGCAATTCAAACATAAAACATAAGCATCCCAAACCACTGCTTATGAAATATGTGCCCATTAATGATTAACATTTATAGTTGGATTTCAGTCCTACAAAAAAAACTTACCAGCTCTAAATGTCCGAGGCTGTTTGCATGTGTATCCTGTTCGGTGTGAGGCTCACGCTGCCTCCCTCTATGAAATATGTGTCTCGCCCACTGCTGAATCCACTGCTCTACTCTCTGCTCTACTGAGCTGAAGTTTATGTAAGTTAGGTGTGTGTGAGTCGGAAATGCAGCAAAAAGGAGGGTCTATTGTAACACTAATGGCATTCCTGTTCCTAAAACCTAACATTTGTAAACTATCAGCAAGGATAGGACAGAGGTGACAGAGATTACTGCCTAGAAAAGGCATAGACAATTAGTTAAGAATTGTTTATGTTTGTGGTTCCAAAGTGTTTGGACACAGGTTATGGCATCAGAGGTTTAAGACAAGGAACACAATAAATCCAGTAAGAGCTTTTCTTCAAGTTTCGAAGCACAGCTCTCATTCTGTCAGCAAGGGGTTCGTTTTTCAGCAACAAACCCTACCTGTGACCCTGAACAGACAACAAAAGAGGCTTCAACAGCATTTTAAACAATGCTTAGATGAGTAGGGCAGATTTGGTTACATCTCTCCTTAATGAACTGCAGAGCAAGAAGTTTCTCAGAAGATGCAAAAAATTCCAAAAAAAATTTTTCATATAATGTTTGTTTCCAATACCTGACCATTGTTTGCAGGAATTGGAAAAGATTTTGCCTGTTGCAGTTAATTACTAATTTCCACTGGTTCCTCCACCCTCTCTTCCTGTCCATCCACAGATCAAGGCATCTAGCCAAAACAACAGTGGCTAAACAATACAATGAGATAATATATCAAAAACATGATTTTATTATTATATATACAGTACTGTTCAAAGGTTTGGAGTTGTTAAGATGTTTTAAAGTGGATTTTTTTATTTATGCATTTCTTTAAATAGGCTTAAGTCTCACCTAGGCTATACGAAAATACAGTAAAAACAACAAAAGCAAATATTTTGAAATATTATTGCAAATTACAATAACTGTTTTCTATGTTAATATATTTTAAACTGTAATTTATTACTGCAAAGGCAAAGCTGAAATATTTTCTCAGCACACAGAGTGTCCTTTCACAGCACCCTTTCAAAAGGAACACATTTGTATCTAAAGGGTCCATATTGGTCCCTTAAAGGTACATATTAGTAACTAACAGGTACCGCCCCAGTGACAGCTTTTGTACCTTTTTCTGAGAGTGTACTTGTTTAAAATGTCCAGCATCTTTCAAACCTGCCCTTTTCATATCATGTAACATTCTACTCACATCCAAATCCACTCTCTCCAGCCACTTTTAACATTTAAAAGAAAGACTAAGAATAAAGTGATAACAGAAGACTAACTTTACAGTCCAATGGGCAAAAATGACATTTATATGAAGGGCTGCCCAGAGGACATCATATTTTTAGGCATTCCTCTTTCAGCACCATTAGATAGACACCAACAACACAGATAAAAGTCCCTGAGCAGGTCAGCTTTATTCAACCAATGAGAGAATTAAGCACTGCCACAGCCAAGTTTACACCTCTAAGCTCTTCACTAATGGTATTCTGTTTCCAAGCTAACCCATAAGGAGGGTATAAATACACTAGGTCTCTAGGATACAAGACACTCTCCTGAAACTCTTTCAGGCTTTGTGTTTTAGTAGGATAAGGAGAATTGCCAGCAAGTCAGCATCACCCAGCTTTGTTCAGTGTTAATACATGTTTGGTTTTATATTCCACTAGTTCTATATATTGAACAAGTCTAAAAAAAAAAAAAAAAAAAAAAGAATTTCTTACAGCCATTAGTCAATTTTTCAGTGTCACATGATCCTTCATAAATCATTCCAATATGCTGCTCAGTTAATAATAACAGTTATTATGATCAATGTTGGAATGACTGATGCTTAATATTTTTGTGGCAACTGTGATTTTTTTTTTTTTTCAGGATGATGAATAGAAAGTTCAAAAGAACAAAATTGATGTCATTATAAATGTGTCTTTGCTGGATAAAAGCATTAATTTATTATTTTTACTTTTAAAATCTTTTTATGCCCCAACCATTTGAATGGTAGTGTATCACAGTTTCCAGAGAAATATTAAGCAGCACAACTGTTTTCAACATTGTCAGTCATGCACTGATTTGTAGGAAACATAAAGGATGTGTATGAAGAACTGTCTCCGTCAGTGTTTTGATTTAAAACAAAAAGGCTGTCAAAAAAAGATATGACACATAAGAACAGCAGAGTGTGTGGAGAGACACAGATGTAACAGTGGCAGTGGAGGGCTCTCATAGGTTGACAAAGCCAAGCTGATTGATCTAGTTCACTTGTGCCCTGAAGCAGGGTCCTCTGGACTGCCATGCTGCAATGGTTCACTACACTCTCAGCGAGCATGTACGTACATGCAGCGCACATCACAAACAGCACAGAACAGAATGGAAGAGGAGAAACTCATTATGGTCCTGAGAAGGATCTCTTCTCTGCTGTTTGCACCTATTGAGAGCTTCTGGCTGGGCAAAGACAAGCACAGCGATGGGGAGCCATGGTGAGGTGGTTAAGAGAGCAGCAATGAGGGACGCTAATCTCTTTTATTATGCTGTTGCAAAACATGACATCATAGCTTGCGGCTCGTGGACTAGGCAGTGCACCAAATTACCAGCCATTCTGGGCAGTCTATTTATTAACCATGCAGTGACAAATCTAATCTAAATCTGAAAATGCCCATGATAAAAATAGGATACAACTTCAAAAAACACTTGCATCATAAGACTTGTTTTAAAACAGAAGGACTTTTACAGAATTCACTTCTATGATTCAGATGGTTACGAAGATTCATATGAGAAAATGAAAAAGCTCTCAAAACATTACTGGAAGTCGACTCAGACATGAAGAACCCAGACACCTATAAAGAGAAAGAGTGCGGCATGTTCAAGACAGTGGCTTTTGATCAGTTAGATCTGGCTTGTTTGGCAGCATTGGGAAATTTAGTGTTGTCCTTGCATGACAGCTACAAGATTCTTCTGTGATTTGACAGCATCTGTTAGAGTTATCTAAAAGGACAGTTTCAGTCAAGCATAAAGATGACGTATTCTGTGTTCAGTGGTGTGCAATAACAGCTTTTTTAAAAAAGCTTCAAATGAGGATGCACATAATAAACTGTATTATGACATAATTGATGCATGTGTTCAGACCTCAGTATGTGCATTAGTAATTTCTTGGCTCATTATGCACTTTAAAGCAATTTATCACTGCCAAAACTCCAAGTCATCACAGTCCTATAGTTGGAATAAAATGGCATCAGATATAACTTTACTTATTTTGGCATAAAATACTACTACTTCTTTGCTGCTTGTTCAAGTCACTTTGTTAAAAGGAACTTAATTTCATTATGTTCAATACACTTATATTTGTAAAAAGAAATCAAGCTAACCTAATTATTTTTGTTCAGACTTCATTACTTGCTGTGCAGTATAGTTTCTTTGGATTTTCAGCCAGTTTAAGTTTAAACCTTCCAGTAAAAAGCTAATATATATTTAGATATATTTTAAAATATTTTCATGGGTTTAAACCTTCCAGAAAAAAGCTTGAGTTTGGTATGTTCATTTTGGATTTAGTATGCTTGTCATGTCTCCTTATTTGAAAGTTTCTTATGCTGGTCCTCAGTAACCTATTTAAATTTTGTAGGTAGTTTCACTGCAACTTTTGCTAAATTGGCATGACTGTAACTCCCTGAAAATACCCTAAAAATAGCAAAATCAGCTATCTGGTGCTAGCCAGAAAACCACAAAGTCAAACTTCTATGTCTCTACAGGTATGTGTGTCCAGAGCGAAAACAACATTATGGAGAAAGAGAAACCAAACCACAGCATTTTTTAAACATTACATGACCTCCACCTATGATAATGGATAACCTCGGGAAATTATATCCATTTAATACTACACACCACTCCTGCCAGTTACAACACTTAAACCTGTAACACTGTGAATGACTGATTGTCCCAGATTGACTTTATTCACATCTCAGGCTTTTGCAAAATAAACAAAATACTAATAAAATGTGATAATTCAGTGGCTTGACTAATAACTGAAAATACAACAAAAACCTTGACAAGAGCTCTACAGAATTATTATTTTAAACAGACCAACCTCAGCTGGCAAATGGTATGTGATGAATCGTCTTTCCTGACTATAATGAGTAGGAAATAAATTCTCTGAGTAGAAGGATAGTGCAACCTGAGGAAGAGCTATTGCCGTCTTCTCCCTCAAGTCACCTCTAAGTCTCATTATAGGCAGTTTTCGTTGTGAGAGGGAATATGTATCTTTAATAACTCAGTCTGAAGAGGCCAAGCTAAGCAGTCTGCAGTGTGGATCTTGGCCTGCTCAGGTTTGAAGTAGCTGTGGTTCTGACAACAGTGAGCACTGATATTGCTGGGCTTAGCTACTACATAACTCAACAAACTGGACTTGATTGGAGATTAGACTGAGTGCATGCTCACAGCAGCTGTAAACTCCAAATCATTGTCTGAAAATTGCACAGAAGTGACCAGTACATTAACCAGTCTTCTGCTGTTCTTCCATGCAGAACATGCTCCATAATTTACAACACTGATTTTTTTTTTAGGATGTTGTGCTCTGCATAGTGTGTTTTCTGTGTTTTGCTCCTAAGCTGTGAGAATGCCGTAGAGCTAAGTTGGTGGCAGGAACAAAAATGATGTTGGACAGAGCAACAGAGAGGAATGGGACAAGACAGGCACACATCCTGTGTGGGATCACACTGATGTCAAACCATATCGCTTCCTGCTGATTAAGTTGACGTAACGGCACATGAAGATCTGGCTTTTCCTGTATTACATTAGTGCTTCAGAGGCAGATGCAGGGAGGTTATATAACTGCAGAGCATTAAAGTTCACTTCACCAGCAAGATGAAGACATGATTTGCTGTGTACAATAAGCAGTTTAGGAGGCTGATTAAGTGAATTTTTAAGCTTTGACTGTGATAAGTGTTGAGAGAACAATCTGTTGTTCCAAAAGCTTTTCTTGGAACTTAAAATCTTTCCCATACAGCTGCAGAGTAGATGAATGTAATCACACTATTTTGCAAAGAGAGGCCCAAATTATCTTCAACCTAGCAAAGCATTTCCTCACCCTTTACACCTCTGTAGCATAATTATGATTAATATCACTTGCTTTTGAAACATATTTCTCATTCCTTTCCCTAAGCTAGCACAAAATCAAAAAGTCCCTATTTTATTGACTACATATTTTGTAATATGAAAAGCATGAGCGCAGGTTTGAGCACAAGCTAATCATAATTTGAAGCATTTACAAAAAAGTGGTAAACTACAATGAAGTAACTTAAGAATAATTATATATATGGATATAATTATCAAATTGTTTAATCAGAGCAGCATTTTTACTGGCACAAAAACAGTTAGAGGTTTTGATTGAAAAAAAAAAAATCTCAGTTAGGGTATCAAATTGAAACAGGTATACTAAATACGATAAAAACATCATAATTTAAATAACTGAGTTGAATAAATAGAACATAATACAGGGAATCAAATTGGTGAATCAAATCATTGTGAACACTCACATGAAAGGTAAGAAGGAACCGTTTCACTAGAATTAATCTTTCTAATACTACAAATATGAGAAAGAGGACTTTTAAATGAACCATTCTGCTAGAATGAATCTGACTTTCCAACCCTACATAAGAGAGAAAGAGAGAAGACTATTTAGGCAAGTGTGTTTGATTATCAAAAAAATCTATGTAATGACCGGTTGTGCTATACAGCTCCTTAAAAAAGGGTACCTCCTTGCTGGAAAAATATGAAACTGTCACAAAAGTTAGTAGCCTCCTTAGTAAGTTAACAAAACCCAACTCCCAATAGAGTGTAACAGTGATATTTAAGTAGTTTGAGAGTGTTATTAAACTGGTGTATTGGGAGTGGGTGGGTACTAAAAATTATTTTGGTGTGATTTGTTTTGATTGGTGGAGATTTTTTTTGCATAATCTTGGGTAATGTAGTTTTCACCAGGAACTCTACTGTTGAACACAGTTATTTAAAGAAAGAAAGAAAGAAAGAAAGAAAGAAAGAAAAAGAAAGAAAGAAAGAAAGAAGAAAGAAGAAAGAAAATGAAATAATATGTGGTTCAACAAAAGCACATAACAACTTTGTAGCTCACAGCAGGTATGCTATTGTTCAAAATCAGTTCCTCAGTGCAGAAATTGAATGCAAAAAACATAACCTGACTGTTACACTCTGTAGCAGTCAAACTGATGTGACAACCATTCTGATTGGCTATAAAAGGAAAGACCACACCCCCAACTCTTTTTTTTTGCTTGTTACAGAGCTTTGGGCTGTCACAAAAACAGGTGTGGTATCTCAGGTGCACCTTTTGCTAAAAATGTATTTTGGAGTTCAGCTGAATAGGAAAAAATACATTCTTCATAAACATGAACTGCAGTTGAGTGCACATATAGCTGCAAGAAAAGAGCCTTTTAAATTAGGTGTCAGTTCATGGAGGCGAATGGAGCTGCAGGTTTTTCTGAGGAATCTCTTTCAGCACATTTGGAGCCTCTGAGGGTAGAAAGAACTCTTAAGAATCTAAGAGTGTTGGATTCTGTGCCTGTGGAAATGTCATGTACTGTATCTGCAGCAGCGTGGCAGGATTGGTGCTGTCTCTGGGATAAATCTCTGTTTTAACAGACCTGGCAGAGGGAATGGGTGACAGCAGGGGACAGTGGTTCTAAGGCTGTGCCTTCAATCTCATACCTCTCTAAACAGTGTGAGTAAAAATCATTGAAGTGAAAGAAAACTATTCTGGGATTTGAAAGTCACTGGAGACTGATAACATAAATAAGCGCTATACATGAAAAAAATAATAAAAATATATCACACACACCAGAACAGCAAATAGCAGTCAAGTTAAAAGCAGCTAGTAACAGATAAACAAAAGACTGGGGTCTGTGATATAGTAGTACTATATAGTACTTTATATATATTTTAAAAAAGTAATAAATTCTTGTGATAGCAGGTTCCAGTGCCACATGATCTTTCAGAAATTATTTATTTATAACAGTATTTATTTAAAATATTTTTTTTTCTTTGTAATCAAGTAAAACAGTCACTGTCACTTTGAATCTATATCTTTGAATTTAATGCATCTTTGCTGAATAAAATATTAGTATTATTACTTTTAAATCTTACTGACGGCAAACTTTTAAATGATATAGATTACCATGGAAAGAAAATGCACAATAGTAAATGTTTGCTCAAGTGGGTAATTTTTAAAACAAAATTTCTTAAAGATTCAAAAACAATAATTTTTTACATTTTAAATGATTTATTCCACATGAGAAAACAAGCTTATAAATCTTACAGAATTAGGTTTTTTTTTTCATTTAAAAATGCAGAAAGTTTGGTGTGAGGAGTAGGGTTATGGATATGGGATTGAAAATACAGTTTGCACAGTATAAAAAACAAAACGTCAATGGAATGTCCCCACAATGATAGAAAAACCAGTGTGTGTATGTTTACAGTGATGAACCACAAGAATGTCTTTTTTGGAAGGTGTCTGATATAATATTAATTGATTTGAGAAGCCTCAGTCCCTGTGCCCATTAGCTACCATGTGGTTTCTAAACTGACCTAATTAGTGCGGTGACAGTTCTTCAAGACTTTTGCCTAACTGCACTGTCAAAACTTGTAAGTCAACCGCTGACATCAATTGAGAGGCTTTTTAGAGATTATAAAATCAACCTAATGTAAATAGACATCAAAATCAGTCTGAAATAGCAAAGGTTGATAAAATCTTCTGGCTTATAAACCATCTCTAATCATTTTATGCTTAAATCAGTGTGTTCAGCTACCTATTCAGTGACTGTTTAAAAACGTGTGGAACTCTCAGTGAATCTAGATGAGAGTTTCTGGTTTGATTAGCACTGAGATCAAGTGATGTGAGAGAATTTGATGATGAGGAGGGGAATGTAACTAATCAGCAGAGTGAACACTGAGGGTCAAACCCCTGTCTTAATCCCCCCATATAGAGAAGGCATCAGCCAAACTATACAAGCGCACTCACATGCTGCAGTCAGGAATACTGTACAATAGCTCCTCGACGGGTGGATCTAAACTCATGGCAGAACCGTAAGCATATCTGTATGTGTGTGCTTGGTCAAATGTCTAATATTTTGTAGTGTGAAATATATCTAATCAACTAAGTAAGATCATGCTAACACCAATCAGGTGTAGGAAGCATAATACCTGGATTGGAAACCACTGGATTGGTGTCAGAAGACTTCTGGGATGGTCTGGATCTCACCAGGTTGCCCTCACTGCCAGCCTTCATCAACCTCTCCCCGACGACCAGCATGTGTGAGCGGTTCCCTGGAGGTTCCTTTCGGGGCTGCTTGGAGGGTTTGACCAGACGTGAAGGTTTGGACATCTCTCCTGAAGCACGCTCGTAAGGGATTCTTCCAAAGTTCTCACTTCTTTCTAAAAAAACTGCTCACACCTTCACCTGTCCAAACTTTGCAGATAACATGACATCCAACTAATTAATTTGCTGTTCTTCTCATTTAAAATTCATTCTTGCTCTGACAAATACTGGAGATTGAAACACGCTGAAGTAGTCGAGGATTCCTTGGAGAGAACCATCTGCTCAGCTTCAGGCACCACAGTGAGGACACAACTGAACACTTGAAGAACTGAATCATTGAAAGAGTTGAGGTTGTTAAACTCTATCGCTTTGCAGAAACGCACAGCACGTTGATGTCTAATCACTTCTCCCGCTTTGGAGAATTGATCCTCCTAATAATCCAGCACCAGGCAAGCATCAGGCTCTAATCTGCTTGAGTAGTTGCAGAAACACAGTGCTCTTAATGCAGATGTAAGCTCTGTGGTAAGTCGCCATGCAGATTTAACCAGGGACGCAGCAGAGATGATCACTGTGTCTCAGTAGGCTTCCTACTGCTGTGCATGCAGACCAGAGCCACAGCTAAGTCACACTTGGGCAGTGAGAAAGAGAGAGAGAGAGAGGATAGAGAGAAGAGAGAGAATTACTCCCATGTGCATGGTTGTGATAGGCTAAGTGTTCTTGTAACCTCCCTCCCCACCTTATTCTTATATAGTGAGGGCATGTTGTACTGCTCTGGAAGGAGGAGAGCACAGGTAATCTATCTATCTATCTATCTATCTATCTATCTATCTATCTATCTATCTATCTATCTATCTATCTATCTATCTATCTATCTATCTATCTATCTATCTATCTATCTATCTATCTATCTATCTATCTATCTATCTATCATCATTTTTCTAATTTATTTATTTTTCTCACAAATTACCTTACAATATAACAATATAAATGAAAAGTTTAAAGTAAAAAACCTGATGATCATGTTCTCTAGCATGATTTGCTTCAGTGGAAAACATCTGACCTTTTAAACAAAGATTTGTGATCTAGAAATAGTGTTCTAAATCTTAAATATTTCTATTTCGTGCCATAACATTTCTTTGATTAAACAGAGTCAGATTGATTTTATGATAATTTTCATTATAAATAATTAATAAATAAATATTATCTTCTTATGCTGCATTATCAACATTCATTTTGGTAGAAGAAATTATTAAAGAAAAACTTACTGGCCATGAATTTCTGTTGTATGTTGTTATTATTATTATTATTATTGAAATATATTGATTAAAATGACAATAGAATAAACATAATAAACAGTTCCTCACACATTAAAGTCATCATGGAATCAAAATTCTTTTTTTAATGGAATATTGCCGTGTTTATTATAAATTATTTATCCATGCACATATTTTTTTTTTTACTATTATTTTAATGTTTATTTTTTAAATTCATGTGCTCTCTTAATCTTTGATCAAATACCTTTTCCTCCCTCTCGCAACAATATCATTTCTCTGATGATGTGTTCACTAACTTGAGGGCGCGACAATAACCTCTCTCCTCCAGCAACCTGTCACTCACACGAGATTCCAGCAACAGCACACAACAATGATACAACGATCCAATTAATTTCCAGTAGACCAAATTAAATCCTGCCCTACATTTTTGTTCAAGATGCAATTTCATACAGTATGCAACTTTCAGATTCTAAAGCTGAGGGGGGAAATTATTTTAAAGCTGCTATAACTGAGTGACTGTAACACTATTTAATTATGACACAGTCCAGTCCTGATCATTAAATACTTTAAAAAACAAAAATTATCTGCAGCTACTGAGAAAAAAAATGTCAGTTACTAAAAACAATGAATGCTGCAGCAAAGAAAACATTCCTCCTACTAAGGCTATTAGTCTCTCCCATTCCCCTGTGGAGTGACTCTAAACTAAACCAGAACAAGGGATGGAGAAGAGTGATGAGATTGCTGATCGTGCTGCAAAGCCTGTGAGGAAAGAGAAGATCTTTAGCAAGAACTATCTGCTCTTATGGGGAGTGAAATAATACAGCGCAGAACCGATTCAAATTCATGAATAGTATGTTTAGAGTTATATGGCGTGAGATAGTGTTTTTAATTGGGATGACTGCTCGACTGAGGTCTGATCATTTGCGTGTTTACATGTGCAGTGAGATATGCACCATGTGCATTCGAACTCAGAGTGCATTGCATGGTGTGCTTATGAAATGCAATACAATTCTTCAAACCACTTCTCTGCTATGGTGATAATAGGAGTCTATAAGAGTATGTCTATATGAGTACGTATTTTTGAGTATTTAGTAAGACAGTTCACCAGTATTACAACATACCCTGTTATAGAATGGTATCAACTCCTTTGTAGCCATAATCTAATTCACCTTAGCCTTTAATTAGTACAATTTATTTTCTCTAATATATGTGTGTGTGTGTGTGTGTGTGTGTGTGTGTGTGTGTGTTCGGTACCACGTCATTTGTCCTGGGAATCCTTTGATTTAAAAATTACATTTAAAAAACAAAACAAAAAAACTCTGGCCTCAAGATCATCAGTGAGCAAGTGGAAAAGCTGAAAGAGAATGGCCAAAAATCCCTCCTTTTCTGTAGTGCAAGAGGCAGTAAGAGTATTTGTGAATGTATAATAGATTTAGAGATGTTGCTCTGAAGTTTTTCTGGCTGTTTTTGTCAAACTGTGGCCTGTTGTAAAAAGACATTTTGGTCAAAAGCAAACATTTCTGGTATGTAATAAGACATGCAACTACAGCATATCATGGACATTTGACAACCAACAAGGCCTGCATGCAAGCCTCACAAAGTCTTGTTTCTCATATCAAAAGAAAGACAATCCACATCCTCCTCTGTGATAGCCATAAATCATCCATGTGTAGTTAGACTCACATATGCACTGATCTTGTGGTCACAACAATTAAGTGATGTCCATGTCTTCCTGGCTCCTCCGGCATATTTTTGTGTCTGTCATGGGTTACTGTGCTCTAATCTGTGCCAAAAATATCTCCCAAGCACATGGTCCAGAAGTTAATGCTGTCATGGTTCTCTGAAGAACAGGAATAAAATGGCTTTAATAGGTGTTTATTTTCAGAACACCCTCGGTTTACATGAAAGCAGGCCTGAGGTCTAAAGAATGTAAGCTAACAGACAAATAGGAGCACAGGGTCCCAGACTTTAGGTGTATCCTTATTCTCATGACAGTTTGACTTGTCAGCCTGTCTACAACGTATGGAGATGATTTTATACAAAAGCACACATTCAGCAGTCCTGCCAGAACAGACTACCTATCAACTCTGCTGTCAGTGCTGTCATATGAGAACAAAAAATGGTGTCTGGTTTTATTATTTTCTATGTACTGTAGGTTATAGGTTATGTACTTAAGAGGTCATTGAGAAACACTGACCACACAGCATTTTTGTCCTAAAGGTGGCATAGAATGCATTGATACAATATTTTAAATTGTTCTCTGATGTCCCCAGAGTTTGTATGTGAAGTTTTATCTCAAAATACCTCACAGATCATTTTTTATAGCTTGTTGAAATTGCCACTTTTAGGGTATGAGCCAAAACGTGCTGTTAATGTGTATATGTCCCCTTTAAATGAAAATGAGCTGATGCTCCTGCCTCCTTTCTCAGAAGAGTGCGAAGCTTCAAGAGTGATTTTATGGTTTAACTGGTGGTGACCATGTTACTGATCCTCACATTGATTCCAAACGCAATTTTTAACTACTACATTCCTATTCACGATCATTCTGGTAGCACGCGAAGGCAGCATTAGTGAAAACAGGCAGAGACAATGGTAGCTTTAGCAACATTAGCCTTACAGAGAGCCAAGAAATTCTTTTGGAAAACAAAATATTATGCGTGATGCTTACTTTGTCTGGAATCTGGACGTTTTGTGAGGCAGTCCAGTGTAAAATGTTAGCACAAACATATAGGACTTTACTGTTTTTTTTTCCGGGACATTTACTTTGAAAATGAAATGTAACCAATGTGTCCTCAGCAGTCTGTGGAGACTCCTATGTTCATTGGTGAATCCCAACACACCACATTTTTAATCGCTCTTTGCTGCTGAAATTGTATCTCCAGCAGCTACAGCAAGAAAACAGAAATGGCGGACCACTGCTTCTCACTCAGGGCTGTGTATAGGGCAGAGAGCGTCACCGAGTAAGACGTCATAGTCTGGAACTGCTTGTGTAGAGAGATTTTTGAGATTATAAAACAATGAGTGAGTGTATTCTTACCACTATAGGCTGGTTGTTTTCACACACTGCGGCCACACAACTATGTTCAATCACCTTATAAAAGTGATTTTTGCATTCTATGGCACCTTTAAGGTGCACATGCTTAGCTGGAGTGCCCATGAGCTTTGCTAGAGGGGACTCCATTCCAGACTCTTGCCACTTCACCCCAGACTCCGTTTCCCATAATCCTTTGCCCGGACTCATCAGCGCTCATCAACTGCAGTCACCTGTCTCTCATCACCTCATCAGCCATACACTATAAGAATGGCACACACACACTCTTATATCGCTGATGATTGATAGCCTGTAATATTTTCTGTAAAATTTTCTAGTTTCCTGCCAGTGCTTCTGTGTTTTCCTGTGCCTTGTCTTGCTTTGCCTGGCCTTCATGGTTTTTGGATCTTGGACTGTTTATCTGGTTTTCACGATTGTTTTGTTGTCTGCCCTGACCATTGCCTGTTCTGTGGATTACTTTTTTGCACGTGCCTTTGATATTACTGTTTGCTGGTGTTTTGACCCTGCCTGTTCTGACTACACTCTTCATAACAAAGCCTTGCACTTGGATCCACTACTCCATTGTCACGCCTAAATGTGTTTAGTTTAATTGAGTTTAGTTCAGTTTTCTGCAGGTTACACTAGTAGGTATTGACTTGCAAGTGATTGTATTTATGGGAGAGGTGTATAAAATGTAGAGTATATCTAAGGTGTAAGTTTATAATATATTGTAATATCATATATTTATAATACAATATAAAATGTTTTATATATAAATATATAAAGTGTCTAAGATGTAAGTATATATTACATTATATTTTTCAATTAAAGTCAGTTCATTGTTAATTCAGTGATGTCATCATCCAGCTCAGCTCAGTTCTCATCCAATGGTGTCTGTGCAAACAAGTTGATAATATTGCAAAATATTAAGTGTTCCCAACTAAGCAAGCCAATATGCAACAGTGGCAAGGAACCCAAACTCCATCGGTGACAGAAATGGAGAAAAAATATCACTTAGAACATCCATCCAAGTCCTTCTGCTTAAAGATTGGAGTACATCACATGTTGACCACATTATATTATATTACACATTATTGATTGTATAATTTTTGGTTAGTATTATTAAAAAATTATATTTAATTTTGACAAACCAGTGCTCTTATGAATTAGTATGCAGGTGCAGAAGAAGAATCTTCTGTTGTAGTAGGAGCGCTGAAGGGTCAAGACATGGTTTTCCAGTTTGTTTACTGATGTTTAGAATCTGCGTGGGTTAAGCAAAACACTAAATGGCCACAATGGCATCATCACAATTATGAAGTTGAATGAGGCACATTGCAGATTTATTGGATCATTTTGGAGTTACTCCAGGGGTGCGAGCCTTCTGTCCATCCCATGCATATATTCAAAATCCATTTTAATTTCAAGCAAATATGTTTAATTACACAACATCTTATTTCCTGTCTTTAAATCTGAACCAGTCTTCCATGATGACTCTGAGTTCATTCCCTCTCCTCTATTTAAGGGGAACGGGCAGGTCTCAGTCCCTGATTGTCTAAGTAAGTTATCAGGAAATGAGTTTTCCTCCCCTTAATTTCGTTTGCCTTTGTTAGGAGCCAAAGGGTACATACACACATATACACACTTGTATGTACAGTGTGTGTGTGTGTGTGTGTGTGTGTGTGTGCAGAGGTAGGAGGCACACTGATGATTAAAGGAAGTGACTATGGGCTACAGACCTGCTTATGGCTTATTGATTTTTTTTAAGCTCAGCCATGGAGACAGATAGCTGAGTAAAGTCCAGCTAGTGTCTGTGAGAGAAGAAAAGGCACAGTAGCAGGTAGAGTTCACCAGGGAGGGGACGGTGTCACTGTAGTCCTCTCTGTTTCTTCTCCATTAGCCACAGTAATATAAATGTCACCTTCTTACTCACAGACAAGATAAAATAGAGCCCTCATTATCTCCTTTCAGGATGAAATGCCATAGCTGTGTCATGGTCAAAAATAGGTCACCCTGACTTCTGAGTAAGAGTGGAAAATGTACACTTAATTTGCTTAGAATATGTCTCATTCCTCAAGCTGCTTATTGTGACACCACTTGTTAGGTGAAAAAAAGGTAATAAGATATAGTGTTCTGTTCAAGACAATGCTAAAACCAGATGCTATAGGACATATGTTGCATATCTTCTACTTTTTCATCATTTCCAATAACTGGAATAACAATCAACTTTTCTTCATCCTCAAGAGTGCTATTAGCAAAGCCAGAGTTCAGCAGTAGTTTGAGGAATGAGAAAGGTGGGCACAAGTTAATTGTTTTAAGAATGACCCATCCCACAGGCATAGCATCCATCCACTGATGCATCCATTTTCCAAACTGCTTGTCCTGCTGGAGCCTATCCAAGTGTCTCAGGCTGTAGGAAGGGCTACGTCACTCCTAATCCGATCTTAACTTGCAATGGGTCATATAAGCAATTAATAGGTGATGGCCTGCAATGCATAGGCCTACTCTTTATGATTGTTGAGTGGTAAATCTGGTTTTCACGATTGTTTTGTTGTCTGCCCTGACCATTGCCTGTTCTGTGGATTACTTTTTTGCACGTGCCTTTGATATTACTGTTTGCTGGTGTTTTGACCCTGCCTGTTCTGACTACACTCTTCATAACAAAGCCTTGCACTTGGATCCACTACTCCATTGTCACGCCTAAATGTGTTTAGTTTAATTGAGTTTAGTTCAGTTTTCTGCAGGTTACACTAGTAGGTATTGACATAGTGCTATGTTTTTGTAATGAAAATATAATAATATAGGCTACAGGTAAGATAATAAAATATGTTAAACTTTAATCAGTATTTCATGTCCACATATTTATTTATTTGGTGGGCATGCCTAGCCATGTAAGTGATGTTAAGTTAATGTACATTATTCCTAAACAGTATCTCACTGGACATTTTGAAAATGATTTACAATAACACTTTACAAAAAGGTTTCATTTGTTAACAGTACTTAAGTATCAGTTAACATGAACAGTACTTGCACAGCATTTGCAAATGTTAGTTAACTTTAAATTCAACATTATTAAAATTAAGTTCTGTTAACTTGATGTGAACAAACAAATTGTATTTTTATATTTTTATTAACATTAACAATGGTTAAGAAATGCTGTAAAAACACATTGTTCATTGTTAGTTGATGCAATAACTAATTTATATATTATCTTTGGTGTTAAGTGTGTTACCAAAATGATTTTTAACTACAAGGTTGCTTCATAGATATTGCTAGTGGTGAGTGAACTGGTTTGTAGGTGGGCTGTCAATGAGTTGAGCCTTTTGTGCTGAAGGAAGCCAAATAAGTCAATTTTAAATTAACTGGACCCTAATACCAAGTCCAGGTCACTCTCCCCCACTCTCATTTCTTCCTTTGAAGTCAGCCTGCATTAAAATCCATGCGTCTGATGTTCTCTCCCACAGACCTGTGGTCACAGACAAGCTACAGTAAGAGCAGACTGTGGGGGTTGAAGAGACAACCATTTCTATCAAGTTGAAAACACTTTTAATGTAATCACCAAAAATGACTCATACCTGGTGGTCCATCATTAAGCTGAGAAGACTGCGATATATTTCTTAAAGAGAACCAAACTGTCCTGATGTTGCAGCTTAAAATAATCAGTCCATATGAATGGAGATGTATGGTGACTTTTATGTCTTTAAAGGTTATATCCAGAGCTGGAATGTGGTACAGGGCTCATTAAAGGCAAGTGTCAGACTCACAAAGTTCAACGGACACCAAGAAAAAACATTGACTCACATTATTCTGTCAGACACAAGCTGAAGACTGAGGAACAAAATGACAGAGGAAATGCACTTCCAAAAAATAAATAGTCAAGAATATGGTTTCCACAGTCATGAAAAACCTGGACACATTAGGGAATTTTAAAACAATTATTTTCAGGCCTGGAAATCTCATAAAAAATAATAAAATGTTAAACAAAAAAAGTAATACAATTTTCGAGTGAATATTTCTAGACACTGTCAGCTCAGCTATATGTGCTAATTTCTAGATATACTCATCTAGAACTTGCTCTTTATAAAAATACTTATCTATTAATTAATTGGTTTAAAATGTAGGATTTTGTTATGGTCAGTTTCATAACATCAAGTGCCAGTCAAAACTTGAGTCAGGATCTGCAATTGTGAATGCAAGAACTTTTTCACTGAAATGATACTGTTTTTTTTGTTAATATTACCTGTTAAAAGTTTAATTCATATTGTGTCTAAGCATTAAAGTGCTTAGAACCATCAGTGGAGTTCAAACAGTTTTTCACAGTTCTAAGCTGTAGTTTGTTGACAGATGTTGCGCAGTCTGTTCTGGCGTCTCTTTCAAAAATGGTCTCCATGAAAAAAAATCCTTGTGTCTGTCAATGAGCAACATTTCAATTACTGTACGTACCTCTTGGCAATTGTTTTCATAATCAGACACTGGCAGAGAACAAAGGACCTCCTTTGTGCTTAAAAGCTATTAATTTTAGCAGATATCAGCTCTTTGAGCAGGTTCTTGGCACAGTTTGATCTAAGAGCATTAACAGGATTAAAAAATCCCAGAGGGATGGTGGGCATTGACTGACAAATATCAGAACTGGAACCTTCCAGCTTATAGAACACAAAAACACACAGTGGGACAAGTGGATGTTGCATATAGCCTATCACTCTAATGACAAATCAAGATAGTGTCAATGTAGGCCTGTATTCACGATTTTGCATTAAAGATCACAGCTACAATAGTTTAATATATATATATTAAACTGAACTTTGATCATATATATATATATATATATATATATATATATATATATATATATATATATATATATATATATATGATCAAAGTGTTCTGCAATTATTTTTCCCGTTCCATCAAACTTTACAAAATGGTCTATAACACTTGGAGAGAGCTGCATCTTATTTCATTTATCACAGTTGCACAATGTTAAGAGCCCTCAAATCAATTTGTCACTAGTAAATCTAAAATATAATGATAATTTTGAAATTTATATTTTGCTTGAAGCCCCTTTTTTTCCAGCATTATACACATACACCTTTGAATGCTTTTTTTTCCTACCACATAGAATAGTGTAGTTATGACAGATAAAAATACAGTATGCACAGTAATATTAACATATCAAAAGATATTTAAAAAAAGTGTCAATATGTAATCTATTAGTCTAATTAGATTCCATCTGGTAAGGTCTGCTGTTCATTTTCTTGACGTTCAAACGATCTACTTAAAATTCCTGCGTTTGACCAGAGCATATTTATATAAATACTTTTTTTTTAAATCACGATTTTAGCAACCAAAATAATTTGTAATATATTAATATAATACATTTTCAGGAAGAAGTGTCATGAGAATGAACGTGGTCTCGATTTAAACGTTACACCTGGTCAGCTACTGCCCTCTAGAGAAAACAGTCGGATATAGCAAAGCAGAGCATGTCCATGCACATAAAAATTTAAATACATAATGTCAGGAGCATCAGATAAAACCACAGATAAGATCATGATATTCGTTATCCAGCTTATTTCTGTATCAGCCTAGCTGTTCTCACTTTCTCTGTAAGACTAAACCATCTTTAGCAATAAGCAAACTTATGCCATATGCCATTTTGAACCTCTGTCATATGCTGCCAACTCTAACTAATTAATTTCTCTGTTTATTCAAGGGGAGCTTTAGCTTATGTCACCAGAGGCCATTTGTTAATATCATGTTTTCCCCCTCCCAGTGGTGTGTTCTCTGGGGGCTGGCATATCTTGTTTTGGTTTCCTAACCAATCTGGCCCTGATTAGATCCCATGAGATTTCATCAAAAATCTGTCCCTTTTTCACTGTGTGTCTGTTGTGTTGTGGCTTTCAATAAATATGACATAGGTCAATCACACAGTTGTGTAGTTATTTATTAGATTGTCTTACCAAAATTAATTAAATAAATAAATAAAATAAAAATAATAAAAATAAAATAAAACACTACCACTACTACTAAAAATAAATAGAAATTAAATAAAAATAAACATAATAAAAATCATTTACTGATTTAACCATTCAAACTATTCATGCCCACAATCAATAATTAATGACAATGTTATAGTATGATAAGGGATTAATTGGCAGCCTGCCAATTTTTGATTGCTACTTAAAAAAAAAAAAAAAAAAAAGCCCACTGACTGACCTATTTTCCACAGTTTAGTGAATATGGGGATTACTAACAAATTAATTATGATGTAAATGAAGAGTTAACAATTGTGCATTAAGACTTTTATTTTATTTTATTTTATTTTTGTATTTTTAAAATTTTAGGGTTGCAAGTTTCTGAAATATCCCACAATTACTATTGTAAATAATAATAATAATAATAATAATAATAATAATAATAATAATAATAATAATAAATAAATATATATTTTATTGTTTATTTGTCTCATGCTCTTATTTGCAGGAATCAGTATTTTGGAAGTTGAGGCATTTTAACCAGTGGAGGGCAGCAAAAAGCGACCTTGCTCTTAGAGTCAACCAGGGGTGCATTTCCCAAAACCATATTTGCTAACCTGTTAGCAGCTTAGTTGGTTGGCAATGGGAAATTGCATTGCAACCAACAAAGTTGCTAACTTAGTTAGCAACTATGGTTTTGGGAAACGCACCCCAAAATAGTGATGTTAGATCTGCCTCCAGACTTGATGATGAGCTGAAATCATTCTAAAATGAACTGTCTACAATGACACTGCTGCCATTTGTTGGCATGGCAAATACTAAGAAGCCCCATGAAACCAAACCCCTGCATGCAAACTAATGAGAGCCTGTATCATTTATCTATTTATGTTGATGAGTGTCATGTTGACAACTATAAGTGTGTAATGTATAAATACATCTGTGAAGCATTTTAATAATTTGCATACATTAATGTCAATAGGCTGATATAATGATCTTGTTGTCCTGTCCGAGAGAACCCATTCCCAGTCATTCTATTAGATTAGTTTGATTCTTCCTCAGAATGGTCCACATGAATGGAATCCGTAGTGTGACAACTCCCCTTTCAGTATGTAGCTCTGCTCAGGCTCGCACTGGGGCCCCAAGGCTTCTGCGAAGTGCTGGTTCAGACTAAATGAATTAAGGCTGATTTCCATTGTCAGCTGGTGGGCCATGTCTTAGGGAATTTGTTGCTTGACTTGGCTTCATAAATATACCCTCCATTTTCTGTAAAGTTATGTCTGCCTCTTCATTATGACTCAAAACTATTTAGACCAGTTTCTAAATACCTGCTAACCAGGGTTATTAAAATTAACAAAACTAAAAACTTAAACCATAAAATAAACTTTTGTTACTCAAAATAAAATAAACTTTATTTGAAGCTTAAATTAAAACTGAACCAAGGCAACAATTCTCATTTTCATCCACTTGATGTATAATGTAACTAAAGCTAAAACTGATTTTTTTTTTTTTAATTACAAAATTACTAAAACTTTAGCTAAAATAAAAACGAAAATACAATAACAAAAACTAATTCAAAATATGAATAAAAACTAAAATAACACTGCTGCTAACAGATGATGATTGCATTAAGAAATAATGTCAAATATATATTTAAGAATTGCATTAGATAAAATTTAATATTACTTATTACAATTTTAAAAAACAATATTTACAAGTATTTATTCTTTTTTTCACACACATATATAGAAATTAGTGAATGTTCAGTATTTTCTCCTCTAATTGTTTGCTTTCAGTAAATTGTGGTCATGATGGAGAAACAACATACTTCAAATACTCCTTTTGTAAATATATTTACAAAGTATAATTTATGATATTGTATTTGCCTGCAGATATTTAATTGCTTTTACATAGCAAATCATGTTCAATATAAATTTAAAGTACCAGCGTTTTAATGCAATATTAAACGTTGAGGTGAAAATTACAATCAGACAAAACAATTAACTGAGAACATTTATTCTGGCTCTAGTCTCTTCATTAGTAGGAGTGAGTTAAACAAGCATGTCCAAGACAGTTGCTCTCACTTTACGCCTGACTGATATTCAATGATGCATACATTATTGATCATAAGGGCTCTCAATTAGAACAGCATTAAATAACAAACTGTTTTGGACCATATACAAAATGATCAGAAATCTCCATGCAGTGAAAACAGACCCCAAAAATCAACACTATTAGCCCTGTACTCTACTCAGGAGGAATACTCTGATTAATTAAAGGGCCATATTGGCTTGCCCCAGGGCAGACTCTTACAGTACAAGCAATGCTGTCTACGAGGGGGAGGGGACATACCTAGAGTCTGCTGTTGTGCCTGCTTCACTCAGGGTACGGCTTACACCATGCAGGGGAGTATATTTTGGTATCGGGGATTATGCTGTTTAAGCAGACTCAAAGAGCTTATGCCAACTAGACAGACTATGGCAGACTAATCTGTTTTAATGGACTTTTCCTTGTCTGAAAATGAAGAGTGGGCTTTGTTATTAGACACATAAAAGTGCACAATAGCCTCCTAAAATATATTAAAGAGGTAAACCAAGTTAATTTGAAGTCTATTGTCTGTCTTCAGTCTGAGATATGAATTGGTTAGAATTACTTAATAAACACAGAGACCTAGTTGTCTGATGTCATGGCCAATTAGGAGAGCTGTTTAGAGCTAATCAAGGGTAAAAGGCTTCTGAATTTCACTTGTAATTGCATGTGTCAAAATCTGTTCTGCTATCAGGTGGATCAGGTTCAGTACTATTTAAATCATATAGAGGAATCAAAGTAATTTAATGATTTTGCCTCAAGTTTACATACATTTTTTAACCATAAACTAGTTTTATTATTAACTGTTCAGTAAACAGCAATATATATAGTAGCCTATATAGTGTTGGTCATAGTGTTGATATAGGTAAATTAATTAAACTCAGTTCATTTTATGATTCCATAAGCTTCAATTATAGGTTCTTCAGTAAAAACAATAGGTTTTGAGAGAGAAAAAAGAAAATTGTTTTCAGGTTTTTTTTTATTTTGATTGTGTTTGTGTGTGTTTAGCATTTTAATAGAAGTAGATTGTTTTAATGTATTATTAATAATATTAATAATATTTTTTATTAATAATAATATATACATTTTAATTATTTTACAACAAGTCATCTTGCAGGCACCTTGGAAGTTTGTTGAGAGCCCTAGTGGTTATTTGAGAACCATGCAGTAGCATGTTTTGCACATGTGCTCACCATAATGCGCATGCTTGATGCGCTTACCAAAGTTTATCAAACAAAAATTGGCAGGTTAATAAATAAATAAATAAATAAGAAAATAAATTAATGAATAAATAAAAGGGGGTAGGTAAGGGTTGGCTTTTATTTGAATCAAACGGATTTGACATCCCTGGCATAATGTGAATAATTACCCACAATAATACACAGACCTCTTTAAATAATTTAATTGTTTACAAAGGTTTAATATAAAAACTAATATATTTTATTTTCTATATCGTATAAATATTATTCAACTAGATAAAAAAGTTAATCAAGACAAACTTTAGGTTGGCTTGAGAAAGCCTAGCCTGAAAGTTTAAAGCAGTTATAAAAGCCTGAAGTTTGAAAATTTTGATTAGATTAGATAGATGTTGATAACATGTTTGTAGCATGATTAGCATGTTTTTAACACGATTGGCCTGTTACTAGCATTTTGCTGGCATGATTAGCATGTTGCTAGCATGATTCGCAAATAACTAGCATGTTGCTAGTTTGATTAGCAAGTAAATAGCATGTTGCTAGCATGATTAACAAGTTACTATCATGTTGCTAACTTTTTGCAAGCATGATTAGCATTCTACTAGCATGTTGCTAGCATGATTAACAAGTAACTAACATGTTGTTAGCATGATTAGCAAGTAACTAGAACATTTTTAAAACATTATCATCAAGATTAACAAGTAACAAAAAAATTTTAATAACAATAATAAAGTAACCATCATGTTGCTAGCATGAATAACAAGTAACTAGCATGTTGCTAGCATGATTAGAAAGTTACTAGCATGTCACTAGCATGTTTCTAACATGATTAGCATGTTATAAACACATTGCTAGCATGATTAGCATGTTACTAGCATGTTTTAGCATGATTAATAAGTTACTAGCATGTCTCTAGCATGTTTCTAGCCTGACTAGCATGTTACTACCATGTTGCTAGCATGATTAACAAATTACTAGCATGTCGCTAGCATTTTTATAGCATGATTAACATGTTAGTAGCATGTTGCTAGCGTGATTACCAAGTTACTAGCATTTCACTAGCATGTTTCTAACATGATTAGCATTTTATTAGCACATTGCTAACATGATTAGTATGCGATGAAAAAAGGCGCACAGAAAGCTGCTACTTTGTCAGTGCATTCCGCTAGATATGCTCAGTGAATTCATTCATGCTGCTGGCTTTTCATCTTATTAGTTCAAGATTCTTCTAGCTTTAGCCCTGAGTGACCTCACTGTGGGCTGTCTAGGTCACCTGCTGAGAGGGCATATGATGGCTTTGTGGGGAAGAACAGTGCCTTCACAAGGAATCCTCTAGCCTGCAGAGTTAAACATATTGATTAGCAGGCTTACAGCCAAATAAATGCTCTTCTAAATTCATGTTCTAGTTCCATAACTCACAAATATATATATATATAAAATATAATATATATATATATATATATATATATATATATATATATATATATTAGTTGGGAAGGAAATATAACCTTCCCACTGAAAAAGCAAGAAGGACAAATAGAAAAAAATACTTAATGGATAGTAGCAAGTTTTTATGTTATCATATATTTATTTGGCAGATGATTTTATTCAAAGCAACTTACAGCCTTTGAGAAGTTGGATATACACTGTATAAACCATAACCTTGGTGTTGCTAGTGCCAGTTTGCCATTGGGTGTTAAATATTATTTTATGTGTTTAAAATATTTGATTGCATCTCAGGAAATGATCATGTTAAAAGAAGAAACTGAAAAGAAACTGAAAACAATAAGTTTGCGGTATATGAGACCCAACTGCAGGATGAATCCGACGCCCTTTATGAAAGTGTGAATGACAAAATTAAGAATTTAGAGAACTGTCACAAAGAGCTTTGTATACAATGCTGCTTTTATTAATTACATGCATGTAATAAATGTAATTACGATAAAAATAACAGTTTTCTATTTTAATGTATTTTAAAATGTAATTTATTCCAAAGCTGAATTTTTAGCAGCCATAACTCCAGTCACATGGTCTAATATGCTGATTTAGTGCTTAAGAAACATTACTTATTAATGGTAATGGTAATGGAAACTGCTTAATAATTTTGTGGAAGCCATGATACATTTTTTTTTCATGATTCTTTGATGAATATTTATTGATATAAATCTTTTATAAGATTATGCATCTAATGTGTCCTTAGAAATTATTGCAATTGCATTAATTATGTGTGAATATATATTTTATGTACAGTATTTTTGCGCTCCTTTTTTTTTTGATGGCAGCCTTTACGCTGAAGCATTGTTTGGCCAGTAGTGCATTTATCTTTAATGATGTCAATATGATTCTCGATCGCTTAAATGCCATCCAGCTTGTGTTGTTATTGACCAGCAGGATGGTAATTATTGTTTAGTGGTCTGCTCTATTATGGCCTGAAGTGCACTTGGTAGTGGCCTGGACCCCATGGCTGTACACTAATAAGCAGGTACTTGCTTTCCACAAAGTGAAATCAATTGCTCACCTTTATGCCCTTGCGAAAGAGGTTTACATGTAACACGAATGAGCTATCAGGCGCCAATAAGTGAGGTGTCTATTATTGGCCTTTTTAATAGGCTACCCCTCTCACTCTCACAGTTATCTCTCACCCTTAGTGTCTGAGCTCTGCCCAACCAAAACGGCTGCTTGTGTAGGCAGATGGCCGGGAGAACAGCCATACAAAACCTGCCACTCAAAGTATAACAAATGAGTGCAGCCCGGCGGAGTTCAAGCTTTGTTCATTGTGCTAATGAGAACTCTCACGCCCACAGGAGAGATGCATGGCTAATCACCTGTAGTTCTGTTACTGCAGCAGATGGTGGAGCCAGAGTTATAGGTTGGGGTGTTCAAACAGGGCAGGAAGATGTTCCTTGGAGTATATTTACATTTACATTTAATCATTTACCAAATGAGGAGAACAACAGAAGCAATCATACCAACAAGAGAGCAACCATATACAGGCGATGTGACAAAGTCTAGCACAGTACACATGGCAAGTTTTTTTTAATACATTAGTAAAAACTAATAGATAAGTGCTAGTATTAATTGGTCAGGTGCTGTCAAAAAAAGGGTCTGTTTTTTGAAAATGGCTAAAGACTCGAATTGAGATCCAGGAAAAGGTCATGAGAGTGACTTTGTGCATCTTTAGAAATGGCACCACGAGGCGTTGTTCACTTGCAGAGCGCAAGCTTTTGGAGGGCCCATAAGTCTGAACAAGCGAGTTTAGGTATGTTGGTAAAGAGCCAGTGGTACCAAACATCAGTACCTTGAATTTGATGAAAGCAGCTATTGCCAGCCAGTGCAAACTGATGAAGAGAGGTGTAATGTGGGTTTTCTTTCTTTTTGAGAAGGAAAAATTAAGTTCAGTATCTATGAACAAGTAATAAATCGATACTGTCTCTCCCTAGAAGATGACAATGAAATAGGGAGGGAAGGCTGAAGTGTGGGTGATGTTTGGGCTGAGGTGACCACCCTGCATGGAGTCATATTTCTGTCATGCTGGATGCACCGATGCCCATTCCTATTAGTGATAAAGTAATCCTGCTCCATGACATGTACATCATTATCATCTGACCGTCACACTTGGGGAGTCACATATATAACATATGGCTCTTTATTCTGGGATTAAATCTATAGTAAACAATCTTGAACCATAAAATCAGAGCATTTCATTTATTATGTGTGACTAAAATGACGCTGTGACTTACCTTTTTTATCCCTAAAATGTGTACATTAGTACCTTAAATGTACATATTACTGTTTGTCACTGCCTTTTTTTAAGTGTATATGTTGTTAAGGTTTATTTGAGGTCATACCAAACTTCACAAAAAAGGAAAACTGCCAAACATCCAACAAACTTACAGCAATCAAAACCTATTTATGATTGCAATTTACTTTCTTTATGGATGAGTGAGAGAGAGACGGCGTGAATAAAGTTGAAAAAAGAAAACCCTTTAAAAGCCTTTGAACGCCTGCACAATCTTAAGTGTGACAGGCATGCAAAAGCACAGTTAATGTTCGGGGCATGAATGGTTGCTGCAGTACAAAGTAGAGGGCCAACTGCGTGGTTATCACAGGAACCTGATGGGCTCCATGCGGCTCCCAGTCTGCAAACTTCAGCGTGCTGACATGTGATGTGATCCTGGTGACACTGGCAGCGCTGCTACTGAGGGACAGCACAAAGGCAACAAGTCCCCCCGGGGAAACTGTGCTCTCTGTGAACCCCCTGGGGCTGCTCAGCCATCCTCCAATCGGACCCCTCATGGACTGGCTCTGCCGAGCTTGTTAGAAAGCAGAGCCCAGACTGTGGGTGGATAGGCCCCAGCTGCCTTCCATGACTTCCAGAATAAATTGACCTGAATGACAGGGGCACACAAACAGTATGATATGTATTATTCCTGTCAATAAAAATGTCCCCATGAATTATGGGCTTTGTATGTAATGTACTGCTGTCTTTCTTCCGGGCAAGAAGAAAAGGCCGAAAGAGAGAAGAGGGGAAAAAAAGAGATCGCCCTCTTCTAAATGTGTTTGCTTTTTTTGTTTCTCACTTTTTATTATTCAGGGGGAAATGGTAGGAGGCAGAAAGTTGTCCGATTGCTTTGTGCCTGAATGGCACTCATATTTGCCACGCAGCTTGAGCGGCATGGCTTTTGTTTTGCGCTGTAAAGGGAAAGTTAAAAAGGACTTGTGTCATTTTTCAGATCAGCTCTGAGGGAGCAGAGGACCCCGAGAATGCAGACTGAAGTCTCAGAATGAAAAGCTAAAAGATAACATTGACTCATTGCACGTCGAGCTGGAAGAAATTCACAGAGTCCTGGAATCCAAAGAGCAGAGACTGGGTAACATGCCACGTTTTAAACTTTTATTTATTTTGTATTTTTTTGATAAACCACACACAAAAAAGTGTGCTTACGTTTTTTCCTATGGTTTTGGGGACAAAAACAAACATTTGCCTCGAATGCTTGTTTTGGAAACATAGACTGATTCTCTTATCTTTCCCGGTGTGTGAGGTAGTTAGAATTCAGAGCGCAATGTTTGAGGACACTTGTCAGACCATAGCTATCATCTCACACTCTGTGGGAGTCTGTGAGGAGAAAGCAAACACAGGACAGATGTATTCTCAAGGGTCAGGCCTTTATCTCTCATAGTGTTTGATATTCATTCATTGCTTATGTAACTTTGGTAACCGTCTGAATATTTTACGCCACTGCTTTTTGTGATTACACATGAACACATCAATATTTAAAGTGCTCCAAAACAACGTATCATCCATTTCATTGGAACATAAACTCCTTTTGTGTGTCCCCATTCAAAATGTGAAGAACCATCTGCTAAAACGTTTTGCATTGGCTGTGACTAAAAATAAGAGCTGTCCAGGTCTTGAGTCTCTATGGAAATAAAAGCACTTGGGCAATAACACACACTTGGCCCTTGAACTTAGTGGTTTGTGTTCGGTCAGTGCATGTGAGTGGACGTGTCAACAGCAATGCATCAGGTCAGAAGCTTGTCAGGACCCTGAGCCAGAACAGGTCACGCAGGCCAGGACTGGGCTTCAGTCCACTGACCCCAGATGCAAAAGATGAACAAAGACAAGTGGATGTCCTGTCGTTGTGCTCCCTGCATCAGCCTTTGTTTCTCTTCTAGATATTGTGAAAAGTTGTGGGAGTGAATATTACACTGGGTCTTTTTTTTGTGTGTGTGTGTGTGTGTGTTTTCTCAAATGTTCTCTCTTTCTTCTGTCCATAGCTATGGATTTGGAACAGTTAAAATCAGAGGCTGACAACAGCAAAAAAAAAAAGCCCTTTAAAGAAGTATTATATAGTACATAAAAAAAAAAATCTTATATGCTCATTGCATTGTTTTATTTAAAACACTTTAATTTCCATTTATTGCAACTGACAGGTGAACATGAGCAACTGAAAATGCAGTTAAACCTTGAAAGAGAAAGTAGCAGCGAAAAGGATTTTTACTTTGGTTAAATTATTATTTTAATTTAAACTTATTTATATAGCACCATTAAACACAACAATTGTTGACTAATGTGGTGTACAATAAGTCCAAAGATAATCAGAATCATACAACATTTACTTCACTTCCAGAATAAAAAAATCCTGATAATTTGCTCACCCTGTCATCTGTCTTTATGTCTTCATGTCTTTCTGTCTTCAGTCACAAAGAAATTAAGGTTTTTGAAGAAAACATTCCAGGATTTTTCTCCATACAAAGGACTTCACTGGGGATCAATGGGCTGAAGATTCAAATTGCAGTTTAAATGCAGTTTCGAAGGGCTCTACATGATCGCAGCCAAGGAATAGGGGTCTTATTTAGTGAAATGATTGGTTATTTTCTTTAAAAAAAAAAAAGTATACTTTTTAACCACAAAAGCACGTGTTGCACTAGCTCGGTGATGCACATCCGCAAATTCAGGCATTACCTAATCACGCTGGAAAGGTCATGCGCGGTTAGCTCTTGATCTGTGTACTCCGGTTCAGAAAGATAGGGTAGGGCGAAAAATCTAATTTTCTCCTCCAACTTCAAAATCGTCAGACATCATTATTTTTTAATAAAATACATTTTACATTATGCTAGTACAAGACAAGCATTTTCTGTGTAAAGTCTATATTATATAATTATTTTTAAATTATTATTATTAATTATTATTACAATAATTGTTGTTATTATTATTATTTATTTATTTATATTTTACGACTTTGTTGCCATGTATGTTTAATAAGTTTTAGCAGAACAAGTGCTTTTATGAATTTAAACATTCACATTTATGCTATTAAATCTTCAAATAACTGGTCTCATTCACTTTCATTACATATACTGGTTTTCCTGTTTCTCCTTGGAAATAATTCTCCTTACTAGAAATGGTTACTGTGTGACGTCTAAGATAAATAAGGCAGCATACAGTATGTGAGGTTTACAGCCTAGACAATGTTGTCCCTCATAATTTTGCAGGTTTTACTCGTGTGTTAGCTCTGTGAGAAGAGAGAAGCATGCCAGCGGAGCAAATTACCTTGAATTAAATACTCTGCAGCAACTGGTGCAGGAGGGAGAACTAAATTATTTTATGATATGTGATCAAGCACAGCTGACGATATGAAGCACTGAGCTGACATTGTAGCATGTTAATATTGGTAAAACATTTGGTGAATGGACGTGGTGCAGCGTTTTTGACATGCATTGATATAGTATTGTTTATTTAGTGTTTTATCTTTTGTGCAGTAAAGATGAAATGTGTGTGAAGTAGCACTGTGTGGTGTTAAGATTGGGGCCATGCCAGAGTTTATATTATTGCACTACAGTAAGAAACCATGTGGTCAGAGTGCTTTGTTGTGCATTTTGAATGCGCTCTAAGTTGGACTGCTGCCTTGTATTCATAAGTCATCTCAAGTCATGTCAGCCAATTGCTGTATTTTACCATCAAAACCTTTAAATATGATATTAATTCATGTTAATATTTTAAAACACAGAATCTTGCATTAACATATTGAAACAGTTTTACAGACAAAATGTATTCAAGCACTGGTTATCAAGTATTATTTTACACAGCGTCTGCTGTTGATTGCGAGGAACAATATGCACCAAGTTTGCCACACAATGGCTGGAATTAAAATATGAACACAGAGGACAACGTAAAAAGAGTGTGAAAGACTCTATGGTACTCAGCCATTGAATCCGGCCACACAGAATCAAGAAGGTTAAAAGTCTCCCTCTGGCCTTGCAGGGTTGCTGGGAGACAAGCAGCAAGGGTCCTGTCAAAGCTGGCATAATTTACCCTGCAATCAAACACTCATATTAGCTCAGCACTTCAGCAGAGTAAAGAAAACTATCCATACAGATGTTTAGTATTGTCACTTCTTGCTTTTTTAGGTAGGTAGTTAGTTTACTTAGGTTTATATTTCTGCAGTAAAACTAAAGCAAATGCACATAAAAATATATATATATTTTTTTTACAAAAATATATTACAAGACACATATCAAAGGTAAAAATGCATTTTTCTTAAAATATAGAAGAAATATAAAATGCTCATATGTAACACACACACACACACACACATGTATAGAAGACTTATATGTATTTTTGATGACATAATGATTTGATTACTAGAAAGCTCACCACTGAAAATGATTTTTTTAAATTAATAAAACAATGTTCTGCAGTTAACATTTTGTATTTAAATATTTTTTTCTATGAATATTTTCAATATGTATTAAATATATTTCTATTATGCTCACATTCATAATTTAATATACAGATGTACTGAATGATACAGTTATTACTTATGTTGCATTCATTGGAATGAAATAACCTTTAATTGCTTTAAATCATTTATTTATGTATTTATTTTGAAATAAAAAAGATATGGTAAACTGCTAGAAACCTTACAACTGAAAATTAATTTTTGAAATGGGTAAAACATAAACTCAAGTTCTGCAGTACAGACTGTTTTTTCTTTTTTATAAAGAAGACATTCTTTAATTTAACATTTTTTATTGTATTATTTAAGATTTTAATGTTTTCTTTCTTTGTTTCTTTCTTTATATTGTTTATTTTGAAAGAGTTTTATAATAGAGGCATATTAGTTTCAGGTCAGTAATGTTCTTCCGGCTCTTCACATAAAACTGAGTGGACACAAAACCTGGTAGGGCCAGGAAAGAGACTAATGGAGCAGGTGGTGGCCAAACACACTCCATGTAGAAGCCCTGGTTAAAACCACTAATGAAGACCTCCTTAATGTTGTTTGAGCCACCGGGAGAAAACGATTATCCATATTTAGTGTAGCAGTTTAGACTGGCCTCTTTTCAGTCTTGCAGCCTTTGTTGAGCCGCCCCTTTGTGCTGTGACTGACAAACTCAATGTTAAGGTCTAGCATGGTATCCATAAAAAAAAAAATAAAAAAAAAAAAGTTTACAAAAACAAAAACTGACCTCTTTCCCCACTTTTGGTGTCTTTGGTGTCTTTGATCATTGGAGCAGAAAATGTGTTTCTATAGCCAGAAGGCTGCAGGAAAGACCTATAATGAGAGGCTGAAGCCCAGGGCAGAGGGAGTGTGAAGCTCAGCTGGGTGTAAGCTTCGCCTCTGTGGAAAGACACCCAAATGAACCACCCAACTGCACTTGTCAACAGCACTATTGGCTGACCACTTTTGAAGTTTTAACCTAGTTGTAAATTCTCCTAAATATCCAAGAATCTTTTGGATGGTTGCAAATAAGCAAACAACATGAAGTCTTGCCAGATAAAACAGTTAAAAGAGGAAATGGATGCATTGAAGCCTCACGGATGAAGGAAGAGAGTATGAGACACAGATAAATGCATGCTCAGTTATGGCACGGACTTGACGTGAGTCCAATCTGTCTCATGATGTTTGGAGGTCTTGAACCCTTTGGACGGACAGTCTCTCCATTACCCCAGACATCAGTGTCCTAAAGCAAAGACAGAGGATAAGGTGCACACGCAGTGTCTAAGTCATATCGATTTTAGCCATGAGTCTACGGTTAAAATTCAACCCGTACTAACAGTGAAACGCATTCATTAACAGCACCGAGTGATGGCTGGCAGCTTCCCTCTCCCTTCTTCAAGTGCAAATCTTTTTATTTTTCATTGAAAACACATCTGAAATGCTTTTTCTGTCACAAATATGAATTCTAACCTTACTAACTCAAGGAAATTCACAATAAAGCTATATATGTTTATGTACACTACCGTTCTAAAGTTTAGGGTCAGTAAAAAAAAAATTATAGGAATTTTTAGGAATAACGACGTTTTATTTGCTAATGTTTTTCTCACTGAAATACATATCTTTCAAAAGTTTAAGGTCAGTGAGATTTTTTTTTGAAAGAAATTCCATAAGGATGCATTCAGTTGATCAAAGTTGATCAAAAAGAAATTAGGAAATTATATATATATATATATATATATATATATATATATATATATATATATATATATATATATATATATATATATATATATATATATATAATTACTTTAAAACATGCACCCCTGGTGACCGTGATAATATAATATTTTATTATGTCTATTTAGATTTTTTTATAGTGCTACTTCCAATGGTAATCTTACTTACCTTTAAATAAACACACTATAAGCTATTAGTTTATATGCTGATCCCAAAAGTGGCATATCATCCAGGCTTCCCCATTTTTTTTTTTTTTTTTTTTTTTTTGCTTGTTCATGGCTTGTTAAGGCTCTGTTGGATGGGAAGGGTGAGGTTAGAGTGGGTGGGGGGCGGTTAGGACGATGACTCTGTCAACATGGTGACCGCATAGAAGCAGCAAGAAGGTGGCCAGTGTGAATCCCAAGCCTCAGCGCCTAGCAGAGGGTGGAATGTGGCATGCAGCTGACACAACACAGTGACAGGCTGGAGTGGGTGATGGGGTACAGCTGAATAGAAGTGGACAATGAGCCTGGTTTAATGTCCACTTCATAAAGGGCAACCTCACAATGAGCTTGGCCACTGTAGTGGCTAGTTATTATGGAAATGTGTGGAACTCTTATCTTTTTTTATAACGCCCAAGCCTCGATCTTAAATGACACGTGCCTGGCCCTCTATAGACAGTGACTCAAACTTACATACAATCCACAAACAGTTTGATTTATTTACCTTAGCAAACAATAGAAACATGTGGTGTGTGCTTGAATGGTTAGAAGCACTACCTTTCAAAATCATATCATTTTAATTTTATTTCTTACCCAAATACACATAATGTTCAAAAATTTTGAGAAATTAATACTTTTATTCAGTAAGAATGTATTAAATTGATCAGAAGTAACACTGAAGCCATTTATAATGTTACAAAATATTTATATTTCTATAATTTTTTTTAGAACTTTCTTTTCATCAAAGAATCCTGATAAAAATGTTTCCACAAAAACATTAAAGGGGTCATATGATGCTGCTAAAAATAACATTATTTTGTGTATTTGGTGTAATGAAATGTGTTTATGCGGTTTAAGGTTCAAAAAACACATAATATGGGATCATAACTTTGATATATACTTAAAGAATCCTTGTAAACATAACAAACGGTTCTAAGTAAAATATACTTATGAGTTTTTTAACTTTAATTTCTATTTAGGCAGTTCCATTTGAATTTACTTATGTATTTAATTAATAAAAACGAAACCTCAAGTAGCTTATTGAATTAAAATGCTATCTTTATTTACAAGTTCAAAAAATGACTTGTTTGTAAAATTTACTTAACTGATGCTATCTTTATTTACAAGTTCAAAAAATGACTTTTTACAGTGTGATTGCTGAAAATTCAGCTTTGCCATCACAGGAATCTTATACAATAATACTCTTCTTCATTAAGATATGTCATATAATACAAGATACTTCTTTAATAAAACATTACAAAAATATTAATGACTCCAAACTTTTGAGTGGTAGTGTACATGGAAAGTATCAAAACGTTTTGCAAGGTTGTTCTTTGGTTTTAATTATTTTGCCTAAACTGTAAATGTGCATCCTGCATCCATCAAACTAGTAAGGAAACAGACTGAAGTGTAGCATGCCTTCATTAGTGTCTGTTCTGAGTGCAGAGTACCTCAGAGGCCGTACACAACCCACTATCACAAATCAACACCTACTCCTTTTTGCACACAATGGGTCTTTGAACAATCTGGCAAGGAAACTTTCTTTCTCCCATTCTTTGTATTCTTTGGTTGGGATAAAAGAAAAAGGGTAGACTGACATGCTTTCTGTGTTGGGTTAGACTAACAACACACTCTGCACCCACTCTTACTAAGATAAACTTAAAAAGGGACTCCCACATTCTGTTAAGCCTTTTTGGGGGAACACGCCTATAAAAAATGATTTCCGAGCTGACCTGAAGTGACCTGACCTTCACACTGCTCTGAATATATGCACTCAATCAGCCAACATGACATTCCACAAAGCTGTGTCAGGCCTTGATTGGACATGCCTCACAAAGTGGACATTTGGTGTTAAAATGACCCTTTGTGAGCGACGGATTGATATAATGACACACAGAATATGGCCGGCCATTTAAATCTACATTGGCAAAACAGATAAAGCTCCAAAGCCACTGAGGTGGACAGTCACATGAAACTTACTGAGAGATTCAGTGATATAAAGGGTTAAACGTGTTGTTTTAAACCTGCTTTAAATGTTCTTTCTTCTGTGAAACACAAAATATGATATTTTTTAAAAATGTTGGGACACAATTGTTTTTCTCAAAAAAAGACAATGAGACATTCCTCAAGATATATCTTTTGTGTTTCATAGGAAAAAGTAAAGGTTTGGAATGAAACGAGGGTGAGTAAATGATGGCAGAATTGGGTGAAGTAGCCCTTTAAGATGTACAATAACGAAAACAGAGAAACGAAAGGAACATTTTATTTGTACTCCTTTATTGGCATACAAATCCTATACAGTAATGCATCATTGTAATTTTAGGATGTGTTTGTGATTCTCCTGTTGTCAGAAAGCTGCCATTGAAAAGAAGCTTAAGAAGCAGAAGCCAGCAGAACCTACAACCATGGAGGTACCCTTCACCCGCATGCATAAACTGATCTGAATCTCAGCTTTATTTTTCCTTCAGCTTGTTGTGGATACAGAGTCGGTTCAAAAAATAAAAGAACTTAGAAAGACTGAAGCAATGCAGAAAAAGGAGATTGACAGGTGTAATACAATTTTGAAAGAGTACTTGTTCTTTCCACGGCCCTCTGTTGTTCTTATTGTTTCTTAATGTTATCAGGCTCAGTAAGCAGTTGTGTATGTCCAATCAGGTGTGGGAAATAAGTTTTTAAGACAGATGTACACAGCAAAGTTATGTTACTCTAAATGTTGTATGACTCCATGGGTTTTTCTGCATTGACTGTTTCTCTCTTAAGTTTCCATGCCATCAAGGTTGAGATGTTCTTACGCCAAACGTTGTATTCTGCATAACACTTCAGTCAGCTTTGTGCTCAGTAGCTTCTCTGAAAGTGCTACAGATTAGTCCACTTTAAATGAATATGCTCTTCCATGATATTTACACCAAAACATGTCTTTTTCTTCATCAAAGCTGAACTTACCACACTGAAAGAGGGCAGGAGCTTTAATCATGTAACCCTTAATGAAATCTGCACCTGTGGCCTGTCCCGCACACACACAGAGCACATATACAGTAGAGGTTATCCCAGAAGAGACTTTAACAGGTGCACGACCATTAAGCCCCTCATCTCTGGCCTCAATTGGTGAAGGCTGCTGATGAATATGCATAAGTTTTGTTTTTGTTTTGCGCTGCACCCCACACCCCATTTACCAGGAGGACAAATGCAACTCAGATCACCTCGTTGAGGCCTGCCTGCGTTAGATGTCATTTATTACACAAATAATGCACATGAAAACAGAAGGTCTTGCTAGGATCATTTACCCAATATTTGCCATTATACATATTATTTTGTATAATATACACTTACAATTAAAAGTTTGTAAATTTTGTTTTACTGTTTAAAGAAGTCTCTATCCTCATTAAGGCTGCATCTATTTGATAAAAAATACAGTAAAACAAGATAATATTGTGAAACATTATTATAATTTAATATATATATATATATTTTTTTTTTTTTTTGATATATATATATATATATATTTTTTTTTTTTTTTTTTTTTTATTCCATGATGCCTTTTTTTTTTTTTGGTTAATAGAAAGTTCTAAAGAACAACATTTGAAATAGGTAATCTTTTGCAACATTATAAATGTCTTTACTGTCACTTCTGATCAATTTAATGTGTCCTTGCTCAATAAAAGTCTCTCTAAGTTTATATGTGAAAATTGGAGATATTTTAGATGTCTTTTCTGTAGATGGATGCTCCTTGCTCACCATGGCAGAAGAATCCAGCAGATGGTACTTTTAAAAGGTTCTGCTATAGCAGTATGGCTCCTTTGGTAAGGAAACCTCCAACTGAGAACTGTTCTAGTTTTGGTGTTATGGACTTAAAAGTCCCTCTGCTGTAAGCCATGTATAGGTGCTGGAGGCCAGCAGAAGATGAGCAGTGTTTTGGACGTCAGCCTACAGAGCAAGAGAGAGGCAGATGCTATCCCTGGATTAGGTTAGTGCATGACCACCTGAAAGAGATAACAACACAGACCAGTAACTAAAACATCTCATTTAAGTTGATTACAGTTGTAGTATAGCATTAACACCTGTCCTCATATTGACCACATCAAAAAAGATGTTCAAAGCCATTGATTTAACCAAACATGTCCATCACTCTGAAAGGCTGCCTTGTGCACTATTATCATATTAGCAGTGACACATAAGGAGTAGGAAATGGAAATGGAGAGAGTTGTCTTGCCTCGGCTACTTTTTAATCTGTCTTTTGCTTATTATTGACTTTCTGATGATTGGGATCTAGGTTAATGAGCTTAGCAGGCATGACTTGGCCAGATAACTGAAAGACTTAATACCCTCTGTCAATATGGAAGCACTCAAACACAAATATCTGATGCGCAGAAGCTAACTAATCAATCTACCCGGATTACACCACTGTCCAGTCGGAGGATTTCAACAGGCCAGAAATTATAGACAATAGATATTTGTCATTGGTTCTGCATTGGTTCTTCTTTCTGCGGTTGTTGTGATTAATCACATAGATTTATACACTTAGAATTGTAATATATATACACTTACATATATAGTTAGTTATTTTAAAAAGTCAAAAATTTGGAGCCAGTAAGATGTTCTTTTGAACTTTCTATATCAACGTTATCAAAGAATCTTGAAAAGTGTATCATGGTTTCTAAATAAATATTAAGCATATTAATTAAATATTAATATTAATACAGCCATTTTCAGCAATCATAAGAAGAAATGTTTCTTGAGCACAAAATCAGCATATTAGAATGATTTCTGAAGGATGTGACACTGAAGACTAGAGTTAATTCAGCTTTTCCATAACAGGAATACATTTAATATTAAAATGTATTAAATAGAAAACATTTATTTTAAATTGTAGTAATATTTCTCAATATGTTTGTTTTTGGTTTTGACATCATGTCTAACTTTCTGCATATTTGCTTAAAGGGTTAGTTCACCCAAATATTAAAATTATGTCATTAATGACTCACCCTCATGCCGTTCCAAACTCGTAAGACCTCCGTTCATCTTCGGAACACAGTTTAAGATATTTTTAGATTTAGTCCGAGAGCTTTCTGTCCCTCCATTGAGAATGTATGTACGGTATACTGTCCACGTCCAGAAAGGTAATAAAAACATCATCAAAGTAGTCCATGTGACATCAGAGGGTCCGTTAAAATTTTTTGAAGCATCGAAAATACATTTTGGTCCAAAAATAGCAAAATCTACGACTTTATTCAGCATTGTCTTCTCTCCCGGGTCTGTTGTGAGCGCGTTCACAGCACTGCAGTTTAGTGATATCCGGTTCGCGAACGAATCACTCGATGTAACCGGATCTTCTTGAGCCAGTTCACCAAATCGAACTAAATCGTTTGAAACGGTTCGCGTCTCCAATAAGCATTAATCCACAAATGACTTAAGCTGTTAACTTTTTTAATGTGGCTGACACTCCCTCTGAGTTCAAACAAACCAATATCCCGGAGTAATTAATTTACTCAAACAGTACACTGACTGAACTGCTGTGAAGAGAGAACTGAAGATGATCACCGAGCCGAGCCAGATAACGAACGAATGATTGACTCGTTCTCGAGTCAAGAACCGTTTCTGTCGGACGCGTCCGGTTCGAGAAGCGAGGAGCTGATGATACTGCGCATGCGTGATTCAGCATGAAGCTCACTGACACACAGCGCGTATGAACTGAACTGGTTCTTTTGATGATTGATTCTGAACTGATTCTGTGCTAATGTTATGAGCGCGGGTAAACCGAAGGCTTGAATCAAGGGCAATCATCGCCAATGAAGTCATTACGTCGAGCGCAAAAACTGGTGAACCGTTTTCTTCAACCGGTTTATTGAATCGAACTGTCCGAAAGAACCGGTTCGCGGAAAAGAACCGAACTTCCCATCACTGCTAGTGATCCGAAAACCTATGCAACCGGTTCTTGACTCGAGAACGAGTCAATCATTCGTTTGATTCATTTGAGTAAATGAATTACTCCGGGATATTGGTTTATTTGAACTCAGAGGGAGTGTCAGCAAAATTAAAAAAGTTAACAGCTTAAGTCATTTGTGGATTAATGCTTATTGTAGACGCGAACCGTTTCAAACGATTCAGTTCGATTTGGTGAACTGGTTCAAGAAGATCCGGTTACATCGAGTGATTCGTTCGCGAACCGGATATCACTACACTGCAGTGCTGTGAACGCGCTCATAACAGACACGGAAGAGAAGAGAACGCTGAATAAAGTGGTAGTTTTTGTTATTTTTGGACCAAAATGTATTTTCGATGCTTCAAAAAATTCTAACAGACCCTCTGATGTCACATGGACTACTTTGAAGATGTTTTTATTACCTTTTCTGGACGTGGACAGTATACCGTACATACATTTTCAATGGAGGAACAGAAAGCTCTCGGACTAAATCTAAAATATCTTAAACTGTGTTCCGAAGATGAACGAAGGTCTTACGGGTTTGGAACGACATGAGGGTGAGTCATTAATGACATAATTTTAATATTTGGGTGAACTAACCCTTTAAGTGCTTGAGTAAAGACCTGTACTTGCAGCCTGGGCTCTGGATGGATGGAGATGTCAACAGGCCATTGCAGTAGTTTATAGTGGGTCAGCATGAAGGGGGTCACTGGTCCTCGTCCAGAGGGCCTGGCCAGTGACCTCTACAACTGCTAGCTGGCCCCTGTCTAAACCATGGGAATCTGGTCCATACATCACCACTGACACTCAATAATTGAGACACTGGAGATAAGGCACCGGCTACTGAGGGTCTTGACACTTGGAAAGCGTTAGCAAACATTGTTGTCACACAGCATATTATGTTTATTCAGTGTGTCACCAATCTAAGTTGGTGTGAATAATTTCAAGCTTTTATGGCAAACGCACTTTTACAAGCTCTTGTTTGGACATGTACGCTAAGGCTGCCTGTCTGTCTGTCTGAGGGCTCTTGTTAGCCAAGCTTAATTTATAAATATGAATATTGTGTTTTAAGATTAGCAAAATGTCACAATTTTTAAATGTTTAATATACTAAGTAGTAAACTTTTTAACCACATTGTGAACACTAACAATGAGAGTAAAACTTTGGAAGCATTGCAAAATCACACTTTTTTTTCTAAAATATTTAAATATTCCCTTTTTAATATGGCAAGTGCATGGTTTTAAAGTCATTCGGAAAATGATCAAAAGAAGGGGACAAGACTGCTTGGACACAACCATAATACATTTTGGCTTTTTTCCCCCTTTTTGGTCATGAATACGTCTGGCCCATATGCTTTTCTGCAGAACTCTCTGAAAGAGGCATTTACAAACCCAGGCCCACCACATTAAACACTATAACAATCTTCATTCATGGTAACTTATCAGACTCAATTAATCAACCTCAACAATGGCAATTCTGATGTGTTCAAGCAACCTGAAAGGCATAGGTCAGCACTAGGGCAGTCCTGAGCTTGACTCTTTTTCCACACATAAAACTGCTTTTTCTGTCATTCGCCATTATTAAGTACTTATATTTAGACCCACATCCAATAAAAAAAAATGTGTTAGGAAAAATGAGCTTTCTGTTTTGCTCTCTCTCTCTTTTTTCTCTAAAAGGCTACAAAGCCCCGCAGTTGATAAAAAGCCTCTCAGTCAGTCTCAAAGGAGCATGTCTTCTCTGCTGCAAAGTGAATGGTATTGTTATGGCTATTCCAGTGGGCTGAAAAGGGGTAACCACTGGTTTGATTCGGTTACACGGTGTGGTTAAGTTCTCCCTCCCACCGCCTTGGTGTATATGGAGGGTCCATGACCTGTTTTGAATCGGCCAGGGAAATGTCATGTTGCCCCTCCCATGGGCAGTACTCACATTCATTTGATTGGTACAAAAAATGACTTGGGATGGTTAAAACCACTGTTTGTGCATCACAATTTATAAGTGCTCTAATATAAATGAAATGTATGATTTACCAGTGATATTCAGTTATATGGCTGGTAATACTATGCACTACCCTGATAAAAAAAAAAAAAAAAAAAAAAAAAAAATATATATATAAAGTTATTGTTTACATAATATATGTGTGCACACAGTGTATATTTATTACGTATATATAAATACACACACATGCATGGATATATTTAAGAAAAATGTACGTTTATATATTAAATATATTTATATATAATACTAATTATATGAATATAATATATACATCTAAATACATGTAAATATTTTCAAAATATATACTGTATGTGTGTATTTATATATACATAAAATATACACAGTACACACATATATATTATGTAAATAAAAACTTTTTTAAAAGCTTTGTTTTGTGAAAGCCAACTTTTTTGGTGTATTTTAAAAAAGAAAAAAAATTCAGAAGCTTTTTTTGTTTTTTTTTTGCTAATTAAGTGTTTTATGTAATTGCAGATTCCCAGTTGACCGTGGCAGATGAATAAGATGAAGAAGTATAAACTGGAGTTCTTTCTCTCTTCTCAACAGGCAACCACACTAGATTTTCTTTTTTTTCTTTTTTTTTTATAATCAAACAAGTTCAAATCACATCTAAAACAGAAATTGCTTAGTCTGTACACAGCTTGTTTCTGTTATTTCAAATCTTGATGAGGGTATGAAACACTAAATAAATAAATAAATAAAAAAGTGTCAAGGAAGAGTCAAAGAGATTATGTAATCTGACAATGAGATTTATTTAAAAAATATCTGTACGTCTATAATACCTTTGCTTTAATTGTGTATTCATAGTTTTACATCTAAATAAGGAAACACCTCGTTAGACTGTTATTATTATTATATTTAAGGATATTAATCTGTATCAGTTTCTCTCACTAATAAAGCAATTTCACAGCAATTCCTATTTCATACGTTTGAACAAATGTCAGTTAATTTTGTCAGTGAAGATATCATGCCACTGTACATAGCAAAGAAAAAAACTTTTAATCTCTTTAAGTAAATTCATTAGATTTCTCCCATAGTGAAGCCACACAGGGCTACCATTAAGAGAAAACAAAGACTATCGTGACTTTAACTGACTCTAATTGACTGTGCTGTGAATAGGCTCAGTCTACTGCAGCTCTTAAGTCTGAATGCTGTTGGAAAGGTGCAGACATGAGTAACTGTATGCATTCTTCTGCCACAGTAAAGAGTGTTTCAAGAATGGTCTTTCGCTTTCCGCATGCCGCATACAGCACAAAACCAGCGGAATGCACAGCTTTGGAGGCGATCTCAATGGCTGGGAAGCCAAACAATAAGATCTTGGCTCTCGAACACATTTGAGTCTTTAGTCTTGCTCTGCCCCCATTGCTTTCGCTGGGTTTTTATTTCACTTCTTCACACTGTACAGAATAAATGATCATATGATATGGGTTCTACTTTTACTTTTACTTCCTTTAAAAAAAATCTAACATTTCTAAAGAGTTAATTTTACTATAAGCTTTAGCATGAAGTGATAAACAGTACCATTGACCTTCTAAATGTGGAGAACAGAGTGGTTTGGCTGGTAGTGTTCTGTATAAATAGTGTCGCTCTGTGGCAAACCCCTGCGGAGCTGTTCTCCGAATTCTGGTCTCACCAGACCCCACTGACCCTCAGGGACAAGCTCAGAATCAATTACCAATTTCTCCTTTAACTGTCTGTCATGTACAACGGATGGTTATTGGGTTGTGACTTGATCAGCCGGATCACTGTGCTGTGACCCTTTTCTCAGGGATTATGTGATTATGGCCTAATTTCTTGTAATCTTCCACTAACTGGTCCATTGCCAGAGTCACAAAACAACTTTTCCATACTGCTGTGCTACTGAACAGACCAGCATGGTCCGAACTGATTGCAGCTTAGTTACTATAGAAACTACTATGAGATGTCAGATATATATCATTAGCTAAATCAATCTCAGGAGGGGGTATCGCACTAAAGATGTTTGCTACTTTCACAGGATTTCAGGCTCAGGTTGTAAAACAACAAAGCGGAATTTTAGCTGAACTCCAGAAATTAATTAGTTTCATTAGTTGGTGGATAAATGGCGATGGCTGGTGTGTTGGATTCCAGCAGAGTTTCACCATAGAGGGTTAATGGGAGTCTGTCCTGGAAGCTTTCCCAGCTCTGGCCCAAGGCCATTCAGCCAATCACTCTAAACTTATAGTTAAGTTGCACTGAGCTGCTGTTTTACACTTTTGCCACAGCTATAAGTTCATTCAAAGCTGGAAAGCAATTGGGGAACAGAGAACTGAATGTTTTTCAGAGTGCTGGGGTTTCCAAGGGTACTTGGATACTTAAAATAAAAAAATAATTATTCAAGTAATTACTTTTATTTTATAAATTACACCTTCATAATAGTAAAGTCCACAATTTTCTATTCTTAGATCGAAAGGGCAAGAGATTCTAAATTATATTTTTTTTCTTTGTTTTATTATTGTTTTGAGTTGCTGAGTTGAGTTGTTGAGTTATTAATGACATAAAGCTGGAAGTCTTTAATCTAAATATACCATTTTGTGTGTGTGTGTGTGTGTGTGTGTGTGTTACAGCTGCATTTGTGTTGCAAATTCCTCCCCGCTGAGAAATGCTTATAATAGGAGAAATCAGTTGGACAGCAGTGAGGTTCATGCCAGCGAACAACTGAAAGGTCTGTTTTGATAGATTTCCTTTTGTGAATATTAAAACGAGACCTAGTGAAAAATGATGCGTGCTTTTACACTTTAGAAACCTGGCAACTAGGGGAAAAACCCTCTCAAGTCCATCCTGTCGAACAAAAGGCGGTCGACGCATTGAGCAAAGATGCAACGAGTTCTGCGTCCGAGGCACATGACGGGCATCATGGAAACATATTGTATCGAAATCGTTTGTGGGAGAATACCGGGGATGAAAAAGAATGGGGCGCTTTGATCCGCGCCCTGGGGTCCCGAGCTCCCCGAGTGCGTGCCGACTGACTGCAAGGCCTTATTCACTTTCAGATAGACACACTTACAAACGCCACTGAATGAAATTTGCATATTTGTAATTTATCACATTTAGCCCGACTTTTCTGTCTCTTTGCGGAAGGTGGATGTTTGAATAAAAAAGTGGATCAATTATCAACGCGAAGCTGTTCCCTTCTCATAGGAAGAAGGCTGTCTTGGAAAATTAGAAAAGTAGTTGTTGTTGTTAGAAAAAAAAAAAATAGAAAGGAAACTGAAACTGATGAAAAAGTATGATTTTTTTTGCATTAAAAACAAAACACTACTTTTAAAAATGACGCTTCGAATATTATAAAAAGTAATTGCATAATTTGCACGAGTTACATGTATTGATATGTTAACCGTCTTTATTTATTTATTTTCTAGTTGTTGTGGGTTTTCTAAGCCCTCATTTCTTGAAGAACTATCAGAGTATGTGCATGCCCTTGGCGATGGGTTCGAACAAAGAAAGAAAGACATTAATAAAAGTATGGGATCCAGGCATTGAAATTAAGTGACAGGCAGGGTCTGGATATCTTAGCACTGACACAAAACCGCATACGGTAACTACATGCCTGCTTTGAAATACGAGAGTTAGAATAAAGGAGCAGTAATATTTCATATGGGACACGCAAAAGCTGGATACAATGCCTCTCATATTAAGAACGATATTCAGTCCATTCGGTTGCGAACAAAGATCATAGCAAGACGTCTTTGAGGCTAATTCAGTCAAAGGCACATTTTGGCTTTCCCCGCGGTAAGGTCAGTGTCGTTGTGTTTGGTCCACCAAGGGTGGTATGGGGTTCCATGGCCTAGCAAAGCCAGCTGTCCCTGGTGTAGGGCGACCAATCTGAATTTTTATTATAAAGCACCAGATATACTATTGTGGGCAGTCTTGAACCTTGTGTTATGAGTGTAAAGGTCAACGATTTTCCCCCTTTTCTGCCTAGATTACCAGCCAAATACAAGTTTTGGAAGGTCAGCTATGGCTTCTAAAGTAACCACTGGCCTTTTTCGCGCAAATCCTCTTTAGGTTTGCTTGACCATGACTTGGAAAAACACCAGTAGGCCTACCATTTGTTGAATTGCTGTGCATCGATTTACTATTATTAGAAAATGACGGTAATCATTATCATCAGATGATAATAATAATGCTTGAGGTTATAATGTGTTTTTAACGTTCAAGATTTAACTTTGCATAGATGGGCTCTGTAACGCTGATTACAAGGTAAAAAAAAAAAATTAGCTTACTTAGGTTATCATTTTTGTTTCCTATTAAGCATATCGTTTAATGAGATATTGTAAAACAATGCACTTCCACAACAACCTATCTAAACATTTCTAAAGGAGCACATTAAATACATAAAGAATGCCTCATAGATAAAAGGGAGCAAAGAAAATAAAAATCTGGAGGCAAGTCTTGTGCTGCAAGTGGATTCAAGCTTTGAGGTGAAGAGAGGAAGGCCGCCTTCAGACGAGCAAACTCTGCCGGTACCCATTTCGCTCTTGTTAGCCGGGCATCCCGTGCGCAAAAACCCTGCTTGCCTTGGTGATATTTTATTTTCCAAGGTCCAATGTCATGGCATAACAGTATTTTTTCTGGAGGTAAATGAAGTCTTTTGTTACAAAAGAGAATGAGGTGCTGTCTAAGGGGTCATTGTCCCCTTTTCTGCTCAATTGAACAATATTTTCTTTTTCTTAAAAATCTTGCACGCGTGCGCGCTTTTGTGCACTTGTTTCCCTGGATCCTGTTTGGCTGCTGAGAAGTTAAATGATTCGCAATAGACACCGGTTGCTCTGTCGAGGGTTTTGTCAGTACAAAGGCTGCTGCTTTCGCACCATATGCTTAATGGATACAGCCTTAAAGGCCATAATAAAGGTAAAACGTGGTCTTTTAAAAGTTGGAAAGGTTCCCTTTATTTGATTTAGATGGAGCAGACTACGTGCGCACAAACCAAAGCGCGCCCGGGCATTGACTCGCTCTTTCTTTTTTGAGGCACTGCAGCCACCACGTAGTGTGTTTCATTACAACATAAGCTTTTCATCACCCGGCTTTGTCCTGAATGAAAGTAATGCCGTGAATTAAAGAAATGACAATATTTTCTATCAGCTTGAAGGTCCAAGAGAAGGGCTCTCAAGCTTGGCAAAAATCAGGCACCACATTCATCATGTCACCCCGCACCTGTGGTCCTGGCATTCAAAGTATACAAACCTATTCTTATTAACCTTAATTATTCAAAAACGACACAATGGCTGAAATAGAGCAGGTTGAAGTCTGTTTATTGGTCGTAAATGTCTCTCTGGAGATCTCCAAGGCTCTTTGTTAGTCCTGCGCGTAGACCGCTCTTCTCCTTTCAGACATGAGTAGCCTTGGACTTTTCAGTTTTCAATCGTAACATCTGCTTAATCGTACGGATCAAAATATGGAGACACCAAACATATGCAATGGAGGATTTGTTAAATCCGGGTAATGAGTTATTAACAAGACAAAACAATGGAGCGGGATGGTGAGGGCCTTATGTTAACGGAGTCACTTTACGAAGTGCCTCGCATCCCTCTAAACCGAGCGCCAGGTGATGGCGAGGAAATCAATGTGCTTAGAAGGCAGCTCTTGGGTCTTTTTTTCTGCATGTGAAAAATTGGTGGACATAAATTTAATGGCTTGATCAAGACACATCAATGCGTCTATTAACCGTGGACTTGGAGGACAAAACAATACTGTCGGCTGGCACGCTTTGGCGCCCTAAATCCGGGTAGATCATTGAAAATGTGTTTTATTATAACGCACGTCATGCTTTACTGTTCCCATATTGTGTCAAGACAAAGGCTAATGGTACATTAAAGACAAGACAACCATGCCAACACGTCTTGGAGACGTAGACGGAGACGGGCCTCTCTCTTTGCTTGTTTTAAGCAGCTGCTCTCCAGGACCCAGGCGCACAAAAAGAACAAGTTTGAAATACCAGGTGCATCGAGGAGAAACTCGAAAGGGACGGATATTTTAAAGTCCTAGCAATAAAGATATCATGGCAATTATCTGCAAACTCAGCACCGTGTAAAACTAGGGGCGCCTGGACAGCCTGTACTTTGGCAACAAAGTCCCCCTACCCGGGGTGCATGATGAGCCTGGCTTTCTCCGGCAGCACCTGTTAGCCTGTGCCCTCCCGAGGTAATATTTTTGGACAAATAATTAGTGATATATTTGTTACATTGAGGATCACGCTGTACCCCCCAGACGCGACTGGGACATGGTGGATTTAGTATGCTTTGAAGAGTTTGGGTATATCGGGGAATCAACTGGTGTTTGTTCAAGCTGGCAGCTGGCACCCTGATGCCACTGTTGCCATGCACTAATGAAAATGCGCTAGACTCAAAGATTTTCAATCTTATCCTCCATGTTTTTGCCGGCGATAATCCGAATATGAGCAGATTTAAAGCTTATGAGAATCTTGATAGGCGTCGTTCCCAGCTTAGTGCGCATCGTTAAATTGTTGACACTGATAGTTATAAACCGTGGGTAATCGTTTCACTTTCTATAATAATTAGGTGTGGACTGCTCAAAAAATGATGACGGCGACAGCAGATTTATTTAGCTAGCTAAAACTTCACTGCGCAAAATCTGTCTTTAACGCACGCAGAAAAAAAGTAAAAACTTTGACAAACGCAAAAATGAAAATCACATTTCATTCAGTTATTGAATTCTATTTGTTTGTAGATTGTTTTAATGACATTTCCACAGCTGACCAAACTGCGCAAAGCCAACATGAGCTCGCCCTGTAGCGTAACGACTTGTGCAACAAGTATGGGCTATTCTTATTCCAGTTCCGCACAACGCCATTATCTACCCACGGCCATCCACAGTCGCAGACTTTCCAAAAGAGTCTGTGGGACGTTGGAACACAGGCTAATAACGAGAATAAACCTGAGAAGCAAGAAAAGATCGTCTTTTAAGCTTTGCCAAGTCAAAACCGCGAAGCGACAAAACAGAAACCTGAAAAGATCCAGTGCATCAGCCTTCTTCCGCTCCGCCGGCGCTCTTCCAAAAGATGCTTGAAGTGTTTTGTACTGTGCCTGTTTTCAAACACTCTTTCACTAGCATGAGGTGCCAAAATACAATGATAGCAGCATTTTTTTGTCCCCCCCCCTAAACAAACTGAAATGTAACCAGGGGCAAATAGCTGATATCGCCATAAGACGTCTGGGGTCCTTTATTTTAGTTAAGTCTGACTTGGTAACATTTGACTTTCTAATGAGCATAATGGGATTACATGGTTTTAGTCCTGCGCCCTGGATAGCAAAAATCAACGCGTTTAATGAGGCGCTAATACATGGAAAGGTTGGATTATGTCGATGAGTTAATATTTCATTTAATTAATTGGGGAAGTGCACAATGGAGTTTATAAAATATTGTTGGCAATAATTAAATAGTCATCTACGCATAATAAACTTAAATGATAACTGCTAACAAAATGGGGAAATAAATACATTGGTAACCAGTAAAATATAATCATGTATCACAATAATAATGTTTCTAATTATATGATTGCACACAGTGTATTATTATGTGCTATAATGAACAAGCAATAACAAACACTACATTATAAACAACTAAGATGTTAAATGATTATTAAATAAGTACCTGTGATTCCAGTCCCAGTCTATCCATGATATTAGCCTCCAGTCGCTCTTCATGAGTTTACATTGGACATGTGGACATGGGCAAGTGTTTGGGCTACCTCTTAATAACTGCGAGAGCTGACGTAGAGACAACTGGGTTCATGGAACACAAGTGGATACCACGGGAAAATTTAGCCTTGGAGCACCTGCAGTGTGCCCAGGCCAACTGCCCAAGGCAAAGGAAACGTCATGCCTCTTTTAACAATTTGGAGCCACACTTTAAAACATACTCGTTCCTCTCCTGTTTAGTTTTTTATTTATTTTTCATCCAAACTGTCAGAGCCACAGCAAGGGTCCGTCAGATTTTCATAATGATGAATAGTGACATCTTTCAGCTGTCGTTCTACACTATATTCAAGACTTCACACCTCACATTAAAGTATCTATTCAGAAATCACGTTTTAGTTACAGTTAATCGCACGATTTGACTCTATTCACTGGCTCAGAATAAAAGATGGCCTGTGCACAAGATACATCACCATATGCCTATTTTATTGACGCTATAACGTTGTAAAATTCTACAAATTCTAATTATATATCACATATACCCTAGGATGCATGTTTGCCTAAATTTCATTTTGAATAATTTTGATATTTTAATCTGATGTAGGGCTTTGAGGAAACAAACAAATAATAGCAATGTCCATTTGGTCTTAGAGATTGTTTTATATAAGCCTATGGCTGGTACACTGAAACATTCGGACACATGCGGGTGAGATATTAGACAAATTTATTGAGTCATCATAGTATAAATATAGACGATTTTCGTGTTTCGTTTGTATAAAAATAGGTTTTGTTTGACATAAAATCCGTATTAAATTAGAAAATATATTACAACACAATTAAACTATTAAATACGACAAAAATGATTGCCAGTGGCCTTATCTTCAATTCAGACTAAAAAGCTGAAACACAGACAGTAACAATAATACAATACAAATAAACAAAACATGGATATATCCATACAATTCAATTGTACACAATGTGTATACAGAATAATAATGGCACTGCCTTAGGAAATAAAGTTAAAGGGGGGTTCGTTCTCAATGTTGTTGATGGATGATTTTAAGTGCAACTTTCTTGGGTCCTCTGGGGTCCAGACTTTCGCTGTCCTAATGATGTTCTGATCTTTTAACTGCTTTTCATCAGTCCATGAAAGAGAGTGTCCGGCGAGAGGAGGCAACCCGTAGTCTGGGTCATTTGGAGATGGGGACCCTGGAAAAAAAAAAAAAAAAAAAACGAGTGTGAGTTTTTTAACAATAACAAAAATAATACTTATTATAATAACTATAATTATAATAATATACATACTTGTTCCTCTGTGGCAAATGATGACTTTTTTAGGTTGGTTTAAAGTATCACTGTGTGGGTTCCGGATTGGCATGTCGGACTGCACAAGTTCTGCAAGGAAGTTTATGTAGCCGATTGCCAGACGTAAAGTGTCAACTTTTGAAAGTCTCTTCTCGTATGGTAGAGTGGGGATGTGTGATCGCAGTCCTTCGAAAGCATCGTTAATGGACTGCATCCTCCGTCGCTCCCGGACGTTGGCAGCTTGACGCAACTGTTGCATCTCCGCCTCGGATCTCATGCGCCTCCGCCTCTTCAGCAAGGGACCGTCTCTGTGAGGGGACAGCTCCGAGGTGCTGTCAGCGCATCCGTACGAGAAAGTCGAAGACGACGAAGAAAAAGAGAAGTCGCCAACGTCACAATAATCTCCGTCCTGCGATATCCGACTGTCCTTATAATATTCTTGGATTTGATTGGTGAGGAAATCGACATCCTCGTCCAAAAAGTCGTCTGTGTCCAAGTGGTCCCTCGACGAGTGGTCCGTGAAGAAGTCATCGTCGTCGAAATAAGGGGAGGAGAAGGAGTCTAAGCCTGTGAATGGATCCAACACAGTGTCCATTTTTTGTGCTATGTTGGTGTTGCCCAGTAACAACAATCGCAGTCTCTTCGATCTCTCCTCTTGATGCTCAAGAGTTGGTTCAGTTTGAAAGGAGGCACGCGAGGCACTCTTATAACTACATCCACAGTCGCGTGCCATTGACCGTAAGCGCCAACCAATCAGCGACAAGCATCCCCAGCGTCCGCAGCTGAGGCAGCTCACCTTAGGATAAGGCATGTTTACAGGCCACCCCCCACCCCCCAGTACACGCCCCCTGAGCCCAAAACGCGACTGCCTTTATTGACAACTGTATCAGAAATAATCTCTCCTTCAGTTTCCCAGTCAAACCGTTCAAACAGAATAAATACAAACATTTTCCTTTGATTTTTGTTTTCAAATTTTTTACATCGTTTAAAACTCGACCTAAATGTCAGAAATATGTGATTTTACAGCACACTAAATTTTATAATACAAAAATAATTAAGGAAAACCACACGTGTGGCCTAATTATATAACTGCAATGCACGAATAATTAAAACAAATTTTCTTAAAATATATTTAATTTGCATGTAATCATGCACTCAGAAAAAAAAGGTGCTAAAGCTGTCATTAGTCTGGTACACTTTCTTAATTAACTTTCAAAAGTTATGAAAATGTACCATTTATTTACAATACTTAAAATAAAGGTTCCACAATGATGCCAGAAGAAAAATTCTGGGTCCCCAAAGAACCTTTTAGTGAACTCTTCTTCTCTTCTTCTTCCTTTTGAAAAGGTTCCACCCCAGTGACAGCTTTTGTACTTATTTTTCCATGAAAGTCTATGAATTTTCCACCAATTTTACAGTTATTGCGTGAATTGGGTAATTTCTTAGTTCCACTGCTGTTCAACGAACAGACAGACAAGAGCAGTTAAAGGACACGGTGCGCTCTCTTAATTACTGACACTCAAATGTTAGTTTATGTTTTTCCGTTTGTCTTTCCACCATTAACAGTGACTGGGTAAAGTGCACCTAGTTATCACGAGTAATTAAGGGGTCAGAGAGGTAGGTACAGGCCTATTGTTGATCCTGTCATCTTGAGGCTCCTCTTAAAGCAGGTAACAATTCAAGCGCTCACCATTCGCGTGCGTGAAGCCCCTTCCATCGGCCTCTTTATTATCAAGACGTGCAGCTATGTTAAAGCCCCATTGGTTGTCCACGAGGTCCATACAATACAGCACAAACATCTGTGTATGAGTAATGTCACTGAAAGGAGCTGTCATTTAAGAGGCAGAAAGGGTAAAGAATAGGTCTCTCATCAATCACGGGTTGTAGGATGCCTGGCCGCACGTTTGTAACGAAGCAGTGGACACTCGTCTGCTCAAAAAACAATCACAAGAATAAGACGAAAGCTTCAGTGCTAAAGCGGGGGCGTTTGCATCTTTCAATACGAACAACCTATAGTCACCCTGAAGGACTAATCTGTGACATACTTGTTCTTGAACAGGCGGAAAAAATATTGAATGCCAAAACAAACATAAAAAATGACTCTATAGGGACACTCTAAAAAATGCTGGTTGTTTCAACCCAACTTTGGGTCAAATATGGACTAACCCAGCTGTTTGGTTAAATTTTTTTTTAATTAAATTTCTAATCCAAAAGTTGAGTTAGTCCATATTTGACCCAAAGTTGGGTTGAAACATCCCAGCATTTTTTTTAGTGTACATTTAGAGAAGCACTATTTGAAAGACATCTGCAAAATGACCAGTTAAATCACTGTCTCAATTTTGCAAAGAAAAGTTAGTTTGAATTTTAACACTCAGACGTTAAAATCTGTTGATTCAGTGAAATATGTTATATGTGGTTTTACAAACCAAAGAGCGGCTTTTCATTTAGTGCATGCTTTGATAAAAGGTACGAATTGGTATTCTAAAAAAGTACCTAATTTGTACCTTATTTACACCGAAATGGAGCGTATTAAATGCTTAAAGATACATATGTTTTAAAAGCGCATATTAGTAACTGTGTACATATTAGTACCTTTTGAAATTTTTGAATATTGTGACCATTAATATTAACTTCTGGAAAAAGATATCATGTGTGTAAAATGTCTATCATGTTCCAAACAGCTTTATTATTCATAAATATTCATAAACAATGAGAGAATAATGGTTTAGCTTTCAGTTAGAAAATCATTCACGAAAAAAGACTAATTTGAAATATGTAGGAAAAACGTATACCCTGCTTTCAAAACTCAATGTTAATTTTCCTGAAATTATTTTTTTAAACGTTTAAAATAGATTTACTGACTTGGCGAAATAAATACCAACAAAATTGCATTTAAAATAAATATTGTAGAGTTTGCAGGGAGCGCCACGCTTTTGGCCAACAGATTCCCATAGATTTTAGAAAAGAGGGAGTTTTGTCTTTTAAAGTGGGTGCTCTAATGTTTTCTTTTGACGCTAGGCAAGATTATACAAGTGTTTGAATAACAAACAAGAATAAATATACCAGCGGAGAAACGACAATCAGCGGGTATGGTTTTATTATGTAGGGGGCTGGTACTGGCATTAGCAGTGTGCCTCACAGTGGTCGCCAATGGGGAGGTTTGTAAGACACCTCACAACAAATTATGTTGGTACCTGAGATGCTAACTGGTTGGAGCCCATAAACAACCCTTATTCTCTGCTATTCAAATAAAGATGGAGGGGGTCACTTTGTTAGTAAAATGGAAAAAAGGGTCTAGTGAGTGTATGGTTGTTGCACCCCGCTGCAAGCTGCAACGCGAGGGACAATCCGTGGGAATCACACCACTTGCGCGCTCTGCACTCAAAGAGACCCACTGCCGGCACTGAATGAACAGAGCAGGCGTACAGCTTGTATGCTAAAACGCGTATTTAGAATATTAAAAAAGGTGTTGACAAATGTCTCTCTCTCTCTCTCTCTCTCTCTCTTTTTTGGTAAGAGTACTGTTAATGTAATAAATGTATTGCTTGAAAGTTTTTTTATTATTTTTTTTTTATTTTACAGAAAAATTCAATCTTTCGTGAATATTCAATAAGCAGCCTAATGGCTTTATTTTTTCATCAGATTGGGCTATATAACATAATTAATATATCTCACTTAAAGACCAGTTACTCAAGAGCACAACGTTCACGTTCAAGTGCATAACGCTTCATAAAATGCCCATGGATTGGAATGGTGCACCTGTAGTTTACTGTGGAGCGACACAAGTGGCACCTGAACGCCCACCGGTTGTTCAGCAAAGCGAGTCATTCAGTCATTAGGCACAAACAGGACCGTGACCGTCACCTTTGCGCTATCAATTAAGCAATGTCACATATCTCAGCGGCCGCGGCAGCAGACCTTGGTCTGGCATGGGAATAGCAACACATGGATTTTTGAACAGATATTACAACGCTGAACATTATAAATGAGACGTCTTATTTCAGGTCACGGTGCATTACAGTTCATGAGGCGAGTAAGCAAGCAGCAAGAAAAGACACGTCAAAATCTTAAAAATAAATAAATAAATAAGAAGCAACAACAATATGATTAATAATAATAATAAAATAAGACGAATACAGTAATAATATTGTTATTGTTATTTTTTTTTTTTTTTAAATGATGATGATGATGTTAGTTGTTTTAGAACCTGGATTAACGAGAGGAAAGTTTATTTAATTCCAAATCCAGTGGAAATCGCTGCTAATCCGTTTAATCTCTTGAGTCAAACAGGATTAGAGAAAGGATTAGATATAAAGGCAGATTAAATGAATCAATCAATGACAATAATTGGGCTACTTAACAAGGTAATATGGGCTTGATAGTAGCGCGCCAAGCCTCCTGAACCGCCAGTGTTTTAGAAGACATGGTTTTTGACATGGAAGACACCACTTGGGCCATTTTTTTTTTTAATTTTCAGCAACAAATAGCAAACAATTGGTGAAACAAAAGCCGCATGATGTGAGTGCGTTGGTCCTCGCGTGTTGGGTAATGTAAAACGATAAAAGGCACCACACTTTGTCGACGCGCCTGTCAAGTGGCTTTCATTGTTTCCACACTTCACATTTATTGACCTGGTATTCAAAAAGGTTGACTGGTAGACAACTATTGACTACAGAAGCTTTGCGTTTTCACGGCCTCTTTGAAGGGTCATAGATGTTAGGAGCGCAAGCTGCAGAACACTGGGGATCCCTGGGAATCCAGCCACATGTGCCAGAGCAACAGGAGCAGCAACAGCGCACCGAGCGCTCGTTCTCCAGATTGCCAGACAAATTAGAACGGCAGTCGTGGGGTGTGGAGGGATTCCTGCATTCACAGCCACCAACAAATAAAGCGCTCTTTCGTAAGTGTCACATCACATTGTCCCTTAATGTGTTAAGAAAGGTAATGGTTTATTCTTCAAGTATCAGCAGAAACCCAGAATCAGCATCTCTAAGTATCTACTGTAAGATATTTAATGGAATTAAAACTTCGATTAAACCCATTAAAGGAAGACTCATATTTTACCCTAGATTAAAAGCATCAGTTTCATGGATCTGCAACTGGGAAATGTAGTTGGAAGCGTAAGAAAATCATAATCCTCTCAACAGCACCTATAAAAGTGTTAGTTATTATTACGTTTATCCTCGCGGAGATTAAGAAGATTATTGATTCACTACATCCTAGACTAATTGATTTGTCTATCTGTGTTAATCTGAAAATATGGCTGCCCGCAGGCTGTTTCAGATTAGTGAGGTGTTTACCCTTTAGCGTCCAGCAAATAAACCTTAAAGAGAAGCCCTGTATCATTGCATTTGTCTTATTCCTATTTCTCTTCATTATTCATCCTGTAAAATAGTGAAGTACAAAAAAATCTTACATCACAACAACCACCGACAAGTTTAAAAATTCAAATCAATAGTAAAAATGAAGAATCTGTTTGGATTATAATTTATTTAAAAATGTCTAAATATTGAAATAAAACCCTTAACACAAAAGTGGTACATAATGGCAAGTAAACATTTTTCACAAACCAGCAAGCAGATTGTTTATTATTAAGCAGAAAGTATGGGAGCTGTCAGGTACAAAGGTAGGGAGGGGGATAATACAATTATTAATGGGTACAAATGTATAACCTTTCAAATTTGGCCATTGATGAATTTGATGGTTTTACTCTGTGCGATCCAACAAAACACCCAAACTGTTTAATCGTAGAAAAGTAAATAAAATGACTTCGAAATTTGATATTTTTATCATTAATTAACAGACATTACAATATACGCCATTAGTAATATAACAGACAATTTTGTTAATGTTTTTTTTTTTGTTTGATCTTTTAATTTTTCAAATGATAAAGCATTCTGATATTAAAGTCACACTGTCCAACTGATAAAGTGTCGTATTAACTTCACATGTAATTTTGAGTCGGTCTGCGTAAAACGATTAGCTGTCTACTCCAGAGCAAGATATTTATTCAGGTTGACATTTGTTACCTAAACAATCCGTCAAGAATTCTAAGATGATTTGTATTTCATTTTCACTTTAGACAAAATTGGCCCTGATTATGTTTAACTATTAAATAAAAGTACATTCACACAATACCTTCGCATAGTTAGTATAGTTCATGCTAACTGAAGAATGTGCTGTACTGTATGAGCGGGATGGTGCAAGGTGCATCAGAGCAACACGTGTTTTGTTGCTGGATCCTCAGCGACGCCTAGTGTTGGAAGAGAGCATTGTCGTATTACGTTAAGAAATAAGTGAAATTGCATCACAATTTGACATGACATTGCGAATTGTATATGGCCTGATCACACAGATACAGAAATCATAATATACATTTCCTCAGCCGCATTATAGAACTATCATTCTAGTTGCTGAGTAAATTATGCACAGACTACTTGAGGAATAATATTAGCTTTGCAATCAACACTAACGACTGTTTACAAAATCTTCATGCTCCCCTTCTTCCTCCACGCAGTCCAGCCAACAACATTTGGCTAAAACTGAACCGTAATGTTTTGTAAGGCAGCAAAATTATGACAATGAGCCTTTTCACTAAACCCAGTGTTTCCTACATCAGTAAGGTTTTAAATCCATGATAATAAATATCTACCCACCAAAACAATATTGCAAAAATTAAAATATTTTATATATATATATTGCCTGTGTATATGTTGTAATACATGTCAAGACAAATCAAGTTTTACGAATTTATTCTGTTCATCGTATGTATGCACATATAATGTTTATACATACAGTACAACATAGTCACAATATGAGGGTGGCATGACAGATCACTAAACAGAATCAAAACTGTATAAAATAAATCCTAAATAGATAAGACAAATAAATAAGTACATTAATAAATAAATAAATAATAGTATAAATCAGATATATAGGCTATCTATAGGACTCATATTGTGTCTGCATGCTTTCAGGAACATCCTCATCATTGATTTCTTGTACAAACAATATAGACTAAAATAAGACCAAGGGGCTTTGATACTGTACACGAGTTCATGAGGCTACTTGACTTCAACCAACAGAAAAAAATTCAAAGATTGAGTTAACCAATAAAATCAGGAAGCACTTTTATAGACTCGCACACGTGGCGCACACACACACATGCACGCGATGCACACAAGCTCACATACACACCTATTTACCATAAAGATACATACATTCTTTAAAACACAGACTCACACCTGTGTGCACTGAACACGCTCACAAACACACGCGTAAAACATCACCACTGGGAGACCCTGAATTTGCTGCACTCACTTCACCTGTCTTTTCCTGAGAGTTTAACGCTAGTTTAGCTCACCTGACACGACCGATCAGGCAGAGTCACACGGTCCTCTCAGAGTCACAACCCTTTTGAGCTCAAAGCTTACAAAAAATGTTCCCCTGTGCCCCAACACAGTATTAAAACACATTAAATTAAGTCACTCAAATTGCTACTGGAAAGACATAATCTTGTGAACAATGATGAAAAACTTGCATTTTATTAAATATCCCCTTCTAGTGTCATTTTTATTTTATTTTTATTTTAATTTTTTTGCAGTCGTCTCATTGAAGTACTTCTACTTGTCTACATAAAAATCCACAGAAGGCCCCAAGTCTATGTTAGAAAAATGATTAGTAAGTTTATTTGTATTTATACACTAAAGAATATAATAATGTGCCTAAATGTCCCACATATGACTAAAGAGGATTTAAAATAAGAAATACTGTTCAAGAGTGGCCATTGAGAAGCATTCACAATAGCAAGCATCAGAATGACAAGAAAATGAAATGGCTTCAGAATAGTGAAGGCATCTTTTCATTAGCAATGAATCGGTTTTACAGAATCTCTACATCAAAATAATGTAGCAACATTAGAATTTCTCATGAGTATTGCTTTTAGCTTAAATTACCCTGTTATGTGGTCATTATTTTCCAATTGCACTACAAAAAAAAAAAAAAAAAAAAAAAAAAAAGGACAGAGAGAGAGAGTGGCCAGGGATGGAATTGCAAGCAGTTCTGCTCTTCTGAGAAAAACAGAAATGCTAAAAGACAACAGGATACAGTATTTGCTAGATGGTTAGAGGGACTGACAGAGAGGGTTTATCTACTTCACATAGAGACAGATGGGAAAGACAGGAGAAGTAAAACATTAAACCTGCTATTACATTCCTTCAACCCTTGAGCAGCCCGATCTCACGGCAATTCGTACATATTTTACGAGGTGGCTAATTCGTACGAATTGCTCGTAGATTTTTGCCAAATCGTACGTATACGAGTTGCACATATGAATCGAATGACACACCTTAAAACTTAACCGTTACTGATCATCGTATGAAATGGGAAAGACAGGAAAAGTAAAACATTAAACCTGCTATTACATTCCTTCAACCCTAGAGAGACAGATGGGAAAGACAGGAGAAGTAAAACATTAAACCTGCTATTACATTCCTTCAACCCTTAAGGAAAAAGGTACAGACAGATTATATTACAAACACCCAGCCTGTTAGACTCAGAGTGAATGTGCTTATGTTTATTATTTGTCATAAGTCTGTGTAGAACTGTTAAATGATAAAGTATATACGTGTATATGCCCATGTTTATCTACATGGTGAACGAAGGTCAGCCGATGGCTCTGAGAGAGGTTGTTGCAACATGTGCATGTGTAACTGTGATTACATGTGTTTACAAACAAATTGTATGTAACCACACATGCATAAAAAAAGAGTGTATATATATATATAAAGTGGCTGAGCTCCAAATAGTGTGCATGTGAATAATCTAGTCATAGCTCTTATTCAAGGTATGCATAATTAATTTGACACAAATAAAAGCGAGGCTATGAGGGACAGTTCTGCACTGTTCAGGTTCTGTTCGAGGTGTAAAGAAATGCTGCTGTGTACAAAAAAGGTCAGTAGTTATATTCAGTGGTATATAATTAAGCACTGCAAAAATCATATTCTTAATGATGATTTTTGTCTAATTGTCCAGTTAAAATATCCAGAATCCACTGAAACAAGATAAATTAAGAAGCAACACTGTATAAGACATGAAAGACTTGTCAGAGAATGTATCTTTAATACAAGTGTATTTTGTGGAACCACATTGGCATTCTTACAACTTTAAAATAAGTGAAATTATTAGCCCGTGAATTTTTTAATTTTTTTACTTTTATTCAGCAAAGATGCATTAAATTAATCAAAAGTGAGAGTAAAGTCATCTACATTGTTACAAAAGTTTATATTATGTTTGTTTTTATAACTTAAACTAAAAAAGTATCAGTTTCCACAAAAATATTAATCAGCACAAGTGTTTTCAACATTGATAATTATAGGAATTTTTTACTGAGCACCAGATCAGCATATTTCTGAAGAAGCATTGAAGACTGGAGTAACGGCTGCTTTGCCATTACAGGAATAACTTTTAAATAAATAAAAATAGCAAATAGTTATTTTAAATTGTAATCATTTTTCACAATATTTGTTAGTTTTTACTCTCTTTTATTCAAGATATCATCTCAGAAAACAAGTCTTAACATTTTATGCAGTGCTGCTTCTAAAAGACATTTTTTTTTTTTTATTGTTTTTAAGAGCATTAATACTAAAAAAAGAACAAAACTAAAGTCCCTTGACCATTTCCACCACTGGACGTTCAGGACATTTAGTGGGCTGTATTGTTTTTCAGAAAACATGAAAAAGTCTTTCCAAAAAGCTTCAGGAGAAATAAACTGAAAAACATGTGCTGTGAAAATCAGACTGACCATAAGACAATACAACCTACAGCCTCGTTTTCATTTGTGTAAAATTAAACAAGTCATTTTTCCTGACTAACATCTTGGGGTCATAGAAATATGATGAACATCTATGTTGGTTATCATTAATTAAATGATGAAAGGTCAAATTACTACTTCTGTGCTATCATGGTGCTGGTGCATGGCGCTCCTAATTTACAGTGATCTTATCATTAGGCAGATATAGATCTGTGTGATGTGTTGTGCTCACGGTGGAATTCTGCACTTGGGCGTTCGTGTGTGAGTGTGTTTTTGTGTTTGGCAGTTTCATAGTCTGGTCTGGGCCTCAGGTATATAGATCTCGATGCTGTCTGCGCTCTCTGTGGCTGAGTTCTGCCGTACCGAAGCAGCTCGTTTGGCCGCCATCAAACGTTTGCGTGCCTCTTGACGCTGCTTCTCTGTGCTTTCCAGCGAGCGATCTCTGGCCAGGGGAGGGTGGCCTTTCGGGGGTTTCTTTGGCACTGGGGGAGGCAGCCTTCTCTCCTGAACAGGGATGACAAACAGTCAGTTAGCCGCCGCGGCGGGCGGAGAAAGACCAGCGGAGACAGCAATATGGCACACCTGCACACAGATAGCGCTAAGGCCAGCCGCGGCTAACGTTACAGAGCAGTGCTAACGCTTCCGCGGCCGACTGCGTGCGGTAAGAGAGCGGCCCGGCGGGGGTGAGAGGTTGGGGGCCACTGCCCCCATGGTGCGTGCCGGATGGAATGACTTCTGAAAACAGCTCACTGTCAAACAAACAAACAAAACAAACATGAAGAGGATGTCAGGAAATTAAGAGTGAGTGAAACATTCACAGTCACATTAGACCAACAGACCGACATGAGCCACAGGGAGGCAACAGCAACACTTCTGGAGGCAAATTTATAATAATTCTGAGTTTGTAGGTTTGTTATTGCCAGTGCCCACCATTGAATGCATAATATCACACTACAGAAGCAACAGACCATGCACTAGAATGAAAAAAAAAACACAATGTTGCCCTTCGATCAGGCAGCTAGCATGTCTGCATTCTTATTCTTCATTTGTCAGTGGCTCCGTACTGATTCTGCAAGTTTGTTTTACCTTTCTTTCGGGGGGGTCGAGGGGTTTCCAGTTGTTGGCTTTGAGCTGGTGAAGCTCATCGAACTTTAAGCTGATATTCTCAATGGAGAGTTGAAGCATGTCCCAGAATCCTGCGAGGTCTTGAGCCACTGGCCGTGGGTGAGCGTTTGGGTTCTGCTGAGCCAAGAGAAGTAACAAAAGTGGAACTATAAGAATTAGCTGTGCTGTCAAAACATCTTTGCCTTATTGGAACTGTTTTCTCTGCAGATGGTGTGTCCATCCTGGTATTGTACTTGCAAAGGTACCCACAGGTCCATTCTTTTCCAAAGATTCACAGCCTTAAAGATACACTATTGTTCAAAAGCTTGGGGCTGGGTAAGATTTTTAAAATGTTTTTTTTTTTTAAGTCGTCACAGAGGTTGCATTTATTTTAATCAAAAATACAGTAATATAAAGAGTAATATTGTGAAATATTATTACAATTTAAAATAAGTGTTTTCTATTTTTTATGCAATTTATTTGTGATTACAAATGTACATTTTTAGCTATCTTTTATGATGAATATAATACTTAGAAAGTTCAAAAGAACAGCATTTATTTAAAACAGAAATCTTTTGTATCATTAGAAATGTCTTGACTGTCACATTTGATCGGTCTAATCCTTGCTGTATTAATTTCTGTAAAGAAGCTCTAAAAAGACAATAGCGTCATTATTCAGCTCAAGTCAGTTCAGCATTGATTCAATTCATAGTACAAGTTGATTCTGTTAAATAAATGTTTTTTATTTTTTATTTTTATATATTACTACTACGAGTACTCACCAGATTTTCCTCACACAGTTCCCTGAACTGCTGAAACTTCTGGGACATAAGCAGCTGTGCACTTCCCACTGCACTGCGGATCTTCCCCAGGACTGAACAGCACACACAAAAACAAACAGGTGAGCGTCAGAAACATGCATAACGACCCTAGAGCAACAGAAAAGTAGAATTCTGCTTCCTTCTGAGACTTGAGAAAAATATAGATTATGCTCTATTATGATTATTTAAATTAGGAGGGCCTACAGTGATAAGTTTGATATCTGCATTCTTAAATAAAAACAATGCCTGAGATTTCAAGCAAACAGTGTTAGGACCAGTACGTCCAGCAGGGGGCAGATTACGTAAATGCAGCTGAGATTAATTCAATAAACGTGTGCATGTGCTATTTCAGCAAATCCTTAATTATCTGCAATCCATAAATAATTTGTTGTAAATTAATACATCTTAAAAAGTAATTATTTTTATATACCTATTGGGCACTGAAACAATACACAGAGCACACAAAACTAACTAGAATGTTAAAAATGATATTTTACATTCTATAAAGATGGTTGACCTACTATAAGATTTTATATGAGACTCCATTATGGTATTATGGGTAAATCAAACACTAACTTTCATCAGGTAACTTGTTCTCCTTCTCGTCGTGCTCCATCTGCCTGCACCAGCCCTCCATACGTTCTGTCTCTGCCTGCAGGAGCTTTAGGAACCAGTGGCCGTCACGCTGACACACAGAGCGGCCTACGACTTCCAATGGATCTTCTGTTACGCTATCAATCCATGGGTCAGGTGGAGGCAGGATGGAGGGATCAAAGCCAACGTCCTCATACTCATCTGAGGTGCAGGCGTGGTAGTGATTCCCTGAACCCTGGATGCTGACGGTGGAGGTGGCGGCATCACGCGAGTACTGCCGTGACAAGCAGCCCGAGGAGGGGAAATCTGTGACAGGAGAGTCAGCTGGTGTGTAGTCCGGAGTGTCCAGATCAGCCTGTACTGCTGTCGTCACGCTGTTAGAGCGCTTGAACCGCCGATGCCTGAGCCCAAGAAAAAATAAAATAAATAATTTTTTACATAAAGCACATTTCTTAACAGATTAAGAAAAAAAAAAAACATTTTCTTCATTATCATGTCCAAGTACTCTTAAATGCCACTGACTCATAAGCAGTAGTCACAGGTTCTGTCTTAAAACATGAGCTGTACTGTCTACATAGACACCATGTATAACACAATATTAACTTGTCTGAGATGATCTTGTAGGCACAAATATCATTAAAAGCCATTATTTGGCAGACAAAAAGCACCACTCAAGTTGCCTGCAAAAGAGACTCATTTAAAGCGCACAGCTAGTGATAATTGAATAAAATGATGTAGCAAACATGAAAATTGCACAAAATAATGCATCTTTTAAAGCTGGTTTCCTGTCAACATTTTTCAGTAATGAAATGATAAACATTTAAACTCTCCTTTAGTTTTGTTCCATCATTTTTGATGAAACTGTTTTGCTGAGCTTGTCACAATGAATTGTGGGATTGCCTTATTTGAAAACAAAAAAACATGTAGTGGTACTTTAAACTTAGTCAAAATTAGGACTTTTAGGGTGCAGCATAATCTGTTGTCTACAATTTGTGACATCAGGAGCACGTCTATGGTGCCTAAAAATACTGTCTAGCTAGGCAGTTTTGAGAAGAGCCATGGTGTGCCAGCTTTAGCGCTATGGGATAATCCTGTCCCTGCTCAATACGTTTAAATAAAGTAAAAGTGTCTCCATAATACAGAGTTCTTAATCCTTGATTTTAATGCACTATCTCACCATATGCAGAGTGCAATATATCAGCTGAAGAGGATAAACAATACTTTTCAGAAAGCAACAATATGACCTCTGAACTACTGCATTAATCTGTAGATTGAATCAATTTAATAAAACACACAGATTAGGCACATTTTAGACCAAGTTAATTAATTGAGAGGAAGTGGAGTAATAAAGGACACAAAGGCAAGTTTGTAATTTTTTGAAAACTGTTGATGCAGTCCGAGTCAACATAATGAACCATAACTGCAATGGTGTAGCCAAATATAAAAGAATGGAATGACCAAATGTGAAATATTTTATTATTGTTTAATAAAAAAAAAAAAAAAAGTTGACCACTAATTTGAATATTGTGGGCATTCTCATTGTCTATGATTTCATCAACCAATAACCACATGATAATAAAAAAAACAAAACAGAACAGATTAACATTATAAACACAATATATTACACATCAATTAATTAATTATTTATTTTATTTTATTTTATGTTTTTTTTTTAAGAGAGAAATTACTTTAATATGTTTAATTATCAAGGATGCATATAAATCAAAATGTGAGTAAAGCCATTTATTAAGTTATTTCAAATAAATGCTGTTCTTTTCAACATTCTAATCATCAAAGAATCTTAAAAAACTATCATGGTTTCCACAAAAATATTAAGCAGCACAACTGTTTTAACATAGATAATAATAAGAAATGTTTCCTGAGCATCAAATCAGCATATAAGAATAATTTCTGAAGGATCATGTGACACTGAAGACAGAAGTAATGGCCGAAGAAAAATCAGTTTTGCCAACACAGGAATAAATAATATTTTTAAATATATTTAAATAGAAAACGGTTCTTTTAAATTGCAATAATATTTCACAGTATTACTAAAGTGAAAGTGACTTTGGGGTGTTATCTGTCCCTGAAACACACGAACACACACATAGACTCACCCATGCTCTTCCTCAACCTGAATCCCCACTGACTGAAACTTGGACTGGTCCTCCAGTTCCTGGTCCTCAGGCCCATCCACCTGTTTAAACACATTACACAGTAAACCAGTCACCTCCACACTCATATGAAGAATCATCTACCTCAGGGAGAAGGAAACAAATCTCCAGCTCACCCTGTGTGGGTTTGTATACAGAAATAAAAAAACAACATCTTATAAAACACAAAACTTATAAAAATATATATTAAAAAAATCTTGTACAAAAATCATAAAAAAAAAACAAAAAAGATAATACAACAACTAAATGGTGTTCTAATAGCCAGCAGGAACATCTCAGCAACGTACTCACCTGGATGCCAATAGAAAGGCACCTGCTCTTCCTGAGCACATCCCTGCGGACGTCTTCCAGGGCTGGTATGGGTATGGGGACGGGCACAGGCATGGGCATGGGCAGCGGAGAGGGGGGTGTAGTGCTGATGGTGATGGTGCTGTTGCTGACGTGCTGACTGACAGGGCCGTGGATCTGAGCATTGGCTGCCTCGATGGCTGCCGTCAGCGCTTTCATGCTGTCAATGCTCTCAGTGGAATTGCTCAGGCCAGAGTGGAGGACGGGCTCGCACTGTGTCCCGGGACCATCCATGTAAGCGTCCTGCGCAGACTCAGTGCTGCTCTGGGCCGTGATAGAGATGAATGGCTTGGTGGAGGTGCGAGGAGGTACCGGCGGAGGAGTCTTCTTGTAGGTGGTGATACATGATGATACTGAAGACAGAAAAGTACACTTATTAATTTCTCTGATGCTTTTATCCACTCTTACTTACAAATATGGATGGATGAAAAAGAATGTAAACAGTCGAGTTAATAATGGAAACATAGAAGGATAAACAGCTTTTATAAGTGTCAGGATAAATAATACTAATTCACCATGGCTGTCTCCAAAAAAAAACAAAACAAAAAAAATTACTGGTAAGATTTTTTTTTAAATGCTTTTGAAAGAAGTCTCTTATGCTCACCAAGGCTGCATTTATTTGATCAAAAATGCATTAAAAAAACGTAATATTGTGAAATATTATTACAATTTAAAATAACTGTTTTCTATTTAAAGTATCTAAAATTTTTATATATACTTGATGACAAAGGTGAATTTTCACATGATCTTTCAAAAATCATTCTAATATGCTCATTTGAACCTCTAGAAACATTTCATATTATTATAGATTTTTTTTTGAGGAAAAAACAAAAAAACAAAACAGCATTTATTTAATTTTTTAACACTTTTGATCAATTAAAAGAACAGATTTCTTTAAAAAAAAAAAAAAAAAAAAAAAATTAAATAAATCTTACTGGTCCAAGACTTTTGAATGGTAAGTGTGTGGATACATAATTCAAATCCTTTGTTTAAAAGTTAAAACTTAACTACTGTATGTAGCAGTTACAACAAGATACTAGCAAACCAGAGAATTGTGAGGGCTAACATGATGAAAGCAAATCCTCTGAATTTAAATTTAGAGGTGTGGACCTGTGTGAATATCGTACACATTGTGAATGCATATCTTGCAGTAACTTGCCATTACTTGAGTAAAAAGTCAACGGCGCCCACCGTTATCCTGGACGGTTTTCTTCAACACACACAGCTAAGCACATTAATAAAGAGGCCAGGAATGTTTTGCAGGAGTCATGGGGAATAAGAGATAAGACTCAGAACAGACCATGCTTCCAACATGACTCTGTGTGCTAATCTTTTGCCTTTGCCACCACCTTGAATCTGGCAGTAAAAAAAGCTCTTTCACAAACCGTGGATTTGCACGAGATTTGTCTCGTAAACTTTTTCAGGTAAAGCCCAAATGCCACACAGATACGGAGAGTGATCCAGCAACAGATGGGACCCAAGATGGAACTGCATGTTTCCAATATGAAAGCTGCTTTACCATCACTTTACCAGACCATTGCCATGTGCTAAACCTGCAATATTCAATAATTTACAGTCTCATAGATATTGAGATAAATACAAATACAGCAATGACTTCAAACCAAGCAGTAATGGCACAAAATAATTATAATTCTAAAATAAATACAATTTAATATTAGATAATTATTTCCTCAAAACAAATTTATCCTTCCAAAATTCCAAATTATAACAAATTTCCTACTTTAGTCTGATTTAGTTTATTTAGTTAGTTTATTTTTTAACTTCTAATATGTCATTTCAAATTAATATAGGCAAATAAAACATCACATAGAAATATATAAAACAATTAATAGTGATAATAATAAGAGTGGTAATAATAATTAATAGTTACTTAAATAATTTATAAAAATACAATTTGAAAGTAATTAAACAATTATACATATATGCACATTTATGATCCTTTCACAATATTATTTGACAAGCATGGGGCACCATGCTATAATATTTATTGCATTCATTCAAGTCCTTCTTCTTCTGCTTCTGACAGAGAGCATGATTAAATATTTACTTATTAACATACTTATGGAAGAATCCCATTATATATCAGTGGGCCATCTGTTGACATTGAAAGTGTCATCTTGAAGTGCTACTGCTTGACTCATTTCCTCCAGCACTTCACTTCAGAGAGCGAAACAACCCCTCACATCCCAAACTAAACATGAAATCACTAATCAATGGCTGCATGAAGCTGCAGATAGAGGTGTGTGTTGTGAGATAAACACTGAGAGATTCTGTGTGAGCAAGGCATGGATTTTCCTTATTATTTACTCTATGAAACATCCACAAGGGGGAAATCTAGAGCGAGACAGAGACCAGCTGTTAACTTCCTCTCGGTTTACACTTCCTCATTCTCATACTCTTTGGTTTTTCTCTCCCTACAGACTTCTTTCTGTTCTCTCTGCTGAAAATGACTTTTTTGTACTGTTTTTATGTCCCAAAATGCGTGTATAAAATCACCGATTTTAAACTACGGAGCTGTTGAATGCTCGAATCTGATTGGCTGATGAACGTTCTAAAGTGTGCAGTTATTTTCAGGGAAACACACAGCTAAAGTAGTTCCAGGCATTACATATTCATATCACTTTGCCAAATGATTTCAGGTATTTCAAAGGTCCTTACAGCCTACAACAGCAACAGAACCAAAACCCACAAATACACTGACCAAGCAAATAAATCTAGTAAACAACAAGATAAATAAATTATAAGAAATGAATAAATACATTTTTATCAGTAAATAGTTTGCAACTTAAAAGCCATTTCTAACTGGCTAGGTAATAACTCCACTGGTCTTGAAGCAGAGGTGTGGGATGAGATGCATAAGAAATAAATCCTATACACAAGAGCGTTTCAAGGACAAAAACCTGACAAATTTCTTGAAATTCAACATCTGAGCAACGTCTTGAGGTGTGGTAACCGTAGTATAAGCTGAATAATTGACTCTGGTCCATTGAATTACTAAAAATTAATAAAAAAAAAGTGCTTTGTGTCGTGGCTGCATAACCACCTAGGCGTTATACTCTAATAATTCAATGGCCCGTCATAAATTATTCCTTACATAAACTATAAATTGTAATTAAATTATGATTCAATTTATAGTACAACATTATATTAAATTTGTTTCTATCTTAATAATGTTTTTCTGTTTGGGGTCAGTTTAACCACAGCAAAAATACACTGTAAAAAACCATTACAATAATTTCAATAAACATTACAAACAATTACAATAGTTTCATGAATTCATTCATGTTTTTGTCTATGGAGTGTCTGAGACCCCAAACTTGAAATTTTTTTTTATTTTTATTTTTTTTTTATAGAGAAAACGGCTTGGGCTCTTGTAGTGTTATAGACAGTCAAGATACTGTATAAAAGCATCATATTCTTTTGTATGAGATATTCATGCTTATATGATATCATTCATGCTGAATAACACATAGGCAATGAAACCAGACATTAATACTCATTTACAGGCATTCAAACAACTTCTGCCACATAAGAACACAACATACAGCATCTGCAACATACAGCTTAATTATAACAAGTCATTATTATGAGTTAAACATTTTAAATTATACGATACAAGAACATTATGAATTTTTTTCCGCAACTGACAAACATTTTGACTTCATTTATCATGAATATTTATCTCATAATTATGAATTATGTCATAATTTCAACTTTTTGTGTCATGATTATCTCATCTGTTTTTTTTTAAATTTCAGAATTATGATTTAGGGCCAGATTTACTTAGGGCAAATTAGCGTGAGAGCACAATTCCAAAAAAGCTCTATTCTGCGGGTGATTTACTGACGATTCGCAAATTGAACACAGACGCAGCCAGATCATTTCCATAATGACCAACACAATCAACAAAGAAAATCACAAACTACCATAATATATAAAATACCAAAAAACCAACAATCTCAAAAGCTAAAAAATCATTAAACCCCTCCCATAAACCCATAAATTTTGCATCTGAAAAGGAAACTCCTACGAATGCAAATTCAAGAAGGTCAGGCGTAAAAAATAATTGTGTCCATGCCTTTTCAGCGCTAATTCTTCACTGCATGTCTTTAGTATATCCTGACAGTACTATTTTAACACCAAAAGATGGTTTGCGCTGGTGCAAGCTGTTAGTAAATCTGGCCATTAGTATTTCATAATTATGACTCCTCAACTCAGAATTACGATTTGTCATAATTTTGACTTTTTGTGTCAATTACAACTTTGTATCTCAGAATTATGACTTTGTATCGTAATTTCCACTTTCTGTAATAAATGACTTTTTATCTCATTATTATGACTTTTTAATTTTTCTAATAAATTATTATTTCTCATAATTAATTATGCCATTTTATTTCATAAATATGACTGAATATATCATACTTATGATTTACCAAAGCATGATATTTGGCAGAATAGGCTTCCATAAGTTCAACTCTTGAATTACTCTACTTAAATCTGTTCTTCACATTTTCTTTGGCACGGTGCCAGTTCTGTTTGCTTCTTTGACAACCAGTTACACAAAGAAAGCCACGGTATGTGTTTGAATAGCTGAATTCATCTCCCCTGAGCTACAGTGTATCAGAGAGCATGTACACACAATTGCTTCTCCTAAATTAATCTCGGTCTCTCACGCCCTCATTTATTCATATGCTCTGCATCCACGCAGAGGTTCTTACACGACTGCAGCCAAAACAAACGCTTTGTTTCATCCCAAGATGACTAGCTGGTAAGTTCAGGACAAACTTGTGTTCTCGAGCTGCAGTGCGTGCTGCTGAGATAACAGCCTTTAGATCAGATGCTACTCCAGCTCTAGAGATTTCAGTCATACAGGCGTCCTCTCCTCTAATTTCACCCCCTCCCTCTCTATAATGCTCTCTTTTCATGGTCCACCTGGGTTTGTAGTGATACAGGGGATCACTAAAGCTGCGTTGTTGTAAACCGTGATTGTTTTTGTATAATTACCAGTGAGACTGCTGCTGATTGTGCCATTATCTTTGGCGTTTGTTGTTGTTATACCAAAACAGATGTTCACAGGGGTGTTTGACAATTACTTTCAAAAGCATCCTAATAGTTGATGCTTCAATAAGTGGGAAACAGAAAGACAAGACTGTATGAATGGTCATTATAATTAGGTTTCATTATTTGAGGTAATTAGTGGACAGAATAGCAATTAGCATGAAACAGGGGTTCTGAAACTGTCTGGAGCTTACATTAGCAGCCTGGATGTTGTTTCAGATTGTTCCCCTATAACATCTGGAGAAAGCAGAACACATCTCAAGGGCAGTCGAGAGTCAAAAGACCCATATGTAAGTTGCCCACTGCTATCTTTGCTCATGAGCACACATTATTTTGAGCCAATAACCTGAGTCATAGAATTGATGCGACTCCGAAGCAACGGGAAAATGACATCATGACAGCACAGAAGTCCCTCACTAGTGACTGTCCTGCTAATGCTTGAGCTTTGACGTAAAAAAAACTTTTTTTTTTTTTGCCGTCAACATATAAACATTACTGATGATATTATGAAACGCACTACTGTTTAAAAGTTTGGGGTCTGTAAGAGTTTTTAATGTTTTTGCATTTAGCCTTTATTATTATTATTTATTTTATTTATTAATTTACTTTTAGCAACTTTCAGCAGCCAAAAGGCCCTTCAGCAGCTTAATGGTGTAGTTACTATTTTTTCCAGCAGGGGTCAGTCAACCAAACTTCGACTCTTGATTTTAACTCTCTACTGCACACATTTTGATGATACATGATCCTACATCATTTTTTGGTTTATTTGGGAACATTCTGATAAAACATTATTTGACCACCCCAAAATATTTTTTTTCGTTGCCTTAGGGTAACGTTGTGCAACCATGGTGCAGAATCGTAGAGAAATTCTTAATTCACGTATCATAAGACAATGCTCAGAAAGCATTTTTCAAAAATGTCAAGAAATCATTAAGTAAAAAGGGAAAAACACTTAAAACACATTGATATATCGGATTTGATACAGGCATAGGTTTGTATCATGTAATGAGATTTCACTCTGTGTGAAACTTCAAAAAGCACTTCTCTGCTGTGAAACAGAGGTGTATGTTACACTTTTTGCACATCACTCTGGGTGTTCCTGTGCATCCAGGAACCCTGCATCTTCCCTTTTTGTCACACATTATTTGCCAGAGTGAGGTATTGTCCAAGCAGACGGAGCTGTGGACCCCTGCTTTCTTTCCTTACCCCTTATCACACAACATTGCCGAGGCAACAAAAACAAAAACTGAATTTCTGAACATGTAAAATAATAATAATATAAAAAACTTCATAAAATCTGACAAAAGTCTTCTCTACACTTTCATACACACACAGACACATGCATATTTTCACGTACAGTTCATGTCATTTTAAGTAAGAGTACTAAAGCAAATGATCTTGCCTTCTCACACCATGTGCTCCTGTGACCATGTGTCAGAAAAGGAAGTCTCGTCTTCAAATAGTGCTTGATAGTAACACCTACACCTTATTGGACTGTTCTTTGATACGTTTGAACCATATTAATTGGTAGAAACATGTACTGAACATGGGGCTTAAGAAAATTTTCAAGCACCTCCTTGAAGAAAACACTGGAATCCTCCACCAACATCCCATATTTCTCTTACTAATTCCTCTGCTTCTCATCTATACTAATGGAAAGTGTCAGCTACATGGTTAAAATGTAAATGTAAAGGGAAGAGATGGACTGAGTTAGCACTCCTGCTGATGTGCAATATAAACACACCCACACATAATGTACAGGCACTGCTCAAGTCAGTAGCGTCTCCTCTGACATGTCAGCCTGGGTGCTTACAGACTTAATTCCTTATAAGGTTGCGTATTACAGACATAACACAGAGCCTGTCTGGAAAACCTTCAAAATGTGAGATGTGATCAAATCAGGATTAACTGTGAAAAGAAGAGGAACAGATTTTTCAGACAAAAAAAAAACTTAATGTGATGGTGTAGGAACACAAACATATCTGATACTTAACAGTAATGAAACCCTAGCAGCAGTTATTATTTTAATAGTTTTACTTAATTACTGCTGTTAGTTGGAATAAACAGATACCTGTACAAAAATGTGTAGGCCTAATGCTTTTAGCTTCCAGAAAGAGAATATGATGACATATTTGCTTACTAGAAGTGAGAGACACATCTTGTAAACATTACGATAACAGATTTCAGCTTTGGTGGGATTACAGATATTGTTACTCATTAAAATATCACACAGTTCTCTCATATGTGCAGCTTTGGTCGTGTAAACAAGTGTGTATCACTGTAGACTGTGTGTGAAAGATGATAAAATGTGTGTTTAAGCGTTGACCTCCTGTCACTGACAGCATTGGTATTGCGTCTGCCGTGCTCTGACCCTGAGCTCAGAGGACAAGGTGAATGATACGGTCACAGACAAATCAATTCCAACTCTCTGATTCGTCTGTCCTACAATGACAGGACGCTCTTTGCATGCTCATGTTCTTAAACACCCTGACAGGGTTGTTTCAGATGACAAACCGACAGAAATAACCCACCTCCATTTCCTCAGGCATACAGAAACATCATAATGAATTATACTCTACATCCATAATCGCAAGTATCTGCATGCATATTGAGTGCCCTTAACATCCCTTAATGTTGGATCTTTTTCAAGGACAGAGCCATATATGCTCGGCTAATCATCCTAATCCTGAGTGATTTTCAAGACCACAAAGAAGCCATCCGGTCTGGACAGGAATTTTATTCCGATATCTCAAGCTGCCAAAGTGTTTAATGCAGTCTAATTCTTCCCAGATGAGACCTGAGAGGAAAAAGAGTGAGCTCAAGAGGGAAAAGAGAGCACTGGCTGTCATTTTGCCCCACGAGAGGCAATTAACACAAGCCGTCTGGCCAAAAAAGTACACAGGCAGCCATACGAGAAGAAAGGTCAAGTGCCATCCAAACGGTGTGTCCCAGGGCGAAACTTTGTCTGACAACCACTCACACACTTTTCTGGTTGCTTTTTCAGCATAGCAAAATGACAAACAAAGAGTAACAGTGATTGTTTTTATATAATGACTGTGTAGCCCTATGGGAATTTTGGGTATTTCCTAAAATCATTATTTTTATTTTGTTTATTTTCTTCAAAAATGTAAATTTCATGTTAAAAATGTTTAAGAAATGTTTATGTGTGTTAAAAATTTAGTAAGTTAAAACTAATTTACCCGGAAGAGAGATCCAATCAGGAGTCAGGGTGAGAGGTCATGAGGGGGGAGAGAGGAGAACGGGAGGAGAAGATGGAGAGACATGAGTGAGAATCGCGCTGTGACTGTCACGTTAGAAATTTGGTAAAACACCAAGTTAATGTTTGTGATAGTAGATGTACTTGTAGCCTGCACGAAGAGTGAGTTACAGACATTTGACTGTTTACAGCGTGAAAGTTGATGGTTTTGAGGAACTCGGTCATCGGTTTCCACGAGGAGAAAGAGTGAACTGCTAGTCAGCACGATTTAGTTACAAGGACTTTGCCAGCGAGTAGCCTGTTCGGTTGCCCTTTTGTGCATCGTCTGAAAAATGCACTTATCTCCAGAACCATTCCCTGCTTAGCTGTCGGACGACGTCTTCAATCACCAGCATCGCAAGCATCGCGTTGCCGCGGCGTGAACGACGACACGCCTATCAGCACTACCACAGCAGTGAGTTTTTTTTTTTGCGCGCCACGGCGCGAAGTGGCCATTGTGTTTAAGGTCTCCCCGCTCCCAAGCCACGCTTCAGGCCTGCAACGTGTTCTCTTATGACTGTTGGGGTATTCATTTTATTTCATTAAGTGGCCATTTACTCATTTTTGCCGGCTTAGTTTTAATTTTGGGGTTATTTAATTGTGTTTCATTTGAATTGCACTTGATATTTGAACTGTATATATGTACATACTATGTTTTTTCAGTAAATAGTTCAAACGAATTTCTGTTGAAGATTTGCATTACATTGGGTTTATGACATTTATAATTTTGATACTTAAGGCAAGAAACTGAGTTTACAGTAGACTGGGTTAAAGTGAAAGTATTTATCACTATTGATTAAGATAAGTGACCTGTGAATTGATGTTTATTTCATTTACAGTATTGATAGGCATTTAAAACGGGTGGAATATTAATGTAACTATAAAAGTTAATGTTTATTTAACTCAGAATCTTGAGATAGCTGTATACAATTAGTGTTTTACTTTAATTTGGTATAAAGACACTGTATCCCCCTTTCTTAAGTCAAAAGCTGCTATTAAGGTAAACAGTAACAAGCAAGTAATAATTAGGGAATTACATTTAGCGCATTAATTAATTTAGAGAGAGATCTTTTGATAAATAGGAATTCGGGGGAGCGCACTCCACACTAATAGCTATTCATGCTAGGGGGCGCTACATAAAATGGGGGCTCGTCCGGGATCTATAATTAATGCAATCAACTAATTTGTAATTTGATGCTAATAGTGTTAGCTGTTACATTTTTGTTAGTTTCTTAAGTAAATTGGCATAGGGTACTAACTATGCTAATTTAAGTTAATATCTGTTAACAATTAGCCTGGATTTTGTTATTAGCTTTTTCAAGAAATAAAAGTAAAATAGTTTAAGCTAAAATCCTAAAAGAAAATGGAGGCTAAGTGTAGCACTGCAGAATTAGTTCAAGAGCTCAAAAACTGGTGCAGAAGAGAAGAATTGGATGATGCCCATTCCCTCATGGTACCGATTCCAGAAGACGTTGCGAATGCCCAGATTGAAGAAGCCCTAGGAACTATCAAAGCTTTAGGGCGAGTGCGAGTGAGAGGACGGACTGTTAGTCTGAAGCTGGATAGCCACAGGGTGCTATGCAAGTGTAAAGAGACGGTGGACCCCACCAAAGTCCCTCCTGAACTGTTGGCAGAGGGCAAGATGAAAAAATGGATGATTGTTATTGCTTATGAAAGTCCTACTCCTTCGAGCCCGTTAAAGAGGTTGTTGGAAGAACCTCCAGAGAGTGGCTCAGCAGAGTCTATTATTCGTGCGGTGGGTGATTTGTTGACTAAGATGGGGACACCATCAGGTGACAACAGCAGTTACCGTCGTCTGAGAGTGTTCTCTGGTACCTTGCCAACTCCAGTTGGAGAAGAGTCTCTTGAGCATTGGTTAGAACATGCACGACTGATGGTCGAGGAGAGTGAGTGTTCCCCCTAAGGAGAAACGACGACGTATCATGGAGAGTCTGAAAGGTCCTCCGCTAGCTGTTTTAAAGGCTGTACGAACTGCTGATCCAGAGGTTAGTCCTGCTCGGTGTTTAGAAGCCATTGAGAGTGCTTTTGGGTCTGCTGAGACAGGCGAAGACCTGTATTTTGCCTTTAGATTGCTACAGCAGCAGCCAAAGGAAAAGTTGTCTGACTTTCTTAGGCGCGTAGAGTTGTCATTGACCAAGGTAGTTCGTCGGGGAGGTCTCCCAACAAGCCGTGCTGACCGTGCGCGAGTGGAGCAGCTGCTGAGAGGTGCTATTCACTCTGATATGATGCTTGTCCAGCTCAAACTCAGGGAGAGGAAGGAAAACCCTCCATCATTCTTGGAACTGCTGAGTGAGATCAGAAGTGAAGAGGAGTACGAGTCATCAAGGACGAAGCTGAATACCTCTGTCCAGAGAGTTCACACAAACTCTGCTACAGACAATAGACAGGATGATGTTGAGCGTTTGAGAACCGAAATTCAAGAACTCAAGTCAATGTTCACTGCCATGAGTACTTTGCCTAACAAGGTTGTAGCAGATAGCAAAGGATCTGTGTCAATGACAAAGATGCACACCCCAGAGACAGGTAGTGATAGTGAAGTAGCTGTTTTGAGAAAGCAAGTGAAAAACCTGCAAAAGCAAATGACAGGCCATAAGCTAAAGGTCTCTGAATCCCCTACTTCAGTTCTTCGAGTAGAGCCATCAAGACAAACCCATAGTGATAATAGAAAGCAACCATCTAACGACTCAGATGGGAACTTTTGTTATCGCTGTGGTGAAAACGGCCATTACTCTGCTGCCAAATGCCAGAATGCTGAGAATCAGGCCAAAGTTATTCGAAAGCTGATACACGCTCTAAAGAAAGCTAAACAGGGTGATCTGTCTTCTCAAGCATCAGGTGATGGTCACACGGTGTGCTCAGCTAAGAAAAGTGAAGTAACCACCCTTGAAAGAGGCATTCCTCCAGGACTGATCGGGCCCTGTTCAATCATCCCAGTGAAGATAAATGGCCAGCACTGTGATGCACTTCTGGATAGTGGCTCTCAAATCACAATTATCTTCAAGCCCTGGTATGAGCACTACTTATCTGATGTTCCAATCCAGCCAGTGTCAGGGTTGGCAATATGGGGTTTGAGCGAAACCAGTTACCCCTACCTGGGATATGTCGTAGTGGAGATGGAATTTCCAGAGAAGGTTACCGGTGCAAAGGAGACACTTTCCGTCCTTGCTCTGATTTGCCCAAGTTCGAAAAGTCCTGAAAAGACCCCTGTGATCCTAGGAACAAATGCAAACCTGTTCCAGAGACTGTCCATGCTCTGCAAGGAGACCACAGGAGTGGACATTGCCCAGACCCTTGGCATAAAGGCAAAGAACTCAATTTGTCACACAGACCAACCAACCACTGAGGGTGAAGAGGATGAAGTTGCACGTGTGAAGTGGATGGGTCCAGGCTCACTAACCTTACCTCCTGGTGGTGAATGCTGTGCCATCTGTGAAGTGGAGTTGAAGAGGCCTCTGGGTAAAGACATGTTGATGGTTGAGGCATCACCCACGGCTCCATTACCATCCGGAGTACTGCTGCAGCCTATGGTCGTGCATGGTACTGCAGTGGATGATCACCTCACTATCCTTATCCAGAAAGAGTCCAAGAAAGACACCGTCATTCCAGTTGGGACTGTCTTAGGCCAGCTGTGTCATGTTGATCCAGTCGTTCCATCTCTGAAAGTTGAAACTGAGGCCGTGACTGTACCAACAGAGTTAGACCCGCAACTGATCCAGTTTGGCGACTCGCCCATACCATCACAATGGAAAGCACGACTCCGTCAAAAGTTATGTAAGCGAGCAAACGTATTCTCATTGCATGAGTGGGATGTTGGCCTGGCCAAGGATGTGGAACACCATATCAGGATGACCGATGCAAAGCCATTCAGAGAACGTTCAAGACGTTTAGCTCCCGCAGATATTGACGATGTTCGTCAGCACTTGCAAGAGTTGTTAAAGGCTGGTATAATTAAGGAGTCACGTAGCCAGTATGCATCACCAATTGTGATCGCCAGAAAAAAAGACTGGGCGTATCAGAATGTGCGTTGACTATAGGACCCTTAATAGGCGTACAATTCCAGACCAGTACACGACTCCTCGCATAGACGATGCATTGGATTGTTTAACTGGGAGCAAATGGTTTTCTGTCCTTGATTTGCGTAGTGGCTACTACCAGATCGCCATGGCGGAGGAGGACAAAGAAAAAACCGCCTTCATTTGTCCCCTTGGATTTTTCCAATTTGAAAGGATGCCCCAAGGCATAACTGGAGCGCCTGCGACGTTCCAAAGACTTATGGAGAAAGCGGTCGGCGATATGAATCTCCTTCAGGTGATAGTTTATTTGGATGATCTCATAGTCTTTGGACGTTCTTTAGAGGAACACGAAGAACGACTCATGCGAGTGTTAGATAGGCTTGAAGAGGTAGGGCTAAAACTCTCCCTTGACAAGTGTCAGTTTTGTCAACCCAGGGTTAAGTATGTGGGTCACATAGTGTCCGCTGATGGTGTTGCTACTGACCCTGAAAAGCTAGAGGCAGTCGCTAGGTGGCCTATGCCCACAGACCTTAAATCATTGCGGTCTTTTCTAGGTTTCTGTGGGTATTATCGACGCTTTATAGCAAACTACTCTGCGATTGTTAGGCCCCTCACTGAACTGACAAAGGGCTATGCACCCACCCAGCGTGGAAGGAAGCAGACCCGAGACAAGACCAAGATGTATTTTAAAGACTCAGAACCATTCAGTGACCGATGGGATCAGTCCTGCACGGATGCATTCAATCGTATCATTCAGTGTCTGCTCAATGCACCTGTACTGGCATTTGCTGATGCCCATAAGCCATATGTTCTACACACTGACGCAAGTTTCAAAGGGCTTGGTGCCGTACTGTATCAGGAACATCCAGAAGGGTTAAGACCAGTGGCGTTTGCCAGCAGAAAGTTGAGCTCTTCTGAACAGCGATACCCTGTACATCAGCTAGAGTTCCTTGCGTTGAAATGGGCTGTTGTTGATAAATTTCATGACTACCTTTATGGAGTCAAGTTCACTGTATGCACCGACAATAACCCGTTGACTTATGTACTTACCACGGCCAAACTCAACGCGACAGGTCATCGTTGGCTTGCAGCCCTGGCCACCTATGACTTCGAAGTAAAATATAGGCCTGGAAAAGCAAACATTGACGCTGACTTGCTGTCTCGCAACTTACCTGAAGACGGGGAGTGGGATGACATGTCTCAGAACGAAGTGAAGTCCATATGTCGGCGGGTGGAGGTGAATGTATCCCAAAATTCATCCCCCAGATATGTGGAACAATTAGGAGCTTCGCCAGCCTGTATACCGGAAGCGTATGCATTTCCGTCTCAGTTACACCTCAGCTCACTGGAACAACTATCAAAAGCTGACTTGATGACTGCCCAGAAGAGGGATACTGTGATCAGACGGGTGATTGAGGCATTGAAACAGGGAGTTTGGCCTAGCAACAAAGACTTAGACCCAGAGATGCTACTGATGAAGTTGAGGGAAGTTGGCAGACTTGTGATGAGAGATGGACTTCTGTACAGAGCAAGCAAGAAAGATGCAGAGGAGGCATTACAGCTTGTGCTGCCTGCTGAGTTCAGAGAAGTAGTGTTGCACTCTCTTCATGATGACATGGGCCACTTAGGGGTGGAGAGGGTAACTCAACTCCTAAGAGCAAGATTCTACTGGCCCAAAATGGCTCATGATACAGAGGAGTATGTGAGGAATTGTGGACTGTGCATCACTTGTAAAACACCTGCCAAGAAAGCTGCCTCTCTACACCAAATCACCAGTAGTGGTCCTATGGACCTTGTGTGTATTGACTTTTTGTCAATGGAGCCCGATTCCAGGGGCATTAGTAACGTCCTGGTTGTGACCGATCACTATACCAGATATGCACAGGCTTTTCCTGCAAAGAATCAGAAAGCCCTGACAGTAGCTAAGATCCTAGTTGAAAAGTATTTCATTCACTATGGCTTACCTGTTAGGATTCATTCTGATCAGGGAGGAAGAGATTTTGAGTCGAGACTGATAAGAGAACTGCTGACAACTTTGGGCATACGTAAATCACGAACGACTCCATATCACCCTCAAGGGGACCCCCAGCCGGAGCGGTTCAACCGTACGCTGCTCGCTATGCTGGCTACGTTAGGGCAAGAGAAAAAGAGATCCTGGAGTCAGCATGTAGCTTCATTAGTGCATGCGTACAACAGCACAAAAAGTGATGCAACGGGATACTCTCCTTACTACTTAATGTTCGGTAGGGAAGCTAGACTGCCTGTAGACCTGTGCTTTGAAACGTCAAAAGATGGAACTGAGGAGAGGAACCATTTTCAGTACGTTGAAAGCCTGAAACAAGACCTGCAAAGAGCCTATCAACTGGCTAGTCAAGCTGCTGACAAGACTCACTTGAGGAACAAGAGAGCCTATGATCAAAAGGTCCGTTTTCAGAACATACAGGAAGGAGATCGTGTTTTTCTAAAGAATTTAGGTCTAAAAGGAAAACACAAGCTGGACAGCCGGTGGAGTTCCATACCCCATGTAGTGGTAGGAAAGATGCCGAACTTACCTGTATTCCGTGTGAGACCTGAGGGAGGCAGAGGCGGAATAAGAACCATCCATCGGGACCACATATTACCTATTGGGCAATCTGTGAGGATCCCAGTGGAGCAAGCCTTTGAAGAAACCACTGTGAGACCCAGAACACGTTCAACTCGAACAAGACAAAGACAACCGATAATGAGGCAAAGAGAAGAAGTCTCAGAGATGACGGATTCCTCATCTGAGGTGGAGTGTGACCATACCAGTATACCATAACAGGATTATGTGGAACGTCTACTGAAGAGGAAAGAAATATCTGATGGGGTCTCAGTGTGTTCACAGTATGAAGACGCGATGGAACCAAATTCTGTGCAGTCAGCAGAAGAAGTAGAGTTCAACATAGAATATGACGAAGAAGGTCAAGCAGTGACAGAGTCGGATCCTTATGATTCCGGAACAGACCTGGATGCTGGAAGAAATTCTGTCTGTGCACCTAAAGTAAAACGGAGCTCTAAAACAAAAGTTAATAGTGTACCTAGACCAAGATTAAATGAGAAAAGACAAATAAAACCAGTATTGAGACTTACCTATGATGAACCTGGAAAGCCAAGAGCAACCACTTACCATAGTTCACAGAGGAGTAATTATTAAACTAGGAAAACATTAGGTTTCCACGTAGATCATAATTAGGAGCTCATAGTTCTAAAAAGGAAAAGGGGTTAATTACTCTACATAGTTGAATGTGGGGATTATGTTTTATGTCTAATGAGGACATTTAGACATTTAGTAAGGGGAGGATGTAGCCCTATGGGAATTTTGGGTATTTCCTAAAATCATTATTTTTATTTTGTTTATTTTCTTCAAAAATGTAAATTTCATGTTAAAAATGTTTAAGAAATGTTTATGTGTGTTAAAAATTTAGTAAGTTAAAAACTAATTTACCCGGAAGAAAGATCCAATCAGGAGTCAGGGTGAGAGGTCGTGGGGGGGGAGAGAGAACGAGAACGGGAGGAGAAGATGGACAGACATGAGTGAGAATCGCGCTGTGACTGTCACGTTAGAAATTTGGTAAAACACCAAGTTAATGTTTGTGATAGTAGATGTACTTGTAGCCTGCACGAAGAGTGAGTTACAGACATTTGACTGTTTACAGCGTGAAAGTTGATGGTTTTGAGGAACTCGGTCATCGGTTTCCACGAGGAGAAAGAGTGAACTGCTAGTCAGCACGATTTAGTTACAAGGACTTTGCCAGCTAGTAGCCTGTCCGGTTGCCCTTTTGTGCATCGTCTGAAAAATGCACTTATCTCCAGAACCATTCCCTGCTTAGCTGTCGGACGATGTCTTCAATCAACAGCATCGCAAGCATCGCGTTGCCGCGGCGTGAACGACGACACGCCTATCAGCACTACCACAGCAGTGAGTTTTTTTTTCTGCGCCACGGCGCGAAGTGGCCATTGTGTTTAAGGTCTCCCCGCTCCCAAGCCACGCTTCAGGCCTGCAACGTGTTCTCTTATGACTGTTGGGGTATTCATTTTATTTCATTAAGTGGCCATTTAGTCATTTTGCCGGCTTAGTTTTAATTTTGGGGTTATTTAATTGTGTTTCATTTGAATTGCACTTGATATTTGAACTGTATATATGTACATACTATGTTTTTTCAGTAAATAGTTCAAAAGAATTTCTGTTGAAGATTTGCATTACATTGGGTTTATGACATTTATAATTTTGATACTTAAGGCAAGAAACTGAGTTTACAGTAGACTGGGTTAAAGTGAAAGTATTTATCACTATTGATTAAGATAAGTGACCTGTGAATTGATGTTTATTTCATTTACAGTATTGATAGGCATTTAAAACGGGTGGAATATTAATGTAACTATAAAAGTTAATGTTTATTTAACTCAGAACTTGAGATAGCTGTATACAATTAGTGTTTTACTTTAATTTTGCTATAAAGACACTGTATCCCCCTTTCTTAAGTCAAAAGCTGCTATTAAGGTAAACAGTAACAAGCAAGTAATAATTAGGGAATTACATTTAGCGCATTAATTAATTTAGAGAGAGATCTTCCAACAAAAAACAACAAAGCAAACACAATCCACACTAATATCAACTCAAGATAATCACAGCCTGGACTGTAGCAACTGTGTCCAGCTGGACACCACAAAGCAGATATTAGGGTTATGAGGGTGACCTGTAGATTATCACAGTCTGGGGGTAAAAGGTTAAACACAATGCATAAATCTTTTCAGTGTGTTGACTTCTACTGCACGAACCCTTACACACTGCTGATAATCCTATAATAAACACTGTGTGCAGACTAAATTAAAGCTAAAAGCTGCAGAATATATGTGCAAAGGATAATGTAGATGCATATTAAGCATGTCACATCAGTTGTCGAGTGTGTAACTATATAATTTCCGTCAAAGCTATTGCATTGCCTTAGAAGACTTGGAACATAGAGAATATAGTCTTACTTTAATTGTACTTTATTGTCCTTTTGTCATATAATACTGTCACTGAACATTGAAGAAACTTGTCCATAACATGATGTATTTTTGAGTGCATCACGAACTTTAATTAAGAAATAAAGAAAAGAAAATTCCAGGGAAGAGCTTTCTGGTTGGATTGTGAAAAGTGGTCTGTCAGGGGTTTTCAAAAATTTTGTCCACAAAATATAATTATTCTCTTATGTTGAACCCCCTTTCACCATATACATACATACATACATACACACACGAGAAAGAGAGAGACAACACACACACACACACACACACACACACACACACACACACACACACACACACACACACACACACACACACATATATGTATGTATGTTTTCCATTTACCCATTTATATTGGTACATAAGATAAATGTATATTATATTAATATACAATATTAATATAAAAACACATTATATTAAATTAATAATAAAGATGATATCAATAATAAATGTTTCCAAAATGGCACTGTATTACACTTTTGTGTAATTATCATTGCACTAAAGTCAAATAATTATTATATTATATTATATTATATTATATTATATTATATTATATTATATTATATTATATTATATTATAAGCAAAGGTGTTTGTACTTCAAATCCTCACTCAATCACTTTGTCAGCAGTAAAATAAAATATCTCCTAAGTAATGACAAAAGAACGAAGGAAAAGAATGGAGAATAATTTCCTCAACCAAGGCAGATAACAAGAAGCTGACAAAGCCATCCAAACAGCGACTCTCCAGACTGAAAATGTGGAATAATGTGGCAGAGCGACGCCACAGCTTCCACTGATAAATGCTCGCTTCCCACTGCTGTACTTGTGAAAGTGTTTAGTGTGTGTGTGTGTGTATGAGTCAGGCATCAACTAAGAGTGACTGTGATGGGCCTTCTTCTCCAGGAGCAGTATTATCCCATTCATATCTCAGCCTCGAGCTCAGCCCGCACCAGTATTGCAAGCACGTCATGTACAATCACACTTCACCCCTCACACACATCCCCACACACACTTTGCCAGATTCCATGCTCAAGTGAACCAGAGAAAAAGAAGTTTAGGAATAACAGGCAAGCATATCATCAGCAATGCTTCTTCCAATTTCTGTTCATGTGAGAAAAATTGTGCAGAAACCCACTGGCACCTGAACCTGAACTGTGGAGTGTTCACTGTGCCATTCTTCACAAAGAAATTCTATTATATTAATAAAAATACCTAATACAGAACAGTTCACTTCTGTATTTTCTCAGCTATGTAATTTGTTTAGGAAGAACCATTTTTCACATTTTGGCAGACCCTCTTTTAGCCGGTATTTAGAAAACATGAAGTTAAAATATAGCTTAAAAAATATAATCAGGTTAACTGTACAAGAATAATAATTATACTGTACTGCTGAGAACAGGCCTTTTATTATTTAAGATAATTTGATAACTTATTTTGTCAAGATAAAAGTATTATGTCAACATCACTACAAAAAAATCATAATTAAGGGCCTGTTTACACTTGATATTATGATGTGATATCAATAAATGCAGTTGTAAACGGGATCTAAAATGTTTTGAGCTTGCCCACTTTTGACTACTTCCATAGGTACTCAAAAATTCATGCAACCGGACCATTGGTCAAATATGTTCAAACAGCCACAAAAGATGAATACTTGCCGCACACTGACCTAACACATGATCACTATGGGACCAAAACAATTGATTCAAACTTCACTATTTTGTACCAAAACACACGGATCACCGAAAATGCATTGGAATACCAGGTGGAAACAGGCCAAAGTCATCATCTAATGATTATAAATAAAAAATAATGCATGGCCATTGTTTTTGAATCCACGTAATAATAATAATAAAAAAAGTAAAATAAAAACATAAAATAAATGAAATAAGAAGTAATCACACAGTGGAATACTGCCACAATTGTAAGATTTAAAGTCACATTTTGAGACAAACATTTAAACTGTAAAATATACAGTCAGAAATAGTAATGTCAACATTATTAAATAAAAAAAATAAAAAAAAATTGACAAACACTTGTTTGTTGCTGCTATGACCTTGTTTCAGTATTCAGTCCTTGTGAAATTTCCAGTACAAAGTTTTCCCATAGCTTCACTTCCATCGTGTTATCAATGGACATGTGGATGAACTACAGATGAAACAGTGCCCATATATTTACAGGAGCTTTGATTTCAGATATATCCGGCTGTTTTCCACACATTTTCAGTCTAATATTTTTTCCCTCTCTCTGCATGGGAGCTGCGAGGCCACACACTTGTATAGCTTAAAGGGAAGATTGATCATCAGTCCCAGAGATGGCAGCTGTGGTGCTTTCCTGCTATACACAGACTGAAGACAGCTCTAAAATAGCCCCCATCCTTTGACTATGAGTCTAAATGATAGCTGCTGCTGGGCCAGGAACACAGTTTAGAGACAGTGGGAGGATTTCACAGTTGCAGCCTGAGGGACGTCACAGCTAAAGCGTCATCGGAGCACTCTGTGCAGTCAGCATTACAAAACGGTACAACGTTGTTCAAACAAATGCTATACACTGCAACAGTCCACCTGTCAACATCTAACCCCTGGCAGCCTCTATAAGCTTCCTGCCTTTTACTCCACCACCTCTCTCGCTTAATCTCTGCCTGTTGGGGGTCAGAAACCTCTGCTGGTGTTGTACAGCTCAGGCTCACTTTAATATTTAAGAAGCAAACACCACTGTGTAAATACACACACATGCTCCGGATTTGAATGTTTTAACCTTACTGATATAAAGCAACAAGTTCAGCTAACTGAATCTGTGTCCCGACTACGGTGGCCATTCGTCCGGTTTTAGGTTGGACAGTCAAGTTTTCAAATACCATATCCATCTGCCGACACACACTTGAGACGGATGCTAATTTGTCTTCCTTTTAAGATCACTATTTTATACTTAATTCAATGATATAAAAATAAATAAAAATGTTAATGTTATGTTTAAGTCAATATTAAGTGACGTACATTTTACACATAATATTCACAATATGGACTGTTTTGCTCTATTTAGCTATTCATTTAATGTCCGATCAACCCAGTGGTGTTTTGTTCCTAAACAATTCAGTGTTTTAGAATTAATCGGGTGAGTCAATGATTCAGTGATTCAAATTTAAAACTGCATTCAGTACAAGCATACCACTCTTACTATTTTTAGCATATCTTTTTCTGATTTATATTAGTATGTGGTTCGAAAAATAGCAAGTCACTTGCTTCATTCAGTTTTTGTCCTGGCTTCACGAATCCTCCAAAATGTCCTCATTTTGATGTTATGGCCACCCTATTCCAGACAGAGGAGTTAAAGGCTGTCCATTCATGCACAAGAGTGTAATGCCTTTTTATTAAAGTAATACTGGGGAATGGGTGACATCAATGGAAGAAATTGCCCATCACATTCATTCATGACTCATTTAACATGTGAGGGTGTTCTCGAGAACAAGACTCATTATGTTTTCTGACACATTGTCTGCCCCCTGCGGTGAGGATGAGATATTGCACGTTAATGGTTTGCTAATTAGTTGTATTAAAAGACGAATAAGGAGCAAAGCCAAGCCATTAACATTTTATCAAAAGCTGCATGTTGTTATGATAAAATAAACATGAATAACAGCTTCAGTGGAACATCTTGAACATAAATAAAGTGTAAAATCCTAAACTTCGCTACACTCCACTTCAAAGACTTTGCGCACTACCCTAAAGGCAGCGTTGCAGTGTGTGATAAGGGCCTGCTGCGTACCAGGCAGATGGTGCCGCTCTGTTCGTCTGAGCACACAGTGGTGTTCTGAAGGGGATGAAGGGAAGGTAGGTGCCCTCTCAATGTCAACCCTGACAGCTCCCTCAATAAGCCATCTCATAATTCGTCTGGTCGGGTCTCTGTGGCGCGGACATCTGGAAGGGTCCACATTGGACGGGGATGACTGGACACAGTATCTACAGCTCAGTGATACAGGATCATTCACTCACCCTCATGTTGTTTCAAACCTGTATGACTTTCTTTCCATTGTGGAACAAATACATTTTAACAATTAAATTCATTTCTAATCATTTTTTTTTTCATCACGACCAAACAATGAAATCAACACGGGTCGATCACATTACTGAACCCCTCTAACTTTCATTATATGAAAAAAACTGTAGAAACAACCTTCAAAAGAAGGTCATACAAGTTTGGAAAGACATTAGGGTGAGTAAATGATTAAATAATTTTCATTATGGGTGAACTACAGTATTCCTTTAACTTACCAACAAATTGCTATTTAGCGACAGTTGCAGCTAACTCACATTCATTCTGGGTTTATTTTTCTATGTAAAGGCCGATTCATATTAAAGAGGAGAACTATAAAAATTATAACGTTTTATTAATCATTCTAATTCTATGAGAATAGTGAAGTCCACACCAAAGCTACAACTATAACTACAGAAGAAAAATATGATTGGAATCTTTTTCAGAACATTTTTTTTACAGCTAAAAACAATCAGAATCCACCTGACAATAAAGATCTTGATTTTTCTACTGCGTACAGAGCTCTGTCTGCATACAGAGACCCAAACAATAATGGTATATGCGTTAGCTGAACAGAGACAAAGAGTACTGATAAAGCACTGCCATTTGTAAACCAATGTATTGCTCCATCCTTTGTCAAGACTTCAAGTAATTAGAACGACAGACACTCTATATTAATCGACACATTTCTAGACAATTGCGGACCACAGCTGAGTTATAACATGAGTTAGCTGAAGACCTACAGCTGCACAGAGTGTATACACAACACACAAAACTTCATAATTTGCATGCTCAACAGAACAATAAAGCAACAATTATTAATCATACTTACAGGTTCAGGGCTCGCAAAATTTCAAAATCCCTGGTAGCCCTTCAGGCAGGCATTCTTCAGGTGAAATGAATTTAACTAGCCCGAATAAAAATTGACATCAGCTGAACTTTACTGTGGACAAATCAGCATGATCAGCAAAAACTAGTAGCTATCGGGATGTAACGATTCAATAAGTTTACGATGTGATAAAATTCACAATACAGATTACACCATACAATTTTCTTACATATATATATATTACATCTTACATATATATATATATATTTTTTTTTTTACAAAATGAGATTTAAGACAAATTACAAATGAAAAGGTGTCCTTTTATAAATTCTCAGACAAAATGCTGCATATTTCTTTGTGAAATTGAAATGTTAAATAATAAAACTAACTTGAAATTTTAAAACAAATCCCAAATCAAATAAAAAATTATACAACTAAAAGAAATCTCTTCATATAAACAAAGGCTTTGCCTGTGCTCTGTTTAAAATCAAAGGCAACCATTTGAATTACTATACAAAAAAGACGCTAAATACATGTTATTTGGATAGTATAATTTAACAATTTAAAGCAAAAACAGAATGGTCTGATTTTAGCTTTGTGAATGAGACACAAATATCACTCTCTGACAGCAGGTGGCACTAATGGATCATCAGGTATTTAAAGGCTTTAAGACCGAATGCAAGAATCCAATATAAAAATGCACAGGCGATTTCTTTCTCCACTGTATATGTTCACTTAAGACATAACCGACTGTGTTTACGAGAATACTTGCAAAGACAATTATTTTGAAATAATTTTGTGTGTATGTGTTCATTCAGAAGCAAGGATACGCAAAAGTGGAATCAATTTTGTGCACGAACATTGTCTGAAATGCAGCTCTCTGTGCGTGCTTTGAATGAGTGCGCGCAAGCTCCGAATGCACGCGAATGGTTTAAACGCTTGAATGTTTAAATCGGCAAGACTTAGATACAAGTGCAAATGATCAACTACGATCCGTTTGACCCCTATAAGCGAGTGAACACCGCAAATCAAGTTAGCAATTTTACATCACTATTCAATATAGCCCGTTGGGCATGGCAAAATACATTTTGGTAGCCCGACTGGAAAACACAATAGCCCCAGGATGTCAGGCTAGCGATTTTGCGATTAGGTTGTGATTCAGAGGAGCAAACTGGTCCAAACACACTGGCCACTGACCCATCTTTCATGGACAGCCGGTTTACGAATCCTGCGTTGAACTCGCAGAGATTTGGGATTATTTTAACCACTGATTCTTCACAGCCTAATCCTTTGGAAGTGAAAATAATAAAAAATAAAAAAATAAATTCTGCAGGATGTCCATGCAGAACGTAGGCGGGCATTATGCAAATATGGTAACTTGTGACGTGTGAACTTTTGCGGAAATGGGATTCAAATTTAAAACGACTAATTTCAGCGGTTCTGTATTTATGGTGCACTTTCAGCTTTACAACTTTACAGACTGTTTACATTCACATACAACTACATTACACACTGCATGAAAGGTAAAAAACAAACAAACAAACAAACAAAAAAACCTCCATAATAGGGGCACTTTAAAGCGACAGATGTCATAACTGCACATTTATGTCTGTTGGTTTGAACGCTAAAGTAGTTACTGCTATAGTTATCATGTTTATCGTTCTTGGTGTGGACTGCCTTAAAACACTTTTTACCATCCAATAAATCAAGTCCCACCCTATATTTTTTTGGTTGAATGTCCTGTTTCACATATTACAGAAGTAAGACTGGTTGCAAAAGGCAATTCAAGACCACATAAACACAGTTGGTGTTTGGTACTTACAGACTTTGACCCTAACAAACACCACTCAAACTCAAAGCAATCCTCATTCTCAAATCAATGTCAGGCACAGATAGAAGGTCAGGTCATGTCTGTCACATCTCTTGCCAGAGTCACCCCAGCCAAGGCATCACATCCGGCTCCTGCTCCCTTCTGAACTTTGTCAGCGTGTGAAGTTAAACAAATGACAGCTATTGATTCCACAACCCTGCCAAACTACATCTGCCTCTGGCTGGCAGGTGCAGCCCATGTAGACGAACACACTATCTCTAATTATCCACATCATCTTCCAGCAGCTGGCTGAATCACAAACTAATGGTTATATCACCTCACCACAAAATATACAAACCAGAAATTTTTCATTGTTTGCTTTTTAGTCTGCTTTAAATTATGGATGTCAAATGTAGTGATACTTCAGTACCAAGTAAAGTACATTTTATCAAAATCTTGCCAAGGTATTAATGTAAACATAATGTATGTCCACAGTGAATGTAAATAGATTCGAAAAAAAAAAAAAAATCATTTATACTAATGTGAAAGTACTCAAGAGTAAATAACCACTATTATATGACTGCTTTTAAATACCTGAAAAACTTCATGCAATGCTTACTTAATTTTTGCTGTTGCTTTTTGATTTATATTTCAAATACTCTTTCAATTTATTAATTATAAATAATTTATATATTTTTAAAATGTTTATTCCATGTTTGCTTTCCTTGAATAATTAAATACTTGAACCAATGCTTTCACTGATAAATACTCAACTGGTATAGTTTGGTTCCAAAACGTGATAAATGCCATTAAAAAAAAGAAAAGAAAAAAAGTTTCTGCCAAAATCAGTATTGTACCTGGTCGGTATTGAAAAGACCATTTTTAATTTTATACAATATTCGCAGAGTTATTTGGTCATGTTTTCTCACTTTTTCCAAACTGCAACAAATGCCAGACTCCTTTCTTTGCAGAATGGGATATATCTGCTCAACCAATAACAGCGCACCATTCCACGCACTCTAGACAGTAATGGCGGCGCTCTGAATAGACCCGGTGTCCTGACATTTTATACTACCAGTCAGATTTTCCTAGGGTTTACTGCGCATGCGCACATCAATATTGTGTCCTTTTTCTCTTGCTGAACAACAATATTTAATGTATATGGATTACTGTAAGGGTAGGTTTAGGGTAGGTGTAGACTTTAATAAAACACAATCTAATAGGTAGAAAAAATTATTTATTGTTGGTTACCTGTAGCTGTATCCCTTCCAGCTACAACCGCGAATATAACACATAATTACTGTATTTGCATTACTGTAAAGATAGGTTTAGGGTTGTGGTAGGTTTAGACGTTAATAAACCATAACTTTACAGGTAGCATTTTTCATTGTCGAATTGTACTACCCACTGTCTTAATGGGAGGTAGCACAATCTGACAGGGTAGGACAAATCGACAGAACACCGGCATCCTAGTTTTCCTCATCTACTTTGTACTTTGTGATCAACAAACAAGGGCTGCATGATAAATCGCATGTGATTGTCATGCGCATCTCGTCAGTAAACCCGGTTCTGTGATAAATCTCCATTGCCTGCTTTCATATAGAGCGGCATTTAATACACAGAACCATACATCACTGACAAGTTATGCAATATTGCGTTCATAATCGCAGTTGAGTCGCATTCGATTATGAATGCGATATTGCGTAGCTTGTCAGTGTAAGTGTTTTTATTAAAGCCATTAATGTTTTTGTTAATACAGCGTATAGCACCAGTCAACTAAATGAATGTAACATGGCAAAGATGAATGCACTTTTGGTAGCTATTTGAATGTACGGGAAATATCATTTTGGAATTTCTGTGGTTTAATGTGATGTTGTTGTTCATGTATGTTCAGGATGAAATTTTATTTTATCGTTGTAATTAATTTAATTTATAGCAAGATGACCCATTGAATTCATTTTGGGAGCGATGACTGATTGAATGTATTTTTAGTCCAGTGCCTGTATATAAGATTAGTACTGACCAAATTCAGAGCATGTCATATGTTGATCAACTTACTATGTTGAGTATTTTCAACAGTTTCAATATGAAAAATAACTTTTATATTGATTCAATGGAAAACGAACAAACAAACAAAACAAAACAAAAAACTTGTCATGGATTTATTGCATTTTGGGAGAAAAAAAATTCTAATAATATTTTGAATATTTAATGTTATTATAATCTAAAGATGCTATGTAAAAGTCTGAAACAGAAAATAATGGCTTTCATCTTGCCACTTTCTTGGTAAAACAACAACAACACATTTTTACTCAAATTGATCAAAATGGATTAATTGCATTTTGGAACCAAACTCTTCATATACATATTGAAAACATTGGTGTGTCTTTAAACATCACTGCCCCCATACTGATCTAAGGGCCAAACCTTTTAGACCACACTCCCTCTAATTATTTTTAAAATCTCCCCGTAAACAAGGTCTGGTTGCTTATCAAGAGGGATGGCATGAAAATGAAAGCTTTGAAATAACTTTTTGTCAGTTCTGACAGGCCGTATTCCCTGCTGTTTTGATCCAATCCAATATGAGCACCATGCTAATGGCCATAACCGAAGCTGTGACTCAAAGATGCGGTTCAGAGCCCTGCACTTCCACTCAATTGAACCGACCCACAGGTGAAGTGAGCACTAATGTGAAACCCTAAAGGTTATCCTATTAAGATTTCAAGAAACTTTTCACATTTCTTCTCTTTCCTCCCCCTCAGCCAGCTGTCTTCTCTCCATAAATGCACTGAGGCTGGTGGCCATATGTTGGCTCTCTGACTAGCTCCAGGCATTTGGAGAACAGTAGGAAGACACAGCAGTGGAGTGGAGAACACAGCACTCAAATCTGCATTACTAGTGCAGAGATAGACTGCAGCACTGTCTCGATAGCACCATATAGTGAACGCAACTTCCCATGAAGGATTACGACATCAAACAGTTCTCCGAGCATACTGATTTATTAAAATTCAGTGTCAAAGTTTGCAGTGTTGTGGATAATCTCTCATTTAATGTTTTTACTGACAAGTATTACATACTTGAATTTTTCCAACCAAACTGTCGACACTGTCAAACTTAAACCCTGTTCACAGTGACAGCAACCTGCAGACACAGCAACCAGATGTCATTCATTTTCAGTAAGAATTGGTGACTTTCAGCGACTAGTGTCCAGTGACTCTCAGTGGCGCTTTGAGGATTGGTTTCTTGTGTAGTCGAGTGTCAGGAACACATATGCTACCGTCAACAATTCACTGTTCTATACCTGACCTGCATTTTGTAAAATGCAGGTCAGGTATAGAACAGTGAATGAAACAATGAAATACTTTCAAAAGGCATTTGTGTGTATGTGGATGTTAATGTTTTATACATACACATGCACACAAAGTGTACTAACACTATGTCGAAGTAGAATATCAGATGACAGCGTGGAACAACCTCTTCAGTGCATGAAAAAAATGCTAATTTGTATTTTCTATATTTGTGTTTCTGTGTTTCATGGCAGAGCCTTTAGTTACAACATAGTTACAACTAAATGGCATTGTTCTTAAATATTTTATATATTGTGCATCAAATAGCTTATATTTTGCATCATACCCATAATAAGTATTTTTCATGATATTGCTTTTAATTGACTTTATTTACATATGTGACCTTGAAGGAATCCAAAAGTCATCAGATTACATTACTTGGATTATATTACTGAATCCTTTTTTCATTAAGTAATTTGTAACTGTAATGGAATACAATTTTTAAAGTAACCCTCCCAAGCCTGAGCCTACCAAGACATTTTAAACAATGCTTTGCTTCCAACTGTGTGGGGACAGTTTGGAGGAGGCCCTTTTCTATTCCAGCATGGCTGTGACCCAGTGCACAACGCAAGGCCCATAAAGACATGGTTGGATGAGTTTGGTGTGGAAGAACTTGACTAGCCTGCACAGAGCCCTGATCCCAACCCCACTGAACACCTTTAGGATGAACTGTAATGGAGATTGTGAGCATCAGTGCCTGACCTCACAAAAACTCTGTTGGATGAATGGGCAAAATTTCCAGTGATGTATAATAACGAAGTACAAATACTTAGTTACGGTACATAACAACATTTTATAACATCACTACACTACAGTATAAATATTTTTGCTGACTTTTCTTCTACTTTACCACATATAAAAAAAAAAATAGATTCTTTTACTACGATACATTTCTCTTGACCCTTCCGTTACATTTGTGACTGCAAAGTGCCAAAAACGATATCCAGTTTGTGAATGAATCTTTTGATTCAATTCAGTTCTTTTGAATTTGTCAAACTGGTTCACGAAGAGGTGTAAACTGTTGCATTCTCATTCCGTCCATCTGCTGTTTTTGTTTTGTGCGGAGATGTTTTATGTAGCCTAATTCCACAAGGCAAAAGTCAAAACAATCAGTTTTTTTAACAGAATTTGAAATTATACAATTTAATTTAAACCAGAAACTGCTCAATCTACAGTTTTGTTTGGATCTTGATTAAAATGCAGTGGTTGCCTCTAATTTTTAATGGCTACAGATAGTTCTGCCTGTAATACAGCAAAAACATCTTGTTCATGTACTCATATTGTAATTATTTTTAAATTCTCTTGATTAAAACAAAGTGAATATTAAAAAAAAATGGCAATCATATCACAATTGGCTCAAATGCTTGTAAAAAAAAAAAATCAGCAGAATCCGAATCGGCCATGAAAAATCAAGTTCAGTGCATCTCTACTAGAAATCTTTGACCATTGTACCTTACTTTTATTCATTTTTAATTTTTGTGAAAAATCACCTTAACTTTTATATATCCTATACATATGTCTAAATATTATATAATATATTTCCAGACTCTCGGTTAGGTTGCCAATGATACAATCAGTTGTGCCATGATTTATAAAATGTACTTGTACTTCTGATCCTTAAGGAGTTTTAATATCAGTTTACTTAAGTGTTTTTCTTATGAGCAACTTTAACTTTTACTTGAGTCAATTTCCATAAAGGTATCTGTACTTTTACTGAAGCATGATGATTTGATATTTAATACAACACAGAAAAATTCCCACAGTAATGCTCCAAAATCTTGTGCAAACCCTTCCCAGAGGAGTGGAAGCTGTTATAGCTTTAAAAGGGGGAACCAACACCATATAAATGTCTACACATTCAGAATGTCATTCCCAGTTGGTGTAACGGTCAGGTGTACCAATCCTTTTGTCCATATAGTGTATATAATATAGGGGTTTTCCTACAGTCGAAACACTGAATGTGTGACTATATGACAGATGATGCATTTTGGTTAGTTATACTAGATAATACAATATAATATAGTATAATTTCATAATAAAATTCACATAATTTGAAAGCTGAGACTTTGTTTCAAACATAAAACATTCACAAATCATTTTATCAGCATCTTTCCATAACAGCTCTGTGACTTGCAACTCAGAATGATAAAGCACATCACATATGATTATTTCTACCTACATACTGTACATCGATATATTAAAAAATAAATTGTGGAAAACCGTGCCAGAATTTGTCTGCATTCTGAGTGAGTTAGATTCATGCATTGATAATCGTTCATCTTGTTCATGATATGATGTATTATGCAGCACTGCAATATTCAAATGCTTCCCCCTGCAGAAATAAATCTGATTCCTTGTCAAAACAGACTGACATCTTATTTTAACGGCAATACATTTGTTACCAGAACTTCAACAGCAGTTATGCAGCCCACCAATAACATCCAGAAACAACAGAGACACATACTAGCGACCCACAGCATGACTCTCAGTACAAACAGGTCTTTACAAATCAAATTTAAATTAGGGCAAAATATTTTTAAGAACAGACAGGCTTCACCATCAGGTTATAATTGTAAACAAAAGCCTTGCATTTTCAAGACACTGTGGACATATTTTATAAAGATATCAACTGTGATGAACTCAAACTGGTGTCTGATGCTAGGAGTGGATTACTGATCACTGGGGTTCAGATGAAAGAAAACCCCAGAGCAAAAGCAGACACAGGTCACACTAAGTTCACACATCCTGCCTGACATCTGGATCATTGCTGGTCATAATAAAACTCTTGTTTGTAATATATTTTCAAATCTCAACCTTGGATACATTTTTTACTCAAAAAAAAAAGAAAAGAAAAAAAGTATACATTTTTTGTTTTAAGATACTCAGTTTTCCATTTCATATGTTTCACAATAACATGGTAGGCTACTTTCAGAGCACATGTAATGATTTACTCTCCCTGTATACATCAGATTAAATCAATCAAATTCACTCAATCGTTCAGTTTCCCATTACCGCTGTTATTGCCTCAGGGTGCTAATAAAAAGCAAATCAGACACATCCTGTCAGAGCTTCTGAGGATAAACATGTTGTGACCCACAGAAAAAAAAACAACAAATGAATATTGATTCTTCCTCTGGCATCCTCCTTGATACATGATAGAGAGTTTTATGTACTGTTAGAGTGAGCTGCAAGATGATAGATAGAACGATAGATAGATAGATAAAATAAAAGAACGATGGAATGATAGATAAATAGATAGCTAGAGAGAGATATAGAGAGATTGACAGACAAATAGACAGATATGTAATGTATTTAGAGGCTGACCTGTGCTGCTCTGGATGGTTCTGACAGTAGTGGTGGTCCTCGGTGGGGAAGCCGGGAGCAAAGGCCCGTCGTCGTCGTCCTGTGAGCAGCCCTGGTCTATGGCACGCACGTAACTGTGACTCCTCATGCGGAAGCACCCAGGCATGGGAAGGTCCAGGGCGTCCACTGCCTGTGACTCCATTTCACTGAACAGACTCTCACACATTGCCTCGATCTGCCCGTTAACCTCAACCTCACTCACCTGCAGACAGAGGAGAGATACAGAGAGAGAGAAAAGACAAGAGATGAAAATTAGAAAAGAACAGTCAAGAGAAACCGAGCTTAGGGAAAAGAGTGGGTACCATCCATTCAATGAGCTTCAAGACCCACTTAGCATGGGGTACTCTATATAGGGGTGCAGAATCAAAAGAAAGGGGAAAAACAGAGCCAGAGACTGCAGAGATGTCATTAGGGGCAGGTAAGAAACACACAAGGCAGTGGCAAGAGGAGGAAGAGTCAAAAAAAAGAAACACAGTGATGCTTGAAGGACAGCTACAGGGTAAATGAAGATGCACGCCACACCAGCAGGGAGGAACTCCTCAAGCGGAGATTATTGACACGGTGGAAGACAGTGAGACAGTGCCAGGATCAACATGCTTATTAGAGTTGTTTATAAAAGAAACTGAGGGTGGACAAGAGCGGGGGGTTAATGAAGATGTGATAAGGTAGCAGTGTGGAAAGATGAGGGTTGTAGAAAGGGTGGGTGTTTTGGACAAGGTCTACAGCTTGAAACTCTGTACCAATCACCCATGAGAGCTAGATGGGCATATTCTTATTTACTCACTGTGAAGTTAAGAGTCTTGTGCCATCTACAAAATCTATATAGGAAGGTCTAAAGCATTTTAAATGCTAATATTTCAATACATTCCTTGTATATTTAGTTCTTTAGTTTTCCATCAGATAGCACATGCCATTTCAGAGTCATTGTTGGCGCCAAATGACAATGATGTAATGCTTGCCATTTTGTAATTAGCATGACAAATCAGTGCTTAGGGACTAAGTGTGCCTAAGACGGATGAGTAACTGTCTGATGAATGCCAACCCAGTTCTATGAAACATGGAGCATATTAGTTGGTTAGACATACAGTATACATCTGTGATTGAACAATGCTTATGGTGATGGCCCGAAATCATTACACCGGTGGATGAATTGCAGGTCGGTTTCATGGTTTTGAACTGGATTTGTTGGACTTATCTGGACTGATTTTGACCTTCCTCCCCCTGCACCCCACTATGATGGTGTGTTTGGGGGTGAGCACAAACCTGGCTGATGGTGCTCATAGCCCTCATGTAGCTCTCGTTGCGTGAGCGGTATTGTGGAGAGGCTAGCAGAGCTTTGGGGTCCAGGGTGTCCAGGCTCCTATTGATGGAAACTTCACTCACCGCCCGCAAGTAGCTGTGACTCCGGATTTGCAGCTTTGGAGAGTGTTCTGTGGAGATACTGTGCATGGAGGAGAAAACAAGGGATTTTTTAGGGATTTGCTAGGAGAGAGCATTTTAATACTTCCCTGTATACACACACACACACACACACACACACACATCTAATTAAAATAGATAAATATAATTATATAATATTTACAAATATTTATTAATTTTTATTTTACATGATTATATAAAATGTTTCAAATGTTACAACATTTTTTACTCTAGTATTCTTTATTTAACCCTTATGTGGTCTTCAGGGTCTTTTTGACCCACAAATGATGTTTGATAAAATAAAAATATATATATTTTTTTATCTTTGTCCAAATTGCATGAGACTTTGTACGGTGGTCAACACTTTCTAGATCTACAAATAAAAAAAAAAAAAAAAAAAATGGAATAACATATCTTGTTTATATGTTAGAGTGAAAGAAAACTCATGGTCACACTCATGGTCTTTGGGGTCTCTAGAGATGAAGTGAGAGATGAAAGGATGCATTCTGATGTTCATGCCGTGCATTGGTGCTCAATATGTAATATATAACTGTTCATTTCTGTTAGTTTTTGTTCTCTTACAGTTAGTAACTGAAGTGTAGATTAAATTTGTAGAATTACATGAAAAAATAGATGATTGAAATAAATGATAAACTCTAAAGACTCCAACTTTTCTCTTTGTAATATCTTGTTCAGGTTTGATTCTATAATCATACTGTAACATTGTTTTTTCAGTACAAAAAAAAAATGCTATGCTTTGACAAAATGTAATTTTTATTGTTATAATTGTGATTTCAGAATATGTAGATATGAGTCCAACTGAAAAAAAACTTGAGAAAAGATATATTTTAGTTAGTCAAATAGCAAATAGAATATAGTGGAGCTCTGCAGCCATCTAGTGGTAAAAGTGATAATTTTTCTATTTTTAAAACTTGAAAATATATCATAAATCCTCCAAAAACTGCACAAATGTGGAGTAAATTTAATAAACAGATTAAAATTACATTTGTTTTTTAAAAAACAAATGTACAAATTTGTTAAAAATTTACATTTTGTTGCCTCGGGTCTCTAGAGACCCCAAATACCATGAGTATATACCCCAAACGAAGACCGCATAAGGGTTAATATTAAAAATATTTAATATTAATATTCATATTACTTTTAAATATTAAATAAAAAATATTATTTTAATATAATATTTCGTAATTTCGTAATATTGACATAATCATAATAACAAATTGATTGGTTAATATTTTTACAAATTTATTGAATTAATATAATATAATATTCATATATTATAACCCAATTATTGGGTTACATTTATAGTACCCCTAACAAGTTTATGTAGACATATTCTATTAATTTATATTTGTAATACCGGTTATATCAAAATCAATGGAATAAAAAAAAATTACAATAGTAATAATAATATATTTTATATTTTGTGCAGCATATTTTAGATTTGTCAAAAACACATTTTAAATGAAGACGCTCTTGTCATTCTTTTCTAGATAGCATGATGCAAACTGAGAGCCACATATAATTTCCTGCAATCAAATGCGTAGCATGTTGTTTGACGTCATGAGCATTAAAAGCATTTGTATGCCACGCTCCTTGTCAAGGTTCCTTCATCAAGGCACGTTGTGGGGCTATGAGCAAATCAAACGCTCATGCAAGACCTGTGCATGTGTCCAGTGCACAGCAGCCTGCATTATGGATGTGGCTGTTTAAATAGATAAAGGGGTGACTCTATCAGGTCACTCAGGCATAAAGCAGGTGGGGCTAGTGCAGAACACGGGCAAGGAGAGAAACAGCTAAACTCATTTAAGGCTGCCCACGCAGAACAGCACACACATGCCCGACAATCGCACAGACACTTTGCTGACAAGCAGACACCTTGCATCTGCATCAGCAGTATGGGAATTAGTGGATGCTCCAGCATTGGCGTAGATCTCCCACCCTCCATCTGCATGGCTTCACACATACATAATAAGTGAACACAGCAACTCCTCAAGGAGCAGTATGGTACAGTCCAAAACACCCCAGGGCATCTCCCTACACTACTGGAGAACAGAATGGCTAAACTTCACAAGCAGCACTCAAGGGGGCTGCATCCCCCATGGTGGACCTGGATTTGAGTGAACTTGTTATGCATGATGTCATCTTTGCGGAATAAGCCGATAAGTTTCCGCCTCACTGTCGCGGTTGTCTCGACGGATTGGTCGCTGTGCGGTTGTTAATTACGTCAGCCATTCACAATACAGCGCTGTACCTCACATACTTTCTGCTGCAGTGGCAGCTCCCCGAGGCATCTAAGACTGTCTATTTTCATGCTTCACAAAGATACGGAAGTTGTATCTGATGACTAATGTACATGTGAGTTGTTCGGTCTTCTGAGCTATAAAATAAGCAGCTCCACTCCTACTTAATGTAAAGAACAAGCTTGATAAATATAGACATAAAACACTCACTTAGTATGATTAAACATTACAAAGACAACGTTAAAGGTCAAAGCACTGTCCACTGGCATATAATTGGGGCATTAGTTGGTTGGAAGGATTGTGACTGTACTCTAAAGCAAACAAACCTCCCTTGCACATGCAGATGTAACACTGGCATTTGAAGCTTTTCTTCTTCAATAAACAGATAAAACCATCAAAATGTAGGATTGAGGAAATTCCACAAGATGAAATATTCATGAGCGTTCATAATGCCAGAACAGTATTACAAATCTGCAAATCCTCCAATCCTTGTCTGGGCTTCCAGTGTGCTTAGGTTGGAATCTCAGAGCACTTTCGTAGAGCTTGAGCAGATATGAATCTGAAATTGAGGCAAATAAATTACTGTACACTGCTGTCTTGTCAATCCTTCATGTCAGACAGTGTTAATCTCACCAACGAAATTACTGAAGAAAATGTTAAAGGATTTTTGGTTTCACCACTAATGAAAGTGAGATGAACAGTTTGTATCATGATAAGTATAGCCTTTAAGATAGTATTAGATTTTGAATAAAAACATACAGTTGACAAATTATATATATATATATATATATATATATATATATATATATATATATATATATATATATATATATATATATATATATATATATATATATACTGTATACTGTATATATAGACACACAAACACTCTCTCTCTCTCTCTCTCTCTCACACACACAAACACACACATATACAGTGGGTATAGAAAATAATCACCACCCTTTATAATAATTACATTTTGTTGCTTTGCAGCCTGAAATGAAGATGGACACAGTTTTTGATTTATCCAGCTGTATTTATTCAGTGCAACTTATAACATCCATGTGAAAGATAAAACACAAACATGTCAGTAGGAAAAAAAAAAAGGATCACCCCCTTGTGTAAGTATTTTGTTGAACCACTTTTTGCTTTATTTACAGTCTTTGGATTTTTTTCTTGGAACCCTCCCATTCAAGCCATATTTGTGGAGAATTTGTGATATTGTTGTCACATGCACACAATGACCACTCTTTCTCATAAATTCCTGCAGCTGCTTCAGAGTTGCTGTGGGCCTCTTGGTCGCCTCTCTGACCAGATTCCTCCAGGCTCTTTCATCCAGTTTGGAGCGACGTCCTGATCCAGAGAGGGTCTGAGTTGTACCAAATACCTACCACTTCTTAATAATATACTTCACTGTGCTTCTAGGCACTGATAAAGACTTTTAATTTTTTTTTGTATCCATCTCCTGACTTGTGCCTGTCCACAACTTCATTCCGGAGATCTTTTGACAGTGTCTTGCCATCCATAGTTGATTGTTTGCTTCAGTTGCACTACCAAGGCCTGAAAAGCTCTTTTCATGCTGAGATGATCAAAATGACCACAGCTGGTCAAACAGCTTTGTGTGCCATTGAAAAGGTGAGCTACACCTGATTGATTTTACAAGTAATTTTTAGAAGGGAGGTTATCCTTCTTCCAAATCAGTGATTCGGTTTTTTATTTTTTTTTCTGACATATTGGTGTTACATCTGTCACTTGGATGTTGTAAGCTGCACTAAGTAAATACAAATAAGATGTCATTTTATGGCATGAAATGTGAACACATTTTGTGTATGAAATTATGAAATACTGACGAAACTGATTGGATATTTGTGAAAAAAAGTTATCACTGCATATCACACTCCAGAAATATGCAAGGAATAAGAACAGATACAATAATGAGAACAAACAATTGATTTAATGAACTCAGAACCCACCTACAGACCATTTGAGTCAACCTCTTGAGACTTATTACAGCACAGATCTGTTACTATGACAACCCCACAATGACCAACCCCTGCTCACAAACACACACGCTGTACTCAAATGTGCCATAATGTGCCGGAATTTTTAAAACTAAGGGTTTATACCTGCAGCTTTTGGACCTGCACAGCCTTTAAAAAAAAAGGTTGTGCAGGTCCCCTCTCTTCATTCAAGTCCAAACTGCTGAAAATTCAACAAAAATGAAAATTCTGTCATCATTTACTCACTCTCAAGTTGTTTTAAACCTGAATGAGTTTCTTTCTTCTGTTGAACATAAAAGTTATTTTGAAGAATGTGGGTAAGCAAACAGTTGCTGGTCCTAAGTGATTTCCATAGTATTTTTTTTCCTTCTATCAAAGTTAATGGGGATCAGCAAATGTTTAGTTACCCAAAATATCTTCTTTTGCGTTCAGCACAAGAAAGAAATTAATCCATGAATAACAGAGAGTGATTGGAATAACAGAGAGTGAGTGTACTGAATTAACATTTTTAGGTGAACTATCCCTTTAATGAAAAGCCACAACATCTACAATACACACACACACACCCTTTTCTCTCAACAACTTACTACCACCACATAAAACAAAAAAAACTGTGTTTATATGTAAACTTTGTGTGTTTTCAACAGTATTAGCACAATCAGACGTGAAAGATACCTTAGTCCAGGAATCAGGTGCTGTCTGACAAGCTTCAGTGTGCGTGCACTTTAGGTGTACGCGCTCAGAAAAAGTGTACGTCCGAAGAACAGCATGCAAATAAAATATTTAACCGACAAGGTTTTAAACCACATGCAAATAGATCAACGCTTGCATATTGCATACTCTTTGTCAAATTTTTTTGTCCCAACAATGGAATAAAAGCCGAGGTGTGTCCATTTGGACTTAAATGTGTCTGGGGCTTCTATTATTTTACTCACACTACTGTCCGCCATCCCATTAAAAACATCTTTTTCTAAGGCTTGTTAACTTATGATCAGGTTTCCCTCTTTCATGTGTTGAGCGCCACCTCGAGAAGCCATGAAGTAGCGACGCTGGGAGCAGTGAAAACTATTTAGAGCGCCTTATTTTATTAATTAAAATATCGATATTTGGCACCATCGTAACGATTCTCGTATTGCACGGAGAAGGACAACGATATATAGCCATATCCATATTTTGTCTCACCTCTATTTAAAACCACAGTGATACTGTCATATTGCATTAGGCCTGCTAAATGCACCTGTGGTGAACCTGTAAAGTCAAGTAATGCTCAGAATAATTGACAAGCTCCTGTTGCTTACAAGACCTTAGTCAGCTGACATGGGAGGGTGTTTTACAATGCAAGAGCTTTTAAGGAAGTCTCTGGGCTAATTAGAGTAATTACTTGTACTTTTGCAACTGCAGTGGTGTGGCATATTGTGCTTCCTTAATTAAATCCGCACTCGACTCCTGACCGGCAGGAATAATGGTGTTGTGTTACCGTGGAGATGCTTGCTGATATCTCCGCTGAGGGAAGCATGTCTGTCTGACCATCTAATCTTGCACCCCTCTATGTTTCCATGTGGATCCTTTATGGGCATATCAGCTGTGGTTCTGCCCATCAAGCTGTGCTAGGAGCCCCAAGTCATACGGCAGGTTGGTAATTAGCACAGCACTGAACCCTGGCTGATTAGTCATTCATTACTCAGCAGTAACAGAAAAGCCTGGCGACCTACATTAACAGGAGTCAGGTGCCCATGGGGAAGCAGGGCATGGAGGTACAATAGTCAAACTCAATCAATCTGAGCTCAGAGCTGGACTAAACCAAAGGAAGAACACAAAGAAAACAGTAAAGAGTGAAAGTCAAAAGACACAAACACCCAGTTTGAAGTTAATGTTTTGCTTAAACTTTAAATTAAATGTACTATTTCTCAAATCCAACGGTTGTCATTTGATATTATTTAATTTATACAACAGTGAGTCTCTGATGCCCCTCTGGATAGACTGCTAATGGATTTTCAATATGAATCGCAAAAGACATGATTAATTTGAATTGAGAACCAACCTGGAAGGCAAAAGCTTTTTTTATATCACATTCATGTTCTTAGCAAAAGCTTTCCTAACAATGCAGTTTAACATTTTTTACTCTATTAAAAAATATATAATAATAATAATAATAATAATAATAATAATAATAATAATAATAATAATATATATATATATATATATATATATATATATATATATATATATATATATATATATATATATATATATATATATACACACACACACACACACACACACACACACACACACACACACACATTTATACAGTGGGTATAAAAAAAAAAAGAATCACCCCGCTTTAAAATAATGCTTAAAATAAAGCAACAAAATGTGATTATTTTAAAGGGGGGTGATTCTTTTCTATACCCACTGTATATATGTGTGTGTTAATGTGTGTGTGTCTGTGTGTGTGTGTGTGTGTGTGTGTGTGTAATTCATTTTTCAAGAGGAGCACAGGAAAATGACAAAAACTTGACTAAATTAACATCTTATAATTAAAACCACTGAAATAAATGAGAAAACAAAACAACAGAGATCCGAGTCCCAGACCAATAAATATCTTGACTAGAAATACAGACATTTCCTGCACCTCTCCATAGGGAGATGAGTGCAGCACAGCAGATAAAACAGAGTTAATAAACTCATCACTCTCTAAAGCTACATGGTAACAGATCTGCATGCTTGGCAGATGTTAAAAGTGTTGACTATAGCACTGGTGCACTTTAAAATGGGATTTCGCACTGTTAGATGGTCAGCTGGATGACTATTACGTGGCTAAAGCACAGTCATTCTTCAAGAGATGCCAAGTTTTGGATACCAATGCAGAATAACAAGGTTATAGCTGTCGCCAACGTCAAACACTTTCATTCTTTCTTTTTTTTTCACTTTACTTGCAGTTTAAGTAACACACAAGACATATTATGAGGGCCCTTTATTGTGGAACTCAACGGAACTAATAAAATAAATCTGGAATGTTACTAAATAATCCATTACTGAATCAGTTCAAATAATATAAAAAAACTGCCATCAGTTTTTGCTATTAACCTTTTTGTCCCATTTCCACAACAAATATTCTGTATAGGTTATGGGATCAGTTTTCAGGTGAAACATCACCCAGCATGATGTCTACTGACTCAAATAATTCAGTCAACTAATCAATTCAACTCATTCAAAAGACTGAGTTCAATCAATAACTCAAGAGTGAAATTTAGTTTGACTTCCAAACTGGTTAAAATGAATCAGTACAAAGCTACTCATGAATCAGACATCACTAGACGAAATTGCAGCAAATAGTCACTGATCAATTTAGTTGCTCATTTTTAGAAAAAAATCCAATTTCTCACAGCTTCTCAAAGAAGTTCAGTTGAGAAAAGAAGGTCTAAGCCGGGTGTCAGGACTGAGCTGCCTTTTTACAGAAAATTGTTGGGAAATTACATAGATAATCTACCAGCTTAAAGTATTGGCTATTACTTACATGACCCTTTTCATTTTTGCTTGTTTTTCCAAAAAAATTCATTTGTGTTCGTAATGATAAAAAAGGCTATTCCATACCTGTCAAGACCATGTTTCATCTTTCCTACAGTAAACAATCATTATGAAAAATATATTTAAATTATATTTTGCTAATACTGTACATAATTCTAGCAATTTCCAGGAACATTAAACACTTGGTATGTCAATGCACAAATGGGCCTGTATGACATGATTCTGTACATGACAAGCGTTATTTTAGTATCACTGATATACTATTATAGTTAATATCAATATTTTGAATATTGGATTTTTTCCCCCCTTTTTATTAAAAATGTAGTTACTTTAGTTAATTACTAAAGGTTTAGTAATTGTGCTGTTTTTGTCATTTCTGTCACTGTGTATCCTTTTTTGTCTATATACTTCTTTGTAATTGTAAATTTTTTAGTACTTAGCTCTCAGTAATGTTTTTTTTTTTTTCAGTACTTTAAAATTAAAATAAAATAAAATTGGAAATATTACCTTGCCAGGTAGCTGAAATAAAGTTAGTTTAAGATTTTTATATTTTATTAAAAAAAAAATATATATATATTTTTTTATGGTTTTAGTTTTAGTTAACTAAACCATGTTTCAAGATAAAAACTAGTGTCAGCACTAAACTTTTACACAATACGAATTACACTGTGAATCTAAATCTTAGAACTTACTTCAGAGTGGTCATCTCTGTCAGTGACGGCTGGGTGGCTTTGAGGTAGCTGGCTCGTCGCGCCTGCATCTTGGGCGAGGGTTTAGGGCTGCCATCCGAGTCTCCGCTGTCATCCTCCGCCATGGCTTTGACATAACTCCCACTGCGCATGCGTCTACATGGGATATCCTCATCTTTCCCCAGTGGAAAGCCTCCCCACTCGTCTTGAGGGACCTGCGAGGTCAGAGTTGACACTGTGTCATGAACCTCATCCGAAAGGTACATGTCACTGTCCAAAATGCCTCCTGTGCGCTCGGCTCCACAAATCACCCATACATACATACACGCACACACATTCTGATCTCCACTTCCTCTCTTTGAGCTGGCAGAGATAATTAATGAGGCTGCCGGTGTGAGCTTGCATGATTACACTAATGACGCCTCCCTGGGTAGTTAAGCATCTGTCTCAGTGCAGCTCTCCCAGGGCAAACTCTCATCAATAGGACTCTCTGAAAGTATGAGAAGTTGGACCACGGTTTCAAGAGAGAGGAATGACTCCGAATGACAAAAGGGAAAAGCTTTCATTTTCAACTACTTGGTTTTAGGATAATCAAATACTAACAATCTAATTGTAATAAAGCCTTGACAAATGCTCATTAAGACTACATAAAAGCATGTCTGATGTAAAAAAATACTGTACACAGTAAAATGGGAATTATATGAAACCACTATTTCGAGTGGGAGGGGACCCTTTCTGAAATGGGCCATGGGCTGATAAACATAGTAAAAACAAACAATAAGCATGTTTAAAATGAAAAAAAAAAAGGATTTAATTAAAAAAAAAAAAAAAAATCGAACATTTGAAACTTCAACACTTCAACTAATACCAAATAAACTAAAATACTTATATATAAATATATATAAATGGTCACAATTTAGTATAGGAAGCAATTCTCAATATTAACTAGTTGCTTATTAGCATGCATATTATTAACATATTGGCTGTTTATTAGTACTTACAGGTATAAAGCACATATTCTGCATGATGACCATATTCTACATCCATAATCCTACCCAGTACCTAAACTTAAAGGGATACTCCATCCCAAAATGAAAATTTTGTCATTAATCACTTAACCCCATGTCGTTCCAAACCCGTAAAATGTTTGTTGGTCGTCGGAACACAATTTAAGATATTTTGGATGAAAATAGGAAGGCTTGAGACTGTCCATTAGACTGCCAAATAAATAACAGTGTCAAGGTCCAGGAAAGCATGATAAGCATTGTCAGAATAGTCCATCTGCCATCAGTGATTCAACCGTAATGTTATGAAGTGACGAGAATACATTTTGTACACAGAGAAAACAAAAATAAAGACTTTATTCAACAATTCCTCTTCTCTGCATCTCTCCAAATCAGTGTAGTGCCATTTTGACAAATCTGACTAGTACGCAAGCGGCATACGCTCTTCTGTGTCTGAAGCCTCCTGATTTTCATCCAAAATATCTTAAATTGTGTTCTGAAGATGAACAAAGCTTTTACGGGTTTGGAACGACATAGGGGTAAGTGATTAATGACAAAATTTTCATCTTGCGGTGGAGAAACCCTTTAACAACTACCTTACTAACTATTAATAAGCAGCAAATTAGGAGTTTATTGAGGCAAAAGTCGTAGTTAATGGTTTGTTAATAGCGAGGATTGGACCTTAAAATAAAGTGACCATAAAATAAAAATGAAAAAAATTAATAATTAAACAGTTAGGCTCAATCTCAATTTCCATTATGATATAGCTAAATTTTTCCTTTTTTAATAATAATAATAATTAAAAAAAGGGATTCACTGATTACTACAGTTGGATAAATCACAGTTTGTCAGGGAAATAACTGGACAGAACTTTGGTCTTTTTATATCTCTATTTTATTTTTTAATTATTATGTGGGTCAGGGAACACGCATTCCCCCCTCAATTCAAATGCTGCTTCCAAGCAAAAATCAAATATCTATTCAATAAATGTCAGAATGTGACACATTACTCTATGCAAATTACTAAGGCCAAACAAAACTCATGCTAACAGAGAGCACAGCTGTGTGTCAGGCCGGTATGCTGCATGCATCACTCTGCATGGATGTTCAGTTTAAGGTTTGAAAAGAGATTCTCGGCTGGCATCGAGAGAAAATCCCACTTTAAAGAATTTCACTGTGATTATATGAATCACCGCAGAGCTTGCGTTACTGGGGAAACGGCTGGCCTTGACGTCAGGAAGTGTTTAAAAGGCAGTCAGAGGAAGAATGACTCCAGTAACATTGGTTCTTTGCCCACTCATCCACGCTCACAGACCCGACAAACACAAAAACTTCCTTCAAAGATACCACCAACACCCACACATGCCTTTAGTCAAGTGATGAGCAGAAAATGAGGATAAATCCTGTTGAGCAGACCTGGGTACAAGGCTCAGAGTCCTCACAGCAGATTGGGCCTCACTTGATCATTTCAAGGGATGAAAGACTGTCCCACATGAGAGCTTCCATTTTCTTCCACATTTCAGGTTTCAGTTTATATCTTTAGGTGGTTATTCTAGCCCCATGTAGCACATTTTTAAAAGTACAGTAAGCAGTGTTAGCTGCTAGCTGGAGCTTTCTCCAGACAAGGGCTGTGTGATTAATTGAAATAACATATGTCTTTTTTGATATGGCAATTATCCATTTTAAATTACATAATAAATGTGCTATGTGTTTCAGAATAAAGCATGGCACTGTGGTCTTTTACACGAGTGCAGCTCACAATTTAGCATTTTCAGCGTCTCAGAGTGGCTCGCTTCTCAGTAAATGCTTCTTCACAAACACCATCTCCGTATGTGTTGAAAGCTTGTGACAATTTTAATACACTTTTAATTTTATACAATATAATACACAAAATATATAAAACATATTAGTTATTAGTATATTATTTTATTATTATTATTATTTTATTTATATTATTTTTCTTAAATACAGTTTATTTTACAGCGAATATCAATACTTGTTTAATATTTTATAATAATAATAATATTGTTATTTTATGTCACATATAAAAATAAAAAACAAAACATTTTTTCACAACATTGCACATCTATAAAAAAAAAAAAACCTAGATTTATATATAAAGAAAGAAAGGAACAAAAAAAAAAAGAAAGAAAGAAAGAAAAAAAAAAACAATAAAAAAAACAAAAAAAAAAAAAAAGAAAAAGAAAAAGAAAAGAAAGAAAGAAAGAAAGAAAGAAAGAAAGAAAGAACACAATCGCAATGTTTCACTACTCAAATTTTTATTCCTTCTTAAACAGGAGCCCTACCAACTACCATCCTACAAAAACTTAGTCAATAATACCATTATATTAAGAAAAGTAGCTGCACATCATCTCAAATGTTGCAAAATGTTATCAAAACCATCTGCTATTTTGCTAGCATTCTCTCACAACTAACAACTGAACTCAAATGATCTGCTTCATCTACCATGCACTCAGATTCCTGTTGACCATATATGGCCTTCCCTGTGAATGCATAAAATGACTGACAGGCAGAAAGGGCCTCAAAGTGTTCTGACTGGCAAGCCAAAGAATCTGACTGTGGAGAGCTGTCACAGAAACAGGTGCCATTCTATAAAAGTAGCTTATGTGACCTATTTTAAAATTTTAAGAATCACTGAAAACCCTAAACTGACCCCCTCAGTGCACACACACAGATGTACAAACTCCCAAATGAACAAGCGTGAAACCTTGTAAATGTCTGTATAATTTCTACACCAACATAATTCTAACTTGATATCAACAGCAAATCACAACTTGCCGAAAGTCTAAAGAATCTTTCCAAAATCCTTTAGAACAAGAACAGCACAGTGCAATGCCCTGTCACTCACGGTTACCATGGCAACTGGCGTCCAGATTTAGCCCTGAAGAAAGATGCCAATTATTCTTTGTATTGACAGAGGATGATAGAGAACATGTGAGACATCCTGCCAGCTCAATTTAGCCTCTGAATTAGTATGTGGCTGCCCACGTGCAAACTTTGATTCACAGTCCGCTGCAGGTGGTCTAAAGACGTGGGGGTGGTTCTCTAGATTGCCCATTTAATGCATGTATAACGTAACGGGTTACCTCATTTGTCTGCTCACTTGGACTATGAGGACTTTGCAGTCTTATGTACAAGAGGAATAGAAAAAAAAAAAAAAACTTTAAATAATATCAGATACAGTGAGTTCTCTCTCAACCTAATTAAAGTGCTGTTTTATTTCTGACATGGTGATTAATAACAATCATCATTCTAATAATTGATACATGTCCTGTAGAGATAAAAGTACTGACAACATAGCAATTATACACACACACACACACAAAAAAAACTAAAAAACTGTAAACAAAACACATTTAAGTAACAGCACAAGAGCTAGAGTGCTGTTGTACAGAGTGTCAGCAATAGTGTTTTGACAGGTATTTTTGTCCAATTAAATAAGAGGACCACAGTCATAAACATTTGTTGATGACTCCAGGGAGAAGTCATTTTTAATGCCAGATAAAAAAAAAAAAAAAAAAAAAATTATATATATATATATATATATATATATATATATATATATATATATATATATATATATATATATATATATATATATATATATATATATATATATATATATTTTTTTTTTTTTTTTTTATCTGGCATTAAAAATGACTTCTCCCTGGAGTCATCAACAAATGTTTATGACTATACCTATATATATACCTTTTAAATCCTAATTTAAATTCTGAATCTGAATTTAATTTGAACAGGATTTGAAGTGAATTTGAATTGTGGTAGCAAACATGGTGTTTAAAATACCTCCTATATAAATTTGCATTCAGTTTACATATTTCAGGTAATATATTTCTACATTTGAACATAATTTTTGCCTCTCTATCGCCATCCCTGTTTGAAACATAAAATTGTGAGTTATAAAAACTCAGCAACTGTTCTAAGAACAAGCTATGAATGCTCCACCCATACACGGCATATAGTACACACTGCAGCTTTAGAAAATAACTCGCAGTTTAGAGTGAATTGCTCTTTTTGTCATTTTAACTAAACTTCCTGTGGTGTGTGGCCGATTTAAATTCACACCAATTCTTGAGCTAAATCTTTAACTCTTTTGCATAGGGTTTAGACTAAGCTAGTAAGCTAATCTGCTAACAGTATACGAAGATAGGACCTAACTTTTCATGACACCAGTTATAAAGGTCAGAGTCTATCCTCTTCAAACACATCCACAAGAACATCACTCATCCAGTTTGCTCTATCCCATCCCACCACATACACAGACACACACATGCAAGCTCACAAAGAGTCCAACAAAATAAGAACTTGGTAAAAATATTGGTAAAAAAAAGTGAGGGAAATAATACCAGTTTAGAGAGGGAAATAATACCAGTCAGAGATCAAATGGGTTCCAAACAGATGCTTGTCAGCTAAACAGAAAGTAAGGCAGCTAGTGGGTTGCACTTACTTCTCAGCAGAACTCAAATCAAAACTGGAGGCTCTCTCCAGTGGTGGAGGAGGAAGAGGAGGGGTGGTGGAAAGGTGGAGGTGGGTTAGGTGAGCATGTGGGTGTAGGGGAAAATTGAAAGGCTTTTTGCATACCTGCAAGAATTGGCATGAGCGCTCCTGCTGACAAGCCTCTGCTTTCAATAGAGCCTTATCTACATTTACCGAGGCCTTCTGGTAGACTTGACGTGCTCTGCTCACCGTGAGAGAGGACGACCACGAGCTCTTCTTCATGAGCTGTGAAGCGTCCATGCTCAGCGGGATGCTTGTGCACGTCGAGCACTTGCCCAAATCATTGCTGCTGCGGGAGTTTTTAAGTGCCTGGTCATTGATGGTGTTGTAGGCTTCCAAGAAGTATTGTGACTGCGACTTGTCCGGGTGACGGCCCATGGTCATGACGCCCGGTGGTCCATGATGAAACAGGCAGGCCTCGCGTTCCAATTCATCTGAGCTCCAGTAGCCAGAAGGTGGCGTCCTGTTCTTGGGTTCAGCCGACTTGCAGCGCTCCCGGCTCTTGCTGCGCTTGCGGTGCCGAATAGCAGGGGGTTCTCCATCGGGGCTGGCCTTGCCTCCGTTGATGCTGCCCTTGCCGTGGTGTGGGCCCTCTAGTGAGTGGGACTTGGTAAAGAGCTTCTGAACGGAGTGCACTAGGTGCCGGATTCGGCCAGGGCTGTCGCTGCGTTGCTCCAAGGCTGCGGCGGCACGCTTGTACTGTAGCGTGTGATAGCCATCCCGAGGCACTGGGAGTTGCCGGTCAAACTGATCCAACAGAGCGATGGGGAGACGCTGTTGGCCCTTGCTGGCTGGAACCCCTCCCCCAGTGTAGGGAACCACAGCGGTCTCGTCCTTCAGCTCGTGCTGAGAGCTGTAGTGTCGGCGGGGGAAGGTCCCGTAAGGCACCACGCAGTCAGGCTGGTAAGGGCTTCTCTGGGAGTAGTAAGAGTGGTCGACCGGATGGGGGCTGTCGATCTGGTTGATGAGGTAGGGCTTGTGATCCAAGTGGTGACCCATGGAGTCTAAAGAGGGTTCACAGGTCACCACGTGGTGGTGGCTGCGGCTGCTGGATAAGCCTTTCATCACAGAGACGGAATCATCCAGCAAGGGTCGGAGGCATCCACACACAGTACTTTCTAAAGGGAATACATAGAAAAACATAAATGACTGTGAGCACACTGTTTTTTTTTTTTTTTTTTTGATATATATATATATTTGGCCTAGATCTATGAATTTATTTAAAATACAATTCACATATTGTAATATACCTCATCTGTGAATCAAATTCTGAATTATAATTACAAGTACAATATTGAAATGTTCCCCAAAAACATAATAATTTTTATTAAATGAAGTAAAAGTTAAGTTTTTAAAATCATATGAAATCAACATTAACATAATATCTACATGTTTTTAGACACTCTATCTTGGACACTCTTATTATTCATTAACCCCTTCACCAGCAACAAACAGTTCAATAAAAGGTCTTGTTCTTTGCAAAGTGGAACCACAACCACTTTGCACAAAACAATATGTACTCAAACCTAACCAAGCAAAGCTGATCTGATCAAATACCCTGTTAGTTCAATGAACATATGTGTCTGACATTACCCAGCAACAGTCAGGCTCTCAAAATGCTTTTTTGTCTGACAGTACTTGAAAGGATTATTCAAGGCTGAGAAATCTTGACATACTTTTCTGTTCTTCTCAGATGGAGGGGAAGAAAGCTAAGATTCAGAGGATAGACAGACAATGTAAAAAGGAAAGTAGTATTGAGATTCACAATGAAGTATTCAAGAGTACCTTTGGAGTTAACTTAATAGTTATTTAATGTTTTTTATTATTATTGATATTAATATTATTTTACACAATGTTGCCAAAGATTTCAATGTTTTGAATTTTAATTTAAATTGACACACCCACACATACACACACATGGATACATACAAATTAAACCAGAGCAGTTCAAGTGCTTTTAAACGACTTTTTCGACACAGACCCAACATGTTCACTAATGACGAAATCAAACTAGTCAAGTTGTCTGTACAACCCCAATCACAACTACTTTCAGCCGCTCTCTGTCAGAGTCATTAAGATCAGTGCAAGTTGAGCTTGATGGGACACAAGGCAGCACCACGTCTACTGGGGAAGTACTCCTACAGCCTTTGATTTGAGAAAATTTCAATTTCCTTTTTATACAGATGTCTTTTCAGATGTTGTCAGAGCCCAGGCTTTCATCAAGGCTCTTCTTGGAAAGCTCACACCCAGTAATTGCCTGAACTATGTTCACAAAAATCAAGACTGATTGTCCTATTTATCAGTCAGGCTATCTACTGTAAGCAAAAATGAGCTGTGATAAACCCCTTTATCAGGTATGTGATGTGACTGAATCACTCATGTAAACATCTTCGTCATCCCAATTTTGGGCTTTTTGTAAGGCATACAGCCAAATGTGGCTAACTGCAGATGGTGAGCATATCCTCATTCAGCCACACTAATTGCGTGATGTTGGATATGAGAAGAACATTTGTTCCAAGAAAGAGAGAAAGAGAGAGAGCAGCAGAGAGAGTGAGAGAGAGCCAACCCTGTTATTAGAGAGGTTATTATTGGGCCTTGTGACAGTCTAATGGGAGGGGGCTGTTGCAGCTTGGAGTGCAAAGCCACAGATCTCCAACACGTAGATGCCACACACACATATCACACACACATAAACAGGAAGAGAACAGCTCATGTACAGCAAACCTTTAGACAGCCAATTCCAAAGCCGCTGATTCACACAGCACTGGGGTTCACACTGGCAGTGTGAATGTCCTTCACTGTCGTGTCAGTGTCATCCACCAATTCATAACAACAGGAATCAATCAGATACACATCATCCATAGCTCATGGTCTGTACATAACTTTTTCCGGAAACGCCCCCCCCCCCAGAAAAAACTAATTAACAACAACATTTATTTGACCAAAAATACAGTTTAAAGTAGTAATATTGTAAAATGGCAATATCATTTAAAATAACTGTTTTGTATTTTAATGTATTTTAAAATTTATTTCAGCATCATTACTCCAGTCTTCAGTGTCACAATGATCTTTCAAAAATCATTCTAATATGCTGATTTGGTGCCCGAGAGACATATTATTATTAATGCTTAATATTTTTGTAGAAATTGTGATGTTCTGAGTATACTCTGATTAATAAAATATATATATATAAAAATTATATAAAAAATATATATATATATATATATATTATATATATATATATATATATATATATATATATATATATATACAGTACAGACCAAAAGTTTGGAAACATTACTATTTTTAATGTTTTTGAAAGAAGTTTCTTCTTCTGCTCATCAAGCCTGCATTTATTTGATCAAAAATACAGAAAAAACAGTAATATTGTGAAATATTATTACAACTTAAAATAATAGTTTTCTATTTGAATATACTTTAAAAAAAATAATTTATTCCTGTGATGCAAAGCTGAATTTTCAGCATCATTACTCCAGCCTTCAGTAACATCCAGTCTATCACATGATCATTTAGAAATCATTCTAATATTCTGATTTATTATGAGTGTTGGAAACAGTTCTGCTGTCTAATATATTTGATGAATAAAAGGTTAAAAAGAACTGCATTTATTCACAATAAAAAAAGAAATTCTAATAATATATATTCTAATAATATATTTTATTTACAATCACTTTTTATCAATTTAACACATCCTTGCTGAATAAAAGTATTGATTTTATTTAAAAAAAAGAAAGAAAAAAAATGACTGACCCCAAATTACTGACCAGTAGTGTATATTGTTATTATTTATATTTTAAAACATAGCTTCTTTTTTTTCTTTTTATTTTTTCATCAAAGTATCCTAAAAAAGTATCACATGTTCTGAAAAAATATCAAGCAGCAGAACTGTTTCCAACTTTGATAATGAATCATCATATTAGATGATATCTAAAGGATCATGTGATAATGATCCTAAAAATTTAGCTTTGCATCAGAGAAATAAATGATAATTTAAAGTATAAAAAATGTAAAAACAATTATTTTAAATTGTAATAATATATCACAATATTAAATTTTTTTTCTGTATTTTTGATCGAATAAATGCAGGCTTGATGAGCAGAAGAAACTTCTTTCAAAAACATTAAAAATAGTAATGTTTCCAAACTTTTGGTCTGTACTGTATATATATATAAACTGCATTTATTTGAAATATAAATCATTTGTAGCATTATAAATGACTTGACATCACTTTTGACCAACTTAATGCATCATTGATGACTAAAAGTATTAATTTCTGTAAAATAAAAAAAAACTAATTAATAAATAAATAATTAATTTATTGTGCTGCATACCACAGAGATAGTCATTAAAAATATATATTATTAAAATAGTAAATAAATAATTTTTAAATTTTTCACTCAAAAGTTTCTTATCTCTAACTACAATTTACTATATCTTTGTGTGTCTATAACATCCATGTCTGGCTCACATTTTTACAGCGTTACTTTGGAATATGTTTTACCAGCGCTGATATGTCTACACCAGAATTTTATTTCACAAGCAAGAAAAGAGAACAGCCAAAAACTGAAGATATCGGCAAAAAGATGATGTAATACTTTATTCTGCTTGTCCCAAATGTCTTTGAGCTTGATTTCCTAAAGGCCAGCTTAACTCAGAAACACTGCATTCAGCACTCGGTTCTGAGCTTGATATCGATAATGAAACTAGTACATACATGGTGCTCATACATACTATTTTAGTGTGACACTAGAGCAGTGCAAGTGTGCACTTGTTAGCCTTGATGAGAAACAGTTCTCCAACTGGCAGTTATTAATTAGCACAATTTAATATCAACACTGACAATAGCGAACTAATGTATTATTTCTGCTGTAAAATTCATAGATCATAGGAAAGCACTTTGTGGAACATCCCATTACTTGTGCCCTCATTTTACAGTGCATATAAAACTGACATATTAATGTTATATGCATCTTGATGAAGCCATTCCCCTCAGTCGTCTCTGGAGAGATGCCAAATGAGAAAAACTTAACAGCTCCTGCAGCTCACTTCCTGGAACTGTATTCTGTCTGCAAGGGAAATAGGTCATTGTGAAAGGTGGAGTGTGGATTGGCCATGATGTGATTCCCTTTAAAAGCTTTCTAATGGAGACTAACACCTGCCACCCACCTTCCCCTAATGCTGGTGAATCCTCTACTACCATTAATAAGACTGTGACGTCAATTCATTGTTCCCTCAGTGTTGCTTTTCCCAGTGCAATGTAAAAAATGTAATGTAAAGTAAAAAATGATTAAAATACGAAATCGCTCAAACATTTAGTAAAGTTATCTTGAGAATAGATTGTGAATCTCTACTGTGTCCCAGTACTATGTCATTATATTTATCACACTTTACAGTATCAAGTATCAGGTGTTTATTTTTTTTCTTTTCTTTTCTTTTCTTTTTTACTTTCTTATGTGGCTGCATCACTGGCTTTAAAGATGAACATTACAGAGTTTTGAAGATTACATATTAAAAATTATTAATTAAAATTAATAATTATCTTACTAACATATTGAATGATGTAATAATTTATTCAATGAACATATGACAAGTATTGTACATATGTGACTAGACAATATTTGGCATGAGTGTACTTTACCAGATCAAAACTGGCTTGCTTTTAGCTTTTAAAAAATAATGTGCTTTATATAATAATTTTGTTCAATGCAATGGCATGATGTTGATAACGTAATGGTAACACTACTTTAGGGACCAATTCTCACTATTAACTACTTGTTATTTGCATGCATATTGGCTATTTATTAGTAATTATGAAATACATATTTATGCCTTATTCTGCATGGACATATTTCAGATCCCTTAACCATACCCCATACTTAGCAACTTCCTTACTAACTATCAATAAGCAGCAAATTAGGAATTTATTGAATTAATGGAATCGCAATACTACTCTATCATGGAAACCTGATTCTACTTTCTTCTTTATGCTGGTTAAGCATAAGCAGAGAACTTGCACTGGAATGTGTGTAGGGCCATATTTTTATGGGTGACAAAAACTATATTTCATTACTGCAGTCTTGCATGGACAATGCCCATCTGTCTTTACCGTAAGTATTAATGTGAGAGATTACACAGCATGAGTAATTAGTCTCTGAGGGAAAAGGGTCACCACACAGTGGCTGAACAAATGGAAAAAAAAAAAAATAATATAAAGTATTAAAATAAAATAAATAAAATAATACCGCCGCTCGTACATATATATATAAACACATACAGTAGGTGGACATCCAAAACGTCGTTTCTACCGCCGCTCGTACCGCCGCCGCGGCGTCTGCAAAGTGCATTTGCAGCTTTTGACCGCTGAGTGGCGCTTTAATCACAAGTTTTCGAACAAGCGCATCAAAGCACATTTTCGCAAATAGACGTCAGCTTTGCCTCAACGAAGTGTTATATTTGACTGCAGTCGGGGAAAAATGAAAGAAAAAATATTTAATATTCACAGATGAAAGTTTAGTCCTTATGAAGATATGTGCGTTTCTTAGAACGAATTCAAGCAGGATAAATGTCAAGCCTATGAGCCTGTGCTTATATTTTCATCTACAACATAATTTAGATTAGACACATTTAAATAGTGTGCAGTATTATTTATATAATATGAATTATGTGTTATATTATTAAAAAGAAAATGTGGTTTACTTTGCATCGGAGCATTAAAAGTGGTAGCCTATTGTGAGCTAGGCTTGCGTGTTTTATAAAATTATTTTCTTTATTTTAGTAAAACGTAAGGCACTGTATAATTTCGCTCCCATTATTTAGGCCTAATTAAAACAAGAAACGAATAAATTAAACCTGCACGATTTAACTAAATCATTTCAACTCTAAAGAATGGATGGATTAATACAACGTCATGACTTATCAACAAAGTGCACATGATGTAAAAAAAAAAGAGCTTCATTAATTGACAACTTCAGTGATTTTAAATGGAGTCTTCTTTGCTTGCTTTCATATAATTTAAGTAAAGTAAAAATAAATAAATAAGATAAATAAATAAATTGCAGCCGCATTTAAATGCATAATATAAAATGTATAATATTCCGTAAAATATCAGTGCAAGATTTGCTCTGCATGATGCTGAGTGCACGTGCAGCATTTATTCTTATTTGTCTACATATTTTATCTTCATTACAAATCTTGTTTGGTTTTATTTTGGATAATTACATGTAAAAAAATTATTTACTTTGTAATGCATATGCAAAATGTGAATTATTATTCATATTCAAGTTTGTGCAAAAATTATTAATGCGCATGCATGACAGGGAGGCGCCCTCTCGATCAAGTGATTTTTTTCCTTATAATGAAATAACTGAAAATCTGGGTGTCTCACATACATGAGAAATATATCTACAGAAAGCTTGAAATGTCTTCTAAACGAATCAATTCAAAACGAAAGCATTATGTAATCTATGAAGATTGTATTTCTCTTTATAGGCGCATCCATGTGGAGAGAGTCAGCACTGTGAATTTCATCTTGCAGCCGACAAGAAAACATTTGTTTATTAATAAATAATTAAAATGTCTCCTTTTTCATAATTATTAGGCTACTTCTGCCTGTGCTTTGTGACAAACTTAATGCATATTCTTGAGCGTGGAATATATTAAGGCTGGATTATAGTTGTAAATTTAATATAAACTTGCGATTAGTTGAATAATGACAAATGAACGACTATCTTACGTGGGAAGCAGACCTATTAAATACCCTCTAGACATCTCTGTTAAAGTTTTTAAAGCATTTTATACACGTTAGCATGAATTCTTCCTTCAGAACGGTCTGTAATGGAGAGATGCCTTAACACTGATTTTTCCTCTGAAACACAAAAACGAAAGTTGAAATAAAATAAATATTTTATGTTTTGAGAATGATTGGGCTCAAGCCTCCCCGCGGGTTTGAGACACGCTGCCGAGCAGAGTATGAGCGGAGCGGAGTGATTCTGACTGGGGCGAGGAGCGGATTTTTTTAAAAGTCGGAGCGTCGTGGTTTTCACTAGCACCAGCACCGCTCCATCACGAATACAATTCATGCCATCATCCCGTAATATAACTGCATATTTAGCAAGAATTCACATGATAAACATATTTAGCTATAGCTTGATACACATAATATCTCCGATCAGAAGACTATAATGACGGCAATAGTCGAGCGGGATGTTACAGGCTAGTTCTCAAGGAATTTGTCTTCCTTTTACTGATTATTTTCGGGTTAAAGCATGATTTAAAAAGATACAGCACATTCACACGTAATCGCTGTCACAATAATGCATTCAAACAAATGTAATCTTACAGTATAGGCTACTTCATCTGTATCTGATTTTGAATGAGCAGAAATCTGTAACAAATGCATCGATCTGTAGATAAAGTAACTGACGAAAATGTAAACTGTTATATTCATTACAAACTAAATTTGCGCAGCAGAAAGCAGCAATTATACCTTTTAATGCTGACAATTTTATTAGTTTGGCGTTTGGTAGGACAAAAAGTTTGCACACATCCTAATCCCCTTTGAAACTCTCCTGTAATTTAATTCATTTATTTATTTATTTTTATTTTATTTTTATAAGCTATTACGAACATAACATTTCAACTTTAGCCACGGAGTGAAGGCGGAGCAGTGTTTCTGGTATCAATGAACCGCGGAGCTTAGTGATTATTAAATGCTAGGAGCGCGGAGGGAAATTGTTGCCGCTCCACTCTCACATACTCTGCTGCCGAGTGAGAGAGATGTTTCGCCCTATATGAACAAGGCCGTCCAGTGTAGACACGGTTAGACAGTGTCTGCTATATTTACAAATAATTGATATAAGAAATAAAAATAAATACATAACCTAAACCAGCGGCATAACGAGATGAAAATATAAACTAGAAAATTGATTTAGGCCTACACTTGGTCTGTCCTCCGTCCATGACACTGACTCACTGCGGAGCTGCCAGTTTTAATCTGAACAGCTCTTAACGCCGAGTGGATGGTTAGATGCATGATGGGCTAGTATAAAAAAAAATATATATTGTTATATTAACACTTGTTTTGAACAATTTCTTTTGTCATTTGAATATTGATTTTAAGTAGGGAGGCAAAAAAAATCGATTTAAATTGTAAATTGGATTTTTTTGTGAAAAAAATCGGGTATTTTTTTTAGGCCGTAGGCCTATCGCCCCGCCCTAATGCAACAGTTTTTTTTTTTTTTTTTTTTTTTAAGTTAAGGCAGCTTCCTCTGAAATTAAGTTATAATAACTAATAAACTTTATTGCGCTATATAGTCAACATTTGAAGTGGATCAAACCTTTCTTTAAAGTTGTCCTAAAACCTGTTCTGCAAGTTTGAAACCCTTATAAGACTGTCCATATGAAAGAGCAAGAGATTCACACCTTTATCTCGACCCCCACAAGTTATACAGAACTACACCCCAGCCCCCTCCAGCTGAACTGAGCTCGGTCTGTTTTTTTGGCTGTGAGGAACGGTGTGTTGTTACTGGGTTGAAACATGCCTGTACTCACAGCAGCCTTACTCTTTTTATTAATTATTTTCCCGCAGCCCATATTATTATTTTCACTAGACCAAAATAATAACAAATTATCAATTGATAATTAATCATTATTTTTGCCAAAATCATTGTTATTTGTTAACGTAGGCGTTTGCGGAAGGCTTTAAGACCAGGCGGAATCCTCCGTCAGCTGCCCTGCTTCACAGCGCGCGGGACTCGCGCAAACTGACCCAACATTTAGCAAGACAGGAAAACATTCAGTCTGCCTGAAGGAAGACGTATTTCATTGTAAGTTAATGCTGTTAAATAGAGAGTAAAAAAAAAAAAAAAAAAAATCAAGAATTATAACAGAGTTAATAAGAATTATTTGTAAATGCTGGACCGTTCTCATTTCGCTCTGCAAATGGAACCTGAAGATTATTATTATTATTATTATTTTTAACCAAGAATGAACCGAAATGAAAAATTTTAATCCGTATATATATATATATATATATATATATATATATATATATATATAATGACTGTTTAAAAACAATAGCATGCATAAGAGCCTTTGTGTAACGGCCTTTCTTTAAATTTTTGATGAGTAGACTGTAGCCTAAGACTATCCTATTTTTTTAATAGCTTTTAAGGATGTTATAATGTATATCATAATGTTATTGTTGTTTAACGTCTTCCTTTCATTTTACAGTTACATTCAGTTCGCAATCCGTCTCTTTGCGCCACCTGGCGGTAGTTTCGCGAATGAGCGGCCCTGCGGCGGCGGTATTACCCATTTTGGATGTCTACCTACTGTATATATATATATATATATATACACACACCTTTAGAAATAACTGCAAATTACAATATATATATATATATATATATATATATGTATGTATATATATATATATATATATATACACACACACACACATATAATGGAAAAGTAGAGCAAGATAAACTGTTATTAACTAAAGTTATGACCACATTCAAGGGTCATACTTACATACATACTGTATATACATACATACATACATACATACATATACACACTGTAGGCACAATGCACTATTACTATTATTATATTACTAGTACATAGTTAAATGGGATCTGCACATTTTGTGCTGTACCCATTAATGAAAAAAAAAATAGCACTTTGATTAATTTTCACATATCCTGATCATAGAATAAGACAAAACTACAGTTCTGAACTGTTGCTCCAAACAGTTTCTTATCTTGGTGATGCTTGAAATCACAGCTGACTCTGAGCTCTTGTACAGACAGCACTTGTGACAGAATGGGATTACTATGATGAATTGGGAGTGTTTTCCCCGATTTAATGCTGTGGTTGTGGGCATCCACAAGAGTATGGACAGCCAACGCTTTTTTTTTCCCAAACCACTTACCAGTGAGGGAATAAGTTTAGTTTCCAAACCACTTACCAGTGAGGGAATAATTTCAACTTTGCATAAAACATTCAGACCAGCATTCATAACATTTAAGCATTCTTGACACAAGAAATCCTGCAAAAGAAGGGCTATACATAAATGTACTGTACAATAAGTCAAATCTCTGTTGAAAATGATGACTGAAAGCACAGTGCTAATATCTCTCTCTCTGTTCCGCTTCAGGAGATGCGATCCATCACCACTTCTCTCCTGAATTCCTGAGTGAAACCCCAGAAAGATCCATGACCCCTATCTGCTCCTTACCAGCTACTTTTGTCTCCATCCATCCATCTCTCTATCTATCTATTCCTTCCTATCCTACTCTGTTCAGCCGAAAAACTTGGATGACTATGGCCTTTAAAACCCCCAATCTCACAGTGCTTTCAGCAGGGAACTAGAGTCTTGACTGTCCTCAGTTGTTCATTTATCACTTATAGATGGATGGAGGTGCACATACCAATATAAAGATGACCATCTTGAACATACAGTACATGCTCACACATGCTGACTATTGTCACACACACTCACGTGCCCATGCAGAGAATGATGAGCCGATAAAGAGCGATACTGAGAGGTCAGAGTGATATCGATCCCAGTCCAGCGGTACAGTATACCGCTGGAGGCAGCATGATTGATAGCGTACCCAGGACAATGATAATAGACTGAGATTTGATTTGTTCATAACACAATATCCATCTAACATTTATACATTGTTTAAAGAAAACGGATTAGCCTATGAGAACAAACACATTAGTTATGATCAATGATAATGCAAGAAAAAAAAAGGGTTTATAATCTATGAACCTTCTGATAAACTGCATTGTAATTCTGGGTTTTCCTGAGGTTTTTCTGAGTTATTGTGCAGAGAGAAGAGGGTTTTAGAAGCGGCTGTAGTTGTATCAAGACTTGTGTAATTAGTTGGCACAGCTTTAGCTGGAGTGAGGATGGCGGAGCTACTGAATCGATGCAAAGACCTATTGTGCATTTTGGTGATTCAAGAGCCTCTGTTTGCAGACTTCCTGCGAGCCAAAAATAAACTCAACTTGAATAGATTTCCTCTCTTCCCACGCAGGAATCAGAGAAGCAGAGGGAATGAGATGGAGGGGAGAGAGAGGAGAAGGGGTGTAATGTTCATTAGCTGTCAGGAGGATCTGATTTTCATGGGCCTGCATTTCTTAAGATGGTAAAGGTCATGTGTTATCACTGGATATGACTCTGTAGACTATGGATTCGCTGGTGGGTCGTTAATATTGTACAAGTTATTTTGAGAATCATGTTTAATGGATCCTCGAAGAGCTCAGATGCATTGAGAGGTCAGGTTAGCATAGTGTTCTTAGCCCCGCTGGCAGATGTATTCTGATGGAATAACTTTATTTTTTGCAAGCAACAAAGCTTGCTAAGTTAATAAGTATTTCCATCAGAATACACAGCTACATGGTTATATATATATATATATATATATATATATATATATATATATATATATATATATATATATAATATATATATATATATATACATATATATACACCGTATATCACTAATGTTTTTTCCAGTGTTACAGTGTTTTTGGAGAGCTTTTAAAAGTACATATAACATTTATAAAGAATATTCTGGATGCTCCTTTCTATGTAATGAAAGTCAATGAGGAATGAGGCCTTTAACAGTCAAGCTTTAAACTTATTAGCATTATATTCCAAGTGCTCTGAAGCCATGCAATAATTTTATTCAAGGAACTGACTTAAAATCACCTAGAAGTCACAAGAGAAGCTGCAGTGTCCAATTATTATTATTATTATTTCAGAGATTTTATTTTTAAAGGATTTGAATAATTATTAAACCACAAAGAATCACTGACTCAAATTATCCACTGGAGAAGATGATTAAATGATCCAAAACTATCCAAGGTATAGTTTACCCCAAAAATGTAAATTCATCATTTACTCACCCTCATATAATTCCAAACCTGTATGCAGAACATAAAAGATGATATTTTGAAGAATGTTGGTAGCCAAAAAGTTTTGGTGACTACTGACTTCCATTATTAAGACATTTCTCAAAATATTGTTTATGTTCCACAGAAGAAAGAGAAAGTCCTACAGATATGGAACAACATGAGGGTCAGTAAAATCCTTTTGTGAACTATCCTTTTAAATGTCAGGCTGACAAAGCTATTGTATAGCTATAATTGGAATACAATGCACAAGTCATATTGTTGACCTTTGATACTTTCATGGTTCTTCGGCATCCTTTTTGAAGTTTAAAAGCTCCAGTCTTCATTCAATGAGATTTCATGAAAAAAGAGTGACCAGTATACTGTAGCAAATGTTTTCTGTGTTCCTCAGAAGAAATAAAGTCATACAGGTTTGGAACAACATGACAGTTGTACTGTATATAATGGCAGGAATTCCATTGCTTTAAGGAGCTATTTCTACCTTATTTTACTCTTAAAAAAATTAGACCAACTATTTGTTGGTGTAAACTAATGTAGTTAGGATGCTTCAGTCATATTAAATAATATTTTTGACTTAAATAAAAGCAATTAATTTAGATGTTACCACATAAAACACATTTTAAGGTTATCTTACAAATTATTTTTAAAGTGTACATTACATGTTAGACCTTGCTTATAATCTGGCTAGGTTTTACTACGTCATGTGGGTATTTTCAGCCTTTTATATTGACTCTAACTGCTCCATGTGGCCTCAAATAAACCCAGATATATAACAGTGCAGGATTTTACCCTTTTATGTTCACAGGTCAGACTTCTAAACTTAAACAGGCACAGAAAAAATATCAATAGATTCAGTAGACGTGGTTGTGTTTAGTTCTGAATTCAGTGTGTATGTGCACAAATACATTCTGTTCCAGAAATATCTCAAAAGATGAGGGGTGAATGTCACCATGGTAACAGATGGTTTTAATATAAATTGCTGCAGTCCTTCTACAAAACATTTAGCTTCTTTTAAAAACCTGGGCATGGCTCCATGAAATGTACCAGCCACTGGCATCTGGGAAAACACCAATGAGCTAGCAAAATAACATTTAATATTAAAGTTAAATTGATTTGAACTAATTGACCTCTAAAGGACTGTTAAACCTGAGACAGCTGAAGCAGAAATAAAGTCACACACATAACTACAAAATGTTATACAGAACATGCAAATGATTATTAATGATTACATGAAAATGATCAGCAGTTCTAGAGGAAATCTTTCCCAAGTATTGATGAAACTGCAGTGGAAAAGAAAGTATACAGAGGTAATTATGTAAAAATGTTAGAGTTATAAATAAGAATCCTTTCCTTTATAGCTGAACGGTTTCAATGTCATGTCTGCAAAACATTGACATTAGCTGATTAAAACAAGTTATCCGGAAAATTGCATTGCAAGGATTCCATCACAAGGACAGTACCAACTGTGGGAAACAAGGGCTTGTATTTAGAGGGTATACAGAAAGCAACTGTGGGATTGGTTTGATGGCTTCAGTTTAATTTTTCATCTTTATTTTGTAGTGCATGTCTTTAATATTTTGAGGGGGTTATTTTGAGCATAATATAGGTACTTAAAAGTAAAAACTAATTTTCTTCTGTAAATTGTTTTGGAATCAATGCACTGTCAATCCAATTAAAGATTGATGTGTTTTTTTTTATTTTTTATTTTTTATTCTGTATGGCATTTACTACACAGTGGCACAGAAAAGCACTTCTAGAATGCATTAAATGTAAATGCAAAAAAGGTTTTGACAAGTTGTTTTAAGTCACGTCTGAGTATGTCCACTATTCCTTATACAGAACTATATTTATTATTCATTTGGTAGCTTTTTTTTATTTCCTTTTGAACAATTGAATTTTCTATATTGTTTATGATTTAATATCAACAATGCACTCTGAGCTGTAGCACACAACTGATATGCACATCGAAATAATAATAATAATTTGCTATGTAGATGCTGTCAAGCACAAAAAAAAATGTACATGACTGGGTTGGGTAATTAGAGCTCTAACATAATGTACAAATTGTACAGTTTATATACAGTGCACAGCATAAATGAGTACACCCCCACTAGAACTTAAATTCAGCAATTACTCTTTACTTAGAAGACATGTCAGGGTTCTTTGGAGATGTAATGTTCCAACAAGCCTGCTTGATCAATTACCAAAGAAGAATGCCAAAATTATTCAGCAAAATAAGATTTTCTTATCAAAGTGATAAAATTGTGTGTTGCAAAAATGAGTACACCCTCCTGAAAGTTACAAAAAAAGAAGTGTATAGGTTTATGGCAATTTTTGATCAACAGGTAAGTATATCGAACCAAAATTTTTAAAGACAAGTAATTTAATAATTAAAAGTGTTATATAGCTCACTGAATCATACTCAGACTTAATGCTGGCAGCATTGGAACCACTTGGGAGAGAACTGCCATGTGACTTATTTCTTAGCATAAAAAGAGGACAATCTTACAAGAGGAATACCAAATTATTGTTTTAAGTGTGAAAATATAGCAGAAGCAGCACCAACATTCAAAAACAATGGACTTGTGATAAGGCTCCTGAAATAATCAGGTCTTCACTTTAAGTTTTCATTTAGTGACGAGTGAATTTTTGCTAGAAAAAGAGCAGGAGAGATAAAATGCAAGAGCCTAAGAGCCGGCAAAAGCCATGAAAAGAGTGACACTTTATCTCACAGAGTATGACGCAGCCTGCAGAAGTGACATGCATGCTTGTTGTCACCACTAGAATTACCTACTGTAGCAAAGCAAAATAAACTCATTTAACCTCTTCCAAGGCCCATATTCACAAACTAGAGACTTCTGGGAATACATACTCTGGTCTCAAGAGACCAAGTCAATAATTTCAGATCCAAAAGCATTCAACATGTTCTGGTGTTGCTAGAGGAGGAGTACAGTGAGAATTGCTTGGTACCCACAGTGACGTTCAGTGGTAGTAAAGCTTTTATATACTGTAGTGAGTGCTGAAGGTGTGAGGGTTGTGCTTTATCAACGCTGGCATGAATTCACTCACTACTGTGTGATGTAATACAAAAACTTGAAACAGAAGATGCTACCCTCCCCTCATTCCCTGCATTTTTGGGCATTTTTTCAGCATGACAATGAATATATTCATACTCCCAAGGTGAAAATACTTCAGTCGACATGTATTTCACTCAATCTTAACGCTCTTGAACGCTCTTATACATTTTCTGAATTAAATCTAGGGTGTATTCATTTCTGCAATCCTTCATTTAAACAAATATTTACTTATATACAGAAAATATTGGCATATATTTTGTTGGTTTTATTAAGTATATGTTTAATATGTTTCAATTTTGCCATCTTTCCATGAATTATATTAGTGATCATTAAGAAAATACATCTTTTATATTTATTCAGAGGGGGTGTACTCATTTATGCTGTGCACTGTATTTCTAATGCAGCTGCCATGAGCTACAGACAGATAAAGACTTCGGGTGCAATGCATACAGTACGTGCTTATAGAAATAAGAATATCGTCCTTTCACAGCACAACAGTAAAGCTGTCAACCCTGTTACTTTTAATTATATTCCAACTTTTGCTTGAGATAGCATTTTTTGAACATTTAAACACATGATTTCTAATTTATAGTATATAAATGTACTTTATCAAACTGGAAAATACATATTTCATAGAATAACCCTTCGACTACTGTACCGATTACCATGTTCTCAGCTCTGTAATTCATAAACTACTCCTTTAATTCACAGATTGTGTTTAATTCTTACTTATTAAATAATTAACTGTGCTCATTCATTCCAGTCCAATTCTGAAAGGTGTAGCGTGAACCAGACAAATCAAAGATTCGATCGGGAGCCTGGTTGAAACATGAGCCGAATTCCACAGAAAGGCAGGATGTTGTAAATCAACTCCTAGCACCACAGTCTGATAACCAACTCTTTCACAGAACAGCTTTCAACATTAACACCATTAGAACAATTATTGACAATTTCAATTCGAAGAAGAGATTGTCTAATTTGGGGAAAGTAATCGAAGAGATGGACAGTCTGACCCTCACATGTAAAGCCATGAGAGTAAACAAGATCGTTGGATTGACTTCCCCCCACCTAGAAGGAAACCAGGCTGAAATTCCTAAGGAGACCTGTTAACCCCTCTGGTCTCCACAGGACATATCCTTACTCCCCAGAATGGCACAGAGAATGCCTTCCAATGCATATATGCACCAAAATGAACTCAAAAGACTTCTAAATGGATATCAGTCCATTGCTTAACTCCATATCATTTATGTAACCGACACATTTGATTTTAATGTTTCTAATCACTTATTGTGTATGTCTTTTTAAATAACTCTTGAATAGCTTAAGGGATCATATTCATGTTTAGTATGTGTGTGTGTCGAATCTTCTTGCTTGAAACGTTTCTGACCATCAGTTATTTGTCAAATGTATCATATTCTTGTTATAGGAATCATGTCCAAATTATACTCTGCAAGAGCGGGAAAATTCGGACCATGTGCTTGATAAGATAACATATGATTTATGAATGGGTGGGACAAACAATGCAACACCACGAGAAAAAACAATATCTAATTGGTCAAGACAACATTTGAGGTGTGGCCAAAATGCCAGTTTAAATACTCAGGACACCATCAAATTTTGCTTTTAGCTTTTAGCTTTGAGCTTTCGTTTAGCTTTTGCTATCAGTCATGCCGGCTTTTAGCTTTGCTTGTAGTTTAAGCTTTTAGTCATACTTTGTCATCACTTTTAGCGTTCTTCGAGCGCCGTTCCAGCGTGCTTCGGCCTGCACGCCTGCTGCTACTTAGCCACGATGAGAAGAAACAGCACCTAGTCTCGTCAAACTTTACTTCTTTTCTTTTCCGTTTGAGAGTTTCGTGTTCTGAGTTAAGTTTTGTAACGCCGTGTCTCCGAGTCTGACCTCGAGTGCCCGTTCAACTTCAGCCAGCCCACAACTCCGCATCTTCAGCCAACGCCCAACCACGGGCTTCCCAAGACGTCACTTCAACGACTACTGAACTTCCAGCCAATCAGCAACTTCGGGAAACCCCCCTTTTCAGCGACAACAAAGGGAACCCCGTTAAACAGGCAAGGCAAGTAACCTCCAGACTCACATCTGTACTGGTGTTATCTAATATAATTTTAACCTCATTGAGGAACTCATGCGAGGGTTAATTAAGTGGTTGTTCATGTCTATGCAATTTCACGTATTGCTGTAAACTTGGGATTTCACATTTTCATTCTCTTAAACTCATTCTTTCCTAACGTTCTATCCTCCTGCAACTTGTGTGAATGTGTGAGTGTGTGTGCTTATGTGTTAAATTAGTTTATATGTCTTAGATTTATCTAATAAAGCCTTATTTATATTGAAAAGAGAAGTATCTTGTGTTTTGTGCTCACAAGTTAATGTCTTAAACTGCCGATCTTGTTACTGTGCTAATTAATAGTGTTTTCACTATACTTTGGATATTAATATCCAGCGCAGATTTGATGTTAAACGGCTCGTTCAGTGAATCGCTGGCCGTTTCAGTGATCAGCCGTGAAACAGTGATTCTGTTCAAATTCCCTTTAAAATCTTAAATGATTCCCTTTGAGCTAAATTGACCTGTTTCCCTTACAAGGGGTCATTTAAATCTTAACTTAGCTATTTATTCATTGACCAAATTTATGATGATATAAATTGATAAAGAACCACATAATTTGTAATATGATATGTAACTTATGTACTATGAGGCTTTTAAATCAAAGTGCAATGTCAGTTACAGACTCATCTGCAACAGGTTTGCTATTATACGTTCTCTGAATTGCCAGTAATTACGGTCATCTGACTTTAATTTTTTCATACACTTTTGTTTAGTGTTGTAAGCGATGAGCTTTCCTAAGCAGTGTAAATGTACTAAAGGAAAGGGCACACAACTGGGTTTTCAGACTGCCAAATGACCTTTTAATGAAAGAGCAAGCATTTGAATGAGGATAATTAAAAAGCTATTGGATTGGATTTCTAAGCAACTATGTGGAGTGATAAGGGAGATTATGTTGCTAAATCAGGACAAAACCCCCAGTGGTGTGGTATTTGTCCTGTGGGTTCCATCGTTTAAATGTAAGCACTTGAATTGTGAAGCCATCCAGGACAACCGTTGTTCATGCTATACTGCATGTACTGTATGTACTAAATTAATGAAACATACTTCTATTAAGATAACACAAAGCATCTAGTTGTTGACTTGATTCTTATCTGAATAGTATCAATGCTCCCACTGAGCTACTGAAAACAAGACCATGGCAGTCAAAAGCACTTTTCAATGGTTCCTTGGTTTGGCTCCTTACTTCAATAAAACCTAAACTACAGATTAAAAACTTACATCAACTGGGTGATACTTTTATGGCAAAGTTCGTTTTTTGCAATATGTTGTTTAAATAAACTAAACTCTGTTTCTTACTGATAATGAAAGTAAACCACTTGTACTGTTCAAGTACAAGTACTGTGATTTCCAAATATACCAAAACAACCAGAATCTTAATATAGAGTCATTTTAAAGCCATTAAAAGAAGCATAGATGCAGAGATTCAAAATATAGAGATAATTTATTGTGAATATATTGTCAATATATTTGGTCCCCCCAGTACTGAATTGTTACAGCCTTAATTCTAACCTCCTAAAACCTTCTGTCCTAAGCAGACAACATTATATAGTATTTTAGTGAATTAGTGAATTACATTGATTTCATGTCCTCTGTATAGGAGGACACCAGGACTAAAAGCATGTTTATTATGCATTTTGGGAGACACAACAAATTAATAGGGAAATACATTATATTTTAAAATTCCAATGAAATATTATATATCATTATGAAAATCTTACCAATTTTTACTCCCATTATTACACTTCTTTTTTCATTACATTTTCCCTAAAGAACACATTAATACACAAATTAGATACAGTATATAGATTTATTGTATATAATGGGAAAACCCTCTTATGGCCATTTTACTCACATACTGCATAAAGCAAAATGGTATATCAAATCATCTTGTTATATAGCTGAGAATCATCTTTATACAAAGGTTGATATAAAATAATCCTGAAACTTAAAAATCTATCAAAGATTTATTGATTTTGCCTATTCGTGTTCATACATATCTTTTTATTTATTTATTCTTAAAAACTGAGTCCTAGTGTCCCCTACAGAGGACATAACATAACATATGAATAAAATATCATTTTTTTTGAATGCTCTAAACAATGTAATGACATGAAAAAAATACTAAATTCACAAAACTTTTTTTTTTCCTGGTCTCAGGAGGCTAGACTTTTTCTAGATTTTTGAAAGAAGAGGTGACCAAATTCAAATATTTTAAATGTATTACCACAGAGGTTTGACACAGGAAGTCAAGCTGACTGGTTTCATGTGTGCAGGCTTGTCATATCTTCTCTTTTTTCCCATTTCATCCTGAAACACATCTTTAGCCACTTTCCTCTCATCCTTTCCTTCATCAATAGTGCTGAGCAAGCAAATAGCATAGGCAACCATCAAGAAAAGAAGGACAGTGCATGAATATTTCAAAGACACTCTAGCTCAGGTCTCACTAATACCGCCAGAAATTTAAAAACAGTTTTCAAACTATATCTATATATATAGCATAGCAACATGGAGTCTTGTTTATAATAACTAAAATGAGTTGAAATGAACTGAACTCAATTACATAGCCACCCACCAAAAAAAAAACTGGCAACGAAAGTGAAAAAATTACTATTATGGCAACAGGTTCTTTACCTTTATACCTTTACATAAACAAATCTACATTTTGACTGTTCTGTTCTCTGAATTGATATTACAAGGCAAATGAAAAGTGTAAAACAATAAAAGAAGCATTAGGACATAACTTTAGCAAAGGGAAAGGCCTGGTTGTGTTTTATCATATTAACTGCTATTTTATCTGAAAAAACTGAAGTGAGGTGACGGTCCACATGAGAGTTGTTTAAAGTCAGTGCAGATGTTATCTGTCAACACACATCCTCCACTGATTAGCCGCTCGTCCCACAGGGCTTAAGCATTCTCTCTAGGCCCAGCATATGTGACACTACTCCATTTTTTCTTTCAATCAAGCTGTGATTACAGCCTGGGAACTACAGACCACAAAGATCCCTCTCTAGCCAATCAACAGAAAACTAAAGTTTGAGTTTTCTCAAGTAAAGAAAGACATGTCAACAGAAACATGGGTGTAAAGGGGGCCGCAAACACAGAAATATTTCAAGTAATTCAAGTATATATTCATAGAAAAAGAAAGGTCACATTTAATTGTTTAAATACTATCGCTAAATTTAGACAGATCTCAATAGCATGTTGTTGTCATAGTGACAACAAGAGAGAACAAAAATTGTAGTTTATCTAGAAAATATACTACAGGGTACAAAAATCTGAGACCATACTGAAAACATGGTATTTAATGTCTAATTTAAACCTGTAAAAAAAATAATAATAATAAAAAAAAATGATAATAATAATAATAAATAATAATAATAATAATAATATAATAATAATAAATAATATATATATATATATATATATATATATATATATATATATATATATATATATATATATATATATTCTGTTAAACCAACTAAATATTATAAAAAAATCTTCACTATTTCTATATCAAATCAAATTCAAGAAAATTACTTATTTGAGCTTGAGTGCTGCTATCATACAAGCAAAAGAAGACATTCTGAAATTATCTAAATTTTTCTGTTAAACCTTTCATTCAAATTGTTATGTTGACAATATGTTTATAATAAAAATAAATGTATTACAAAATTTTTAATCTTATAATATTTTAATTTTAGCTTGAGTAACATGCCTCAGAATGAAAAATGAAGGTTCTAAAGGGTTTTTATTATCACAGTATCTACAGAAGGAAGTCCATATAACTCCCTTATTCAAAAAGGAAGTCTCAGTTGTTCAGTCAGCAAGCAGATAAGTATTGATATAAAGACTATTTGTGTGCAGGCTGATCAAACAGTGGGATTCACCCATGCTTTGGCAGCTATACCATTCACAGACACACATAAACACAGGAAACAACTCTAGGCCAAACGCCAGTCTGCCAACTTATGTTTTCCCTGATTTATTTCTACCCTTTTCATGTATATACACAAACCAGCCTTATGTCCCAAGCTTATTTAGCTAGTTTCTAGTTTATCCAGCTAGACTTTTAGTCAAATAGCTTCACCAGAAGGTCCACGAGCTAGACTAGTACTAAACCAGCATAAATAAGCCTGGACCAGCACTGAAATTCATTCTAAGGTCTTTTAATGCTTAAAGGGATACTCCACCCCAAAATTAAAATTTTGTCATTAATCACTTACCCCCATGTCGTTCCAAGCCCGTAAAAATTCCGTTCATCTTTGGAACATAATTTAAGATATTTTGGATGAAAACTGGGAGGCCTGTGACTGTCCCAAAGACTGCCAAGTAAATAACAGGGTCAAGGTCCATAAAAGATACATCAGATGTGCAATCTGGGTTATATGAAGCGACGGGAACACTTTTTGTAAGTGAAGAAGACAAAAATTTTTTTTTTTTCAAAAATTCCATGTCATCTCCATATCACCTCAAACACTATATCACCAAAAGCCCCCACTTATACTCTCCATATCACCGTATGCGCTTTTGTATAGTGATATGGAGAGACAAAGAGGAGACTGTTGACAAAGGAATTGTTGAATAAAGTCGTTATTTTTGTTTTCTTCGCTTACAAAAAGTGTTCCCATCGCTTCATATAACCCAGATTGTACATTTACTAGCAGGGACTAACCTGACCATGCTAATTAGCTAAATTCTGACCCTGTGATGAGAATGAAGTGCCACCTCAAATAATTCAAGTTATGTTGGAAAGATCATATTTTCTGTATTGAGGGCTTGTAGTAAGAAACCATGGCAGCTGGAAATGGATGCAGCATCTGTATTAATGGTATTTAATTAATTAATTAATTATTATTATTATTTTGGAATAAAGTTTTTTTCTTCTCCCATTTGAAATACAACTCAGTTGCATTATCAAAACATGGTATTAAAAAAAATATTGTTTAATCTTACTCTGTCAAAATAATCTGAATGAACCTGATGTCATAATTATGACTTCCCAACTCATAAATATGAACTGGGTTTGAATGCACCATAAGACAACCTTAATTTTATTTACATCTGATATCTACAGTGATGGTCATTATTGCAAAACAAACCAGACAAGATCATCAGGATCCAAGTTCAAAGCAGACGGGTCTTTTATGATCCTTAAAGGGTTTATTTTATAATAAAAACTGTCTGACTGCACATTTCCATGCTTAATACACTGCAACTTATATAAATAAAATGGGCATGAAATATTGATTTGACTTCAAATTATTTTAGTGTGCTGGAAGAAAGTCTATGGAGTGAAACACAGTGTAGGAAATTCGTTGCCAGGGACAACAGGCAAGTCTACAGTTTAGCGTCATTATACACAAATATCTTACTGCAGAATGCCACAACTGGCCGATCAAAATCACCATTCCATAGAGTCTGCATAACTGCATATGGTGGCTGTCCTGATGAAACTATATGTTGAGTAATGCTGTTTATACGCTCACATCAATCTCAATCTCACATCAATTTTTCAGCTGCCGTGCACAATAAATCACAGAGAGGGGGAAGGAAAGGCATCTGTAACGCAGTTTTAATGGAATCAAAAGGTTAGCAAGCACTGGCACATTATGTCACACATCTGGCAGTATGCAGCAATCCATTATGTATCAGCACATGAAAATGAGGAAATGCAAAGGAAAAGAAGAGTTAAGGGAGGAGAAATGTCAGAAAGCTGAGCCACAGGCTGCATCCTCCAGTCTGCCTGGGATACGTCAGAGTGTGCAAGTTTGTGTGCGCGAGTGTGTATGTATGTCTGCGTGTCTTTGGGAGAAAAGAAGCACATTCCCACCCACTCAATCCTATGATTCAGCCGAGCCTGCACCAGGCGTGGGCTTGAGAGAGAGATGACAGAAAAAGAGTTCTCTTTCAGAGAAAGCGAGAGAGGAAAGACACAGAGAAGAGAGGACGAAGCATAGGAGATGCAGTGAGAGTGAGAGAGTGTTTCTTTATCCACTCCTCACCTCTATGTTGCAATGTTCCTTTCAGATGGTGTTAAGGTGATGTTTTGAGGATAAAGGCTGCTGGGCCAAGGATAGGGCGAGTTGTGCAGGTTTGAGCTGTTTTTGCTCCTGATGGTTTCAGCTCGTCAGGACATGTCTTAGGAGTATTATTTCCACTTGTCAATGCTTTTCTTTCAAAAATCTGGGTTAAACTGAGGATCTTACAATGGAAGTTAATAAATTATATAAATTGACAGTATATTAACATTTAACATAACATTTTATAGTCATATATTTATTTTTAAATTGAAATTATATTCCACAGTATTGCTGGTTTTAAACGGTGATTAAAAAATAATTACATCTCAAAAAAATAAAAAATTTACATTTATACTTTTATAAGCTTTACATTTCTGCTTTTAAATACTTTAAATTAGCCCTATATGCCTACATTTGTTTTTGTTTTGTTTTTTTTAAAGGAAAAAAATATGTTAATGAAAATTATTTCACAAACACTGTGGTTTGAGCTTAACTTTTATTGAACCTGGAACATTCCTTTAAATCCAAAACATGGCCAACCATTTGCCGCACATGCCTTGTTTGTAATCCTGCCATAATTGCAAATGATTAAAATCAGACTCTCACAGTTCAAGGACAGTACATACTGATGTAGACTCCCACAGGTTATATGAGGGAGTGCGTCTTCAGCTGGGGAAATGTCTTGCACATGTAGCTGGTATTTGCCACTTGCATTTCCCATGAAATGATTTCTTCAGGCTATGACTGACTCATTAATGTGCATCTCTATCTCGCTCTTTCTCTCTCTCACACACACACACACACACAAAGGGAAAAGAGAAACAAGCAAACAAATATCAAACGGATACACTCTTCACATTTTCCTGATGCAAATGTACTCTGTAAATGTTTAGTGCCTTGAGTTGGATGACTTGGGGGAACATAAAAGTTAATGCAATTTGCATTAACAGATGCAAGCTGCAATGTAAGACTGTAAAGTCCGGTGGGAAATCTAACATAAAGCTGATGGAATGAGATGTACATGAGTGTCTTGTTTTAATTTTACTGAGAATGATGTTTGAAACTGTCTGAGTTTGTTTAGCGAATTCTACTTCTATGACAACTATGTTACACAAATGTAAATGTAATAAGACAGTCACCAAAGAAATTCATACTAAGTTACTGTATATTGCACGTCTAAGAGTCCTTGCTACCATGGACAGCTCTTACATTCACACAGACAGCAGACTCTAACTTCAGCACCCTGGTCAGCTCCCCCAGTATACGGTGCACAAGGTGGCCTGCTCTGTACTGCTGTAGTTTGGCACCCTATCAGCCCATGTTCGGCACACTTTTCTTCCCAGGGTGCTAAAATGACACCCTCTGTTAAATCCAACAGTAACAGTGTTGTGAAACACTGTAATCAATTTGCACTTTCACACTTACAAAAAGTGTGTGCTCTCTTGTTGTTGGGGAGGAACTGCTGTTTTAATTTGTTTTGTCATTTCTAATTTGTCTCTTGAATGTGTTATTCAACAGTGCTTTCAAATCTGATGCCAATGAGGTCTGTAAGAAGCCTTTGAACTATGAATAATTCTAGTCACCATTTGGAAGAGCTTTGTTTTGCGTGGAAACTTAACTGTAGTTTCTTCTGAATAATGGAAAAGAGGGAACAACCTCATTAGGTTTTCAGTGTTTTTATTTTACACTGGAACTGTGTTATAAACAGTTTAAAAGTAGAAATGTGAGGCTGATAATTTGTTAAACCACTTACATGAATAATTCAGTACAAGCCCTTTTATTATTTGAGCTGTAAAGTTGTCAATATCAACCTTTTTAAGGTGGGAACACTTTATAAGTTACCTGGTTTACAGACATTATAAACACACAAACTCTCCTGCTATAATATTTGCCTTATTTAGTGTTTAAAATAAAATAAAAACACTTATTTTGCTACATACCAATATTTTTATGATCACGATAAATTAAAACAATATGACAACAAAGACCAGTTTGCAACATCAAACAGCTTAACAAACTGTTTTTGTACCGCAAAAATAACTGGAAGCCCCAACTTGCGTTTAAAGTAAGGTGTATACAACTGGAGCTGCTAATACTGTTCTGTTCAGCTGTCATTAAATCTGTCCAATTGATTTCTACCAAAATGGACACCAAAAGGCTACAACAGACCATCAGAAAGTTCAAAGGAAAATGCTTTCATTTGAAAACGAAATCTTTTGTATGAATATCTTCAGTTTTGTTCAATGAGGGAACAACAACAACATAATAAATAAATCCTAATGATGCCAAGCTTTTGAACAATTGTGTATAATATTTGGTAACACTTTGGATTAGGGAACACTATTCACAATAAGTTGCTTATTAGCATTTGTATTACTAGCATATTGGCTGATTATTAGTATATATAATGCCTTATTCTGCATAAGCATATTCTAGATCCCTTAACCTCACTCAAAACCAAAACTTCAACAACAACTAACTTACTATCAATAAGCAGTAATTAGGAGTTTATTGAGGTAAAAACTCTTAGTAAGTAGTGAATGTGTTCCCTAATCTTAAGTGTTACTTTAATTCCAATGCTGTGTCTAGGGGTTTTCTCTGTACATAATGTAAGTCCAAAAACATAAGCATATACTTGCCAAATAAAGCCTCTGATTCTGAGAAAGAGGATGTGCTCACAGCACTCGAGCCTCACATGTGAGCATTGAATCAGTGACGCTAGTAACTACTAGCTTGACTCACACGTGTGTTTGTAGGTCAGAGGTAATGGTGGGGAAAGGAAATCTCTGCTGCGAGACTGTTTCTCATTGGGGTTTCATGGAATGCGCAACCATTTTTCATCCGAGGAGATATTTCTGGTGTCGTGTAGCAAAGGATCTGACATGAGATGCTAAGACACAGGATATGCTTAATAAGAGAGTACCATGTTAATATGAAGTCAACACATGCAATTAAAATTATAACAATGAGTGTGAATCATCACAAGGCAAAATTTTCTGTTAAGATGCTTATGGCAGGAAGGAAATACATTAGGTCTGTTACAAAACATAGTGAGCTGCCTCGCTCGCCTACATACACAGCTGCCGTCTATGACAGAGTCCAAACTGAAATAGATCTTCCGAAGTGACTGATTTAGAACACTCTACATAGGCAGCAACTCATACATGTGCGTCATACATGTAGTGCTCGTCATGTAAAGCGCAAGAGAGATTTCACTCACAGCTGATTTCTATATGGGTGATGACAGAGGAACAACACACACAAATATACATACACTACCATTCAAAAGTTTGGGGTCAGTAAAATATTATGTTTTTGAAAGAAATCCTCTAAGATCAACAATTCTGCACATATAAAAAACACAGTAGATTTTTGCCACTCTGTTTTGGAGCCTTTCATTTTATAACACAAATGTCCTTCATTCTAATATTCACTCTCAAAAAACAGTTTATTCATCATTCTGTTTTTTTGATAACGGGCAAAAAAAAAAAAAAAAATAAGCAGATACCGAACCAAAGAGACCAGACATATCCAAAACAGTATATTTTTAATATAGTACATTAAAATCTTAAACAATAAAAAAATAAATAAAAATAAATTTAAGCTGTACACAAATTTTTCTTTAACCATTCAAATAGTTTAACATAACCGTACAAAAGATTAACATGAAATAAATAAGAATATAAATAAATGAAAAAGTAAACAAATTTAAGTTAATGTAAACTCTTCTCTCCATTGAGGCTGGCTGTCATCCTCCATTCAGCATTCAAACTGTGTCGCATTTTACGACAATCAATGCGATAAAACTCTCTTCAAGATGATTCAATGTTCCTACAATAATGAATCAAACAGCAATATAAAAAAATATCTATTTCTAAATTATGTTACTTTCTATCGGGTGTCTGTTAGATTACAATAGTGAAGCAGAGAGCACTATGAATAAATTGTACTTCCATGCACGCAGTACATGAAATGTAAAACTGTTAAAAGAAAATGCCAAACAAACTATCAGCCTTTCATTTCTGTGCTTTGAACTTTTCTATGTGATTGTGGTGCGCTCCATCGTGCTTCAAGAGCATCATTCTGCGCATGGGATGTGCATAGGAGATTTTTGCCACTCTGTTTTGGGGCCTTTCATTTTTGAACACTTTTGCTCAATGAAAGATTATTAATAGCCTTTCTTGATCTATCATATGTTGCTGCCTCATTACTGTGCTATACATTAGGGCTGTGCAAGAGCAATAGTTCACGTACAAACTAGGCAATGTCACGTTCATTATCAGCGATGAATAGCCTGTGATTTATGAACGCGATATTATGTAGTTTGTCCGTGAACTACGGCTCTTTGTAGTAAATGCTGCTCCATTTATAAGCAGGTGATGGAGATTTTCTATTAACCACAGAACCGGTTTTACTGATTAGAGGCGCATGGTAATCGCATTTGATTTTTTTGCACAGCCCTACTATACATTTAAAAGAAATGTCTTTTCATTTTAATGTATAGTATGTATTTATATATCAATATATTTACTTGTTTTACATGAATGTGTAACATTTTATCAGATTTAGTCCTACTCTTATTTGTTCCTCACAAAATAATGTTTTTTCACTAAATGTTTGGTTTTATAAAATATTGTGCACTCTTGATTTTTCTAGAGTAACATTTGCTTCAGAGTTATCCACTAACCTAGTTTATAATAGTATTTTTGTTAGAAATTATGATTATATATTTTTTTCATTTGTTATTTTTCTTTAAAATGAAGTTGTCTACATTTAGTAGATTGTGATTAACACACAAAAGAGTAAGGATCAGGTCAACACACAGAGGTATAGAAATTTTACAATGATTAAAAGAAAAAAATCTGCTGGTATCGGATCGGTATCGGCTGATGCTCAGAATTTTTGGTATCGAATCAGTTCTGAACAAAATGGTATCGGTGCATCCCTAAAAAAAGTATTAATTTAAAAAAAAATAAAAAAAATAAAATAAAAAAAATAAAAACTAATCAATGTTTCAGTGTTTTGTCGTACACACAACACAAAATTAATTTAAACTAAAATCAAACTTTAATCAATTCTACAGTACATGTCTCTCATATCCACCAACTTACATGCAATGCTACCTTTGAATATGGCCAAACCAACTTAACTGTACATGCAATGCTACCTTTGAATATGGCCAAAGCAAGTTATCTTAGGATAACAATTCAGTTGCCTACCTGGAGGCAGGTGACTAGGTTTTGCAGTGATTCTGTGCTAAGAGCATGTTGAATTGAACTATTGCCTGAAGAGAAATGTAAGCATGAAGATATCCATAATAACCATTAAGTGTCTCAACAGCATATCCTGGAGTTAGATGCACTACGTATACTTCATAATGTCATGCATTACATTACGTAAAGTTCTCTTATCCAACAAGAAAGGCTAATCAACTTCTAGTGCATGCAAGACATGCATGCATATGAAACTGCAGGGGAAAAAATGCAAATCAAAACTAAAGTATAAAGAGACACACAAAAAAGATGTAAGCCAATGACAGCACATGTTATTTCTATATTTGGGAGTACAGTGATTTTATTCTTCAGGAGAATCAATAATGATTGAATCATCTGTCATTTTGATGTAGTAGTGGGATTTGTACTAAAATGTGTCATCTGTACTCAGCGTGAGCATCATATATCCACCAGTGCATAGCTGCCGTTTTAAAAATGAGTGTCACAAATGTGTCTCACTTTCATTATCCCTCCTTTGTGATTCAGGTAGTATCACTAACAAAAACTGTATATATAAAAAAAACAACAACACTTTTTTAGCTCATGCTTTCATCAGATTAAGTGGTTTTAAATGGGGAGCAGAACATGGGAAAAGAAAGGAAATATGGAGATATTAAACTGAAAATTTAATGAGCAGAGCTCTTGCCACAGGCAACACAGAGCCACCATTCTGAGAAAGTGCATCTCCCACCACGTGTTTCACCTTCTGCTGTGACATGCTCGCCAGTGCCAAAAATGGCCTGTTTCACTCTCGCTCACAAAAGGCAGGCAACAACACACATAAAATGGCAAAACATGGCCTATTTTTTTTTAGAAAATGCCTGCAACTTCAGGCAACTCTGCCACAGAACTTAGGAATGCTTTATTTATGGAGTCCTTTCTTTTCATCCTTTATGAGAGATTATCATCACTCCAAAATCCATATCAAACATCCCAGTCTATAGAAATGACTTTACAAAACCATACTGGAAAATGTGAATCAGAGGCTGTTTTGAAGAACTATTTTCAAGGTGAAGCATCAGCTGTTCTTTCTCAGTGAGTCTTTTGCCTTCATGCGTGCCAATTAGGGGTGTGCCCGAAACCGAATACCTTATTCGGAAAGGCACGGATAATGGCTTCAAAAACAAATAACGGATAACGAATAATTCTGCCCGAATATTCGGCTGAGGCTGCAGCACAGTCTGGTGTTTGTTTGATTCACAGGTGAGCCAGGGGATCAGCGCAATATTTTACACAATCCTCTAAATTCACTCAATGAGTGTGTGAAGTGAATGAACGTAAACTTTCTGAATGAAAAGAGCGCAAATCAAACACGCATTGCTGTTGCCACTCCGTGCATCTCTCAGAAATCAGAGCTTGGCAAGAGTAGGCCTAATATTACCTACAATAATACATCATACATGTTCTACTATTTGTGTAATATAAAAGACAATGATTTAAACCTTATAGGCTACAATATGATACACGAATGAAAAAGCACAGCGCGATTGCCAATCAAACAGCCGCGTTGCCGTCTCTGCGCGTCTCTGTCTCTCAAAAACCAAACCAGCTCTCTGTCAAGAGTATAGGCTTATAATCAACTTAAATACAGATACATTTTCTACTAGGCCTACATGTTTGCTTCCTTAACTTTTGCTGGCTTTCGTGGCACATGCACATGTGGTTAGTGAAGTTCAAAAAAGACTTGTTTAAATAGTTCTGCATAATGAAATGTTAGCCTTGAATTAATTAATTCACTAGATGTTTGTCATGAAATCTTCCTACTTGTATGATACATTTATTTTTAGAAATTCTTAATTTTATATTTTAGAACACTGAATAAGGCAAATAGTCAAAATATTTTTCCATACTCTGCTCTTTTTTCCCCCATAGGTTCTCCAGACCTGCGAATTACTTAAGTGAAGTACTTTTTTAAACTCCGCAGGAACCGGTGAGCCAAAGGAATTCATGTTGTTTTACATAATCCTCTAAAATTACAACGCAGTAACAAGTGTGTGAAGTAGCTAAATGAGTTTATGAATGAAATAAGTGCAGATAAAATAGCAGTGTTGCAGTTTACTTTTTCCATGCATTTCCTGGAAATGACTTATCAATTTCCACATTTCTAAATTGTGTAGGAACCCTTACTGTTTTAATTTAGATACTTAAATATCTATTTATTGGATCACGAAGGGTCCCCAAGCTGGGACTCGAACGCACGTTGCTCGAAGCACTGCTTGTACAAGGAAATCGGCTCCGACTGTTAGATGTTTAAATAGGCTAAAGGTTATAATTATAAAAAAAATATTATTTTAGTTAAACACGGCACATTTGTTTAGTGATAATAACTACGAAAAAAGATAGGCTGTAAGACCATAAACATAATGGTCTTATCAAACACTGTACGAAATTCTTGTTCAAGCTCCGCCTACTTCTTTTATCCTGATACAGATACGAATACGAATAATTTTGTGATTTATACAGATACAAATACAGATACAAATACTGGCTTCGCTGCACACCCCTAGTGCCCATGTTCTTTTCGGAACTTCTGCCTATTATTTAAATGTCAGTATGAAATAAAAACATCCCAACAACACACAATACAGTCTCAATAAATCCAAACAAAATAAAAAAAAAAATATCTTTTATAACAACAAAGCAATCATTATAACATAAGCAATATCTTTTTTTTTTTTTAAATGCTCAAACTTTGGAAATAATCACTCATTTTTAAGAGTTTTGAAATAACTTTAGGAGACGTAGAAGCCGATTATCAGTTAAATCCTACTACAGTTACCAGGAAATCTTTTTAACCGGAAATCAGTTAGGACTATTAGGCATACGTTAGATCACCTAATTAATATTCATGAGTCATGTTGAAAATGTTAACGCTATATCCCATCCACTTTTGAGGACATTCCTTTGCAGTTGCTTCTAGCTGTTTAACTAGGTTGTATAACTCATACTGTCATGACCTAAAATAAAAGAACGATATTGATTTCAGAACAAGTACACAGCTAGAAGAATTTGAACCAAAAATTAATTACTTTAATTAATACATAAAATAAAAAAAATGTGGCATCATATCTTCCTCGGTTCTTGGCTGTCACCTCGCAGTCAATGGACGTCATTCTAGATTAGTCATCAAGTACTGCTCTTCAGATCGACTTATACTCAGACATTGTTGTGGACTGAATGATGTTTTCTTTTACATGCTGCATTTATTATAAAGTGCCCCTGTCATTATGTGTCATGCTGCGTGGGATTAGAATGTTTATTAAAATATATGGATGATCTAGACAATTGATGGAGTTAAGTTTAACAACCTCGTATTTCCAATGTTCTATTTTAGCAAAGGGTACATGCTGTTACAACTGCACTGAAAGTACAAATTCAGAAGGAATGATTCATAGCTCTTCCATATTTCAACATCTATCCCCACAGAATTCAAAAACACTTTAGAAGAGAAAAATTTAAAACTAAAGCGTTTAAAATCAAATCACATCTTATCAAACACTGCAGACCCACTATGCAGTGAAATTATTGTTTTGCTTGTATTATGGAAGCTGTAGATTGAACATTCATCCAGCAGCATTAAATTATGTAGGCCGTGTCACTGCCTCCATTTAACTGGTGTTCCTGTGTAGCAAACAGTTCTGTCCTAATGAAAGCAGCCAGGCTGCAGCACTCCAAAAGCCCTTATCAGTGTGTGTCAGATTAGTCCTCTACAGAGCACTCCTAGATAACTTTACAGCCATGAGTCTCGTCCAGTGAACCTGCAGACTGTGTGTGGAGCGCTGGAGCTGCAGTATCAGATGATAGTCCTGTGCAGGACAGTTAATCCACATACACTGCTGATTCACAGGAGACACAGCCATGGAAGAAACTCCATCCTCAATATAACCGCACCTGCTATTTGTCTGAAAGCACTCCGTTTAGCTGCTAGCCTAAAGCTATGACAACTGGAGGTCATTTGTGAACATCTGGATTGTCATAACAGCTTGCAGTCAAATTCCAGTAAAAATATCTAAACATCCTTAAATGCAATGTTTACTTGAAGTTTTCTACTAATTTATATAAAAAAAGTCTAATTTATATTGTTAATACAATGACTTGGATCATGAGCATGTTTTTTTTATTTCTGCATTAAAATTTATTATTATATTTTTGGCAGGCATTAAGTCAAAAATGGCAGGGAGGTACAACAGTCCTGATATGAGAGTGGTTTGGGAGCCTCATAAAAGAAGGAAATTCTCAAAATTATCTTTTAGTTTAATTTTTCAAAGAAAAATATTTTAAAACTGCTTCACTGCTTATTCAGTTTTCTTTTAAATGCAATATTCAAAATGTTTTTTTCTTTTTTTTTGTAAAAACTTGAAAATTATACTTATTTTTTAAAATACTGATTGAGATGGGTACACTAACATTCTAAGAAAAATGTTTTATTACGTTTGTTAAAATGTGATGATTTAAACTGAAAATCAGTAATTGTGAATATCAACCAAAAACTAGCCTCCTGTCTTAATCTATTATATTTTCCTTGAAAAGAGATGAATGTGTGTGAGTGTAGGTGTGTGTCCTACCCCATCTGCCTGTGGCTTATAACGGACAACTTTGAGTCCTTTTATGTTGTCCACAATAACACATCAACCAACAGAGAGATGCATAATAAACAATGCTCCATCTAATTAAATTATTATTAAGAATATTACAATCACGTCAAGAATGAGGTTAATCTAAATGATACCAAACAAACAGCCTTAGCAAACCAGCCAGATTTCCACAAAGCTCTAATACAACACAATATTTGGGGAACACATGAAATCATACTCACGCTCAACAGTTCCTCATTTTCGGCTGATATATTCCAGTGCACACAGGAATTCTTTTGTTACAAAACTCCACACCAACCTGACGGGGATAAAGAGAAACAGAACTGAGGTTATTAAATTTAGCAAGAGCACCAACAGGGACGTTCACAAAGCCAGAAAATGTACTGCTACCTAATTTGAGCAAGAGAAGAATAACATGGGAGAGGCTTTATGGTTCTCATTAGAAGTTGGTGTGTGTTTATTATATGAGATGAAGACAGAAGGAGAGGGCTGAATGAGCAGAGCATTCTTCCTGACACACTCTTTAAAGGAGCACAGATGAAAGATTGTAAACAAACATGACTAAACAAATATAAAGTGCATTTACAGACAGGTAGATGTTGTCCTTGGAAATATGCACGTGAAATATTAAATAATCATGTTTCAGACCACCCAGAATTTCTAAGAGCAGTGCAGTTCAAGTGATCTATAGTCCATCAAGCAACAATTGGGTATTTGAAAACAGTTTGTGGATTTGTTTATTTAAAAAAAAAAAAAAAAAAAAAAAAAAAAAAGTAGAAGAAGAAGAAGCAGGCAACAGGAAACAAGATTTTTTTTTTTTTTACATAAATTTATGAAACTTAAAAAACTTTATGACTTCAAATAAAAATATGGACTTTAAATGGGTTAAATTAGTGTAAAAATAGTATTTAATTTCATGATTTTTCCACACATATTTCCGGAAAGATAATATGTGTAAATGTGTAAATCGTGTGCATTTGTATGGATGACACTCATGGAATATTTCTGAATTGACTATATTTTTTTCTTGTGTACCAATAAAATAATAATTTGTGTAAACAAAAACTGCACAAAAGCTAAAACTATCTACAAAACAAGATCTGTTTATCTGAATTATTAATTTGGAAAAGTAACACTTTAGGCTTGAGATCATGCATCTAACCAAAATGTTTAAGGAATATCAATACAATTCTGCTTTGAAAACTGTAATGGAACGTGATGTTTTTCACTAAATTCTAAACAATTAAACCACAGATTTTGGTTGTCATGGAGAAGACAAAGGCTTTCGCTTCTCATCTCTGGCAAGTTTAATATCAAACCAGCCTTCAAAATAAACATTCTTCATGGCACTTCAAGGACAGAACTCTGTCATGTCATTTAACTAAGACTCCAAAGAGCCCTTTATGAGCTCCATGGGGAGATATCAGATCAATATTATAATTTCACCCCAACATTTGCATATAAAACTCTTTATGAGATCCTCCACAGTAGCAGACGTCAAAGCATTAGAGAGAGCCATGGATGTATCATGAGATAACACACACTCACACACATACATACAAATGAGCATTTGTATGATTAAGCGGGCTCTTCCTGAGCCTCCGGATGCAGCTCAGGACAAGCTGTTTCCTCTGCATCATTATTCACACAGACGAGCATCATTGGCTTTGATCATTAGATGTTATCTTTGATGAAAGTCTGTAACACAAACGGGTAAACTGTTGGCTGAGTGTGAGACGTAATGAGCGGGAAGCGCTGTGTTGATTTCCCTGCTGAACTGAATTTATGGAGGTTTTCTGTCCTGTACCCTCTCTATAGATCCCATAGGTGATCCAGAGTTATTATACAGCGAACACTTCTTCTTAAAGTGATACATTACATGGATTAAGTCCTTAACCTCCCAGTTGAACGACTATTACTATGCACTGGATAATTTCAGGGCTGAAACTCAAGCAACTCAGCAACATCTTCATCCATGTTCCTTCAAAGCGATAGTTCACCCAAAAAACTTGTAGGAATTTCTTTCAGCTGCTAAATACAAAAGAAGATATTTTGAAGAATGGTGGTAACCAAACAGTTGAAAGTAGCCACTGACTTACACAGTATGGAAAAAAAAAATACTGGTGTGAGTGATGACAGATTTTTTCAGTAAAATATGCTTTTAAGGCATATGGAACAAAACAATACCAACAAAACTATAATATATTCCATGTTGATATTAAACTACTTTTATTAACACACAAATTTATTTTACAAAGAAACAGCAAGCAACACAGAATAAATTATTATTATTATTTTTAAGAAGAAATACTGAAATTGTATTTTCTTGTAAAACTTACTCCAAAGATCTTGTTTTATTTACAACTTTGAAATGTATTTTAACAGTATACAATACTACAGCTACGATAATATAATAATGTGGCTGATGTTCAACTACTATTATTAATGGTCACTATTTCAGATCATTAATTAATAAAACAGCACCACAAATATTCATGGTAGACGGTGTGGATGTGTACTTCACAATTTATTCACTGAGAAAAGTCTCAATCACAAATAATTTCATGTGTCAAGATATTTCAATTTGGACATCACTAAAGTAATAAAATGAAATAAAATAAAATAAAACAAATAAAATAACAAATAAAATTGTTTTATTTCATAAAAATTAAAAACTTACAACATTAAGCTTTAATTTAATTCACTTCACTTCACTTCACTGCACTTCACTTCACTTCACTTCACTGCACTTCACTTCACTTCACTTCACTTCACTTCACTTCACTTACCATACAATACAATATATTACATTACAGCCCTGCAAGGAAGTGTTTGCCGTTTTAAGAACTCTTATTGACTTTGTTTTAGTTATTAAATATAGTTTGACCTGGTGTGAAAAAATGTGTTTGAACTACTTTGTTGCCATCAAGAGATTATAGTCTTTTCTTACATAATAAAGTGCTGATATAACTTTGCATACAGATCACACTTATGCAGTCCAGCGCCTCAGGCACAAACAAACAATTTACTATGGAGAAATCTATTAGCATACAGTACAGTATACAGTGAAATGCACTCAGATGCATAAACAACCTCTCACAATGTCCTTGAACGAAAAGCACATTAAACTTCTTTCAGTATCTCAGTACTTTAAAGGGGTCATATGATGCGATTTCAAATTTTGCTTTCTCTCTGGAGTGTTACAAGCTCTTGGTGAATAAAGAAGATCTGTAAAGTTGCAAAGACTAAAGTCTCAAATCCAAAGAGATATTCTTTATAAAAGTTGAGACTCGTCCATGTCCCCCTGAAATGGCTTATTCTAACACGCCCCCACATACCTACGTCAGTATGTGGGAAGATTTGCATAACGCCGCCTAGATGTTCACGCAAAGAAAGAAGGCGTACCTTTTATTCTCGTTGTAGTATTGTTGTTGCCGCCGCCGCCATGTCGTTTAGACGCTGTGTGTTTCACTGTGAAAGCGAAACTACTTTGTTTGGCCTTCCAAAAGAGGATGATATCCGCTTTGTCATGTCTGGAGCTGATCCGTGCTGGTCGCTGAGGAAATACATCAACTTTGCACTGTGGATCCCAGAATGGGCTTTCACCATGGACAAAGTGGAATCCAGCCTGGGTTCGTCAACATGTGGTTGCTGCAAGCACAAGGTATGCTCCTTCGTAGAATCCGCCTCAAGCCGCCCGCCTCTGCTCACTCAAGCCGGCCGCAGCACACTCTAGACCGCGGCTCGCTCTAGAACGCGGCTCACTCTAGACCTCCGGCCTCTGCTCACTCAAGGCCACTGTGTGTGACGCTGTTTCATTGAGAAAGTGAACCTACTTTGTTTTTGCCTTCCAAAAGAAAACACGACTAGAAATCATGTTTATATCACTTTATAATGGGTTTTATTTTTTATGTCTTGTTGCTCTGGTCGGACAAGGCATCACAATATGTTAAGAGGCGTAACATTTCTGTCACACGCTTCAGGCATTCAGCCAATCACAACCCACTGGATAGCTGGCCAATCAGAGCACACCTCGCTTTTCAGAGTGTTGAGCCTTGTAAAAATCGACGTGTTTCAGAAGGCGGGGTATAAAGGAGAAACAATAATGTACAGTATGTGGAAAATAATGTGTTTTTTTAACCTTAAACCGCATAAACACATTAAATCACACAAAAAAAACAAAAAAACAAAATAATTATCATCATAACAACACCACCCCTTTAAATAAAATGCTAAACCACCAAAACATACATCTTCAGCAGCCGCACATCTTCTTGAGTTGACCTTTGAACCTCCTGCCTCACTAATACAGGAGTATTACTGTCTTGACAGGCCGCATATAGAGCTTAGCCTAATTCAATTGTCTGCTATTCTCAGTCCTCATACTAGAGGCTCTTCTTACACCCAGCTCCTGTGTGTAAGCGCCTGTGATTGATGGAGATAATGAATGAGTCTACATCCATTACCGTGATGCAGGCTGCTGTGTGAAGTAATATCAAAGCAGGGACGTGGTGGGAACGTTGAGCGCTGGAGAGGCCAGGAGCCTGAGCAGCCAGTCTCACTGATATATGGCATTGCCTCAGGCTACCTGGCAACTGACTAACCCATGCTAATGCAATATGTTCACTTTTAGAGCAGCTCAGATTGCTGTTCTTCACACAGCATTCAAACTAATTTAGAAATTCAGAGGGGGAATTGTGAATATAGCTACTGTTGTTTTAAAACCCGCTCTGATCGAAGCTGGAAGCGTTAAAGGGATAGTTTACCCAAAATCCCCAGTTGCTCCCCGGGCGCTGGATATAGCTGCCCACTGCTCCAGGTGTGTGTTCACAGTTTGTTCACTTCTCACTGCTGTGTGTGTGCACATGGATGGGATAAATGCAGAGCACCAATTCAGAGTATGGGTTACCCTACTTGGCAAATGTCACAACTTACTTACTTAAAAATGAAAATTCTGTCATCATTTACTCACAATCATGTCATTCGAAACCTGTATATTTTTTCTTTCTCCTGAGTAACACAAGAGAAGACTTTTTGAGGAATGTTGGTATCTAAACTACCCTGTTTTCAATTGACTTCCATTGTGTCTTTTGTGTTCCCCAGGATAAAGTCATTGAGTTCTGGATCAACACGAGGGTGAGTAAATGAGGACAATTTTCATTTTGGGTTGGACTATCCCTTTTATGTTTCCACTTAAACATGTTGCATTTAGTGCTACATACAGTACAGAACTACACAAAAACAAAAATACAATGTATTTAAAAACTTATGTATGTAAATATATAATATAATTACAAGATATAATAGGATGCTAATGATACTAAAATATCACTACAATGTATTTAAAAACTTATGTATGTAGATATTTATGTATTTATTAATTCAATTATTTTGAAAAAAAAAAAGTGAAAAAAGTGACATTTGCCAAGTATGGTAACCCATACTCGGAATTGGTGCTCTGCATTTAACCCATCCAAGTGCACACACACAGCAGTGAGAAGTGAACACACCGTGAACACACACCCGGAGCAGTGGGCAGCTATATATCCAGCGCCCGGGGAGCAACTGGGGGTTCAGTGCCTTGCTCAAGGGCACTTCAGCCATGGGTATTGAGGCTGGAAGAGAGCACTGTTCATTCACTCCCTCCCACCTACAACTCCTGTCGGCACCGAGATTTGAACCTGTGACCTTCGGGTTACAAGTCCAACTCTCTAACTATTAGGCCACAGCTGCCCCAGTAGTGCCTCCCTTCAAGCTGCCCCTTGAAGTGCCTCCGTCCTATATATACAGTATATATATTTATTTTTATTGGCAATAATAAAATTTATAGCTTGTTAAAACGAATAAAACAAATAATGGATACGGACCAAACAAATTAATAAGTCACAGACACTTGATGCCATTTCCAAGATGACAATCCACGCCTTCATTTACTTTAATAAAAAAGAAACAACTTAACCAGAAAAAAACACTACACAATAATTCACAGAAAAATATTTACAAAAATATATTAACAAATAAATGCAAAGAAATATCTACAATAAAAGTACACAGGTAGGGCAGCTATAAAAACAGAAAACACCTGCCTAAGCCTGTTCTCACCAGCAGATCTCACCTGACTCCTGATAAAATGAAACAGGTGAGTTTTCCGGAGTTCTGCTTCCCTCACAATGCTTACTAAATAACCAAAGTGTGAGCTAATAAATAAATCCACTACCCGTTACGGATTAGAAAAAAACACTAACAACACATTACACTATATACCAGATTACTCAGAATCAACAGATGCACAAAAACACAAATTAAACAATAAAAAAAGACACTGAATCACTCCAGGGAAGCAAAGAGAGAGATGACCAAGAGGAACAATGGGAATAAGAGCAAGACCACCATCGTCGCCCCCAACACCAATTTATCAGGAATCCCCGATGGCGCCACACAGCTCCCACGAGTTGGGAATTCCCTCTTAATATTAAAATATTACAAATTCAAACAGGCTTCCCTGAATATTAAAATCTAAAAAAAACTCAAAAGGGCTTTCCTGAATACTCCCCGTCAACCATTGGTCAAGAAAACACATAAACCCCACTCAGAAACGTACACCGGTTGAGCCAATATTGCTATGTCATGCTGGTCAGCATTTAATTCTAGTGCTACTGGAAAGCAAGGCTAATACTGGTCAAAGAAGTTCCACACCACAGTGAACCTCATGTCCTTACAAACGTTAATGGTAACAGATATTATCTCTGGCTCCTTGTGTATATTAAGTAATAATTTGAGTAAGGCCTCACCCATGTTTTCTGAACCTCATTCCAGGCATCTGCAGTAAAGCAGCTCAGATCCCACAGCACTGCACAGTTCATCTGACACCCAGCCTGATCATGTGACACAGATGAAAGACAGACGAAAAGCAGCAATACCTCTACTGCCTCATATATTTACTAAGTGCCGTGCTTTGCAGTATTGATGCTTGTATATTCGTACTGATACTTGCATAGTACTGAATGTGGATTTTCATACTTAAGCTATAACGAACAAATTAGGGGTCGACCGATTATCGGCATGGCCGATTATCGGCGCCGATATTAAGCATTTTTATTGTTATCGGCATCGGCCATTTTCAAAAACTGATTTGCCGATAAAACCATTTTATTTTGAAATGCGCGATCTGGCACTGATCCAGCCACCTCAGTCAGAGCGCACCGCTCTGTGGCCTAAACTAAGCCCCGCCCACATCGTCCGTCTGATTTGTTGGGAGTCACGAGCCTGGCCAATCAATACGACTGGCGCGGCTGGAAAATGTTCCGCTCTCACACCGAAAGCACAGGAGCTGCTTCAGTGATCATCATCACACATCAATAAGTTATCTCTCGAAGGTAAGAATGCAGTAAACGTTCCTGAAGTTGCAATAAATCACTACACTGAAGTTGCAAAACACCTAAATATAATCGATTTATGATGACAAGCCCCGTTCAGTTATTATACTGTGAATTCCCGGTCAATGTCCGTCATTGCAGTGATATGCTTTAACGGATCATCACATCAGTGCTGAGATAGTGAAACTAAAACCTACTTCTCTCACCATTCGGCCAACTTAACGTTATATTGTGAATAGATTATCAACACGAATGAATTCACTCACGTCTGCTGCGTTTTTTTTTTGTGTTGTTCACATAGCTTCACTGAACAGCTTCCGTTCCGTTAGGGCTCTTAGTCAAAAAAAATGCGCATATTTGGAAAAATATTGCTTTATTCTAACATGATTGCAAAATAATTTATCATACAGATACAGAATTACCATTATGCAATTTTGAAGAGCTGAAAGGGCATCAAGCGCGAGCTCTGACGCCCTGACGCGACGCGAGCTCCCTATTCCTGATTTAGTTATCTCCGCGGCCGCGCTCTCTCATTTCACTAATAACCAGGGTGCGATTTGCCGGGGTGGATGGGGGGCATTCCCCTTCTGGTCTATGCATCCCCTGGCCTCTGCTGAATAACTTTTATCCCCGGTGGGTATAAAAACATCATGCAAACCCGCTCTGACGTCCAGATCTGAATCAAATGATTCGCGATACGCGATCCGATTGAAGCGCATCGAAACAGTGAATCATTTTACGACGCAATGGTTTAACTGATTCGGAGTTTCAAAAAGCTCCGTTGTGTTCTTTGCTCGCTTTCTCGATGTAATTTGTTGTTTGAATAACCGTGGACATTAAATCATTACAATTAATAGGCCTAACGTAGGCTTACAATGTTTTTATTAAACTGAGATGACACTAAATACAATTTCCGTCGTATTAAAAACATTTCATAAAATCTTTCAAAAGCATCCCCCCCCTGTTTATTTCACAAATCGCACCCTGCTAATAACCCTATGCTAATAACGTAAATTGTCAATAATCTCACATTGCACGTTTCTGGATGACGCTGTCCTGTATACTTCCTAGTTTGTATCGCCGTGATAAACAGTCTAAAAAAAAAAAAAAAAAAAAACACTATAACAATATGGGTTTGTGTGTGATTTTAATGCAATTCTGGGTTGCAAATAAAATGCTAAATAATATACACACACACACACACACACACACACACACACACACACACACACACACACACACACATATATATAATATATATATATATATATATATATATATAGATTATAGATTACATTTTTTTTGCATTATTATTTGTTCATTTGTTGCTGTTTAAATTTGCTTTAAGTTTTACTTAGTTTACAGAATGCTGCTGATGGATGCTCCTAGCACTTTTTATGTTTGTTGTTATTATTAATATTAATGTTGTTATTATGAACAGTTCTCAGAATTAAAGATGTGTTAAAATAATTTAAAGAGAGTCTTTGTCAGAGGCCTTTTTATATCTTAATTTTGACATTAATTTTCATTTTTACACTAGACACATATCGGTTCAAAATATCGGTTATCGCTCTCCTTGATCTGTAATAATCGGTATCGGCATCGGCCCTGAAAAATGCATATCGGTCGATCCCTAGTACAATGAGCTAGAACGATGGGATTTGAAACAAACAGCACAGACAGGATGCTTTCACTGACACAATGACACTGGTGTGAACCCAAATTTGAAACCTCAACACAATCAACACATCACCAAGGACCACTGATAGTGTTGCATGTGCTTTGTTCTTCACCTTTCAGCAGGCTGTAGCTAACTACGGTACGTGTGTGTTTTTTTTTTTTTTTTTTTTTTTTTTTTTTTTTTTTTTTTTGTATAAATAATTGTGTGAGAGAGAGAGAGAGGGAGAAATAATCATTTTAGCTGAATTATTTGCAAGTCAGTCAGTCAGAGAGTCAGATGGCTGGATCTTTGGTGGTTTAAATGATCCATATGTCTTCTTGTTGCTCATTAGCACTATTTCATTACATATTCATTGCTATTGCATTACATGCAATACTGCAATTCTGGGTTTGGACACACATACACTGTATATTATATGATTTCTGAAAGATCATGTGACTCTGAGACTGGAGTAATGACTGCTGAAAGTTCAACTTATAATGTCTTTTATCCATGGTTCTGGTTAACTCAGACAATAAAACAAGAGGTGTACTATATTCTCAAAAGCACATGAAATGCTGTCAAATATTGATAAAGCTGGGTAAGAAGTAATGCACACAGCTCAGGAAATGCAATTTACTAAATACTATCATGACATTCTGTGCATTAACTGGGCCATGGGTAAAAACCTAGAGACCTTGGAAAAAGATGAGCAGAAGAAAAAGAATTGATCAAGGCCTGAGAAAAGCTGGAATGGGTTAAGGGTGAAGAAGAAAAGAGGGAATGGGAGGAAGGGGTGAAGAAACAAGGATGGGCATTGGAAGAGCTGAAGAAAGAGCAGAGGAGAGCAGAGAGGAAAACGACATTAGTGAAGACACACAGAAAACAGAAAAAATACTATTATTTACAGGATAAAATAAATCCACCAGTAGTGCTTGCTCTATTCATAATAGGTAACAAAAACTGCTTATTTAAATATTAAAAGTTCAATCACTTTAATGGTGAAATGGTCTGTATGTGCCAATGACAGGTGTAAAAAGAGACAGCCCACGACCTCTCCAGAGTGAAGTGCTCTGTGATTTCAGGATCAATGGGCCTCTCAGCTAAAACTGCATGAGGCCTCTCATGGAGAGCAGTCACTGGAGCTTCTCACGAGAGCACTGCACTGGCTACAACAGCCGTCAGACAAAACTCACAATCGTCTTTACACAAGGACCTACAGCCTTTATACTCAACTTCAAAAACAATGCCACAGACTTCAGTATTTAAGTACATTTCTCAGAGGAGATTTTGTCACGATCACAAGATGGAGTGACATTGATGGCCACCAGAGGGAACTCCATCCAAGACTTCTGCCACTCTGTCAATGACTTCATTCCCCATAATCCTCTGCCCGTTCTCATCAGCACTCATTGTTTGCACCTGTGTCTCATTAGCCTTGTTAGCTCACCCTAAATAAGCCTGGTTCTCTCTGTCATTCATGGCTATGTCCTGAACGTGTCTGTACTGTAATTCTAAGCCTTGTTTCCTGGTTTTGCCTATTTTTGGATTACCCTTTGATTATGTTTTGGCCCTGTTATTGTTTGGACTGATAGCCCATATTATTAGTGGTGGGCAGAGCGAGGCTTCATGAAAGACTGAAAAAGTCGAAGCAAATGTGCAGAGGCTTCGAAACAATTCGACAGCCATCTCTATGGTGACACCTAGTGGTCATTTTGAAGTATTGCTTTGAAACATTATTGACAGCGAATCAGTTAAGCGAATTGACAAATTATAACATATATGTTGTGCTCGGCATTCCACCATGTGAGTTGGGGGAGTGGTTAGAGTGCACGATTGGTATGTTGTCTGAACCTGTCACTTTAGGGGTGAAGCATAAATATAATTCTAATAAATATTTGAAAGTTGTGTTTTTATTGTTCTGTTCTTGTAATGTGTTGTAACATCTCTCTGACAACTGAATGAACTTTGTGAATATGTTATTTTGGTCATGAAAAAATGTACATTATTAAAAGACATCAAGCCACAACGCCTGGCAATTTTTAAATATAAAGATTTCTGTTTAAATATATTAATTGTTCTGCTGCATTAACTCCACTTTTATACTTTGCGGGAGTTAGGTTAAGACAGATGTGCGATCATGTGGTTTGTTCCCGATCATGTCAATCAAAAGTAGATTCGGGTCTTGAAAAACTTGTGAAATGCTCCGATGCTTTTATTCGCCTTAGTCATGTGACATGGGTGTTTCGAATCACACTTCGGAGCAGTGTTTCGAAACATCTGCACTTCGGGATCTCGACACCATGTCAAAACGTCAGTTTCGCGTCAGCCATCCCTACATATTATGACCTTTGCCTGCTTTTGGACTTTGATTTTGGATTAACCCTTTAATAAATACTGTGTCTGGATCCTCAAACTTTGTGTCCCTGTGCAGTTTCGTGACGGATTTATACCAGAATCATGCAATTTCTCATTTAATTAAAGAATGAGAACTGCTTCCTAAAAATTTTTTGTTGACAAGGAAAATGCTAAACATCATAACTAGCAGAGGGAAAAAAAGTACCATGGTATCATAATTATTTTTGTATATGGTTTCATGATAATAGCATGCTTTTTAAAAACAACAATGGTTGTAAGTGCATTTAAAAACATCACTTGTAAAACATTCATATAATTTAATGAAATATTTGTGATATGTAAGATTTTTTCATGTTTTCGAAAGTCTCTTAGGCTGCATTTATTTGATTAAAATGCAGTAAATACAGTAATATTGTCTAATGTTATTACAATTTACAATAACGGTTTTCTATTTTAATATAATCTGGTGATAGAAAAGATTCATTTACAGCAGTCATTACTCTTCCATAAATCATTCTAATATGCTGATTTGGTGCTCAAGGAACATTTCTGATTATTATCAATGTTGAAAACAGTTTGTTTTGCCTAATATTCTTATTGTGGAGACCATGATTCATTTTTTTTTTCAGAATTCTTTGATGAAAAGAAGGTTAAAAAGAAATGCATTTTATTTGAAAAACAAATCTTTTGTAACATTATAAATGTCTTTACTGTCATTTTTGATCGTTTGCATTCTTGCTGAATAAAAGTACTTTCAAAAAAGAAAAAGAAAAAAGAAGAAGTAGTAATGATAGTATACACATATGTTTTGGATAAGTTAAATTGTCATTATACATTAATTTTGATATTTACCAACAGGGGTGGATTAGACCATGACAACCAGCAAAAACTCGACCCCTTGAAGGATAATAAATATTAAGATATATAAATTTTGTACTCATACGTTACCATGGTATGATCACATTAATATACAGTACATATAATTCCATTACAGGATACTATGCTTGGGTAAGTAAGACTGTGGACACGTAAATAACTGTAGAGGCTGCATGAGGTTGGTTTTCCAGCAGTTAGAGATGAGTAAGAGAGCGCACCACCCCCGGCACTGTGCTCTGCCTGGCCACCGAGTGGGCGTGCAGACTGGCACCTCACTGACATCATCACTGCTGGTGCACACTGACAAAGGGATGCACACACCTTCCTGTACAGCCTCTGCATAAGAATTACTACTTTTATTACTTTAGGAGGAGGCCAAGCCTGTGGGATCTTCACTACAATCGAACAAATACTCTGTGTCCAAATGATTCAATGTAAAAAGACTCTAGTGACAAGCGATTTGTGATTTGTTCAGATTGCAAGTGAAAACACTGCATGACGTGGCACAACAAAAGCCAATCAGAACATATTTGATTTTTATTACACAGTTATGTGAAGCTAGATTTTGGACAAATGAGATGTCACAATGGGCGAGGTTAGCTATTAAAATAGCATTACTAAAAAAAAGATATATATATATTATAATATCTATCCATCCATCCATCCATCCATGGGCCATTTATATTGGATAACATTGGCATTTTTTATTATCGGCATCTCTAATAAGTTTTTTTTCTGTTTGGCCAATGCGTCAGATATGGGACTTTTATTTTGACTGCACTGAAAATTCCAGCACCTGAGCACACAGAGCTCCCTTTCTCTGCAAACTGGGTTCAGAGAGTTCTGCTACTGGACATGCACAACGTCAAAAAGTTCTTCAAACTTTAAATCTTTGATTTCAAATTATGCTGCAGATCCCATGTCATATTCATATCATATTCAATGTGTACTGCATGTTTTTATAAAAAAAGAAAAAAAAGAAAAGATTCCCATTAGACATACTTAGATTACTTTGTGCACTGGTTACTTCTTTACTGGTTTACTTTCTTTTTTATTACTTTTTTTTTTAATTCTTTGTGAAAAAAAAAAAAAAATTGGATTACAGTCAGAATCAAGCAGTTGCCATCTAAATAAATATTTTTATTTTACATATTTTTGTCATGTTTATTTTTTTTCCATTATTTAATCATTTACAAATAATTTCTAATTTAGTAAATAACATGTAAAATAAATATTTTTATTTCAGCAATTGTTTTGTGTTTTTACTATCTTTAAATTAAATAATGCAACATTTTATATATTGGCTTCATATCAGCAATCCTGCTCACTAAGATACTGGCACTGGCCAGAAAAACAAAAAACAAAAACAAACAAACAAACAAGAAAATGTATTTTAAAATGTAATTTAATTAATAAAACAATTTTACACATCATATTTCAGGGTGATTACAGCTCATTTTGTTATTTTGACCTAAATCTATCAATGCAGCAGCAACATGAGATTTGAAATACTTACACAATACAAATCACAATTGGAATTGTCAGAATAATCGCAAATGAATTGCTGGCTAAACTGAGCAGCCCCACTTGTGACACTTACTGGGCAAAAACATAGATATAAAAATACATCAAAGACACATTTAAAAGATGCTTGAATCACCTGTTTCTTTGTTGAAGACATCAGAAAATATAGTTAAACTGCCATATTAGCCGAAGGACCTGAAGTTTCTTTACTAACAGCTACTGAAATACTGCACACACCCTCACAGATTTGTCCCATGATTCTGAGATAAAATTATGCCCCGTCATCTTATCCACAAATCAGACAGATACTTTGGCTTCAGTTTCAGTCTTTCGCCAGTCACATCTTGGCTTTTATTCTCTCTAATTAGGAAGCATGTGACCACACAAGCCCTGTGACCCTAGTTCAACCCTCTAGTCTCATCTCAAAAGCCCAGATCGACTATACATCAGCTTTAAGGGACAGCTCACATAAGAATCCCAAAGCATAAAGACAAACACACAAACATTGCTTTAATTAAGTAAAAGACACTCCCACCAAGCACACACATAAGAAGTCGTTCATTTAGAGCAGCCACGACCCAAACCCAGGGTCACGCTTAAATCCCTCAGTGGCACGCCTGCCGAGCTTTTCCTCTGACCCCACAAGACCTTCTCCTCACCTCAGGAGGCAAGCGTGAGTCACACAATGCCAGTGTGCAAGTGTGTGGGCCTGGAGCAAAGCAAATCTCCTGTTCTATCTCAAGCAATTACACTCCGTCATAATGACAACAATGAATATGAAAACAGCAGGAAGCTTTAGAGTTTTCTTTAGACACATGCAAGACATGCTAACTTCCGTTTAATGATTCACGTACCCCATAGCCTCACTGCGATGTTACTATTCTTAAGACAACACCACCAATGCAACCGTGCCAGACCACATTCACTGCACTTCCATGCCAGAGCTGGTGCTAATGGAATCATTGCAAGCTGGCTGCTCTTCAAGGTTTTAATTGAAAATGCTACAGAGGTTTTCAGTTTGAGCTGGGCTGTCAGGGTTGTTTTGTTGCCCTGTTGATGGATTCTTGATTTCGTGAACCAATTTGATGCCACATACAGAGTTGTAATCTCTTTGGTTGCAACATAAGGCAGCAAATCCACATCCAGATGTTACTGTTGTTATTTTTGGAGCATTATAATTAAGATTTCACAAATATGGAAAACCATATCTACAAAATATAGAGGCATTAAAGAGACATCTCACCCATACTGTATATACAGGAACAATGCACCCCCAACTAACAAAATTGAAGAGAATAAAAACTTAAAATTTTAACAAAAATTTGTAAGTAAATAAAATGAAAGAGAATAAAAACTAAATAAAGAAGTTTAACTAAAGAAAATGAAAACTTTGACTGACTTACTAAATAAAATTAAAAAGAATAAAAACTTTAAATAAATGTAAATAACTAATTAAATAATTAAAATGAAGGAGAATAAAAATTTTAAGTAACTGACTGACTAGAAGAAAAAAAAAATCAAACAACGGACTAAAATAAATAACCAAAATGAATAAGAGTAAAAACTTTAATAACTAAAACTAAATAATAAAAGGTGTTCAGTTTTTCTATGTAGGTAAGAGATCAAAGCACTTGTTCCATCTGTAAGAACAGGTGGTATAGAGTACAGTCAGTGAGAATCAAATGGGATAGATCTAGTGTAAACAGAATTTGCTTACAATTGAACTTTTTCTTGATATCGGTCCAAACCTAACAAGTAATAATAAAGAATTGGCAGTTGTCTTCTACTCAGTAACTCAAGGGAATAAATGATGCAGCAGCAAGAAGGACACCTTCAATTTGCGATTCTTCTAAGTGTTGCCATACAGGAGAGTCAGCACATTCTGCTTGCCAAATCCATCCAGCTCTGCAAATAAACAGAAATTGGGGAACTGCAGCCCTCCTTTACAGAATGGCCTGTGTTGAGATTTCAGCTTAACCTGCAGGTATGTTCCCTTTCCAAACAATCCTGAAGATGAGTCTACACCTCTACAACAAGAATGGCCTTGTTCAGAGAGACTTAAACTAATATCAAAATCTTAATACAGTTCACATGGCCAAATAATAAAATAGGGAACGAAAATCCTATCTTTCCAATCTTTCCACTTAATTAATTAATTAATTAATAAAAAAATGGAAAGTGTTCAAGGTGACTTCTGTCCTGTAGATTGTGCAATAATCTTTGTATTGTATAAAGTCCAAACTATATGTTCGAGATATGAAAAAAAAGAGAACAGAATTTTCGGTAACACTTTACAATAGGGTTCATTAGATAACATTCAGCCATCATAAGTGTCAAGGCTCTTACAGACTGAGTGACAGTAATGACTTTTACAAAAGATTTTCATTTCAAATAAATGCTGTTCTTCTCCCAAGAACTCTGAACAAATAAGTATATCAGTTCCTACAAAAATATTAAGCAGCACAGCTGTTTTCAACATTGCCATTGATAATAATAATAATAAATGTTTCCTGAGCACCAAATCAGCATATAGCATACTGGAATGATTTCTGAAGGATCATGTGAGATGGTTTAGCCGTGATTCTCATTCACATCCATTATAAGACTGACAGACTGCAACGTTTTGTGTTAAAAATCTCAGTTTGTGTTCTACTGAAGAAACAAAGTCACCTACGTACATCTTGGATGCCCTGGGGGTAAGCAGATAAACATCAAATTTTCATTTTTGGGTGAACTATCCCTTAAATGTATCAGCTAGATACATCTGAGACAAAGTCCTTTGAGCTACAGATTGAAAGAGCAACATCTATTACATTCACATTTACATTTATGCATTTAGCAGACGCTTTTATCGACTTACAGTGCATTCAGGCTATACATTTATTTTTTTTTATTTTTTGTATTAATTTGTACGAACTCATTCAGGGTTAGGGATGGGCCTTCATGCTAACTTTTTCCTCAAGATCTTACATTTTCGTACAAATTGGATTCAGTTAGAGTGGTGAAAATTAGTGCATATACTTACCTAAAATGTCCAACAAAGAGAGAAAACAAAAATGTCTTTGGCCACCAGGGCCCAATCCACTCAGTCGCTCTCCAAGCACACTAATTCACAGCACTGGGGGAAAGAGTTGCATTCAGTCTGACCTTTCAGCTCGCAGCCCACAAATGTCATCCAGCCTTTGATATTCCACTGCACAGTCATGTGACTTCTGCTGAAACCCTTACATACTTGCATGAGGTCCACATCTAAATGCTAGCATATGCCTCACAGAGGAAAACAAGTCAGTCAGAATGTGTCTATCAGTATTACAAGGACAATTAATAAGTATACTTGTTCAATAAAAAGCTAGAATTATACTTTGAGATTTAAAGTTGATCATTATTAAAATGCAATGGGTTCTGCCTCATGCGGTTCTGAGAGAGAGATTAAGTAAACAATCTCCAGTGATTGATTGAAAATGATTGTTTCAAGCTCCTTGGGAGACATGACCCCAGAATAGACTGTATTTAATCCCAATGTGACCCAGATTATGAATAATAGGTGCAGGAATATGACATGCGTGCTTGGATCAATCTAATACATCTAAATCTTTGTCCAATAAGAGATTCTTCCAACAGCAGCAATGCAGAGCCGATCTTAATCTAAAAATGGCTGTGCTATTTAACCTTTTAGCGTTTTAACAAGGATTAAGTCTGTCTAATCTTTGTCTAAACCAACCACAACATTAAACAGTCCCTTATTCAACATTTACAGTAATAGCATGACTGTTCAATTCACAGTCTACGAAAGGTAAAAAACATCAAAGTTTACGTAAAGCATTGCACAATGGCCCGCTGTACTGGCAATACAATTACCCAGCATCCCTCAGTAGGCCTGGGTGTGCTGTGATTTGAGGCTTGAGGGATCTCCTGCTTGATCTGCCTCTCATTCCTCTAGTTTACTAGTCTCGATTCCTGCCGCCATGAGCTGCACAATAACAGTGGGAACCAGGGATGATGCTGATTAGTATGGGGAAATCCTGAAGGGTTCATGGGAACACTTCTGGCTGTGAATAAATTGTGTTTGGGACTAACGCTGATCAAGCTGGCAGATGTTTCAGGAAAACACAATCTTTGATCCTGAAAAGCAGAGAAGTACATTGGCACCCAGAAGTTGAATATCTAGGATTTAAAATTTAATTTAACAGGGGAACATAACATATTGGTACAGTACAATAATGCCTATCGGCCAATTTTGGCAACAAAAAAACAAGGCAATAACTACACAATTAGCCAAGTTTAAATGACGAATGTTAGTTTTTATTAATCTAATGTTAGTTTTTATCTAAAACATTTCTTCTTATCAATATTAAAAAAAGTTGTCCTGCTTCATAATTTTTGTGAAAAATGATGAGATTCTTTGATGAATAGAAAGTACAAAATAATTTATTTGCATTTATTTAAAATAGAAATCTTTTGTAACATTATAAATGTCTTTGTCACACTAATGTGTCATAGATAAATAAAAGATTTAAAGGGATAGATCACCCAAAAATGTCAATTTTGTCATCATTTACAAACCCTTATGTTCTACCAAACCTTTATAAATTTCTTTCTTCTGCTAAACACAAAAGATGATATTTTAAAGAATGTTGGTAACAAAACAGGTAGCCTTTGACTCCCATAGTATATATTTTTTCCATACTATGGAAGTCAATGGCTACCAGCAACTGTTTGGTTACCAACATTCTTCAAAATACTTTTTTTTATCTTGTAGGTGAACTTAGACTATCATATTAATTTAAAGTTACAGACATGTTACAGACGTCTAAACTCCAGTTTATTTAAAAAAAAATGGAGAAACTGTTTTACAGTATATACCTTTAGTGGAGACCCAATAAACCAAAATTTCTAGGTAAGTGACGACCTGAATCTTCCAGAGAGAGATCAGCCTGCTCATAATGTCTTGGCTTTGCAGCCTCCTAAATCCACAAAACTGTCTGATGGCATTTTAGCACTTCACATCTCATCCTGCAGAGGGAACAAAATAAAAGGAATAAAATACACCAGTCAGGGTTTATCTTGTTTGAATGCAATAAAGAACTGCATGTTCATAGCGTTTTAACACATGTGGAGCAGAGCTTCCTCTACTCCTTCTCATCCCATTTACTCCTTTCTCATTTTCCCTTCTTTTCCCCCACTCTTTTCCTTCTAGCTATTGTGACAGCATCTTGTACTTCCCCAATGTGAGGACTCCCCCCACCCACCATGCTTCTGTCTGCAGTGGCCCAGTTAGTGCTAGATTATTCCGCTTACATCATCGCATTTCTCTGCATCTCCCACTGTCTTTTGTGCCACTCCAGCCACTCTTGATCTGCGTCTGCACATTTAAGCCTCCTGGATCTGCCCAAGTGGCCTGCCACGACCCACTGCGCCGCTGCTTTCTTCAACCAATCATATTTTTACACACAACAAGGAGAGAAGGGTCCACACAGTGTCATTCTGGTCACGTCTAACACTGTCACTAACTCACAGAACCAAGTTTCACAAAATGTGTTGGAACCATAAGTCCATTTTAAAAGACTCAAAGCATATATTTGATCAGATTATTTATTTTATATGTAAGAACTTTCATGTATTGCTTCTATATTGCCAATGTGTGAACAGCTTGCAACAAAACTGACACTCTCCTTGAATTCCTAGGTTGTCTATGAAAGCCTGTAGACTGATTTTTAAGGTTTTATCAGGAAAATCAAAAGATTGTGATGTTTACGTGCACTCTTGAGAGCCTCTCTACCATTCTATGACACATGAAATGAATGTTTATACAGTGTTCAGGATAATGCTGAAAATGTCATGCCAAAAAAAAAAAAAAAAAAAAAGAGATTAATTAAAACTATAGTCTCACATCAGCAGATCTATTTAGTCTACAGTCTCTAATATACTTTAAAATCAAACTATCATAGTGTAATTTTATCAGTTGGTGAACTGATCAGTTTTGACGATTAATCAACACTGATAACAGATTGCTGATACATCCAATAATCAATCGCTAGAACAATTGGTTTCTGACTAAAATCCAGGCCAATAGATTTTCAGGGTTGCGTTTGTTGACATGGTGCCGGTAAATTGCAGAGCTGGTGCAAACATATCCACATTGCCATTATCAGATTCTTTCTTTGCTTTCTCTTTGATTGCTGATGCTTTCTCAAAACTGTCTTTTTTGTTGTTTACACTCTGTTATTGCAAGGAAAGCATGCAACACATATTTAAGGCTGCAAAGGTTCAAAAAAAATCTTTTTTTTTTTATTTCTTTGCAAAGAATAAAAAACTTTGACAAACAAAATTTAAGCAAAAATATAAAAGAATACTATATATAGTATAGTATATTATGTATAGTATATATGTTATAAAATGCAATATAAATGCTAGATGAAAAAACTTAAAAGAAAATTATATTTCATTAACTAAAATAAGATGTTTAAATTAAAATACTAAAATTATGGAAACTAAAACTGAAATAAAAATGAAGCTAAACAGAAACTTGAAAACTAAAATGAAAACTGAAACCAATTCAAAATATTTGTAAATACTATAATAATGTATAAATAACACTAAAATAACACTGATTCATATGATTTGTGACACAGGCATTAGACTCTTTGTTTTCATTTCTGCAGGCCACACTGGCATACATTCTAAAAACACCAACAGTCTGAAAAAAATGGATATGGACACATTCAAAGTTTTGCAGAATGTCACAAATTATTGTTTGCTGTCAGGAGAAAAATGCAAAAGCATTGTAAAATAATGTGTCTCACATGATAGTACTGCTTTTAGTCTCTCTGAAGTCTACTGTCTACTGAAAGAGCACCCCAATTGATTTCTTATAAAGAATATCTTGAATTTCAATAATAGCACTCATGCATTTACACTGTGAGTCAAGGACCAGGAGAATTGGGCAGTCAGAATGTGTAGTAAATTACTCTGTTGACATTTAAAATGAAGAAAGGGGTCTTTATCATTTCCATTATTCTCCACCCTCAGGATGCCAGAAACCTCTGACGAGGGGTGTGCAGCCCTCTGAATGCCCTTGCGAAACAAAAGCTGGCTTTTCTGCACGCCTCAGAACTAATAAATAATTTCATGAGAAATTTCGCTGTGGTTCATAAGAGAGCCTGCATCTCCCTCATCACTCAAATGACAGAATGAGATCTATAATGATAGGGAGCCACAGCTGGCATCCCAAGATTAAGCCAATAGATATGCCACCATGGTAACATCTGTTTTTTTTTTTTTTTTTTTTTTTTTTTTAATGAATGATTCTAGGAGTGCTATAGATACAGAGCTGCACTTTGACAATGGTACAAAAAGTATGTCTCAATCCTCTAAATCAGAGGTCCTCAACTCTGGCCCTTGAGATCCACTTTCCTAGCTCCAACCTTGATCAAACTCACCTGCTTTCTAACTTTCTAGCAATCCTGAAGACCTCGATTAACTTGCTCAAGTGTGTTTGATTAGGGTTGGAGCTAATCTCTGCAGGAGTTGAGGACCCCTGCTCTAAATACTCCCTTCTAGACTCTGAATTGATGGATATAGGGTAAACGCACCTATTAAGCTCACCAAAATTTACGTTGAGACATTTTTAGTGCACAAGATATTGATTTCAGTACAAAAAATTGATGTTAAAATAAAATATTAATCTCTCACACAAAAATATTTAATTTTATTTTAAATGACAAAAGCATTTCAATTAAGATATACATCATTAAATGCAAAAAGTCTGTCTGTGCTTAATGGGTACATTTTTGTACCCATTAAGCACACCCCTGTTCCCATTAAGCTCACATCATGTTTTATTAAAAATTCTTAGGTACAAAGGTACAAAGTCAATCACACACACAAAAAAGACCGAACACTAAAATCAAGCAACAAGGTATTCAATTTGATCAGTTATATATTCATAGTAAAGTGCCATTTAAGCACACTGCAACATTTAGACTAGTCCATGTTCAGCTAAGTAGCACATATTCAAAAATCAAATAACAAAACAAACTAATAAAACATTTAATTCATGGGGATGAACACAGAAACTAGCATCATTATGAAGATTCTTATTAAATGGATGTAAACTTGTCTATAGTCTCTTAAGGCTGAAATACACTATACGATTTTTGCACACAATTTTCCACCGATTTACAGCCTGGAGAAGTTGATGCTAGTTGCCAAAGGTCAGAGCCAGTCTGTAGATTTGGGCTGACATATTTAATAAAAATCACGTAGTGTATGATGGACACAGACACAATTTTTTAAGCTTCAGACTTTGATTCCTTTCAGTTGGAGGAGATCAAACATGTTTGATATTTTCAACAGATTTAAGAACCCATTGTTTTGATATCATTTCAAGTGTTTCTAGCAACAGTGCACACGCTACGTGCAAACAATTACTGTTAGATCCAAAAGATAGTTTTAGCAACGTAGCGCAGAGTGGTTTCAAAACCACTAACACACACCAAAACACCATTCCTGCGGTATGCGCTGTTTTCCATGCAAATGTAATTGTTTCCCACATCCAAGTTCCAGGTTATAATATGCAAAAGTCTAAACATTAATTTACAAAAAGTAGTGAAACTTACCCAAAATAAAAGCTTAAAAATCTATGTAAAAAAATGCACATTTAAGGAGCTACTCTTTTAGTGAAAGTTTTCAGACAGCTTTCAAAATGGCCATCAGACAGTGTCATATCTCAGTGTCCAATGATCTGATAGACTTGAAACAACAATAAGAAAACACAAAAAAACAAAAAAATTTTATAATACATCAATAAAAACAAAAACATTTTTTTTTTCTTTTTATAATCTGAGCTCAAAAATGGAAGTGTGCTTAATGGGTATGTGAGCTTAATAGGTATGTTTACCCTAACAATAAAAAACCCAGTTCATTGTGTTTTATGGCTAACTTTCCATCATGTGGCAATCTAACTCTCAGGCCTTTCAAGATGAAGATGACTTTGTTTCTTTAAGTTTTTATCAGCTGTTGAACTCTCATTCTGATGGCACCGATTCACTGCTAAAGGATCCACAGGTGCGCAAGTGATGTCATGCAAAATTTCTCCAGATATGTTCTGATGAAGAGACAAACCATCTACATCTTGGATGGCCTGAGGGTGAATATCTATAATATAATAATTATCCCTTTAAACCACTACAATCAAATATACATCCATAAATGTACATCTTCCAAACTCAAAATCACAAAAGATTAAAATTGTCAATGCAAATAAATGCAGACAGAAGCAATACCTCATTTCAAATAATGGGGAAAACAGATCAGCTGACATGTCAATTCCGGTGTGGAGACACGTGTATATACAAATAATAAGATGACATCTTTACACACCTCATTTTATGGGTCTTTAACACTGATATTAATCATTAAGCTTGATGATCATGAATAAAGGCAAGGCCCATTTTCTTTTATGTAGATGTACATATCCATAATGATACGCTGTCTTTAGCAATTGCATGGAGAGATCTCACAAAGGGGGCAATGTAGCAAAGATTAAAGCAGCAGCCATTCATTATCACACAAGTCTCATTAACTCTATACAGTGAGGCTGCTGAAACAGAAATCCATATAACTAACAGAATCTATATAACAAACATTTGGAAATGCAAACGGCACTTTAAAATAATTTAAAATTTTTTCCAATTACAGAACTTAGACCAATACATCTGTTAAAGGCACAATATGTCATTTTTCGCCGCTAGAGGGCGCGTATTCAAAATAAACAAACCAGGTAGAGTAGTTTGATGACACCGTGACAATGTGGAATCATGGGAGTTGTGGTCTTCATCCCCACAGCCGATGCAATCCAATGGACTCGGGCAGAAATCATCTTCATAGATGAGCTAATGATTTATTTATGTAGTAGAATGAAGCAGGGTGAGGCTGAAAGGTGTCGGAGCAAAACAAGGCCGCTGAACGAGCGCGACACACGGCTCGAAAGCAGCAGAGCTTTTATTATGACACAGTCGACCGCTTCCGATCCTTCCGATCGTGCATATGTGGGGGAAAAAAGCAGCGCTGTTTTATCATACTAGATACATCTGAAAGTTCTGTTATAATGCTACTCTGTGTGGTCATCATCTGTCTAATAAAATGCATAACATATTAAAGTGTCTTTGGTGTTTTCATATGTTTTCTACGGAAATCGAGGGTGTATGACATCATTGGCAGGCGACGCAATGACTATAAGGACACGGTCCTCGTCACTAGTTAAAAATGCTTATTTCTCTGGATTTAAACATTATTCCAAACATTTTGGATAATGTAAGTACACAAGTCAGCAAAATATGTAACACTGTTCTAGTGGTTTTTGGATATTTTACTAAAAAAATCATACATATTGTGCCTTTAAGTCAACCAATATAGACAATCAATATAGACAATATAATCAATCTAACACCATGTCTACACGTCAAAACACTATAGATCTCATTATAATGAGTGATGCTGTGTCTACACTGGATGCAGCGCGGCGCGACAAATCCCCAACAGAAAACTGCTGTTGCGTTATATTTATGATGTATTGACACAAAATTCAAATGATTTTCAGTGGTCACTTTGTAACGTCCAGTGTAGACAGATCTCTCCACCTCCCCTCTGCCGGAAGTGTCACTTCCTAGTCAAGAAACAGGTTTAGGTTGCAAGCATTCACTACTTATCTATATACAACACTTAATAGCTAACTGCACTCAGGTAGGTTAGTTCAGAAACCTTTCCAGCAACAACTACATAATCACTTTCACTGGCATATAAGGTTTTCCAAATGTTACAAATGCTATTCCATCTAAAACCTGCAGGAAACAACGGCACGATAGCAACAAATACCCACACAGGTTCATTCACGGTTCAATACGCACTTGTAAATTGCATTTTTAAAAAAAAAAAAATTTCAGTACCGAGTGGTACCATAATCAGTACTCATGACAACACTAGTATGAATGAAACAGACATTACATGTGTTTATAGCACTCAATAATAGCCAATCCATCCTATTTTGGTTAAAAATAGAAAAAAAAAAATACTTCTCTCAAAATAAATTTTACATAGATATATAATAATCTATAACCAGTGTACAGAAGTGTACAGGAGTTTTCTGTTGTTAATTAGTTTCAAAAATCACATTTTATATCTCCAAAAACTCTCTGATGTACCATGCCATCAGAACCAAACCAAAAAAGCTGTTTGAAAAAACGAGGTATGTATTGAACTGTGGGCTAACCGTTTTGCTGCACACACACACACACACACACACACACACACACACACACACACATATATATATATATATATATATATATATATATATATATACACACACACACACACACACACACATATATATATATATATATATATAGTGCTTACAGGTGTATACACTTTCCAGGTAATCAGTACATACTAGAAGACTATACTATTCTGGCATGCAACAAAAAGCAAATAATTATTTCATCTATGTCATGTCCAAAAACCAATTAGGAATAGTTCACCAAAAAATTAAAATTTACTGAGAAAGCAATATTATGGATAGAGGAAGCAATGATTTGAAGTTAAAAACATCTTGATGGATTTGTTTATTGTAAACACACAACTTTTCGCTTCATAAGATGTAAATTGATGGAATGGATTCATTAGTGAGCAAGTGAAGAAACAAACTCTCTCTCTCTCGCTTATATATATATATATCTCTCTCTCTATCTATATATCTATATATATATCTCTCTCTATATAATATATATATATATATATATATTCCATTTAGGCTAACAACATTTAAGACCTCTGTGTTACATCCTCCCAATACAGTCCTTAGATCCTCTAGATCCTCTAATAATAATAATAAAAATAATAATAATAAAAATAAAAATAATAATAATAATACCTACCAGATATCCAATCATCCTGACTCTGCTGGATATAATCTGACAAAACTGAATCAGAATTTTTTTTTTTATCAAATACTCTTATGCTTTAGCAGTTGAGAAGTGTGATGGTGATAAACAGTTTCAGAGCTCTAGAGAAAATAACAGCTCAATTGACCCGTCTATGGCTAATTAAAGTAAGCATGTGTATGTACTGAGTGTAAAGGGGACTTGTGACTCATTAATGCAGTCAACCTTTCTGCAGTGATTATGGGAGAAAGTGCTGTGGTACTCTCAACTTTTTCCCCCACTGCCTTTTAAAACACATGTAAACAAGGGCATAGATGTGCTAGAAAATGTTAATTCAACCTTAGTACACACCTGAAATAGTCTACCATCTCAGTTTTGACTTCTAAAAGAGAGCCAAATCAGCTGTCATACACCTAGAAACGAACAAACCAATGAAATTACCACAGTTCTTCATGTTGGTGTAAAGCAAAGCAAAGACAGACAATGGAAGGAAGATGCGAGGAAGAAATATGAAATAAACACAGCAGGATATTTTGTAACGCTCTATAATTTATTTTCTCCAGCCCCTGGTTCTCCCTTCCCTCAGGCTACCTGCCTGCTCCATCTCTCAGCAGACTAGCATGGCAAATAACAGAGTCCTTCAGTTCCACTGAGGCTGATAGTAATCCTACACATTAACACACAGCTTCAGATGTCGCCAATCTGATAGTGAATGGTATTACTGCCACTGCCATTGTGCATACATGGCCTCATCACAGCCTCAATGGCATCCCACTCTGCCTTGGATCAGACCGATCCACAAATTCTATTCTCAAATGGTCTTGACATGCTATTTAATCTCGACTCTAATCATAATGACGAAAAGATAAAGAAAACAAACAAACAAACAATATGTTGTGGTTAAGCTTCATTCTGTGGTATATTTAGTGAGTGCCCAAAGACTCAACAGCGTTTCTTTTAAAATATATATTCCTTAAATAGCGTACGAAAAAAAAAAATAATAATAAAGGAATTGAAAAGACTTTAGAGGTTATCACTGAGGAACAAATGAGAGACAGATTTTATTAGAGCCTGGATAAAGAACAGTGTCCTAGTGAATTTTCTTAACCTGAATTGGACAAATGGACTAAATGGAATAAGATAACATCTAAGACACAACAAAACCACATCTGAGAAAGGCTGATACTGTACTGTAAAATCAGCAAAGTATGATCTTTTTAAAGGAATAGTTCAGCCCCAAATGTAAATTCTGTCTTCAAAAGCTCAGCCACATGTTGTTCTGAACTTGTAACCCTTCCACGGAGCACAAAAGGTGAAAATCTGGAGCTATTTTTGATTTGGAATATTTTGCACAAGTCATTTCTACCACTTTTATGATACTTTAATGGATACAGCTTACAGCTAAAGCAAAATACAATAAGAATGACTTATTAACATTATTGCATTCAGTGCCTACTTTTTAAATTCTGTTTCAGCTTCTCAGTCCAGGAGAATGGAATGCTAAAAAAATAGCTTTAACAGGAAAAATGTATGACCCAAAGCAATGGTTGCATGAAGCATCCAAATTAGATTCATTATCAACACATAAAAGAACGATTGGTTTTAATAAAATAACTTGTTGAGCAACCATTACCCTAAACTGTGCTGAGCAATGAAAGGGACAAGAACAGAGCAGGAATTGGAAAGTTAAATAAAAAGAGCTTTTAAAACTCTGTTGGGAGTTATATAGATTTTCAAATTAGATAAGACTGTTTTATTGCTTAAAGCTATGTGGGGAAAGATGCTATGTACAATGAAACAGACCTTGTGAAAGATAGACACAGGCCTATAGAATGGACCTTTTCACCACAAAGATTTATAGACAAACCTTTCTCTAAAATAATACATATTTCAGGACATTGATTCTACTAATCACTTGAGACATGTACAATCATGTATCCTATGTGATCATATGTTCTTTTATAGTGTTCTGCCAATATATTAAACCTTGAATGTGTGTTCTATTATTACTTAACTAACCAAGATCGCAAATATGCCGTGATTGGTATCTATGAGCTCCAAATTACATTAATGTATTTGTTAATTTACATTACATTTTGCTAACTCTGTGACACATTAGTATTATTTTTATTTTTTTTTAAATAAATAAACAAACCCTTTAAAGATCACTGATCACCAGATCAGGGCGGTTCTTCTAGATTCAGGAATTCCAGGAGAAGATGCTGAGATAATAGTCTTCAAAAACCCACCCTAAGCTTGTGCCAGGCTAAAAGTCTTCAAAAACCCCACGCTAAGCTTGTGCCAGGCTCTGGCCAAAGACTATAGAATACCCAAGACTTGCCACTCCTATAGTTTTGAATGGGGAAAAATGCAACGCTCAATATAGCTGCTCAATCGCAGGAAGCCCCGCCTTCTGAATGAAAGAGCCAATCGCTAATCAGTAAAGTCAGCACATCACTGCAGCTGCCGTTAGAAGTCCCGGTTTCTATAGAAACAGTCAGCGCGCTGAGACGTGTGCTAAGGACTGCGCATGCGCACTGGCTGATCTAGCTTGAATAATAAGCTTTTTATAATGCTATTTCAGCAAAAGTAATAATATTTATGACACGAGTTGTTGTCGTTCCAAAGATGGCCACCGAGTGACATGACTTGTCTTAAAAGGACTTTGCTCTGGCCTAGTCTTTTCATTCATCAAGATCCTCTGACTCAAACTGGGTCTTTCTCATCAACTAACTTCAGCAAAGACCAACTGGAGCCCCACATTGCATCAGGACTCTCTTACAAACAGGCAAGAAGTGTAAGTATCAAAACTAATTGATAAATTAAGTATCATTTGCACCTTTTTACAAAGGTGTTTGAACTAAGAAACTGATGTTTCCTTCAGGCTGTAGATCTGCTGAATATCAAATTGTACCATAGCTTCATGTCTTCTATTCTCTTTACTGCTTAAGCTTTAACCCCTTTTTCTATGCCAACTGTATGCATATGTGCATGTACTGTATGTTAGACTAGTTTAAGTGTTTATGTAGTAAATAAAGTCTTACTTGTAACACATTTAAAGTTGTTCATTGTTTCTTCAGAACTGGAGTCCCTAATCATGCAGATTTTTGCTACATGCTCTGAGAAGTATTATACAGTAAGAAACCAGGAAATTAACGTTCTTAGAATTGACAGACAGTTGACACTGAGATGTCAAGTAAATACTTACAGCGGAACTTTTTTATTGTCTTTCATTCAACAAAACAACATCCATTCAAACAAACCAAACAGGGAAGGGTGAGCAGCAAACACATCAATAATTTTACAATCTGAAAAAAAAAAACCTTATGTGCATTCCTTTTTATAGTCTTATATAGCCTTGTTCATTCATGCTGTTGTACCTTCAAAAGTCACTATTTTAAGGAGGCTGTGGATCCAAAATATTTTTGCACACATGTGCGGCGTAAACCAATTTTGTAATATTGTCTTCTTTGCAGCTGTAAAACCAGCAAGCAACATTCTCTTCTTTAATGAACTTATACAGGAGTTAAAATCATCATTTAGAAGACATAAACATGGATTAGACATGGTATCAATTTGTAGTAAAAAGGATAAAACAATTCACGTGTGTCCATAGGTTGACAACAATTGGACTTTCCCAAAACATGTGGAGAAAAGTACCTGCTTATACAGTGTTATACGGATATGGGCAGTTAGCGGATCTAAATATTTATAATTAATTATAATAGTTATAATTAATTATTCATATTTCCCCTTTGAGCTGATTTGGCTACACTTACAATAGACTGCAAGCTTGTATTTAGTGCAATACTTACATCTCATAATCCAATCAACTGATGGACAGAACCAAGTCCCACCCTACACCTACTTTTTTTTTTGATAATCCTTTACACTTGAATGTACATTAAAACATGGAAGAAAAGATTTGTTGTGACTTCCAATTATTGCGACTTTAATCTGAAGAGAAAACCATAGACAACTAAATCAACTGTATATGTATATCTGTATATCTGTACATGCAAATAATTTGGCTCCCCTCAAAACTGCAGGAATGCACAATATATCACCACCATATTGGTTATCTGCCCATTTTTTTTTTTATGATTGTCATAATTATATCAGTCAATATTGGATATTTAATTGTGCATGCTCACTTTCCTTATTTTACAGAAATTACCTTTGTTGTCACTAAGCTTACTCACTTTAAAAAAAAAAAATTATTGCAAAAAAAAACAAAAAAACGGTTAAATGTAAATTTAAGCAAACCTCAAAATTAACATCAAACAAATAATGTGTTCCATAAATACACCTTAAAATATTTATCATTTTATTTTTTTCTACAATTTATGTTTCATTTTACTTAAAGGGGTCCTATTATGCTCTTTTACAAAGTCTTGATTTTGTTTTGAGGATGTACCGGAACATGCTCTCATGCTTGTTGGTTTGAAAAATGCATAATTTTTCACATAATTTACATTATTACAATATCTTTCTCCCCAGCCTGGCACAAATGGCTTGAATGATAAAGGCCCACCTTCTGAAAAATGAAATGTGATGTGATTGGTTAGCTGTCCCACTGGATTGTGATTGGCAAACAGCTTTGACAGTGTTTCAGCACTGCCACGCCCCTTGCCAAAGCAGCAAGTTTTGTCTGCTCCGGTATAGTTAAAGATGGTGTCAATATCACCATATCAATTTGAGCCAGATTCAGACCACGATAATATTGAACAAGAGAATCACAGAACTTAATCACAGAATTTAATACTTAATTTATGGGTTACCAGAAATAACAAAAATGATCGGCTCAACCAATAGTGTGACAATAGTGCAGGACTCTTTGTTGTCCAACCAAGAAAAGGGAAACCTGCTTGAAACAGTAATTACTCAATCAATTCCATTAATTTGGTGACACAAAAAATTACACGCTTTAACATTTGGCCCAATTCTGCACTTCATACCTTTCTTCATGACTTCTTAAATACATTATTCATGACTTACCATGCTATCCTAAAATAGCTCATTGATTTTAAGACCACAGAGTATTTCCATCTTGTGTCACAGTCCTCCTTGGGCAAGCTCATTAAAGCAGCTAGTCTAGTTCTGTGCTAGCACCTTCATTAGCAATTGAGAACAAAATAATGAGTCTGTGTCTATAAAGAAATAATTAAAACGCCAAAGAACTGATTAGCAATGAATACATATAGCCTATTCAGGAAACGTGTCAGTGAAACATTGTATAATAGGCTGTTTCCAGGCAACACACTGCTGTGCCGCTCAACAATGAGTTCTGTGGTTGTAACACTTTTAGCTTTGATTGTTTCATTCAACCTTGTAAGTCTCCACTTGCAACCAAACAAGCCAGCATCTAATGGTTTGACCGTATTTCAAAGGCAGTAAAGGTGTGAATGGTCCCGTAGCTCTATGATTGGTCTATTGCTACATGCTATTATTAGCAACTTAGCAACTGCATGTCGGGTACAAAAAGCATGCATCTTTTGCATAATCTTTCCCTGAGGCAAACCTGCAGGATATCACTTACTATGTGCTTCAAAGAGTTATGAGCATTGGAAACAGTAACACTACATTCTTACAGGCTGGCAGGTGCCTACGTTTATATTTCTGTGAACAGATGGGATAAAACTAATTAAAAAAATAAATAATAATAATTTAAAAAAGAAAAGAATATGGCTTGCCTGTTTCATCTGAATATATTTACATATGCTCTCATTCAAAGCACATAGAGGTCTATAATATATGCATAGGGGCTTATATGAAACAGCATTTTGCAGATAACATGGGCGTTTGAGAGCATTATTCTCTCCTACTTTAAAAGGTAAAACACAATGTTTCCAGATGAACCATGTCATTTGATGTGCGCCGCTGACAGGAATATCTCCACAGGTGTGATGCTAATTTCTAGCAGTGCAGCTTGATCTGCAAAGTAACAAATCCATTAAACAGGAGGAGTTCACTCCAGTCCACAGAGTAGACAATTCTCTGGAATGTCTCTCTACTGAAACACCACAGTAATGGGCTTAGACTATATGCTTGATGCCAATCTGTCCTTGCCCTTGTGTCTTCCTTGTCACGATGCTGGCAGGCAAAATGTCAGTCTAGTATGCAGTAGCAGAGGTTACCTGGAACAGGCAGGGTACCAGCTGCAGAAAACACTGCTCATTTGTGGCTGACCTGTCAAAACTAACTGTGTAGGATAACCGTATGGGCTTGTCTGATAATATTTTTTTGTAAAGGAATAGTCTAGGTTTAATACAAGTTACAGGAAGTTCAATCAACAACATATTTCCATTTATAACGTAAAAAATGCAGAGCAAAATCTGGATTACCCTGAGGAACGTTTAATGCTATGGCAACAAGACTAGTAACAATATGTGTGTCAACATGATAATAGTGTGAAGAGGGGGGCAATGCACAATGCTTCATGACATCAAAAAGATAAAAAGCTTTACAGCTCATAATAATAAAGTTTTAACTGACTAAAATGACTAATGTAAGTGCTTCACCATAATATATAAATATATATGCGTGTGTGTGTGTCTGTGTGTAAATACAAAACCTTAAAATAATATATATTACATATAAAATCAACTAACCACTAATCAATAGAACTTCCAACTAAATAATATCATACATATAGTATTTATGCATATACTGTAGTACTACATCAGTTATCTCCATAGTTTAGATTTTTTTATTTTTTGGTATTCATTCCTCATGCTCACTGAACCACTATTGCAGAAATTGCAACAATGATCCAACCCTAAACTCTTAAGTATTTTCTTATTTAAATCCAAATGGCGACTTCCTTTCTTTCTCCTTTTTTTAAATTTTTTTTTTTACTTTATTTATATATTTTTGGCCAGGCAAATATATGTATATGTACATATGTACAATTTAATATAACATTGCTAAATGTTATGTTCAGCAAATTTCAAAATGAGATGCTATATATAAAGAGACTGGTGTTCTATGAACATTGCCTTTTTTAATCGATCCTTCAAAGGCATCTGTCAGGGCAAGTAAATTTTCAGCCTGAGGGAGTGTGAAAGACAGCTGCTAAGCTATCAAAGTAAAACAAGCTAGCACCTTTCCATTCATTTCTCATCCTACTGCTTCAAAAGACTTAAACATAGTCCTGGACACTGAGTGTTACAGCACATTGTTTTGTCTCCTGCAGTGGGACTACTGCCCTACATGTGACCTATTAGTGAATTGAGAGGCCTGGAGAAAGTACAGTACACAGCGGGGCAGGCCTGTGGCAGGTGTGTGTGTGTTTCAACAATACAGCAATGAGAGAATGAGAAAGGATTGATGTGTTAGACTGAGAACGTGCAGAGGTGTTGGTGAAACTCAAATGGGGATACCTACTGTTGGGGATTTGGGCCAAGTGCTCTATTTCATCAACAGCATCAATTTCAGCAGAGTAATTTTTGCTTTACTGATGTACAAAATGGTTTAGCTTGTTGAAATGCTGTATATTAACCTAACATTTTACAAATAATACAAAAATAATTCCATTTAATACCAGTAAAATGAACTAAATTGTTTTGTTGCAATCTTCATTTTTCTTTTTACACCAACAACAATAAATAGAATTAACTCCTTAGGTAACAAGTGCACAATATATCTGTGCCATATCAGTTACTGGCCAATATTACAGATTTCTTTCTTTTTTTAAATCAGTATCAATATTGAATATACACTACTGTTCAAAGGTTTGGGTCAGCTCAGTAATTTCTTTTTAATAAATTAATACTTTTATTCAGCAAGGATGCATTAAATTAATCCAAAGTTAATACAAAAAAAAATCTATTTAAACAATGCTGATCTTTTGAACTTTTTTCCTATTCATTAAAGAATCCTAAAAAATAATTATGTTTAGTGGTTTAATGTGTAGGGAATAAATTACATCTTAAAATATACTGAAAAAAACAATTATATTTATAATTGCAATAATATTTCACAATATTTTTGTTTGAACTGTAGGTTTTTTTGTTTTGTTTTGTTTTGTTAATAAATGCAGCATCAGACACTTCTTTCCAAAAAAAAAAAAAAAAAAAACACTTTTGAATGGTACTGCATATTGCCTTAATATTTTTAATACTTTGATATTTAATGTTCTATTTTCCTATTTTTACACTTGGATTACATTTGCGGTCACAAAATCAATTATAAGGGTCAAATTTTCTAAATTGAGATCTATACATAATCTGAAAGCTGAATAAATAAGCTTTCCATTGCTGTATGGTTTGTTAGGATAATATTTGACAGAGATACAACTAAAACAAATCTAAATATTGATAAAATCAAAAACTAAACTGTCCAAATGAAGTCTTTAACAATGCATATTACTAATCAAAAATTAAGTTTTAATATATTTACAGAAGGAAATGTAAAGAATATATTCATGGAACATGATCTTTGCTTAATATCCTAATGATTTTTGGCCTAAAATAAAAATCTATAATTTTGACCCATAAATGTATTTTGGCTATTGCTACAAACATACCCCAGCAACTTAAGACTGGTTTTGTGGTCCAAGGTCACATATATAAGAATAACCATACATGCTAATCACGTGAAACATTGAGTTTTAATGATTCACATCCTTTTTTTGAGTGACGTAACAGCAGTTCTATACAAGGCACAACATTTTTCAGTGAATCATCCTTCCACCTCCGCAGCATAAATACCACCTGTTTCAGAGTGCAGAGGGCCGCAAACCTCTGAAAATCACACAGCTATCCTCATTAAGATGCAAACTCCCACAGTCTTGCAGCTAATTCTGCACCATATACTTACACCCTTCCTCCACAACATCCAGTGTTATTAGCATTATTTAAGGCACTGTGCTAAATGCAAGAGAAGAGAACTCAGATTGTCCTCAGCTGAATCATGAGGGACAGTTCTTTGAAGAAATACAAGCTTATATTTTCCAATAATTTGACATTAATCCGATCATAAATCTCCTCTGGCTGGAAGGATATATTTTTTATCCCCATCAAAAAAACAAAAACAAAGTAGCTCTTGATTAAAGTGTATTAACAGGGGATAATTTAAAATATTGTTTCTTTTAAATGTGCACATTAGAGAGCCACTCAAAAGTCTAAGTGAACTGCATTGCAAGATTAAAACATTAACAATTTATAACAATCAGAGATCACAGGGCATTTAGAACAGCAGTGCATATCGAGTTCTGCGAGTGGGGTTTCTAAACCATGTGAAATTGGCTTGTGTAAAATGAGACAATCAAATCAAGAGACAAATTCTGTTACAATGATCACCTCCTCATACACTGGCCTTCTTGTCCTCCACCATCTCGCTCATCATTCTACGCCGTTGTGTCTGACTAAACTCCACAGAACGGATTTTGGTGGCACCTTTTTAATGGCTATTAAAATGAACATGGCCCTTAATGGTGAGGCAAATCGTGGCCTGAAATTCAAGGTGCCTTTTGAGCGTATCATTTTTACAGTGATCGCTGACTTTAATTGAGCTTTACGGAACACTTCCTAATTAGATTATTTCATTCCTATTACCAAACTAAGCCATCATTAAAGCATGCCCAGTGATGCTAGTCTGGGACAGTGATACAGTTGAGCAGCCGCAACTCTTCCTGCTGGGATGGAGAACTGAGAAGAAACACCCAGATGGGAATCTAATATGGATAACCATGTACTGCTAACTTCATGATTTCATTGCTTTTTGGAATGGCAAAATGTATTGTTTTAAATAAGTCTGTATATCCAGGTATATTTGAAATAACAGCAAATCAGACGCTACTTCAAGCTTCACAGAAAAGCTGTTGAAAAATAAAATCACACTGTTCCAGGGGCACTTGACACAGTGGACTGACTCAGATCTAATAAATCTCATATGCACCCACCTCCGCAGTTTTCTCTCTCTCTCTCTCTCCCTCCCTCACTGTCTTTCAGGATATAGCTTTCTGTCCTCCCCTAAGCACGACATCAAAACTAAATTACATTTATGTCAAACAGTAACCGACGGAAAACAGGAATAGACTTCTTTTGTAGTTCAATAAACAACCAATTGATCAAAGTTGGTAAGTGAAAGGTTAAAATGATCTTCAGTTTAACATTAAATGCAGCCAGATTTGCGAGTGCATTTAAGTACATTTGAGAGTAAATTTTTATGGTTAAGGGATTGGTTGTTATTTTTCTCTTTTCATGTAGAGCCCCCAACTTCCTGGAATGATCTTCAGTTTAACAATAAAAAACTCCTGACCAATAGCAAAATCCCATGATGCTTCAAGTGTACTAGATATGAGACAAACCAAGATGAAGAAGGTAGATAATTCAATTAAAAATGAAATTCTGTCATTGTTTAATCCCCTACATGTCATTTCAAACCTGTATGACTCTTTCTTCTGCGAAAAAACAGCAAAAGAATGTTGGTAATCAAAACACACTGAGACATTTTTCAAAATATCTTCCTTTGTGTTCCACAGAAGAAAGTAAGTCATACAGGTTTGGAAAGACGGAAACAGAATTTTCATTTTTAGACGATCTTTCACTTACATACATATTCACGAATGTAATATTATTTATTATTATTTATTATGTAATATATTTACTTATAATCGTCAAACTGAAGTGCATTCATATCATGGTTATTATAATAAAAGTTGAACCAAATTCAGGCAAATATGTGGGCTAATTCAATACAGTAAACTAAAATACAATAAAAAGATAATACTAATATAATAAAATAACAAAATTGGGAACTGGTGCAATTTCTTACTCAATAACCTGGTCAACTTGGCATTAGACACCAATAAGACTCATATCATCTGTCATTTCAGCAGCTGTGTATGATGTCAGCAGCAACACTTCCCTCCTGCAACAGATGTTAGATGCAGGTGATTGCCAATAAATTAGCTTAATCGAAACAGACAATTCATCTAAAACATCTAATGTAATCGAATTAGATTCTTCTTGATACATGTTGCTACCTGACTGTGTCACCGGTCTTTGTTCACTGTATTCATAGAGACTGTAGCGCATCAGAAATGAAGTGCACAGGTATTTGAAACACCAACGTTACAACAAACGCTCCAGAATTGTCCGCGTGTGACTGTGAAGCGGCACTACAGTGGCGTGGTGAATAAACGGATACCAGCAGAAAACACGCGTAGGGTTTCAGTCAATGCAATTTTGCAAACACACTGTAAAATTATTATTATGGACAAACCACAAACCGCATATCAGAATAATAAAAACCTTACCTTAGAGGCTTTTGATCAGTCGCAATTCATAAAGACAGAGTGGTGAAGTAAATCCTTTGGCGTTTCTGAAATACAGAGAGTGTATGGACGCGTGGTCGCTGAACTATGATACTGGAGTCGGTCTGATCCGCACCTGACACCGAGCCGTGGAGCTGCTGCAGCGGAGGTACGTGTGGTGTTCGATGATGCCGGAGCACACGACAAAACGCGTCCTGGAATATGGCCAGTGGACTTCAGAGAGCTGATTTTGGGGGAAAATATCATTTTTAAACGATTAACGTTTTCACAGACCTCTTAAGTCCATCTGTTAAATCATGAAAGAATAATGTAATTTCACTCAAAATTGTACATGTAAATGTAAGGTTTGAAGTAAACATTTGAAAGACTGCCAGTTCTAAAACCTACCAACAGTGCCATCAGTGCATGCACAATTTATATTGCATACTTTATAATAATTCTAGCATGTATGTGTACATTTCTCATTCGATTAGTCTATATCATCATTCTGATCAGTATCTGCATTAGTTATAAATTCTAAAAATTGGCCTGTGAAATGCCATTTGGATTTTAATCTGTGCACAATGCTGTTAAACCCCTGACATACTGGCTCATAAACCCATCAGCATAATACTCTAGTGTTGCTCTGGAACACGTCAATTGGTAATCCAACCCAGGGTTTAGATTTTGCCAACCGGATACGCTCCTTCGCAAAAACCATCGTTGTATTACGTAGTCACAGCGCTTAACTTTAATTCCAAGAATCAAGCTGATAAATTTTAGCATTTTGTATCTTCCTTTTTTTATCTTTTAGATTTCAGAATAGTTATTGTCATTAATTTACGTTACATGCAGACCAGATGTTTTAAAGCCCGAATTAAAACATTTTGGCAAAATGTAAAATCATATATTCCTATAGAATAAAATGTGGTTCACCACCATAATTCAGTTAGCCTAGCATGAATTAAAGTCAAGGCAAAAATACTACTACTACTACTACTACTACTACTAGCCTACTACTACTACTAATAATAATAAATAATATATGATATAAATATATGATATAAAATAATGGTGATTGCTATAACATTCTAGTACATTTGAACTTTTTTTCAGAATTTTGTACCAGCAATTTTTGGTTTACAGTGAAGATCGTTAACCATTAAGATACCACCACTCAAAAAACATTGTAAATGAAAAAAAAAAAAAAAAAAAAAAAAGAGGAATAATTCAAAGCACTTGCATTAAGCTTGCCCTTTTTGAAATTAAAATAATAATAATAATAACAGAAAGAAAGATAAATACTACCAACATATCTTGCTAAAGATACAAAATCTCTGCAAGACGTGTCAGGCTTGGAATCAGGATAACATCAATTTATTAGGAGCCATCCCAATTGGGTTCACATTGTTCCCCCTTAAAGAGTCAGAGATGGCTGAATGGAGCAATATATCAGGGGTCATGATGCTGCTTGTTGAAAGGGGGGGCAACCCTGCTGCACAGTCCCCCCTGTCTGTTAGAAGGCGTTTCACACAGAGCCCCCCCCCATGTCACTTGCATCTCAACCACAGAAGTTGGAATAGCACCCCAATAAGAGGTTTCTCCTTTTGCTGCTTCCATTCTTGTTCTTAGGTAAGACTCAGTAGGCATTTTGATCCTGCGGAGGCAAATTTACATCCGCGGCATGAAAAGACTAATTTTCTTCCGTTTTCCATTGCCTGGATTCATATTTGTAGCATTCACATAGCAGCCTTGAATGAGCTTTCCCTCCTTTCTCGCATTGAAGATAAAACTCTGCCCCATATGCCACAAAAAGCACTCTTTAAAAAAAATGCTTTTAAAAAAATTTTATATATAATTTCAATTGACGTAAGAGTATAATATTTGTTACAAATGACCAAGGCCATCAATGTAATCTGTAAGAATTAACCATCATATTTGAGTTTTTATCATTTGATAATTTTATACCTGAGAATATTTATTTATGCATCGCAATATCTTGATAACCATTTTATATTTATAATAATTTGTTTTTTAAAAAATCAAGTTATTGTTGTCCCCCCCTGTTAAAAAAAATCATTAACCCTATTTTAATCGTTTTATAATTCACATTAAAATCTATAGCCTATAAAACCCCACTCTTAAAAACACCAGAATTATTGTACTGCATCAAATTGGTAAACACCTGATATCATATAATATATTATCTTATATATATATATCTTATATATATATAAATATATATATATATACTATATATTATATAGACTTTAAATAACTGATACACCATTACTAATTTTAACGAATGACTAAACCTAACCGCCTAACTTTACCTAATCATTAGACTAATTATCAACAGATGTATGAGTTTATTATACATAAATATTTTTCTATTCGAGAATATTTAGAGAGAGGTGAATGGATAGATAGACAGACACACGCACACACACACACACACACACCCACACACACCACACACCACACCACACACACAACACACACCAGGACACACACACACACACACACACACACACACACACACACTATAACCTGACAACTCCACGGGGGGTTACTTGAAACTTGATTCTTCTCTGACACCCTAGTGGTCTGAATCCCCATCAATTAACACATTTAAGGAGGCAACAGTGGGGGGTGGTCCCGTTGCATTAAACGTTTTTTTTGAACAAGTCTTAAAAGTTAGTCATCTTTTTTTGCTTTTTCCTTTTTTTTTTTTTTTTTTTGTTTAGTCCTTTTTTTTTTTCTTTTTTTTTTTTTTTTTTTTTTTTTTTTTTTTTTTTTTTTTTTTTTTGTTTTTTTCCTTTTTCCTTGTTTCTTTCGCAGTTACATAAAAATATAAGTCTAAATTTTAAATCTGAAAAGTAAGATTGTAGCGTTGTTGCTCCGAGCCTTGATCAATCTCGGCCTGTCTGTAAACTTTCTAGCCAATCCTGAAGACCCAATGTCGTTTTTATCCCATTGTGCTACATACCCAGTAAAACCACTTTTACTTGAAGTGATTGGTTCAACCACTACTTACTATCAGTTCTTTCAGTCGGTCAAATTCTATATATTCAAATCAAAGAGGTACCAACAATGGCCAATTTATATATCACGTTACTATATTATATACACCCACACACCACACACCACACACACACCACACCCACACACAACACACCAAACACACAACACACCACAGACATATATGGATATATAGTTCCCCCCCCCCCCCCCAAGGCCAAACTGGCCTTTTCTTTGTTTGTTTAAATGTACAAAATAAACCAATCAAAGCAAACAAGAATATAAACAGAGCCAACCACAGTTAATAAAGTCCAATAAAAATTAAAATTGGAGACGGAAGCAAATTCCAATTTTTTTCTATTTCCCCTCACTTTCGCAAATCACACAGAATTGACAAAGCACCCTGCAATAATGAAAAAAATCCAAAAAGACCCGCGTAACCCTATTTAGGTCAAGAAGTGTGCCCAAGGCCCGCATAGTTAGCCCCTTAATTTACCGCGACGTTGGGCCTTTTTGTTTTTTTTTTGGTAAAAGTTTGCCGGGGAAAAATCCCCGGAAATTGGGGCGGGGGGTTGCCGTTTTTTTTTTGTGGGCTTGTAAAAATTTTGAGAAAAAATATGGGTGGCTTGTTAAAGGGAAAATCTTGTGTTTTTTCTGTATTACATAATTTGTTTCCCGCCCGTCAAATTCCCTCCCTCCAACGCATAGAAACCGACAACAATTAAAAAGCCAACCAGTGCCAATTGCATGAAACGACTGCAGCTTAAACTTGCCACATTTTGTTCCCGCCCCTTTCCCGCCCCCGCGCCCCCTCCCTCACCCCTGCATGGTGGAGAAAAAACCATGGTTCCCAAAAAAGAACAAGCCGCGTTAACCGCTTTAATGATCTAAGCGATGACATATAAACATAAGTCCCTGATATACTTAAAATAAAAAGGATATAGAAACTTTTGAGGTGAGTGGGATTTAACTTTTTTTAAAGGCCCTAACATATAAATAATACTATAAAAAATAAGTAAAATAAATAATAATAATAAATAAATACATTAATACATAATTATATAATTCACTATTTTTATGTGTAAATTTAAATTTTATACGGGTTGGTCCCTCCCGGAGAGCTTAGGCAGGAACAGTTGTGATTCCACCCCCCCCTTAGTGTTTTGACAGTTACAAATTGCTATTAAAAAAAACGGTGATTTTAAACATCACCCGGGAAACACAATTCGTGGAACAATATAGAAAAACCTGTTTGATTGGTTTTGGGCAAGGTACCAGTGTGGGGTACATAGTTCCCCCACATATTATGTTAGAATCCCCCACAAACACGTTAGCCCCCTAGAAAAACTGTTAAGAACCACCGAAATCAACATGGTACAGCCTCAGCCCTACACCTTCTTAATTATGACCCATAAAAACAAACCTTAAGCACCAGGCATATATGAAACCCTAAAGTGAAACTTATACAGCTGTAAATTGGTGGGTAGGGCTATAAATAGTTTTTTTTATTTTAAAAACCGTACCCAGTAAGTTTGGGATGCAAGTGTGGGCCCCCCCTTTAAAACAAATGAAGCCTGGGCCGAGCACTTTTTTACAATGGGTTACCAGAAGCAGTGGTAGGCCCCCGAAAATAAAAACCATGCGGGGCCCCTCGTTTTTTGTTTTTTTTAGAATGTGGGAACAAATCAAAACACCCTTTTTCTTAAACGGCCACCATTTTGGCCTAACTCAGTTCATTAAGCCAGCTACTGAAAATACCAGCGTTGCCGTCACGTTTTGTTTTGGTCCCCCCCCCCGCTGTCAGCCCCTGGCGTATCAAACACCACAAGTGCCCCATCGCAAAAGGAACACGAAGACGGATCCCACCAGGAGAAACATGTTTAATCAGGTTGGGGGGGGCCCCCCCGGATAAACGGGGTTTGTTGGGGGTGTTTCGCCCCTTCCTGGAATCGGGTCCCCCCAGAGAAAAACGAAAACGATCTGAATGAGAGGTGTGCCTATTCAAGCCATCGAAGCAGTAAATGCCCCCAACTTAAAAAAATGCATGGGAAACGAGAGAGGGATACAGCCGCTTTGGGAATGTTCCCGCATTCCCGTCTCTGGTCACACGGCGCGCTTTTCCGAAGCATCATCTGTGGCCAGCCCAGCACACGGATGCAAAGCTAACGCTACAGACGTGCGAAAATTAAATGGAAACTTTGTGAGGTTGGGGCCGGAATTTCTTTTTTGGAGTTTGTTTCCAGTTACTCCTGACCCCTGACCCCACCACCCCCCACCCCCCGGGACCAAATGAAAAAACCCCCCAACACCCGCAACCTCCCGCCGGGAAAAAAACCATCACTCCTACTATGGTAGACCGCCCCCCCCACTCCCTCCCCCTCACACCTTCCCAATCAAAAAAACTCCATCGCCTGCCCCCGTAACTCGTCCTGAGACTCCCTATACCCCTCGTGGCCAAGCCCAACCTATAGGTAAACCAAAATACCAGCAGGGGAACCACCTCTGAATAAAGGTGGGGACTTTTGACAATAAGTTTTTAGAAAAGAAAGCATCAATGTGCGGAGGTCTAGGGGTGACACAAAACACTGAACGTGACCAACCAAAATTAATCATGTCTCACGCTTGTTTGGGGGTTTTATGGAATCAACTTGAACGGTAAGGGTTACTAAAAATTCACTCATTTTAGGATAATTAATTAAGACATTAAAAATTAAGGGGGATCATTTGCTTTTTAAAAAGTGGGATCAAAGAAAAACAGTGTGTTATCCTGTTGGAATTTGTCATTATGATTTATTATGTTTACTCCCCTGTGGAGGAAAACAACATGTACTAAAAAAACAAATTAAAATATCGGCCAAATGGGGCACTCCTCTTTATTAACTTTACTGGGAGCAGTACCATTAAGATACAATGTTGATCGTTATTTTTACCTTATAAATATGTACAGTTTAAATATGAATATGTAACAAGTTAATTTTTTTAAAAAATGTCCTTGCCCCCAATGAAGAGCTTTTTTTTTTTTTTCACGTAAGTTTTTTTTTTTTTTTTTTTTTTTTTTTTTTGTGAGAGTGTGAGATAAATTGTGGCAGACTAGACTGGTAAACAAAATGTATTGTTGGTTTGTTAAGTGTGAATTATAGAAAGAAAGAAAGAAAGAAAGAAAGAAAGAAAGAGACAGTAATATGAATAAAACAATCTGGATAAATGCACCAACAAAAGTAGGAGTAATTTCAAAATTGTCAAAGCTTGAAAAAAAGCTCCTTGAAGTAAAACAACTGCTTACAGTGTACATTTGCTGATCGTGAATCTTGCAAGGAATGTAAACCACACTTTTGTTGTTGTGCATCTAGGGAACTCGCTTTTTATCTTACTGTGTTTCCGCATTTTCATCTTTTTGTCATTTCAGGGCCAGAAAAAGTGGGCAAGAAAAAGCTTTCCCAATCGCAAATGGACCCAGGCAGTCCCTCCCATTGATATTCGTACCCCACCCAAGCACAAAATGACCCTTCTCTGAAGCAACTCAAATTGAAGGTATGACCCTGCCACCCTGAACCATGGCCCTTCAACCAAGCTAAGGGGGGGGGATCCTTAGGAAACAATGGGTTTGATTCATTCCAAAGTGGGGGATTTTCACTGATGATGACCTCAACAGCTCAAGTTTTCGTATATTACTGCATTTTAATAAAACTGTTTGTTCTGTTATTGTTTAACCTCTTAAAGCAGTATAAAACCTAATAAAGATGCAACTGTTTAGAATTTTGTTTATCTACTTCACATGGAATAGGTATTTTCCATATAATCAAAGAAAAAAATCTTGACCAAGGGTGCATCAGGGTACTCGCAGTCGTGCTCCAGAAAGGGGAACCAAAAATGGTACAAAATAATAAATGGATCCTGTTGTTGTGTACAGTAGGATCCACTTTTATTTTTTTTCATAGGTTTTTTTTTTCAATTTTTTTGTCCATATTTTTTTTGTCCTTTTTATATTTTTACTAACAACAGTATTCGTCAACATTCTGCAGATTTTTGGTAGTGAATTTTTGTTTTTTGGCCTACACAGTATTCGCAACTTATGCATTTGTTTTTTTTGGAACCTGTTATAGCCTTTATGAAAAGTATGTTATTAAAAGAAAACGGCAAGAAAAAACATTGCAATGATTTTGTTTTTTTTTTGCATTATCGAGTGCTAAAGTGAAAAGAAACTGGTGCATATAAATCTGTTAATCATTACGGAGAGTAAATATAAACAGCTCAATATTCAGCTACTGAAGTCTTTCATCACTGCAATCTCATGCCATATTTCCAGTATTCCTAACTTCATTACTAACTTTTGTTATTTTCTTTTTGTAGTGTGGTTTTTTTTCCGGGCAGCTTTTTTAGTGCTCAAGTTGAGACTCAAGTTTGAGCTCTACTGGTAATATCTCAGAAAGCAAGGATTACATGAAATTGAGTGTTTTAAAAAATGTTTTAAACAGTGGTACAGAAACACCACTGATTAGAAAAAATAGAAAAAGAGTCTTAACAAAAAAACATTCTGCAGAATGCTTGCTGAAAAGAGAAGAAAGAAGTAGCTATTGAATAAGTTAGGTAATGGATATTGAACTGCTCAAATAATATCTCAAGTACAACTCACTTAACATTTTTCTAACAGGCAATCTGTCAGTCTACCATAAAAGAAGAACAGGTTATATAAACATATATTTGTACCAAATGATTCTGATATTTTAATATATTTAATTTATTAATTCATTACAGTCGATATTGGATGTTTACGCACATGTATGATTTTAAGAGCCAAAAAAGGTAATATAGAATTTTAATATTGGCCAGTATTTATACACAGAAGTTAGGAAAAAAATATTTTTGAAAGAAGTCTCATATGCTCACCAAGTCTGCATTTATTTGGTTAAAAATACAGTAAAAACAAATACTGTTTAAATTTAAAATAACGGTTGTGTATTTTAATATATTTAAAATTGTAATTAAAATAGAAAATAATTATTGTAATTTATAATAATGCTTCACAATATAACTATTTTACTGTATTTTTGATTAAGTAAAAGCAGCCTTGGTGAGCATGAGAGACTTCTCTTTTAAATCCATTAAAAGAATCCTAATTATTCCGAACTTTTGGAATATATCCAATATATTTACTTAAAATATATTTGGAATATATTTTTGGAATGCAGTAGTTTATATATCTTATATTATTTTAGGGGTTTGCATGACTACTCATTTCTGCTTTCTGCTAGTCGATTCTTATTTATTTAAAAAATACTCGAGTTACTCGACTACTCGTGGTTCCTGTGCATGCTACTGTAAATGAAAATACATTAAATAGTTCTTATCAATAAAAAACGCTTATTAATTCATAGCCCCTAATGCAACAATTAACATATGTAAATTATTTATCAAAACTTTATAATTTTGCCATTACATATTTTAATTTTCATGTAACAGTATTTGTATTTGTATCTGTAACAATCACAAACATTATTCGTATCTGCATCCGGATAAAAATCCGGGTGGAACGTCATACAGTTACTTGATAAGACCGTTATGACTATCTTTTTTTTCATAGTTATCACTGAACAAGTATAAAATAAAAATATAAAAAAATTATTAATTTCTAAAAAATATATGTATCATGCAAGCAGAGAGATGTCATGACAAACGTTTTAGTGATCATTTGAACATGACTGAATTAATTCAATGCGCACATTTTTCATTACACAGAACTCTTTAAGCGAGTAATTTTTTTTTTTTTAACTTCACCAAGCAAACGTGCGTGTACCTGCCACGCAAACCAGCAAAAGATAAAGATGCAAACATGTAGGCCAAGTAGAAACGTGGTATCTGGATCTAAGTTGATTATTAGCCTACTCTTGAGAAAGAAAAACTGGTTTGGTTTTTTTGAAAGACTGAGACACGCAACGTGGCTGTTGATTGGTGAGTGCACTGTGCTTATCCTATTCATTCGTGTATCATATTGTAGCTTAAGGGTTAAATCATTGCCTTTTAAATATATACAAATAATAGAATGTGTATGATGTATTATTATATTACTCTTGCCAAGCTCTGATTTCTGAGAGATGCACGGAGAGGCAATAGCAATGCGGTGTTTGATTTGCGCTCTTTTCATTCATGAAGTTTACATCCATTCACTTCACACTTTATTGCGTGACTTTAGAGCTCTGTGTATAATTATTTGCGCTGATCCCTTTGGCTCAACTGTAATCTAGCAAACACCAGACTGTGCCAGCCTCAGCCGAATATTCAGGCAGAATTATTCCTTTTCCGTTATTCATTTTTGAAGCCATTATCCGTGCCATTCCGAAATAAAGTATTCTGCTTCGGGCACACCCCAATTATTACATTACATATTTTAATTTTACATGCTACATAGATAAAGTCATAGAAGTAACAGCTACACGCAATATTGTAATCCTAAAATTCACGTTGTACTTCCAAGCTCTGTGCATGCATTATGGTAGATCACTCGACTACTCGACTAGTCTATGCAAGCCCTATATTATTTTTATATTTTATTCGCATTGCTACGAAGTAATACTTATGAGATAGAATCTGAAATAATGACTTATGATTTTTAGTGCTGTTAAAGAAACAACTGAATGACTGAAATTATTGTTTGTGTGTGTAGCTCTGGCTGGAGGTCCCGTCACAGGAATATACAGGGTGAGACAGTTTCCATTTGTCACCTGGGGAACAGTGATGACAAGGGCTCAGAGCACACCCATTGCTGGAACAGAGTTCCCCTGTGAGGTAATGAGACTCTCTCTCTCTCTCACACTATCACTCCCAGTACAACATTACAACTGAAGAAACCTTCTTTCTACTGTGTTGTGGTTCTAGTTCTTGAATGTCTCTCCTTTAAAACTAATTATAGCTCACCCACTTCTCATGAATGTTCTTGTGATGTTCTCTCATGAATTGTTAATCCCCCCTCTTTTAAATACATTGAGATATTAAGCTAATTCAGTATGTTTTTCACATATACTGAATGTTTTCATAACACATCCTCCTCCTTTCTGAAGCTTCATCTCGTTCACTGGAACACTAAGTACCCCACAGCTTTGGAGAAGCTGCCAGTAAGCCTGATGGCCTTTGCTGTGGTTTTGGAGTTTTTTTCTCAAGGTCAGGATTTCAGTCAAAAGCATTCCAGGATTTGCAGTGATTAAATGATCTAAAAGTTTTTTTTTACCACAATATTTCCGCCAATCCAAGACTTCAGAAAGTATTAGATGCTCTTGATGACATCAGATCAAAGGTATTAACATACTAGCTGTTAATTATAATATTTATCAACTAGGATATTTACTTACAAACCTCCCACTTACCCTCAGATGTTGTTTTTATAGTTCGACAATGGTCTGTTTTCTTCTCCAGGGCAGACAGACTACATTTACCAACTTTGATCCTAAAACCTTACTGCCTGCCTCTCTGGGATTTCTGGACTTACGAGGGGTCTCTGACCACACCTCCTCTACTGGAGAGTGTCACCTGGATTTGTCTGAAAGACCACAATCAGTGTTAGTCCCTGCTCAGGTACTTCATTATCATACTTTATCCATGATTTAAAACATTTTCATTTGTGCCCCAGTTTACAATTATATACAGACATCAGTTTCTAGTCCATATCTTTAGTACCTTATGTTATCTTGGGTCATTGTAACATGATTATGTCCACACATTTTTTGTTAATTTGTAAGGAGAATATGTTTTTTGCTACTTATTGAGTTGCTAAGTTAATAAATACCCAAAACAAAAACACAAATCATATCACAACAATAAAAAAAACTACTACTTTTAAACTGGGAGGGTCGGTTAATATAAACTTATATTAAAGGTGCTCCATATGTTTATGCTTATACAAGATTACTTTATCTTAAATAAAGTGCTTGCCTGACAGTTAATATTATATTTAAGTCAGGCTTGTGCCTTTAAGATAGAAACCAAACCACCCCATAATCATCTTTACTGGAGATTAGGGCCTCATGCAGTCTAGTCTTTGTTTCTGGCGTTTTAGGATCACGAGACAACATTGAAGACTGGGAGAAATGTCTGGGGTAATGTCCTGCTTAAAATTCAATTTGCAATCATAGAAAATAAAATAAACATTTTAAAATATATTAAAAATAGAAAGCAGTTATTTTGAATTGTAATGATGTCACAATATTACTATTTCTTTCTGTATTTTGATCAAATAAAATGCAGCCTTGGTGAAATATATATATATATATATATATAAATATCTTACAATATCTTACCATACCAACCCCCCCAAACTTTTGAATAGTAGTGCACACTTATTTTTGATTAAGGTAGCATTACTACCATAAAATGTATGGTCCAACAATTATTTTGAAAATATTGCACAAACCTCTCAGACCATGTGCCATGTGCTAATAAATTTTCCTTTTTTCAGTAATGTTGTCAGAGCTAAGTTTTGGTGTAGCACAATAATTAAGAAGTTGTAAAGCTTCAGAGCAAAATTCCCAGAGTTAAATCAAATCTGCTCGGAGTACAGTACATATTGTTCCAATCTACAGAGTGGTAAAGTAACACTGAATCCGAGTTAAAGTTAATGGGATAATTAATCAATTAATCAATTGATGAGTGACATAGTAAAAAGAAAACCTGCTATTAACAATGTTGAAGATGAAAAACTACTGTTCAGGCTTTTAGACATAAAAATGCATCACATAATCCTCAACAGTGGTAACTCTTCTTTAGTGTTACTATAACACTCTGTAGATTGGGACAATATGTACTCCAAGCAGAGTTGATTTTTTGCTGTGTTGTCTTGAAAATGCTGCTTCAGCAGGATCATGAGAAAGACATTACGCTTAAAAAAAGCCCTATTCACTACCTTTCCCTGATGTAGACAGTGCTGTTTACCCTGCAGAGCTTATTTTAGTATCCAGTGGTTAGTCAGAACAGTCCACTAAAAAAACGGCTGCATAGGTTTCAGGCATGTGCCCTCTATGAATGAGGCATGAAGCTAAATATAGTAAATAAAGGGTGTAATAAAGCTCTGCAAGACTGGCCAACAACACACTAAACACCCCACAATCCAAGAGAAAATAATCTCTTTCTCTCTCTGTCTGTTCTTCAGATGGGCTAAGTTCCGTAGCCTTTTGTTCACATCTGAGGGAGAGGCACCTTCCTGCCATGGCTGACAACTTCAGACCCCCCTCAACCTCTCAAGGGACGCAAAGTCCGTGCATCCTTCAAGTAAACAGCAGTATGGATGCCACAACCCTCCCACTGCCTTCTGATCATGGTGCTTTTGACTGGTTCACAAAACATTCCCAGTGAAACTGCTACTGAAATATCACACAGTATATGTTCTCAATCTTGGCCCTTGCTTACATTGCAGTGTTGATAACAAGAAAGCTGAATCTGATCTTCTAAAACTGTCTGTTTTTGTCATAAATGCTAATATTATTACTTAACATAAGAAATAGTATTTAAAATGCTTATACTTGGTGCTTAATAACAATGGGAGTCCCAATGGCAGTACTGTAACTAAACTGGACAAATGGGAGAATATTTAATTCCCTATTCATCCCAGTCTGTCTTTGATTGCTCCATTTCGCCTATTGTTTTTTAGATTTACAGAATTGTACTATACTCCATGTTATTTAATAGGAAATACATCATGGTGCTTTTTGTGTTTATGGCAATGGGTGAATGTCAGTCAGATGTTTATGTATTGAAGCTGAAATACCTACAGGAAAGCACTTATTAACAGCAATATTTTGTTGTTAGAGTGTTTTTAATTATTATCAAGGGGAATTTCTTTTAAAATTGTTTCTAAGAATGTTGTACCATGATGTTCTGCCATAGATACTATGATATAGATTTTTCAGAATAAAATTGAGCAGTATTGTAAAAGCATTCATATATTAGCAATTTTATCAGCAATTCATGAATATATTTTAAACTACTGTATATTTCCTGTGATTGTTTTCTTTCCACTTCACAATGCATCACATTAGTGATACACATAAACTTTTTACATCAGCTGTAATACATAACTGAGTTTTATTTTTATAAAATCATCAAACTTAACATTTGTTATATCATGAGAACTCGCTGAAGATTTTATCATAGTAATGGATATGACAATATTCATGTATTTGGTCTTGATCTGCTACGTGGCTGCTACTGCTGAATTGCTGCTGTTGATTATTGCTGTATTTGTAGATTATTGCCGCTGCTGCTGCAAGCAAGCACAGGAACTTGCTACTGCCAATACATAAGGCGATATGGTGCTGTGAGTATTTAAGACATACTGCTGCTGCACAAATAGCATATAAAATAACCTGTAGCAAATCTATACAGGTGGAACTGGGGAAGGTGGATGGTTTCAGAGGAAATCTGAAAGCGCGCTGCAATGCTCAACCAAATGCTAATCAGCCATTTAAATGTAAAGCAGCAAGTTCATTGGCTGCGAATGCAACATGAATCAATCAGCTTTCGGCAAGTCGTTTAATGCTAAGAATATCGACAGTTTACATTAAGGACCGATCAGTCTGCACCATTTAGAGTTTCATGACAGAACTTGGTATTTAATCCATTAGGTATCTTAAATTAACAATGAAAAAAAATTACGTAATTTAATGCTACTTTATAAATATACTATCATTCAATTTTATTACTACTTGATCTTAATATATTAATGCTAATTTATACTTAAATTATGCAAATGTATTAATTTAACATAACATTAAATATGTACACTACACCATTTAAAATTTAGGGTTAATAAGATTTAAAAATAAATAAATAAATACATAAATAAATAAATAAATAAATAAATACTGCTATTCAGATAAGATGCATTAAATTGATCAAAAGTGCCAGTAGAAACATTAATAATATTACAAAAGATTTTTATTATGCTGTTCTCTAGGACTAATCTATTCGTCAAAGAATCCTAAAAATTCAGTTATTTTACATTGTTATAATAATTCACAATATTACAGTTTCACTGGATTGACCCCAAAAACTTTAAACGGTAGTGTATATGTTGGAAATTCTATTAAATTAACATAAATTAACATTTCACATTGTATAAATTAACATTAAAGTATGAACATACATAAATTAACAATGAACAATGGCATACTTATAAATTGACATTACACTACATTAATACTGTACAAGTATTTTTCATTATTGTTAGCTTTACTGTTATAACAAATGCTACTGTATTGAACTTTACTGTTACTGAAGATTAGACTGTCACATAACATCACACATTCAAGACAATCCACACTTCTGTGTTCCTGACCAAAACTGAAAAATTCAATTTTCCCCTAAAAATTTCTTCCCCCACTAATATTGTGGTAATTTGAAGTGTTTAGCTACTGTAATTCGATAACATTCAAGACCAGTTTCAAGAACTTTGGCCTGATCAAAAGAGCTAAATAACTAAATTTAGCTGAACATAGAAGCTGTACTGCAGACTAGCAAATATTTGAGTTTTACCACAATAAAACCGTGTTCTCCTTTTCACATGGCTGTTTGACAAAAAACTCAGATAGAAAATGAACCTCTTCCTCATTCTAGTTTCTGCAAACTGAAGTTTGAAGTAATCTTAAAGAACCATTTCAACCAGTTTCTGATGTCATATTTCAAAATGTTTTAAGTTCTTTTGTGAAATTTCAGCAGTAAAAAAGAAAATTTGTAATTCGAGAACATTCAACATTAATATCTGTCAAATACTCTCCAATCCATGTCAACTCTGTGCTCTGTTATCATGGAGAAATAATGAGATCATTACCCAGAGATCCTGTCATACAGGCTGAGAAAGGCCTTTATCTTGGAAGCTGGGACATCACCACAGAGTGAGCGCAGTTTTGGATGCTGGACAGCACACATGGCTAATGCTCTTTGTGAGTTTCCAGCCTTACTTATGCAACCCATGCTTTGCTGGGGACACATTCTTATGGTGGTCTTTAATCTGGGTTGGCATCAACTAAGGTGGTACAAAGCAGACAACATTAGCAGTACAGTCCACTGCTGCTGCCTTGCAGAAAACTCCTCAACATAAGAGCTTCATGTGAGCTTGAGTGCCAGATTACTTACTATTATTAATTACTTTTCATCTACATCTTTGTATGATTAGTCTAATGGCTTTTCTTGCTAAAACTCTGGCCTTGCTGGAAAAAATAAAACATAGGAGGCGTGCAGTGACAAAAGGGTGAAGGAAAGTAGATGAATAGATTAAGCATGAGTGCACAGATGAGTGCACAACAAAACAGTCAACAAAATCACTGGGATAAAGTCCGCGGAGGACAGAAAGAGCAAATACAGGAAGAGAAAAAGAGTCAGAAAAGCAGCAGATTTGCAGATATGTGCAACAACCACATGCCAAAATATTATAAAGCTGCTTTTTGCAATGTAAGTTAAACAGCTGACAGATGAATGACTGGATCACAAACTGAGTACAACATTATCCACAAGAGGACATGAATCCATACATGAATCCATTAGCATCTAGCACATAATTAGAAATATAGCAAAGCAAAATGTGAAAATCTTTGTAGATAGAGGGTTATTGCACATATCACAGCAACACGTTTACAATTATTACAAGTTCTTCTGCTTCACTCCACAAATAATGCCTATGCCACAGTGGTATAATACATGGTAGTCCCTTAAAAAGACCTGCTATTGTGTTACTTTGTCAATTTCAGGAATGAAAACCCCAAAGCATGGCATGCTGAAATGAAATTAAATGAAAAATGAAAATGAAAACTATAATTTAGTCTTTCAGAAAGAAAGAAAGAAAGAAAGAAATAGCAGGCAAAGGGACAGACTTAACCTCTTTTTTAATTATCTTAATAGTTCTGCAGAAATGGGCAACACCATTAGAGGAACTGTGGATGAGTGGTACAGAATAAAGCCTCTTTATCCAAACAATAAAACCATTGAAGACAGGATTTCAGGGGACAGATCAGTTTCATTTTACCCTGGCTTTTGAAGCATTATCTGAGAACTCCATCAGTACCCCACCAGAAAAGACTAGCAGAACAGGTCACTTTTTCTTTTCACATGCAGCTTATATTTTGCAGAAATTAAGACATCAAATTAAAAGGTTTGGGGACTCTGTTCTTTGTTCAGAAGCACTGGCCTTGGTTTCGGCAGTATGAAACCTGTGAGTATAGTACCCAAGGTGCTGATCAGTATTCAATAGGGGTGGAACGGTACACAGATGTCACAGTTCGTACCTCGAATCGATACGATTTCGGTACAACAGGGAAAAAACAAAACAAATCTACTGTGCTCGGTTTCTTTTCATTTATTTTGAACAGACAATAGTACTTATATAGCCTACATACAAGGAATTAATTCTTGAAATATATTTGATTTAGTTTACACATAAACAAGGGGGAAAAAAACAGTGTGACTCATAACAGCCTATATAAACTGCCGAGTTTCAGTTAATTTTTTGTGACAGGCGTAATTTGTTCACAGAAAGGAAACTCAAATGGCAGAAACAACATCCTATTTGTTTTTTTTATTTTACAAAACACAATGTTTTGTTTTCATTGAGAGTGTACATAAATAAAAGCAGACCTTTATACTGTACATTGATGCATTATTAATAAGACAATAAGTGTTTAAATTGATTTTGCTGGTATAAGGAAACAGTTGAAGTGATCGCACTGGCGCGCGCAAACACACACACACACACACACACGCACACACACACACACACACACACACACACACACACACACAAACACACACACTAACACACACACACACACACTTACTAACACACACACACACACACACACACACACACATCAGTTCCAGCATTGCTAACTTGAGAGCGCAGTTGGTACTTTATCAAAATAAAATACAGTGTACCAAACATCAGCATGCCCACCTCTGTGTCACCGTTGGGACGCGACAAAGCCTATAATTTACATAATAAATAATAGTTTAGCATTCAGATATGTTACATTGCAAGAACAGAAATATTATAAAATATTTTGATTTGTGCTGAATGAGAGAGGTAGGATACATGAGCACAAAGCTCCATTTCAAAAACAGTTGAATGCACAAGCCTTTAAAGGGGTCATATGATGCAATTTCAATTTTTACTTTCTCTTGTCTCTTGTGTTACAAGCTCTGCATAAAGAAGATCTGTAAAGTTGCAAAGACTAAAGTCTCAAATCCAAAGAGATATTCTTTATAAAAGTTAAGACTTGTCCATGCCCTCCTAAAAGGCCTCATTCTAACACGCACCACACAATGTGGGAAAATTTGCATAACGCCGCCCAAATATTCACGCAAAGAAAGAAGGCGTAACTTTTATTCTAGCTGTAGTATTGTTGCTGCTGCCACCGCCATGTTGTGGAGACACTCAGTGTTTCATTGTGAAAGCGAAACTACTTTGTTTGGCCTTCCAAATGAGGACGATATTCGCTTCGTCATGCATAGAGCTGATCTGTGCTGGTCACTGAGGAAATACATCAACTTCGAGCTGTGAATAGCTGGATCGGCTTTCACCATGGACAAAGCCTAGCTTAGGGTCATCACATGTGGTTGCCACAAGCCGTCCGGCTGTGCCATTCTTAAGCCCGGTGTCCAGTCCTTTGTTTGGCCTTCCAAAAGAGGACACGACTAGAAATCAGTGGTTAAGTTGCATTTACAGCACTGTTCCAGAACAGTCCAGCCCAAATATTCAGATGTGTGCAACACATTTTATGGAGGACTGTTTCCTGATCCTGAGAGAGTATCCTGAGAGATGATTCAAACGCGAGTTTTGAGCAGTGTAGAGTAGCGCTTGTTGTTTGTCATTTCTCCGATCACAAATGCAGACATGGTTTTATGTTTATGTGGCGCGATGCACTGTCCCTTCATGGGATCTGCCCACTGTACTGAGGGCCCTGAAGGACCCCCTTTTGAGCCACTACAGTCTACCAACTTTCAGTCACTGCCGCTGAAGACCGCTCTGGTTCTGGCACTAGCATCGGTAAAGCGAATAGGAGACCTGCAGGCGCTTTCCATTAGCCCTGCCTGACTGAAATTTGGGCCTAACAACTCTAAGGTCATCCTGAAACCAAGGCATGGTTACGTACCCAAGGTGCTATCCATTCCATTCAGAGCACAGGTAATTGCGCTCTCTGGGTGGGGTCATCTGGCTATATAAATGGGAGTTTGCCGAATCTGCCTCGCCCTATTACTGTAATCGCCCTAATAAATAATCTTACTGAACCCAAACTTTTGCACAACAGTGTACATATAATTGTGTGCCATCTAGAGTCAAGCAAGGTTAGGAAACCCCACACTCATGACTATAGAAGATAAGGGAGAAGGCAACAGTGTGATTAGAAGGGTGGGCCACTGTAACTTTACTCTTATGCAACATGACCACAGCCAGCTAATCTACAAAAGATCGATCTGTATTATACCAATTGCTGTAACTCATGATGCTGCCACCTGTAGTGAATGATTATAGTGCAGTAATGGATTTTGTCTATATATAGATGATCTAATCAGATACTGTACCTTGACAGAACATCTTTCATGGATCTGAAGGCATAACAATACATAAGCCCCCTATATGCAGGTCCTTCACACAAGTATTTGTGACATTCTGAAGCTTCAGTGGTCACCGTGATATAGCAGGGCTCAAGAGCAATTAAGTATTTCACTCTTGGCCATTAATATAGAATTCAAAGCACTGCAAAGACATCCGCTAAGTGGAATCAGTAATTGTCAGTTGTATACTGTAGATGCATCTTGCTCAAAAATAAATGTTGACTGTTACTGTAACTGTTATCTTAGGAAGAGGCAGTGGACAGAATTTTGTATGCATAAAACTACTTGATGTATATTATTGATGATCCCTGCCCTCCTCCACATATTTCTCACCTCAAAATGTATTTCACAACCATTTCAGAGTGTCATTGCCCTTGCAAATTACTAAAGATGAAGATAATTAAACTGTGATAAATCTTATTTTAGTAAAAACATTGACCTACTGACCCTCTCAAAGCATGACTCATTACTTTGCTGTTGCTCTTACTTCCTTTTTTGATTCTAAGAAATGAGTGGATGGGGCATTTAGATGAATTTTGTTAAAAGTTGTCCCATGCTCTGTCCATGCAGTGTGTTGAAGGTGGGCTGTTTCATGCCTCTCAATAACTGAAGTGGGTGGGAAAAGGGTACGATTTACTGTTGCTCTAATCAGACTCCAGCATCTGAACATGTATTTCATAGTACAGGGCATTTACTCTTATGGTGTAAGCCTTTTTCATGGTTCTCAATACTTGTTTAATAGTGATTCATATACAAATAAACAAACAGTTAAAACGATTAGATTTACACAGCAAATACGAACTGATAAAATGAATACAGTATGTTTTAAGACAGGTTTGTTATTGTTTCTTGTTTTATTCAAGGTAATTAAGGCAACTGTTTTTTTTTAACAAGTATGGTTGGGGTAAAAAGCGCCCCTGCTGTTGGGGCTAAAGATACAATTCACATGATAAAAAGAGCTGGCCTACTTCCATTTGTTGACATGACATGGAAATGCCAAAGATTAAGTTGGGTGTTCACCTTAAGAGATAATCAATGTATTTATAATGAAACATTATAATTAAAATATGATATAAATAATATCAGATAATTAATTGTTACTATTGTAAAGCTGTATTAAATTATTATGGAATCTCTTTAAAAGCTTTCAGAATATTATTGTTTCTGTATTTTAAAATGAACATAATTTAATGACAGTATATTGATTGATGAAAAATGTATTATTTTATTAAAATAAACAGAAAACAGTACAAACTTTGCTAAAGTGATTGTTTTGAACAAGTATTAACTTAGATATTATTCAAAACATACTCTCTCCCAAGGCATCAAACACTGCAAATTATGCAAGAACATAATCACTATGTGTGTGTCACTATGTAGATGGAAAAAGTGGCCCTCAGCATCATTTAGCAATGTGGCTGTTCAGCCCAGGGCAGTCTCATAGGGGAGGTGTCACATTAGCATTTCATTTGTCTGATATTATTGCATGTGTGTAACTGCAATAATTATACCTACTTTTTTATTTTTTTTTAAGAAATTTATACTTTTTTTTTTAAATATTAAGATGTAATTAATGCCTGCTGTAAATTAAACTTTGCCAATTTATATATATATATATATATATATATATATATATATATATATATATATATATATATATATAATATATATATATATATATATCATATATATCAGCTCTCCTATCTCCAGAAAATTTTTTTTTCTACAATATAGTACACTATTACATATTGTAAGCACCTAATTACTTTTTAACCAAATAAAATGTAAAACAAGCAGATAAAAGTACAGTTATAATATTTTATATTGTAACAGAAGGGGAAATGTGCATTAAAAACATACCAAAATGATGGTACAAATAAACCATTACACCAAACACAAGTACAATATTGTCCCCTCAGTCTTAGACAGTTTAATTTTACCTTCTACACCCAAACTTCTACCATAGATCAGCTATTAACTCTTTACAGTTGTAATTATAGGGCATCACTGCGTAAATTACTACCTGTTCACATAAAGTGTTGAATTCTACGTGAGTTACAGTATGTGGCCTCATCCTGGAGGATTATTAGCAGTGAAAAACTGGAAGTAGCCTTAATATAAATAAACACTGAAAGAATAATATAATGAAATAATATAAATAATGAGTATAACTAATTAACAGGAGATATGTCTTCACTTCACTTCATGCACACTTGAATTGCTTTACCCCGACAAATGCTTATATATTTTTTTGTGCAATGAAATTAGTCATTAAAACAGAATGTGAGAAAACAGAGATAAATAAAGTGTGAAAAAGTGTGCTTAGTTTGTGGAGCTGTACTGATAGAGTTTATGTTTGTGTGAAGAGTGTTTACTGTGCGAAGCTTCTGCTCATTTGCATTCATGCCTTTAAACATAATAGTAATTTTGCAGGTACAGTGAACCCAGCTGTGGCAAAGCCTTATCTTACACTTTAATGGTGCCAGACAACAACCAGTACCCTTTCAAAGCTATTCCCACAGGACAAAAGACACAGGACCATGTCCGTGTGAAGGTAAACAGAAACTAATACACTCACAATCACACACCCACTCAAAACACACATGCACATGCTCATCTAAATGGTTAATTATCTCTTTCATTTGTGCAATACTGTTATTTGTATCATTAAACTGGTCTTTTTGTGTATGTGTGTGTGTTCATGAAATCACATGTACTGTCATATTCTATAGTGTGTGTAATTGTTCCCATTAATTTGACCTTAGGTTGCATTGTCCCACTTTACAGCCACTCAAACGGTGTAATGATCATCCTGTGGTCACACACACCTAATTGTTTTTCTTTGAAAAATACTTTGAACCTCACACAGTGCTGCTAATCTGTTTCTTCCCCTTTGTTAGAGAAATATAATATTCTCAAGTGTTTATTCAAGCATTTTCAATGACACAGTAAGAAAACGTGATTAATTTGACAATAGAATAGAATAGAATAGAATAGAATAGAATAGAATAGAATGGCAATTTTTAAAAAAAGTTTTTAATGTTGTTTATTACACGGCTCTGTGGAATACTTGATTCTGATTGGTCAGTCGTGACATTCCAAGGTTTGTTATCCCTCGATAACAACCGGTAAAAGCTAATAACACAGGCTCATCCGGGTAACAGCAGTCGGCGCTGTACTTTTGCTTGAACTATTTTTGTTCTTGGTGAAAGCTTTGTGTTTGTTTAGCTAATAAAATATTAAAACTCGATTCAAAATGGTGTGCAATTGTTTAATTATGTCATCCTGGTATTGCGGACTCACTCTCGTTTCATACAAACGCAGCTGCTGCCATTTTCCTACGATTGTTTTGTACGCTGTAATGGATTATAAGAGAACTAACTGGTAACTGCTTGGTGTCGGGGTCCTGATCACCCTGTCGGGGTTTATTCTGGGAACAACCGGCTGGATGTACATTATCCCTTACTTAACGCCTATGTGGCAATTTTAATATTCTTAAAGACAAACCATGTGCAGAATTCTTTAGTCAACAATGCTGAGCATTTTCTACATATAATTATACATATAATTCCTATACTGTAGATATAATTGAATATAATCTGTTCCTTCTGTTCTTTTTTGGAATCAGTTTCTGGCTTTCAAATATTTTGCTGAATTAATCAATATGGCCAGTTGCCTATGTGTAGCATTTACTACTATAATTCAGTTAAACAACTGAAAGTGGAGCAGGTCCAAGCTGGTTTGACTGAGTAGAAGCGGGAACTAATTTGCATAATCATGGTGTGTCATGATTTATTCAAACTGTTTTTTTATTTCTTAAATAATTTAAGAAATTTTTCTCACTAGAAAAATGGGTTAAATATGTCATTGTGATTATCAACGATGAGTTTTAAGGGATACAATTAGTAAATACAGATAGACTTTAAAAATACATCATACATGTAGTGATTTCTTTAAATAAGATAATTTGAACTTTTTATGACAAGGCAAGGTTAGTTCAGGTTGTAAAATGTCATGTGGTCAGAGGATATTTGTGAAAAAAATATATATTCATAGAAAAAACACTTTACCTTGAAAAACATATTTAAAAACTTGTAAATGTAGGTGTAACATGTCAAGGTGTTTGTTTCATATGATTTTGAAAAACCAAGTGTAAGTTTTATAACAAAAGTACCCCTCATAAAGCTTGGCACATTTTCATTTATTTTTATTGTGGATGCTCTTATTTGTTAATGACCCAGAATAGAATAGAATAGAATAGAATAGAATAGGGTGGTCTAGCATTCATAGCATGGTCTGTCAAGTGAAACCAATTAACCTCATTGTGTAGGTCATAGTGAAAGCTGTTTTTTTTTCCTTCTGGCCAACATGTTGCAAAGGACATTCCCTCCTCCACAACTGCACCTCTACACAGACCCAACAGCAGAAGGATCCCTAATTAAAAAGCATGTATATGCATGCCCTCTATGCTAGTGTCTTCATCAGCAAAATAAAGGCAGATTGATAGTTTGCGTTTCATTAGCCCTGTTCCCCAGGCTGCTCCGGGTCAGCACCCACACGGTCAACAGAGGCCTTCCAGACACAAGCCAAGACTCTCTATCTGCACCCTTCCACCCCCCCCCCCCCCCCCTTTTCATTTCTGTATCTCTTCCTCTTGCTCTTCTGATGCTTGACTGAAGATGGTTGTCATGGCAACTGCCTGTTCATCATTTATCATGAGCTGGAAACAGTGGGATTTAATGCAGAGGGTCTGGCATAACGAGTCATTGTTTAATCTGTCAACACAGCATTTTTGATTGACAAAACATCTTTAAGCCATGTGCTTATCTTTCCTGTCAGCCAAAGCAGATTACGTTTATTTTGGTTTGGGGTAGAACATAATTTTTTTTTTCTAGCGTTTGCCACATGGCTTGAGATTAACAAATCACAGCATCCCGTGGTGCATTTTAGATGTTACATTTTAATACACCTCCCACACTGGCAGTACTTATCAAGCCATCATGAATGATTCAGGGCTTTATTAATTTTTCACATGCTGCATTTTAAAAAAGTTATCTTTATTGAGAAACAGTAGGTCTTTAGATTAGAGGTGACCCGGGAAGAAGACAAGCCAAAGCATCCGCCAAAATCAGTATTGTATCTGGTCGGTATTGAAAAGTAAATTTTAAATTTTACGCAAAATGCAATATTCACAGAATTATTAGGCCATGTTTTCTCCCTTTTTTTCCAAACCGTGACAAACACCAGCACATAATAAATACAGCACATAGAACTAGTCAACTAAATGAATGTAACATGGCAAAGATGAATGATCTTTTGGAATTTTAATGTAAGGGAAATGTCATTTTGGAATTTCTGTGATCTAATGTGCTATTGTTGTTCATGTTCTTGTTCATGATGAAATGTTCATGATTCTTTTATTGCTGTAATTAATTTATAGCATTAACAAGATGACCCGTTGAGTTCATTTTGGAAGCGATGACTAACTGAATGTATTTTTCATCCAGTGCCTGTATATAAGATAGTATTGAAGTTCAGAGGCTGTCATATGTGGATCAACTTACTATGTTGTGTGTATTATCATTAGTTTCAATATGAAAAATAACTTTCATATTGATTCAATGGATTTATTGCATTTTGAGGAAAAAAAGTATCATGGATTTATTGCATTATGGAAAAAAAGAAATACAATTTTATAATAAATCTTTGAAAATCAAAACCTGGATTTTAATTTTTAATATTATTATAACCTAAAGATGCTATGTGAAAGTTTGAAACTCAAATTAATCAAAATGGATTTATTGCGTTTTGGAACCAAACTCTCCCACACATACACACACATACATACATACATACAAAAGCTGCTAAGGTAGAAATGCTCAGTAATCAATTCAATTCACACTCAATTTTCTTCATACTGACATTAACTCAAATAAAAGTGGCTCATTCTGTAATACATATCTTCTTTAATGTAATTTGGGGACTGAAGTGCCTCACACTGACTCAGTGTTTCTGTAACTCTAAATCTTTGGCTAATTCAGAGTCCTGTACATATTTACATGAAGGGTTGGGGGGGTGAACTATAGGGGTATGCTGTATCCTAGCAACAAATACACATCCAAGTGGGGATCTGCCACAAGGGTTTTCAACAGCAGAGGACACTGGTGATGTTGGCAAAACACACACACTTACACAAAACGCACAGGCTCAGCACAACATGCACACTCTGAAATGAGGACACTAAGTTGCTGTAAGCAATAACAATGAATTAAGTCAAGGATGACATTTCTTTAAGAGACAGCTCTGCTTAGACATAACTAGTCATGCCTGAACAGAATATTTTACCATGCAAACCTGTCCAGGCACCCATACACTGTATGCTAATTTAATACAGTGCTCATGTTTTGTTTTGTACCAATACAAATAAATAAATAATTAAATAAGTTATGAAGTGCAAAAAAAAAAAAAAAATATGAAGTATATAAAAAAAAAAAAAAAAAAAAAAAAAAAAAAAAAAAATATATATATATATAATCCTACAAAGGGCACAATAAAAATAAAACAAATTTCTATCATTACTATCCAGGGTGGCAGAGCTGAACCAGCATTTCTCATTTAAAGGAATAGTCCACCAAAAAAATCTTAAAAATCAAAACACACACACACACACACACACACACACACACACACACACACACACACACACACACACACACACACACACACACCACACACACACACACACACAACACACACACACAAAGACTTATATTTTGTTCCATTTGCCACAAACAAAAAAAAAAAAAAAAAGAAAAAAAAACCTTTTATACACATACTTTCAGAAGACTTGTGTTATAGTGCACAGATTTTGGTGGATAATTTTGGCAAAATCGTCTGTCTCCATTCATAACTACACATTATTTAAAATGTCTTTTGTGTTCAACTGAAATACAAATGACTTTTAATCACTGTTACAAATAAAATGTTTTTTGTTTTTTTTTTTTCTAATAGTGCTAACTCATTACTTTGATTTGGTTAGATTTGTAAATGAAGTTTGACAGTGCGTAGAGCTGCAATCTGAGAAATACAATTTCAGATTTCATATCGAGTTTTAAGGCAAATGAGGAGGAACTAATTAAAACCCAGACAGGGATCATCAACCTTTTCCAGGCCAAGGATCCCTTGGTGGATAGAGAGAGAGATGTAGCTACTAATATTAACATCTAGACTATTTGCGTATATATATATATATATATATATATATATAAAAAAAAGATTGTATTCACATACTTGTGACTTTTATTGCAGAGCTTTTAAAATGTTCATTGCTGACACACAGAGTAATTCACTTTACATTTAAATTTCCCTAAACACAATTTAATATGAAAATGGTTAACAATGAAACATTTAGATGAACTTTAGCTTTGATTTAAGCATAAGTTACAGACCCTTGCAATACATAGTTAGAATAATCCTCATTAAAACAATCCTCATTGTATCCGTTAGTGTTATTTTTATTCTTCTTTTGCTCTACAAGTCTATGGCAGCCCATTTTACCATATGGTAAAAAGTTATGAAATTTGGCACACAGATAGAGGACAGTCTGAACATTAACCACTCCAAATCTGAAGTCTCTAACTCAAACCCTCCAGCACAGGGGTGTCAAACCATCAATTCCTGGAGGGCTGGAGCCCTGCAGAGTTTTTTTTTCCAGCACACATTCCATGAAGTTTTCAAATAAGTCTGAAGGAATTAATTAGTTGGATCAGGTGTGTTTAATTGAGGTTGAATTTAAACTCTGCAGGGTTCCGTCCCTTCAGGAATTGGGTTTGACACCACTGCTAGCACCACCACCAAATTTGATTCCTTGGCTTAAGACAGTTTGTCATAAAAAAAAAAAAATCTGCCATTTTGAATTTTTCTAACCTACTTTTTTTTAACTCCTGATTTTCGAGAAAAAATATATCAACTTAAGGCTGACTACAAAAAAAAAAAAAAAAAAAAAAGGCATTTGTTGATGTGCTTGCCAAAGTGGACATTAGGCTATACCTCCGCAATATTCTAGCGTATTCAGATGCAAACTTAGTGTGTGTTATGGCAACCATGATCCACTTCTGAACTGTTTGTGCAAAAATCACAAGACTGGTCTCTTTACATTCGGAGCAGCATGAAGAGTCATTTTCACGTGACTTTCTGTCTGATTGCGGCTTTTGGAAACACCTGTTCTCAAGGTTTTATTTAATCAGCAATTAAGATCATTTTTCACTCTCAATTTGTAAAGAGACATTTTTAACTGTTTTGGACCACCAATGCATAGAGTGCAACAGAAAACCTGCCAAGCTAGAACATCTTACTGCACTGAAATGTAAAATATACAACTTTGAAGGCCTGAAAGGACATTTTACACATGGAGGAAGGAGTATACAGAACATAAATTTACAACATTAGACATTACTACACACTATTTTAGGTTTTACTTTTCTTTTCTTTTCTTTTCTTTTCTTTTCTTTTCTTTTCTTTTCTTTTCTTTTCTTTTCTTTTCTTTTCTTTTACCTTAAATTTGATTACATAACTTATCTCTTTTCATGTTTGTTGCAAACAGTAAGTTAATTTGCTATTTCATTCTGAAAAAAAAAGAAAATCACAAAAATAATTGCAAAATGCTTGTAGGTGTGATCACATAAGGTGAGAATGGAAGGTTTCATGATGTCAGATGTCATGTTATGTACAAATAGCTACAGTATATAGCTAAATATTACAAAATATTGCAAAATATTGTTATGTGCATGATTATACACAGCAGAACAAAAGAAAAGAACTAAGCATTTTAAGTTACAGTCCCATAACAGTAAATATAATTATACTGCCTTATGATGAAAGTGAAAAAAAGTGAAAGTGACGTGACATTCAGCCAAGTATGGTGACCCATACTCAGAATTAGTGCTCTGCATTTAACCCATCCGAAGTGCACACACACAGAGCAGTGAACACACACACACACTGTGAACACACACCCGGAGCAGTGGGCAAGCCATTTTATGCTGCCGGCGCCCGGGGAGCAGTTGGGGGGTTCGATGCCTTGCTCAAGGGCACCTAAGTTGTGGTATTGAAGGTGGGAAAAAAGAAAAAAAAAAGAACAAAAGAAAAGAACAAAGCATTTAAGTTACAGTCCCATAACAGTAAATATAATTACACTTCCTTATGAAACATATTATTGCATCAATAATAATTATACTGCCTTATGATGCTTATGATTGCTGCCTTTTCTTTAGGGAATAGTTTGTTGGATTAAGATGCTCTGATAGACGCCCTGACTGTAACATTGTGCAAACAACCTGTCAGTGACCTTAGCTTTTCCACTGAGGGCTGCAAAGAATTTATCTTTGTTCCACAATGATAAGTAAACAAGAAAAGAAGTGAATGCACTTTTTGACAGAAGTGTAAACAATCTACATCATGGTTTTTCTTGATCTACAGATTTACTGCAAGTTCCATCTTGAGCATAAAATATTTCACGATTTTAAAAATGAAAAATAAAAAAGTGTCAATCATCAGAAATATGTTCATTGCAACTTATTAAAGAGATATTTTCCATCAAAGCTCATCAAAGATCTACAGAGAAAAGGACATGGAGTGATAAACTTGGCAGTTAACTGATTAAGGAAATGGAACCAGGAAGTACAAAAGTTGAGATAAATAGAAATTCCATTACTTCAAAAGCAGCATTAAAACTTCTATTGTAGGGAATTCAGTTCCAGTGTGGAATACATGATAGACAACATTATGCCACTGAATATGGTCAAAACAAACTATTTATCAAGTAAAGTAAAAATAAATAAATAAATAAGGGTCTAAATTATGCAGTCGATCAAAATAGCAAGCAAAAGCTAAGGTTTAGGTAATAAAATACGTTTGTTTTAGGGGCTGGATTTGAGGATGTAGTCTACATGAAGACCACAAGGTCACTCTCTGTAGCGTCTGTGACTTATGCATTACCCATCCCCCAGTCCTTCGTCTCCCGTCTCTCTGCTCCCTCTTTGTTTGACACTAGCTTTTCTTGCAGTATGCTGAAGCGAGACTGTTGTGCAACTGTCATTCGTCAGACACCCACACCGCTGTTGAACAAAGTTGGCCTGAATGCATTTAACTCTTTCACTGTCCACTGATGCCACTGCTGTGATGCAAAATCAAGACTTAGTGCAATACACAAAACAAAAACTATTGGCTATAATAATGCAAAGCAAGAAAATGAGAAATATTATCCAAGTGAAGATGTCAAGGGGCCACATTATTAAACACTTACTGTAACAAAAAATTTTTTTTTCATGTTTTCCTGGGAAGAAGAAATGTGAGAAGGTACACATCCAATCAAAAGTTTGGGGTCAGTAAGATTTTTTTTTTTTTTTAATGTTTTTGAAAGACGTCTCTTACGATAAGCAAGGCTGCATTTATTTGATCAAAAATACATTACAAACAGTCATATTGTAATATATTATTGCAATTTAAAATAAAACGTAGTGTATTTTAATATGTTATCATTTTATTTATTTCTGTGATGGCAAAGTCTTTATGCTGATTTGTTGCCCAGAAGACATTTCATCTTATTATCATGTGATGCTTAATACACCCTTTTCTTTGAAAAAATTTTCTTTTTGTTGAAAAAATCAGAAAGACAATACAGCATAAATCAGAAAGAATAGAGTTAGCCTTGAGCTTGTGTAAAGGAGGCTGTACTTGCACTTCAAACAGACATCAAGTTATGACTAAATAAATGATGCTATCACTACAGGAAGTGCTATCAGGAATCCAGTGGTTAAACTATTATACTAAAGCCTTAAAAAAAAAAAAAAAAAAAAAAAAAAAAAAAAAACCTAGTAAATAATTGAAATGATGCTTATGTATCTGAATGTGTGTTGTTCTAACTGCTGCTGTTCTACTGCTCTTAGTGTCAAAAATAAAATAAAAATGTCTCATCATTGTATATGACTGGGAATCAGTGGCTTAATGCTTACATCAATATGCTTTTGTAATTTTGAAAGCAGCATACTGTACATATTAATTGTAAACTTGTCCATTGGGAAAAGAAGCCCACATAAACTACTGTATACAGCATATTTCCCTCTATTATGTATCCTATGTATTTTTGCTGAAACAATCAAAAGGTAAGGTACAGTAAAGGTACAGTAATTAAACTAATATCATAATGGCACTATAAATTGACATCAGATCAGACTATAAATCTTTCCAGCATGATAACAGAAATTTGAGACTTACAATTTAAGAGTTTAACAAAAGGCAACATCAATGAGAGTCATAAAGAATGCAAATATACGTTAGTTAATACTGAATTAGCTAAAACTGAATTACTCTTGTTCAATTTAATTTGCGTTTCAGCTTTAAGCCTGAATTAATAAACTTTATTGCTCACTTATTTTACCCCATAAAGTGTCTCTCCCATGGTTATTTTCACCATAAACGTTCAACACCACCATCTGGTGGAGGCTTTATATTGTTATAGCTACCAATCTCCTGAATCTCTCTTGGCTGTTAGCGTCATAATTTATACCAGTCTTTAATGTAGATTTGCAGTAATATTATGACTTTAATCTTATACATATAAACTAAAAAGAATAGCTTATACAAAGTTTCAGCATTCTGTGCTCAAATTGTATAATGGACAATAAAACGTTGGTCACCTCCTTTCCTACATCACTGCTATTTTCATGTTTTTCATATCACTCCATGGTCTGTTTCTACTGATGTAATAAGATAATTTAATAAATAAATATCTGAAGTAGAGTTTACTTCAATTTAGAATATTATCATAATCTGAATTAAAAGAACGAATTACATTTAATCCATAGATCAGTGATGAATCAATTTAATAATTTACTACTTTCTTAGTATTAAGTGTGGTAATATAAAGACAACAACATGAAATATATAACCAGCTTTGTATAGTGTTATTGCACAAAAGCAAATTTTCTTAAACATTTTTCATTAACATTAATCTGAATAAAATAAAATTAAATAAATGTAAATTTATAGATTAAAATTCATAAATACAACAATAATTTCAGAATTCCTTAGTATTTGTTCCAAAGAGAATACACAGAAAAACATAGAAATAGTGCAGAATCTTAAACATTTTCTCTTAATTTTAAGTTTCTCTGTTGTACTTTTCTTTTCTAAAAACTTTGTTCATTTCAACTTTAAGTGAAAGAAAGCCCTTATTTTTAACACAGTCTCAGACTTTTGGATCCCACCATATATAGCTTTTCCAGGTGGCAGGGTTCATAATGAAGGTGGATAGCAGCTGCACTGCTGAGATATGTGTGTGTGTGTGTGTGTGTTTGTTCAGGAAACCCTGTGGGGGACTGGGATGCAGTTACAGTGCCCTGAAGCCATCTATTCTGTAAAGCAGCTATTGACCTCCAGCTGTGAGGGAAGAACTGGGCAATTTAGGTGAAAAGACCTCTGAAGATAGAGGGCAGTGTCCAGTGCACATAAAGACTACTCATCATCTCCTGCTAAAGAAATCAACACACAGCAAGGCCAACAAAACCCATAGGGCCATTGGCATAGATTTACCTGATTTCATATGTTCTGACTGGGACTGTTTTATTCTGGATAAAAACCATAAATTATTCATTGATATATTTATGAAAGAGGAAACATAAAAGTGGGAGAGAGGTTAATACAACTCCCACTTGGTACCACATGTGAGAAGAATACAAGACTACCTTCAGTGACAACTGGTATATTCTCTTTTGTAGATTAAATACTGTATACTGCCTGCATTAAAAAGTGATCTGTTTAGGAATTAAAGGAAGCTTGTGGAATGCCCAAAAATTCATTTTATACCACCAGAGGGCAGACTGAACAAGCAAAAAGATTCTTGGGACGTTCATGATAATTGTTTTGAATATATTTTCAGTAATAAGTAAACTTGTTTTGAGTACGTATATATATATATATATATATATATATATATATATATATATATATATATATACACACACGTGTATATATATTTCTGTGACATTTACTAAAAACAGCACATTTTCTGTCAATATGTGTTCCAAAGGCATTGTTCTCAAACGATAGCTATGAAAAGGTAAACTGACATCATAAAATTAGGATTTTAAGGTTTCCCTGCAGTCATTTTAAGTTAGTCACAAACCGACAATGTCACATCTACAATACGTAGATTCCCTTAAAAAGAAAGGGAAGAAAAGATTATGAATAATTCTGAGCCCACTTGCAATCCAGATTGCAATGATAATCTGGTGTAGGGCAGCCAGGTATCTCATTTCTCCATATAAAGCATAGAGAAGTGGTCTGCTGGAGGCTGATAAGCTTTATTTTGCAGGGACGTGGGGGACAGATTGTACAGAGCTGTGCTGATCTATCTCAGAGATTGAATCAGGTAGAAGGACTTAGGCAAAGCCTGTGAACGGCCATACTCTCAAAGGGGACATCTCCTCCTCCACGTCTCAAAGGAAATATGTAGCGTTTAATGAGTCTTTAGCTTATTTATATTGCAGCTAAGGCCAATAGTGGCAGAATAGCAATGCACCTGAAGGAATTCAGATAAAATGCCTATCTTTGTCTACATCAGAATATCTTGCATTTTTGTATGAAAAGCATCTAAAAAGCCTTAATCGGCAGCTTTGTTAAACTTGAGACAGTCATTATGGTGGATAAAAAGCGAGGTATATGGTTCAAGGTATTTTACAAGTCACTAATTTATAGATATATTATGTCTGGATGGAATAACTGACCATTTCTGACATCCTGTTACTGCAATTGCTGTAATATTACCACTTTAGCTCAAGGTGGCAGTTTCATGGTTGAAAACATATCACTGGAGTCATCACAGCGTTATAAGAAATGTACTGTTATTTCAAACCATTTTCTGTACTAAAGATCTGCCTGCTGTTTGTTGCAGTTACGTAGAGCTACTTTAGTGGTCATTTATCATATTCATGTTGTCTCTACAAACAAAGAATCAGACAAGGTGTAGATTTTGAGATTGAAACGTTTTCAAAAGACTAAAACTGATCTTTAATTGAACTATTATAACTATATAACTGATCTTTGCCAGAGACTGAAACTTCTCAATTTGAAGTTTCCAAAAATTACGATTTCCCTATGAGGGACAACCTATCTAAAATATAAAGGTAGCTATGTATTTTCCATGCATACAAACTAATAAAAACTCCAGTGTGAGACAAATATTTTGTGTGCTATTATAAAGACAACAGAATTACATAATCGGCTTTGCTTGTCATTTAACAAAAGCAAATTTATTTTAATCATAATTCATTCATATCATTAGTCAACATGATTGATTTGAGAGCCCTAAAAATAAAAAGTAAAATCTTTTTTTGTTTCCTTTTCTTTCTTCAGTTATATTACAGACTAGCAGCTCCCTAACATTCCCCGGAATTTGAAGCATATTTTCAATTCAGTATCTTTTTGTTGCACTTTTTTTTCATTGAAAAATGTTCCATTGAATTTAAATTGTTTCAATTCATTAACGTTTTTGAAGCATTGATTGTTCCATGAAGAACCTTGGAAGATCTCCATGGAAACTAGAAAAAGGTTCTCTTGATTGTTAAAATGTTTTTCACAGTAAGTTTGAGATTTTACCTGTCATATGGTCCAACAGGATGTTTGCTTTTTTTTTTTTTTTTTTTTACTGATCACTGTTCACTGAAAGGTTCTTAGGGGAATCAAAAATCTTTCTTCTGGCATTGCTGTGAAAATTCCCTTTTGGAACATTTATTTTTAAGATTGTATAATAAAAAAAAGGTTCATTACATTTTAAAATGTTCTTCACACTAAAAAAAAAAAAACCTCCCTTTTGGAATATTTATTTTTAAGAGTGTATTTTTGTGCCACAGCCTTCAATCAAGTTAGATTTTTGGCCCTAGATTTTTAGGCACCTCTACTCTAAAGCAACTGAACTGATATATGCCTGATATACTTTCGTTTTACAACAAGAAATCAGTTACATAACTATATCATTCCAGTAGCTTAATGTAAATCATTGTTGGTCCTGGAACAATACAGATGGAAAAAAGGATGTACTACTTTAGTGTTGCCACTTAGTGTTATTTATAAAGTTTTCTCTAGAACGGGGAAACCCGTAAGAGCATTCAGCTCTATTAACCCCTATTTGTCCTATCTGTGATTCTTTTATATGTAACTATGGCAGGCTAAAATGAGGCTGGTATCATCATGAAGAGTTAGAGAAGCATCTAAAAGTAGGCTGTCCCCCGGGGAGGTCATGTGCTCAGGCCCACACAGAGATACATCTTTCTTGTTGACTGTGGTAACTACTGTTCCACTAAAACATCATAAATTATGCGTTGTTTGAAAGTGTTTCAACCTTGAACACCAGTATTCTGAGCTTGTTTAAGGATACATTAATCACATTCAGTTGGATAGCGAGAATGCTTCATAGCCATTGCTGCACAAGAGAAAAATTAAATCAATATCAACATGTTATAAAAACACCCAACTAATATAAAAAATGATCGAATTGCTGGGGCTGTTGTTTATCAATTTTCTTAATGATCAACACTTCTCTTTGTTCATTTCTTTCAGTCTTCTGAGTTGTTGCAGTCTTCACAAAAAAAAAATCACATTAAAGAATTTATTCACAAATTACATTCCTCAAAGCAAGTCGGCATTATAAAGCAGAAATGAGCGACCCTACAGAATTTCCTATTGATTTGTAAGAGTAATATACCCTTGTGGTATTTTCATTTGAGAATTTATGCCTAAATTGTGACCATAAAGAAAATATCATATAGGTTGAAGTTTATGAGACAAAACTTTAAGCCAGACAAATCGATTGTTCTGTAACATTTGCAAAGGTAGAACATTTCCCACATAGGAACAAAGCCACCAAGGAGGAGATTGAAAAAAGCTCCAGGTCGGTCTGTAACTTCATAGTTTGTAAAGTACAATATATCTCAGGATTGTAGAAATGTCCTTTAAAATTTGATTCCATATCAAGCATCTATATTTATGAAACATTTGGTGTAAGATTAGGCATAACATTTTGAATAAAAAATGAACAGGGCATTGGAACCATAATGCAGTGGTGCTCGAACAAGGATGTGGGTATAAATCTAGCATTGTGTCCACGAACTTATTCAGCCATCTCTCTTTCAGTGCTTTCCTATCACTCTCCATTGTATCCCATTAAGGTAAAGTGCACATCAATGAAATAATTGAGCAATATCATGAGCAAGAGTGTTGTTGTACTCATACCTGTGGCCCTGTATTCAGTACAATAGCACAACCTCAAGTGTGATAATGCTTTTATACATCAGTTATACACTGTAAAAAAAAACAAAAAACAAACAAACAAACAAAAAAAATAATTCTTTATGGTAAAATACCGGCAGCTGTGGTTGCTAGAACTTCAACTTTATATATATATATATATATATTGAAGGTGCACAGTGTCATTCACACAAACACTAAACACCATCATGGTAACACACGATACTAAAATAATGCAATAAACTTTAATTTAACAACATTGGATATAATATAAAACCCTAATGTACACAACTGATTAAAAAAAAAAACTAAGAAGAAACATAGTTATTTCAATGAAAAACATAAATATAAAGTGTCATGCAAGGAATTCTGGCAGCACCATTTTACGTTTTATTTCACTGTAAATTATACAATGACTTTTTCTTTTTTACTTCCACAAACCGTAATTTTAACAGTATTTTACTGTGAAATTACATTAAATGTAATTAAAGTTATTCCCCATATATAGTATGGAAACTTACTGATAAGCAATTAACAGGTTTTAACTGAAGCATTTTTACAGTCTTTTACTGTTAAAATCACATTTTTTTTTTTACAGTGTACAGTATAAACAGAACTTAACAGGATAGTTTATACTGTCTTTTACAGTTTTATCTGAACACTCTTGTTCAACAGTTTGGGGTTAGCAATATTTTTTTTAAAGAAATAAGTATTCTTCAACAAGGATGCTTCAAATTGATAAAAAGTGACAGTAAAGGCCTGAAACAAACAAACAAACAAACAAACAAATGCTGCTCTTCTCTACTTCTATTCATTAAAGAATATTTGAAAAATATAACAGTTTCCACAAAATATTAGGCAGCACAAATAATTTAAACATTGCTAACAACAACAACAACAACAATAATAAAAGTTTAAGCACCAAATCAGCATATTAGATTGATTTCTGAAGGATCACGTGACACTGAAGACTATTCATTGCTAATGAAAAATCAGCAATAAAATACACTTATAGAAAATAGAAAACAGTTATTTCAAATTGTAAAAAAATTTCAAAATATGACTTTTCCTTTATTACCGTATTACTGATCAAATGCAGACTTGGTGAGCATGAGACTTCTTCCAAAAATAAATAATATACCAACCATTACCAACCCCAAACTTGAACGCTATGTCAATGTCATTAATTACTATTCAGCACACATTTGTGCACATTTTGTGCATTTACTGTTTCATCACACGTTTATACAAGCTGCTGTTCTTTAAAACCCCAGAATGTAGCTCCAATCTTACTACTTCTGGCATGAAGGAACAGTCAGCTGTGTTTCGACACCCAACATGAGTTAACCGTAACTGAGAACTGAAATCAGTGATCTTGATAAAGTGTGAGTACAAACATTAAATCAGTTCATTTGGATCAATGTTGCTTTAGGTAGACACTTCTAAAGATCTTCTATTACTGAAAATGCTGTGAAGTACAGAAAACAGTGGAAAGGAAAACTCCCTAGGAAGACTGAAAGTTAAATACGCTAGTTGTGGCTCTTGGACACCCTTCTTGACTGCTTGACATTGTACGGTATCAACTGTTTCAAAGTTGCTGACCCAATCCATGTTATCCCACGATATGGATTTGCTTCCGAAAAGTGACTAAAGTTGCGTGCTGCTCCCAGTCATCATTAAGACTAGCAAGGCACATAATTAGCAATTATGAATGAGACAGATAAGTGAGTGCAATGATGGTCTCATTTCTCCATCTGTAAGTCTACCCTGGAATTTAATTATTAATACATGAGCTTTAATTGAGCTTCTGTCTGAGCACATGCTCAGAGTAATTAAAATGTGACTGAGATGTGCTTTAAAAGTTAATCGGAATATCGGGCCCAATTTAAAATATTTTATGAAAAAAGCAGGGCGGCTGATAACAGAGAACATTAAATTTGAGGAAGAAATGGGACAGTCATCAGCAAACCCTATGATGTATTCACTCATTCATCATGTCTCCCGGGCAAACATTTCACTTTCGCAACATTATGAATCCACTGAGGGGTTGTCTAAAGTATTTTATATTTTATGGCAGATATGAAAGGTAAAGTGTGTCATATCTGCAACACCAGCAGCTCCAAACTAAAATGCAGACTTTGTGTTTGAGAGGATTTAACACTGGCTCAACAAATTGTGTCAGTTTGATGCAGGATTATGTTTTTATTTTTTATTTATTTTATTTTTTTCACCATTGAAGACAGAAGAGAGATACACTTGTTTGAAAACAGTCATTCAGAAAACACACACTTCACATTTAAACAACTCAGAAAAGGCATCACTTTCATCGTGTTGCAAAAGAAATTGGTATTTCTTCACAATAAACATGCAAAAAATTCAGCATACCAAAGTGATAAATGAGTTACCTCAGAGTAACTAAACAGTTTTACTTTGAGTTTGTTTGTTTAAAAGTAACTAAAAGTAAGTAAAAGTAAGTGTAGAGGTAAAGTGCTAGTAGCCTGTTTAGATGACGCTCCAATTTAAAGAATACAAGGGTGTTGCCAAGTTAAATGTCCAAAAACATGGTAATACCATGGTCCTTTTTGTTTGTGACTTCACAAAGATCAGGTTTCTTACTAATTATGTAAAATACTGTTAAACGTAATCTTAAGCAAATCTCAAAATTAATCATTTGTCATACTGTACATTATAATGTTGTGATTCCTAAATATTCTTTTCGCTTTGAAAAGCATATAGTTTTAGTGAATTGCTTTTAATTAATTTAGAAAAAATATTGTATTTTAATATTGAATAATTCTCAATTAAAAATTATCCTATCAATTATCTTATTGGCTAGAATTGTAATATCAGAATTGTAATATACCGCCCTAATGGTAGCATTACAATTCCTGTGGTAATAATGTGTTACTGTGGATCTCACCAGCCCTCAGATCTGTAAGCAATACATATTGATCTTAGAGGAAAATTATAATTCAGTAGCAAGCACACTGCAGGCATTCACAGGAACCGCATGCTGCATAAGGTGGTCTGCTTTGAATGGCTACAGAGTAAACAGCTTCCTTCAGCCTCAAATTCAATGGAGAATGAAGACCTCCCTTCAAATACACAGGAAGGTCACCTTTGTTCACGTTTACCACATTTTGACAAAGGATTTCCCAACAGATTGGAAGAAATCAGAGCTGGCTGGATCTCCTTAAAGGGGTGCTGTCTCTATTTCAGTCATTCTCTGAAATTCTCAGAGACACAATCCGCAGATCTGCTTGGTTCTGCTCTCCTGCGGAGCTCTGACCTTTGGCAAAATCAGAGGGAGAGAGAAGCAATCTGCTCATCTGATCAAAGCGCCTGTGGACATTTCTCACATAAAACAGAGAGTGAAGGGACTGCGAGTGGAATTGCAGAAGTATCTGAAATAGATCCAACAAATCACAGGGAGAGGAGTGCAAATACATTACCAGTCGAAAGTTTAGACACACTTGACTCAGTTACAATACTTTTCAAAAGTTCGGTATGGGTCGGTAAGATTGTTTAATGTTTTTAAAGTCTCTTATTGTCAGGGTTATGGACCTGTTTTGTGTTTATTTGTTCCATGTACTCCATGTCCTAGTTTTTTTCATGTGTTTCCTTATGCCCTTATTTGGTCCTTCCTGTTCCTGTCCCGATGTAGTTCGATTTGTTCCAGGTGTTCCTTTCTATTAGTTATCTTCCTCACCTGTCTGCCCCTCGTTATCTGCCCTATTTAGTCCTAACCCATTCTGTTCTCCCTTGTCTGGGATTGTTGATGTCAACCACTTGCTACGTGTGTGTTCCTGTTTCCCTGGATGTTATTAAAGACTGTATGTTTGAATTGGACTCTGCGTCTCCTTGTCCCTCGCTTCGTGCTCCTCACAGTAGCAAACGTGACACTTATTCTCAAGTCTGCATGTGATTGAAACATTATTACAATCTAAAACAACCTTTTTTTTGGTAATATAGATTAAAATGTAACTTATTCCTGGCAATGCTGAATTTTCAGCAGCTATTACGCCAGTCTTCATTGTCACATGATCCTTCAGAAATCTTAAAGATTTAAATCTTACTGACTCCAAACAGTTTTTTTTTTTTCAGTGAATTAATTTTTACAAAAAAATAAACTACCACATTCAGTACTCAATAACTAAACATTTGACAAAAAAAATGTACTACCACATTCAGGACTCAATAACTTACCATTTGATAAAAAAAAAAAATGCATAATTTACAAATTAAATATAAATATGAAATGCTACATATAAAAACTATAAAATAAATCTATAATGCAAAATTATAGTCATAAATATAATATAAACCTGAAATTACAGTCATAAATTATACATTTGAATATTTGTGTGTGTTAGCTTGGCTGATAAATGTTTGCATGTGCAGTAAAATCCAACCAAAGAAAGCAAAAAACCATTCTTACTTCTGTCCTTACATAATTTCCCATTCCCCTACTTCCATGTGTGTTGTTTCATAATATTAATTACTTTACTACTTTACTAAAATTTAGTAAAAGAATATGCAGTGTCCAATCATTTAACTGGTATGTCTGAGAAAACAACCCCATTCCATAACATTTACAACAAAGAGAGCATATGGGCCATTTAATTGCCCTCGTGTAACATTTTTAAAATGAGTTCATTAGAATTTACTCTTCTGCTAATTCATAGTTAAAATCTTTAATCACTCACCATAATTGACTGAAGGGGCTTAATTAAAAATGGTGTTAAAAGAGTGTCACATGTATCCTCATATAAGACAAATGCTTGACACTCATTCTCAATCATTAAAGGATCTCATCTTGTGATGTGAGTGACAGCAGTTAAATGGAACATAATTCATAAATACCTGAAAGGGATATTATGAGGCAATAGAAGCATCATCTTTATAGCTCAATTCACCCCTCAAATCTCAATAGACACAGTGATGGGCGTTGTTGTTTATGCAGTGACAACAACACACATCACCTCCGGTTTTTAAGTTTGCTCTCATGGAGGGTTCAGCAGTGTGACAATGTTATTAGATGTTTCTACTATTCTTTCTTACAGAGGACACATTTATGTGACAGCTGGCAACATTGCCCTAGAGAGAAAATTGTTACATTGCTTTGTTCAAAGACAAGTGAAAGTGTGAAATGAGATTTAAAAGACTAAATTGCATCACAGCAAGATTAAAAAACAAACAAACAAACAAACAAAAAAACACAACATGATATTAAAAGTAAATATAGCATAACATTACATAGCTGCGCTGGCTAAACTGTGTGGGAGTTTAGTGCTCTCGGGAAGGATGGCCACCAGATAAAATGACAGGGTTGTTGACCGTAGTCTTTGAAATAAAGCAGATATGGAAGCATGTTTTCTTAAGGACACTATCTGAGCTGTAGCTGTGACCTTCAAGCATCCGCCTTTAAGATTTGGGATTCAGCGATGACCCAGTGCAAAACCAGTCTCTCTGTAAGCAGGGCCTGACATTTAATGCTTTTATCTGCACAATGCAATGCTGCTCAGAAAATATCAGCAAGCAATTATGTCACTGGCTGGGAAAAATGAATGTTGTCATGGGTAAAGTAGGTATAAATCATGTTAATACTTCATGCAACCACATTTAAACATGACTATTTTGACTTAGTCTAAATGGGGCAAGTAGGAAAACATCTGAGAAGTTTGTAAACTCACATATTTTCAGAAAATATTCCAGGTTCAGTACAAGTTAAACTCAACCAACAGCATTTGTGGTATTGTGTTAATTAGGACAAAAATTAATTTTTAACTTCTTTTCAAAATACAGTATGAGTTACAGTGAGGCACTGAAGGGTGTCAAGCATTTGTCTTATGTAAGAGGATACATGTGACACTCTTTTAACACCATTTTTAATTAAGCCCCTTCAGTCAATTATGGTGAGCGATTAAAGATTTTAACAATGAATTAGCAGAAGAGTAAATTCTAATGAACTCATTTTAAAAATGTTACACGAGGGCAATTAAATGCCCCATATGCTCTCTTTGTTTTGTTTTCTCAGACATACCAATTAAATCAAAGAAAAACCAATATAAATTAACTAAAAACCACATAATCTTTAAAAAAACCAACTTAACGTTAAAATACCCACCGTTTCAGTTTTTTTCAAAAATATATAACAAGAACAGCTTTACATCTCAAATAATACACACATTCTATCAGAATACATAATGCTTTTAATATGATTGTAAAATTTTAAATCATACAGAAGTTGGCCCCATTCAGTTCCAATGTTGTTCCATAACCTCAATTCATGTTTTCTTTAAAGAAAAGGAATAAAATGTCAGCATTCTTGTTATCGAATCTATTTGTGATATGAACTGCTTTCCAGAAGTGGGGTTGGGGAGGGGGACCTTTTTCAGGAAACGTGAACAATTCTGATTTAACAAGAGACAGGCCCTATTTCCATTTCGGAAAAACAAGGTGTATGGCATCCTACTGCATTAGCAATTCCACCCTTGCCTACACCATAAAGCACAAGCCACATTTCCCATTCTAATGAGCATGGTCTACAAAATAACTAAAAATAAGCCCTGCATTAGCAGGAGATGGTTCACAATGTGAGGTTTTAACCTTTTTTAAGAGATGTGTCAGTCACGTCTGCCTGTCAGTTCTATCCATTTTCCATGACAGCTGTGGAGATCTGCTTAGGGATTCCACCAGCATGCACATCTCCCAATCAAAGGAAGGGCCTGAAGTAACCCCCAGACTCAGTGCTCACATTTTATTAAACATGAAATAAATGATCCTCTCTCTCCCTTTGCATGAAAATAAATGGGTGTTAAAAGGGGAGTGTTAAGCCAGGTGGAAGTGTTATTAAATGTTTTTCTTCAATAAGAACAGTAGCTTAAGCCTTCTGACTTTATTACAGTGGTGCTCTCCATGGATCTTCCCTCAAATGGATACAAATTGAAGGATATTTGCACACGGTCTACGCTTGTTTAAATTACTCTAATGTGGACATTAGACGTGGCTCAAGGAGACCTGCTGAACAGGCAACTCAGGAGGCTTTGATTACACTTAAAATGAGAAATCACATAGGAAATCTTTAATATCTTAGTTGTTAATCCTAGAACAAAGTGAGATTACATGGAGAGCAAACACAGCAAAATAATTCTAATTCCAACAGAAATAATAATGCCCATTATGCATTTAAAACTGACTCCCAGCAGAGTCAATTAGAAATAAATGTTTAGTAGGCCCATTACTATGGTGCTGACAAAATATTGCTCTATTTGTTTGAGAAATCCAGCCAGTTCAACACAGAAAAACTGTCTCAACCAATGGAGTAAGTTTGGGGGTAGGACTATCTTTTAGCCAGCCAATGGCAGACACCACCAGATGGATGATGGTCAAGTGAAACAGCTAATTTCTATACACATGAACTAGACACATGAACACTTTGTCATATAAATAATGCAACAAAAATATGAATGTAAGAGAAATTGAGAAAATACAGAAAGTTTGCAGATCAAAGATTTAAATATTTGGATCAAACTTTAGAGGACGAAGTAAGAACAACAGTCAGAACAGCCGCAGAAGCACAGCTGTCACAAAAAACCAGGACAGCTTTGTGACATATATATGAATACAGAATTTCATATTTATATTTACAACTGTTTCATGCTGAAAACATTCTGGAGTTTATCCATGACTGGATAAAAATCAATCGAATAATGTACACACAACAGCACAAAGCCAATGGCCTTGAATTTAATGCCTCTTGGTTCTTCCTACCAACCACAATTCAGTATGAACACTAATACAGCAGTGACGGTGATTCACCTTTAGTTTTTTTTAAACAGAGGACAGATATGGATGTATGGATGTATGGCTGAATCAATGGAGCCTGGATGCGATCCAGTGGCTATTTTAGGTATAGCACTTCAAATCTCACAAAAGTTATTTTTGTGAACTTCAAATTTGGAGCATAATTTTGTTAGCCATTTGGCTTAGATTTTTTGTATCAATTTTAGATTCCAAAATATTTATTTTAATATATCTTTTCCTAAAAATAAATTTTTAGTACAACACATTTCCTGTACATTAAATGCAAACTTCTGTAACTTTTTTACATTTGAATCTTTTTGAAATGATAATCTGCTGATTGTCCTTAGGTCTGAATTCCAAAGCATTCATGAATTATAACTATTTATGTTCAGTGCATTTTCACGTCTATGCTTTAAAAAAGGTGGGAGGGACAGTAAAAAGGTTTAATGGAGGTTAGTGTTTCATTAGGCATACACTATAACACAAACCTAGATAACCAAAAAAAAAAAAAAAATAAAAAAAAAATAACATATATATATATATATATATATATATATATATATATATATATATATATATATATATATATATATATATATATATATATATATATACACACACATTAACCAAAGGAGGACAAAATTTACTAAAAACTGATTTTCTTATTTAAATGAACTACAACTGCAGGCCTATGCAATAACTTATGCTGTATTTTCTCTATGCTCTGATCAGTAATACCAACTGATCCAGTCTAAAGTGGCATAAAGCCTTTTGACAAATCTTGGAAATAGCTGTGAAACTCCACTGGTACTTTGTGGGAAGAGGCACACAAATAGCCATAATAACAAGTGGATTGTGCTCTTGTGAATCTGCCTTGTCTCACGCACAGCCTCAAAATTTCATCTGTACAGTGCAAAAAAAACAAAAAAAAAAAAAAAAAAAAAAAAAAAAACCTGGGTTCACATCTCAGCCTGCTACAGATTGCTTTTCCTCCAGGACACATCTAAGATTAAAGCTGGAGTGAGGACTGGTGTTACAGTATGCCTTATATAATGATCAGCAGTGTCAGGTTAGTCCAGATTCTCAGTAAGCTAGCATTTCACACATTTTTTGGATACATGCTCCTCTATTAACGTCATAGAAAAATTCTCAAGAATTCTAGACACAAAAACTAAACTGACAACATAAAGTTTGCAGTACATTGCATCAAGTTTGTTACAACCAATTTTCAGAGTTTGTGTCCAAATCTGTCTGAAAGTAAGCCAACAACACCTTAGGGAACTTCTTTTCCAGTATATGCAGCTTATCATCTGCAATGTCCTTTGATACTTTCCATCACTCTGTTGTCCTTAAAAGAGCACTATTGAATCAAGACAAAGGGACTGAGATGTGAATGCAAATGATTATGTGAGGTGATGGTGCAAGGAGTCATTTTTTACATTTCAGATTTCATGCAGAGTATTTCTAGGTGGTCTCTGCACACTAGGATGGAACAACTGGCACTTGAAAGCCCACCCGATGTGCATTTGATACAGTCATGGCTGAAATTCTTCCTGTTAATGGAAACGTTTTGATCCAACGGAAATGTTAATCATCTACAAAAGTGGTCCACTCACTGAAATGTCATTGCCACCCTCTTCATTGCCTTCCTATAATTAAGAACCTGTTATGAACTTCTTTTTATTTGGAACACTGTGAGCTCTTTTGAAAGTTGTGATTTTTAAAGAAATTAATCTTTCATCATTTGGACCCCCCGAGTAGCTGCCAACAGCTTGCACTCTCTGAATGATACCTCTCACTTAATTCCTCCTCCCTTCTGCCACACAAACATAGAGCATGTATGGAACAGACATCATTAAAACTCCAGTCAGCTTCCAAATGCTGCAACAGGTGGTCCACTCAGCATTAGAAAACCATATATTTAGCCTTACAAATTGCAATTATAATGTAGAATTGAACTTCAGGCACTATACCATATTGCAGAGAAAATATTAATGTTTTAAAGGGGTCTTATTATGCACTATTATTATTTTCACTTTTTCAACTTTAGTTAGTCTGTACTGTTGCTGTTTGAGCATAAAAAAGATCTGCAAAGTTACAAAACTCAGAGTCCAATTAAAAAGGAGATATTTTATTTAACAGAAATCACTTTTCAAAAACTATAATGAATGAGTTAATGCATATTATCTGGGATTTGTGATTTCACAAATATAGATGAATGGGATGAGACCTGGTTGAGCTGCACTAGAGAAGGCAATGAGTTATCAGTTATCACTATGTCGGAGACACACTAGCTTTCCCAAGGCTTAGAGTGTGTACAATCATCCGGGTTTAAATCACGCTCAAATTGATTTGATTTTGACGCAATATTTACACTGAAGCTCACTGGTGGCTGTGATTAGGGACGTGACATTTCCTGAGCAGGCGCACCAGGTTGCCAATCACAACACACACTGGCCCAGCTAACCAATCACAGCACATTTCGTATTTCAGAAGATAACAGGAACTATTTGAGCCGTTCATTCCAGACTGGGGAGAGGGGTGTTGTAATAATGTAAAATATGTTAAAAATAAACATATTGCACCTAGTATGAGAGCCTGTTCTAGTACACCCCCAAAACAAAAGTCCTCCATGCTGATGCATGGTGCAGGCTTCTTTAATGTCGAACGTGTTCAGTAGCTGATAGCCTTGAATTAATCTGGAGGGAGGGAGTCATGACCACCAGATCAGGCCTTGTGCAGCTAATCATATCACATGGCAAGTCATCTCTCTTCTGCACACAGTTGTGCATTCTTTGAAATGTGACCCCTAGATGTTTCACCTCTTAAGTTATTGTGACAGGCCCGATTAACGGGAGATTACAATAGTTGTTGTAATCATTCTCTGCTGTATCATTTATAATATTTTACCATGATTTATATTGCACGCTGCAAATATATTCACGGCAGGTAACCCAGCGGCAGTTACATGTGTCATGCCAAATAAGCAGGCTGCTTTATCAGCAGGAAGAGATGGGAACAACAGATATTAGACAATTGTTGGAGGTTTTACAGTTACAGTACCCTGTTAAACTACAGTCATACTGATTAAGGACAGGTTTATATTTATTATGAAAAAGCAATCTGTTTGAACATACTGGGTAAAGTCTTCCCTGAACTCCAATATAAAGCAGAAGAGGAACCTATAAATCCGCAGCTATAGTACAAAGTGCAGTAATAATTGAAAGTCCAATTATAGAATGTGGTCCTTTTTTGTTTTGTTTCTTTAGTGGCACAAGTTCTTTTCTTTTCCTGAGGATAAAAACATCCCTTTAAAAACTTTATTGCGCTAGTTAAGGTTTTAATCATGTCAAAGAAATTGTGTTTTTGTTGCTGGCTAATCAAAAAGGCTTTTTCCCATCTTTGAATCACATAAGCATCTATTGCAGAGCTTCACAAGTCAGTCTCAGTTTGATGCCAGATGCAAGCAGATGGAGACACAGCTGGCAGCTCTTGTCTTTCTACCCTCTATCGCAGTTCCAAGAGATGTACTCTGCTGGACACCTCCCAGTCCTCAACTCCGATGAACAATTGAGCAGCAAAAATGTTCTTGGGTATGCTGAAGCACTCCACACAACAGGAGACAGATAAGTGCTATACATTGGGGTTATAATCGGCACTTATCCAGAGAAGTAACATGATACCTCAGTGTGCTTTCAGATCCTTTTTCATCACTGTCTCCTTGCTTTTGATGTTAGAATACGTTATTTTATACGTTGATTTTGTATCAATTTTTATGATTTTAATCACAAAAAAAAAATTCTTTTTTAAGAAACAAACAAACATACAAACAAACATGAAGGCCCATCCCTAACCCCAATTCCAAACGTGCATTATGTATTCTGTGTAAACGATTCCTTTATTTTAGTATTTATGAACTGCTGTCATCAATTAGCATTTCCTTATGATATGTGATACCAAACAGTGACTTCACCTTGAATTATTAAGCTTTTTCTTAAAAAAATAAATAAAAATAAAAATAAATAAATAAAAGGACGGGTGACTAACTTCTGACAGATTGTAATGGCTGAATCTACATTATAAGTGCAAATTGCTTGAAGCTCCTCTGATTTCATGGTGTGAGCACCAAAATATGTAAACCTAAGCCACTGAGTTTTTGCTGGGCATACTGTGCTTATTAATTACTTCAAACTCCGTCAAACTCAAATCCATCTATGCATGAACTTGGCCACTGCATTCTGATAGACAATGTTTTTAAATTAGTCTCACATGAAAACTACAAATTAGTGAACTGAGAATATGCTAATCAAAAGGTTAGAAGTAGTTACTCATGCACTGGATCTAATACAAATTCAGTCTCAGTAGCCAAAAATGAAGTGAACAGGGCGAGCCACCTTTTTATCCATTGCTGAGGGAGTCAATGCATTTGGCTCATACACAAAAGCTTTAATTTGGTGGTACACCTCCCACACACTCCAAACGCCTAACAGCCTACAGACAATATGGCTATTTATACTGAGTGCTTGGCATTGTCCACAGGTGCAGTCTGAGAGAGGTCGAAACTTCTTGTGTGAGGTTCACTTTTTTGAAAGGGACACTAACAATCTAGTCATTACTCACCTGGTACATGCTGAGGTCCATCTTTAGCTATAGCTTTATACAAAACACAGTGAACTTTAGGAGGGCAAGATGCCTATGGAGCGACTGTAGAGGCAGCACTGACTGTGCTAGTAACACAACTTGTAACCTTACATAATTCATGGGTTTGTACGGCACTACAATAGTAATGGGAAAAAACAGCCTTGGGATGTTTTTTTTTTTTTTTTTTTCTGCACCAAACACTTGGCTTGTTGATTTGTTCCACATCCTCCTCGAGCCAGATTCGTAAGTTCACTTTTTGCACATGCTAACTCATTTAGCTCATTTATTATGCCCTGTCCTGATTATGCCAAAACCACTTCACCATGGGCTGACAGCTAGTAACAAAGTTGTCTGTGAATACATTTACATTGAACACATAGGTTTTTGTGTAGTTAAGCTACAGTCTTGTCCAAGTATACATGACACAATGTATAATAGAATATTTGAAAGATTTAATACATATTGCACATTACCTTTGTCTTTCAGAGCAAGGACATTTGTAGTCTGATTAACATATCTACATGCAAGATGAAAGCTAAAATCACGTTATCCAAGTCTGTTAATCAAGACTGTTTGGTACTAATGCTATTATTTTTAAATGTAATACTTATTGTAATTAATGGGGTTATTATTTAACATTACCATGAATTAGTACATTTCAGATATCTTTACTTTCATGAAAACCTAATTGAGTGGAATTATTTAATTTGAATTCAGAGATAAGTCTTAAATTTACTTTTCAGATGAATCTATTTTACTGGAATTGTGGTTATTGTTTATTCAATTATTCAACTAAAGTGTCTAAATACAATTTTAAATAGTATAGTTGATTTAGTATATTACATTTAAGACACTTTAAGAAATATATAGTTATTAATAAGAATTGTATCTAAATGCATTCTGTAAAAGTTTTTTGGGGGTCTTCTTGTTCCAGGTAATGGGGTAACATGGCCTCTTTGAGGAATTTTGCTTTTTGTGCTATAACAACTAAATTAACAAATGTTTCTGTTTATTTCCCTAATAATACATTGGCGGATGCACCATCATCCTGTACTTAAACTTAATATAGGTGAAACAAGTGAGATGTAATATCGAAACATATTAAAATGTAAACTTAAAGGGTTAGTTCACCCAAAAGTGAAAATTAGGCTGCGTTTTACTCACCCTGAGGCATCGTTGGTGTATATGACTTTGTTCTTTCAGAAGAATCCAGTCAGCGTTATATTAAAAACTGTCTTTGGTCTTTCAAGCTCTCCAGTCAGCGGGTGTTGCATTGCTTCAGTCCAGAAGACGTAAAAAAAAAAATTCCCTTCCATAAAAATAGTGTCTCACATGGCTCCGGGGGTGAACACAGGCCTCATCTAGTGAATCGGTGCGTTTTTGTAAGAAAAATAACGTAATAATCACTTTAATCTAGCTTGCACTCAATGTTGTAAAACAGAAGCAGTTCTGGGGGAATTATGTATGAGTTCAGCTCTGCGCATGCGCAGCTCAGTAGTGACATGCAGGGAAACGCAGCAGAGAGATCAAAACAAAACAACGGTTACTAATTAGAAGTACAAAATGAGGATTTGTAAAGAATAATGTCGGAAGATTTTGATATAAGCCAAGAGGAGACTGGTTTTCCTTTGCTAAAGTAAGGAAACTTCCTTTGATCCTGTAAACAAATGTTGGTTTTCCCGAGACTCACCAGCGCATGTGCAATGCTGACCTCATACGTCATGCTCCCGGAACTGCTTCTGTGTACAACTGTGAGCGCAAGCTAGATTCGAGTGATTATTACGTTTTGAAAATGGATATTTTTTCTTACAAAAAATGCATTGATTCGCTATGGGAGGCATTTGTTTACCCCCGGAGCCGTATGAGATATTTTTTTTTATGGAAGGGCGCTTTTTATTTCACGTCTTTTGGACTAAAGCAATGCAACACCCGCTGACTGCAACAATGGAGTTTGAAAGAACAAAAACAATTTTTAATATAACTCCGACTGGATTCATCTGAAAGAAGAAAGTCATATACACCTACGATGCCTTGGGGGTGAGTAAAACGCAGCCTAATTTTCATTTTTAGGTGAACTAACCCTTTAAATGCACATTGTTCTTAAGGGGAGCATCTTCCCCCATCTTCCCCCATTCTCTGTGTTTCAGACTTTTCTTTTTCCAGAATTATGTAACCAAGATTAATTTTCAGTGCAGAAAGGCAAGTCTAATGCTTTGTTTATGTGGTCAATCCTTTCAGCCTGTCAAGATGCCTCTTCTGATCCACTGACTGTCTCCTGTCACACTCTCCCTTGGAGGCGACTAGCTAATTGTTTACTGTGACCTTATCTCTACTAACTCTAACCGTGGGGATGCCTTTGCTTTCCGGTAGTGACACAAAGCCAACTAATCTAAAGAGATAAACACTGTGTTGAATTTCCACTGTGCTGGATGTAATACTCTCCCAGTAGAAGAGCATAAATGTCCTATTCATAAGGTGGCCTGCTGTTGGATGCATTTGAGAATAAATGCCATATTAAAATCTTAAGTTAAGTTAAGTATCTTGTTGTGTGCATCCACTCTGTAGCTTTCCACAGAATATCGACAAAAATTATTCCCAAAAATCTACACTTGCCACCCCTTGTGTGCTTGTATATTAAACATCTTGGCAAATTTGATTGTTCTGTTCAAATGATTTTACCAAATCTATACCACAAGGTAAGATGAGCTCAAATTAATTTTATTCTGGACCATAAGAGCCAAAAATCAGATCTCAACACATTTCTTGAATGGTTATGCTTTTATTACTCATTAGTTTTCTTCTTCACGTCATCATTTGTGAGATTTATTTTCAGTTTCATTTTATTACTTTAACGGGGATATGTGTCATGAGATGCCCTCAGATATGGGGCAATTTTTAAGTTTTAACACTTGTTAATAATTGTAATTCATTTAGTCAGTACTGCACATCGGAAATGTCATAGTTGGTAGACATAATGATTATGACATCATAATCAGCACTGGCATAATATATATAAACAACAATACAATATATATGTATTTATGTATATATAAAAGAAAAACATCACCAGCTGATAAATTCAAATCTGTGTTCGCTGGCTGGCAAAGAGCCAGAGACACACATGTTTCTAAAGCAATGCGCATTATAACCAATCCCATTCGATTCTGTTGAGTTTATGAATGCAAGGACCAATCAGAGGCGTTTAGATGAGTCATCGCTGAAACACACAGTTTCATCACCACGTGTTTGCTGACTGAATTCTCTAGCTAATTCTCTCATCAGAAACAAAGTGAAGATGTACGAATGCACGTAAGATATTAATTTCACAGTGTAAACAGCTTTAGAGATTATTATGGGACTTTTGAGAGTGCTTGAACTCGCTGGACTGCAGTGAAAATGTTCTTTGATAATGTAAACATTCTTTACTCTCTTTTTGTACAATGAAAGTGTTATAGGCTAATTAGTAACTACAATGTTTTTATTAAATTCACATTAGTCAGTTGTATTAAAAATATTTTATGACACCCATGTCTGGTACTTAAGTACAATGATGGATTTTTATGCAAAGTTCATAGATTACACTATTAGGCTACTTTGCCCATCACCTATTATAGATCAACTGAAATAATCTATAAAGGTGCAAAATGAATTTACTTACACATTTTGGGAATATTTTGAATAAAAAATAAATAAAACAAATAATAAAAAATAATATAACCCCTCCTGAAAAAAAACAATAGACACCATTACTAAATTTTTAATATTTTTACTGGTTATAATTGGACTTGCATTGGTTTTACTGGAAACTCTTGGTCTCTACTGGTAATTGGTTGCCTTCTACTGGTGGCTTGTTAAAACCAATAAATCCTTATGGAATATGTCCCAAAACACACTACAGAAAACCTTTTTTTTTTTTTTTTTTTTTTTTTTTAAAAGGTTTTAATGGTTAAAAGTTAATGGTTTGTAATGTTTGTAATGTTATTTGTTGTGGAAACAATAAAAAAATTCTGTGCTGGTTTTATTGTTTGTTTGTTTTTTTCAAAAATGATGCCACTGACACTACAATACAAACTTATTTGTAAAATACATGATGAAACATTCATTTTAGTTGAAATTTTTTATTACTTCTAGAGATTGCAGTGATACATGACTGAATGAATAATACTTAAAGTAGGTTAAGAGTCATTTTAAAATTGTTCCCCCTAAAAGCTAGTTACTGTGGTCTAGTACCACCCCTTGTTGGTAGCACAAACAAGCCTTCTTATTTCAGGATCAAGACGATCTATTTACAAAGAAGTTAATTTTCCATTTCACCCTGATGTTCTAACTGAAAATAAAACATCTGAAATAGGCCAAACCCCACCTGCATGCTCTCATAGCAGCCGTATAATGTACGGCTGTGTAGAGAGGAGAGAAATTATTCTCTTTTTTTCTCCCTCAAAAGGAGAGTAAACTGCTGCGCTTCCATAATAATGAGATCAATTACACTTTTCTATTGTGTTTTGTGCCTCCATTCCCAATCGATTTCTTTGACAGTCCTCTTTGAAGTTTTTGCCGCTCCATTTCCAGAGTTATTCTGTTATTTGTCCTTGACTTCACAGAGGTATGTACCTGATAAAACCATACCCAGGGGATGAAACATGGTAAGAAAAAATAAAAAATAAAAATCTGCAATCTTTTGAAGGCACAGTGAGTCAAACGTTTTGGAGGCAACCCAAAATAAAAATTTTAATTTTTTGCTAATGTAGGAACTTGGAATAACAATGCATTAAAAGGAGATCAAAACCCATCGGTTGTCCTTTGAATATCAGTGAGTTTCAATGTATTGCAACAACCTCACTCTAATGCCCTAGTTCCAATGTGAAAGAGCACATTAAAACTTACAATGTCTTCAAAGTGTAAAAAGAACTCCCCTTCCAACCTTTTTTTTTTCATAGCACAGGCATTTCTTTCTTTTGTTGGTTTTAACTATTCTTAAGGTGTGATCACTGTCACAAACTTTCAGCAAATGTACTGCTGCGTTCCATTTACCTCAGAGGTCGGATCATGCCAAAGTATCATGCCCACAGATAGAGGTTGGATAGTACTGTTTACACCACTGAGTTTATGGAGACACAGACAAACAGAAGTGCTAATAAATAATATATTATATGTTGATGCGCTGAACAGCCATTTTGAATTCTGAAATCAGGGTTGCTACAGTTCCACTCAGTTTCCAAGTCATGAGGGTGTGTTCCAGTTCCAGGCAACACTGCACATCAGAGCAAACTGTTCTTCCAAGACAGCAAATTGGATTTAAAAAAATAAAAAAATAAATAAACTCAGGTCTTTTCAGGCACACTGTCTGCACTATTAATTGGAAGTGATCATCAGATTTGTGTGTCTAGACATAACCAACTTATCTACATGGGTTGCTTTGGTTACGACGCAGGCATACCTATGTTTTTGATGAGGCTTTCAAAACAGGAAAAGTGGTGGTGCTTCATCTAAATCTCCAAATAAGCATCCCGTCGGGTTGTGTTGCAGAACTCCCCCATCGGACAAGAAAAACTTATTGATGGAGGAGACTGGTGATATTCAGTGATTAACTGATTAAAGTGAAATCCAATTTGAGTAGCCAGAGTGTCCAAACTGAGACGCATCTGTAAAAATCTGATTGGATTACAAATGCAACTGGTGCCATTTTGCATCTTAGTTATTGATTGCACTGAAAATGACCTCGGTATTGATATTATTGTATATTGTGTAATGCAGTGATAGTCTTTTCTCTGAGACAATTCTTTCTGAAACTGGACAATTTTTCACCTTTTATTGGAGGCTTTAACATACAGGTAAAATTATACATTAATTTAAACTCAAATCTATATTTTATGTCCATTTATTTATTTGATGAATAGAAAATGTGCCTCCCTTTTGGTAGGTTTTTGAGCATTGTCTCCACTGCTGTTCCTTATATGTCACCAAAATATCATCATCTTCCCCATGCATGCCCCCATGACATCTCCAGCAGACAGCAATATGTCAGCTTCCTTCATCACTCTAGTGTCATCAATCATCCTGCTGAAGCAATCAAGCCAAGCCAAGGAAAATTGTTTTCAGAGGGAGCGTTATCGTAAGTTGGCCTGACTCTGAAAAACTAACATGTCAAACACAGAACTAAGAAAACACTGAATTAAATATAAAAAAATTCTGTCTAAGCGCTGTTGCTGACTGCAATTGTGACCGCACAGTTGTCGCAATTATGTTCTCGGACATAACATTTAAAGCTTTTAATACTGCAGTTTCATTTTGACAGGTAGTCAGTTCTAAAACACCCTGACTGTGTAAACACATTTGAACCTCTGTGGGACTGTTTTAGTGTGATCTTCTGGGGCTAGGGTTGGACAGAACAGTCAAAGTGCTGTGTCACAGTGGACTGACATTATTTTCTTGTCCTCTTTGTCTCCTCCTAGCCTATCAGCCTCCCCGCTGTGGTAGACAAGCAGGAGAGTAATCCCTCTGACTCAACCTACCCTGACATTCACAAAGCACCTACGTCTGGATATAGACGAACAGCAGGATGCCAGTGCCTCCATATCAAAGCATTTGAGATGAGCTGAGTTTTAAGCCCATCTTAAGCTCAGTACTCTGTATTGGCCCTCCTGAGGTGCCAACATGATTTATTATAGCCATGCATTTCTCACCCCCTGCTATTTTAGAGTGAGAAAAGTCAATTGCGAAGCCTCATTTTAAGAAAATAACTAATAAAGAGGGCAATAGACTGTGAGTTGCCGTTTTACAGATTGTACAATTTAAGCTGTTTAAAATCGCATGATTTTGTTGTGATCAATAATTGTCTCTTTAGATTATGGTTGTTAAAATCTTGTGTTCTTTGTGGCTGGTCATGATAGAACTGATGTGATGCTAATTTAATAGCATAGCTATGGCAGATTTATGGCATTATGGCTAAAATGATCAAAGCAAAGGGAACTATTAATTAACTTGTGATATTATGGGGTGACACTTGGTGTGTGGGCAGAATCTGACATGTCCACTTTTGATAACTTAAAATAAATGATAAATAGAAAAAAAAAAAAAAAAAAAAAAAAACAAGAAAAACTGGTTTTGATGTCCCGGGTCACACACACACACACACACACACACACACACACACACACACACACACACACACACACACACACATATATATATATATATGTATAGCTTCAAATATTTTTCAAGGTGACATATCATGAAAATCTGACTTTTTCAGTTTTAAGTGCTATAATCAGGTCCACGGTGCATCTACTAACCAAGGAAACATGACATAGGTTAACCCAGTAACTTTGTTTTGGTAAGCCATTTTCTGCAAACGTCTGAGAAAACAAGCGTGTCAGATTTCACTCCCTTGGTGACGTGGCAAAGGGATCTCATTATAATATTACCGCCCCTTAATCTGTAAGTTTATACAGGTGCTGGTCATATAATTACAATATCATCAAAAAGTTGATTTCACTAATTCCATTCAAAAAAGTGAAACTTGTATTTTATGGGGAAGTCGTGGCCTAATGGTTAGAGAGTCGGACTCCCAATCGAAGGGTTGTGAGTTCGAGTCTCGGGCCGGCAGGAATTGTGGGTGGGGGGAGTGCATGTACAGTTCTCTCTCCACCTTCAATACCATGACTTAGGTGCCCTTGAGCAAGGCATCGAACCCCCAACTGCTCCCCCGGGCGCCGCAGCATAAAAAATGGCTGCCCACTGCTCCGGGTGTGTGTTCACAGTGTGTGTGTGTGTTCACTGCTCTGTGTGTGTGCACTTCGGGTTAAAAAGCAGAGCACGAATTCTGAGTATGGGTCACCATACTTGGCTGAATGTCACTTCACTCACTTTCACTTATATTGATTCATTTCACACAGACTGATATATTTCAAATGTTTATTTCTTTTAATTTTAATGATTATAACTGACAACTAAGGAAAATCCCAAATTCAGTATCTCAGAAAATTAGAATATTACTTAAGACAAATACAAAGAAAGGATTTTTAGAAATCTTGGCCAACTGAAAAGTATGAACATGAAAAGTATGAGCATGTACAGCACTTAATACTTAGTGGGGGCTCCTTTTGCCTGAATTACTGCAGCAATGCGGCGTGGCATGGAGTCGATCAGTCTGTGGCACTGCTCAGGTGTTATGAGAGCCCAGGTTGCTTTGATAGTGGCCTTCAGCTCTTCTGCATTCTTGAGTCTGGCATATCGCATCTTCCAGTTCATAATACCCCATAGATTTTCTATGGGGTTAACCCTCTGGAGTCTAAGGGTATTTTTGGGGCCTGGAGAAGTTTTGTCATGCCCTGACATTTGTGCTTTTTTCAGTTTCTTATAAATATCTAAATGGCTAAAGTCTAATCTCACTGTAATCAGCACAAACTAGGCTATAATAATATGTGAGCAGCATGTATGTACATGATTGTGTTTTTGAGAAAAAAAAATGTTATGCGTGGTTAGTGAAAAACTAAAAATGTTAAATCACTTGAATAAAGCAATAAAACACATACAGAAAATTGGTTCACAGGAATTTTGAGAACTGGAGCTTGTAGCCTAGAATTTTTTTTTTCTAAATGATGTGAAAATCATCTTGTTTACTCACTTAACAGAAAACAATATATTGATTTAAATTTTCTAAGACACTTTTTGTTGGTAAAAGTCATATGCGAGTAGGCGTCAACTATCATGAATTCACACCTGAGAAGACAAAGGCCTGCATAATGAGCTGCATAATGAGCCATTCAGTCAGCTGTGTCACTGAGAGGGATGAGTTACAAGAAAGAATGTGAGGACAAAATAAATGTATATAATTTTATGTTTGTAGTTTATTTAGAATATATTTAATTATCCCACAACATAATTTAATATTCACTTGTGAGTGCAGTTAAACAGTTTATTAGGAAAAATCAAAGCTGACTTTCAAACTGAATTTTTTGATTAGCATCATACTCCAGTCACACAATCCTTCAGAAATCATTTTAACAATCTTATTTTCTACAAAAAAAACATTTATTGTTATTATTATCATTTTTATTATTATTATTATTATTATTATTATTATTATTATTATTAATGTTGAAAAGATCTGAGAATATTTTTTTTTTTAGGTTTTTTAGGGGGGATAAATTGAAAGAACAGCAATGATTGTTACATTTGTTACAGTTACATTTATTGTTACATTTATATTATTTACAACAAGCTTTTGAATGGTATAGTAGTGTATATTGTTATTGAAACTTCATAATATTTCACTTGATTATACATTTAGTCAGGAATTATAGTTTGGAAAAAGTCTTTGGAAAAATTCTAACTAGTAAAAATGTTTACACGTTATGTGAAAACTAGTACAAGTATATAAATAAATAAAAAGAGACTTACTCATGTTTCTGATCTCTGCTGAATAAAGTGCTTCATTCTTTTTTCTGAGGAAATCCAAATCTCAAATCCTCAACCACATGACATCTTTTTGGGGTGAATTCTGTCTTATTCCTCTCATCGCGAAGCAAACAGTAAAATAATAAAAACTTGAAGAACAGTCTCGCTGCGTTGTCTTCTGTTGTGTGGGCGTATTCAAAAGCCGCGCGCTTCAGTGAAACATTTGAATCTCAAAAGCGCGCTCGGCGCGGGGGCGTGGTCGCATTATAAGATAATGAAGGGAGACATGAAAAACGGACATCGCGTTGTTTTCATATGGATTACTTTATCACAGAATATTTTGTTTTCAGCAGCACTTGTTTAGTTTAAAAGTAGACATGTCAGGCTTTCTATAGAATATCTCTCTCATGTCTCTTCGTTGAGTATTCACTGAGTTACAGTTCATTTTAATGACGCATTTGTATCTGAAGATCAGCGCAGACAAAGGCTGCAGACAGCACTCCTTGTTTGTTATCTTTATTTTATAAGTGCACAAAGTTTTTGTTGTTATTATGTCTGTATACAAAAAAAAATAGACCCTTTACAGATTCGATTGATGTATTGCACTTATCTGTACGATCAAAACTGAAAGTGTAATTTAAGTTCTTTTCGGGGTTATCAGGAGAAAATACCCCAAAACGCGTATACGCGTTAATCGACTCCAGAGGGTTAAGGTCAGGCGAGTTTGCTGGCCAATTAAGAACAGGGATACCATGGTCCTTAAACCAGGTACTGGTAGCTTTGGCATTGTGTGCAGGTGCCAAGTCCTGTTGGAAAATGAAATCTGCATCTCCATAAAGTTGGTCAGTAGCAAGAAGCATGAAGTGCTCTAATACTTCCTGGTATATGGCTGCGTTGACCTTTGACCTCAGAAAACACAGTGGACCAACACTAGTAGATGGCATGGCACCCCAAACCATCACTGACTGTGGAAACTTTACACTGGACTGCAAGCAACGTGGATAGTGTGCCTCTCATCTCTTCCTCCAGACTCTGGGACCCTGATTTCCAAAGGAAATGCAAAATTTACTTTCATCAGAGAACATAACTTTGGACCACTCAGCAGCAGTCCAGTCCTTTTTGAAGTGAGATGCTTCTGACAATGTCTGTTGTTCAAGAGTGGCTTGACACAAGGAATGCGACAGCTGAAACCCATGTCTTGCATACGTCTGTGCGTAGTGGTTCTTGAAGCACTGACTCCAGCTGCAGTCCACTCTTTGTGAATCTCCCCCACATTTTTGAATGAGTTTTGTTTCACAATCCTCTCAAGGGTGTGGTTATCCCTATTGCTTGTACACTTTTTTCTACCACATCTTTTCCTTCCCTTCGCCTCTCTATTAATGTGCTTGGACACAGAACTCTGTGAACAGCCAGCCTCTTTTGCAATGACCTTTTGTGTCTTGCCCTCCTTGTGCAAGGTGTCAATGGTCGTCTTTTGGACAACTGTCAAGTCAGCAGTCTTCCCCATGATTGTGTAGCCTACAAGGCCGCTGTAGGCCTTTGCAGGTGTTTTGAGTTAATTAGCTGATTAGAGTGTGGCACCAGGTGTCTTCAATATTGAACCTTTTCACAATATTCTAATTTTCTGAGATACTGAATTTGGGATTTTCCTTAGTTGTCAGTTATAATCATCAAAATGAAAAGAAATAAACATTTGAAATATATCAGTCTGTGTGTAATGAATGAATATAATATACAAGTTTCACTTTTTGAATGGAATTAATCAACTTTTTGATGATATTCTAATTATATGACCAGCACCTGTACAGTGAATAAATCAATAAATCCACTGTTCTGTTGTCTCCTCTGAGGCTGGGACTCTAAACCATGTTCTGCGCTCGTCTGTGCAGCCAAAGGAAGAACAGTTAGTGTGTTTTGCTCAAACTTTCACAATACCATTATAGCTTGTGAAATCAAAATGAATGTGAAATCAAAACAAATCACAATCCACAACATTTCACAAGCTACAACAATGCACCATAACAAAAAAATAAATAAAATAATAAATAATAAAAAATAATAATAAAATAAAAGAACAAATAAAAATACAAGTACAAATATTAATTTGACCATTCAAACTGGAAATGTGCTGGAAAATTCACTGGCCAAGTGTGATAACACTGTCTATATGACCACTGCAAACAAGCTATGAGCAAGCATTAACAGTGAAATTCTTAAATCCTATAAAATGATCTCTTTGTAAAGATGCTAACCTGTTATGTGGTCAGTTTATTGAAAGGTTGAAATGAAGCAAGAGCTTAATACATTCTGTCTTTCATTATGCCTCCATTAAGGATGGAACACCTCGTTTGACTAAAGCGTTAATTGAATAACCTTCATCTAGAACTCATTAGACATGCCTGTTTGACCTAAAAACCTCCATTGGTCACTTACATGTCTGTGAATAGAACCTTCTTAGAATAATATAAAAGGTTCTGATGTAAGCATATTGTGTCATATGGAGAAAAAGATGTGCTTAATGCAAGTGACAAATTTTATGTGGCCTCAACTGACTGAGCAGCATCTGATCAATTTCTATGAATAATCTTATTGAGGACATTGACAGTATGTGCTGCAAGAAATACTATGCCATCTGGATACAGGCTACAAAAACACAGAGGAGAAGTCAAGTCAGAGAGACAAGCATAAAAACGAGAAAAACACTCAAGACTGTAGTCAAGTATGCCTAGCACAATTTTATTAATGACAACAGATTGTTAAGCAACCAGTGATGTCACACAACTTTTCACTTATCCCTGCCTTAAAAACATCTGCCTTATTGTCTAATATAAGTATATTATAAATTATGTGTATTTGGATAATGGAAAATCTGTTCAAACCTAGCAATAGTAACCAAGTGGGAGGGGCTTAACAAAGGGTAAATTATAAACTGCTGGACATTTGTCAAAGATTAGAGGTCATTAGGGCTTCACTATAACAATCGTCCTGAAGAACTGGTCAATACTGTATAGAATTATCATGACAGGCTAAATGGACTTATTCCTAATAATTCACCATAACAAAATTAACTCTGGCTCTCAGTTCCAGACTCTGAAGGATTGGGTAAGTTATAACTCTTATTTATACAATAGTATTTACAATATATAGTCTTAACTTAAAAAAAAATACTTTGGTCACCTGTTTACATTTACACCACATTTTGTTTAATATTAAATTGTTTTACTATTTTGTAGACTTAGCTAATAATAATATATATATATATATATGTATATGTATTGCTTCCTCCATGCAGTGGAAAAAAAGTCATGTCTGAATCAATTGCTTCCTCCATGCAGTGGAAAAAAAGTCATGTCTGAATCAGGTATGTATATATATATATGTATATGTGTATGTATATATATATATATATATATATATATATATATATATATGTATATATATATATGTATATATGTATATATATGTATATATGTATATATGTATATATATATAATGTATACATATATACATATATATATACATATATAGGATACATATATAGATACATATATACATATATATATACATATATACATATATATACATATATATATATATATACATATATATATATATACATATATATATATATAGAAAGGAAGGAAGGAAGGAAGGAAAGGAAGGTAGGAAGGAAGGAAGGAAAGGAAGGAAGGAAGGAAGAAAGGAAGGAAGGAAGGAAGGAAGGAAATGGAATGAAGTGCATGAGGTGGGTAAGATAACATTACTCCAATGTTCAGTGTCACACGATTAAGAAAATATTCTGCTGATTTGGTGCTCAAATAACATTTCTTATTATCAATGTTGAAGACAGTTGTGGTTATTATTTTCGTGGAAACCATGACACACTTTTTTCCCCCTTGTTTTTTTTTTTTTTTTTTTTTTTTTTAAAGTTCTGAAAATAATGAAAATAGAAGTTCAAAAGAACAGCATTAATTTGAAATAGAAATATTAAAATGTTATTGTAACAACGGAAAAGTCTTTACTGTTACTTTTGATCAATTTAATGTATCCTTACTGAATAAAATAATACATTTAGGTAACACTTTACTTTTTACAGCCTTTATGTAATATTAATGTATGCTGTAATGCATTATATCTTTTTCACAAATAATTGTAACCAAAGTTAAAATGCATTAAAAAGTGAAGCTTTTTTTTATGTTTTAATACTTTATAAAGGTGTACCAATAAATAGAGAAGTATTATAATGTATTAAAACTGATTAATGTTAATTCCTATAAAATGAAATTATAAAATTACCAGTGTATTAAATACATGAATAAAAATGAACAGTATATTCATAAATTAACATTAACATAGATTCATAAATGCTTATAAATATAGATTTTCATTATTAGCTCATGATAGCTACCGTTCCTAATGCATATTATTATGTTGACGGATAGAATCTGATTGAAAAGTTACCAAAATGTTTATTTTACATTTCAAATAAAATATTCAAATGGTCAATCATGAAATAATAATATGTGAATGCTAACAGTGGAAGAGGAAGACTAGAATGAGATAACTCGATCGGACAGCTAAGGTTGATGACTACAGACTATACTACATGTCCTCACAGTAGGTCATAGTAAACTCATTGGATTAGTGCCTCTACAGAGGAATGTCCTGGTGTGAGTAGACTTCAAGTGTCAGCGCAAGCATCAGATCTATAAATCTGCTCTCAGCTATGCCCGAAGGCACCACTTTCCCATTCAGCCAAACCCACACCTATGACAGCCTGACAAATGATTACTACTGCGGACACACTATACTGCATCCATCTCATGTGGCCTCCAAAGGAATCAACAAGAGTATGGAGACCAGTGGTCATGCTTTCAGTAAGTGAAAATGTTTATAGCGAGATTTGAGCAATCCAATTATCGCCTGAACAGTCTGCCCAATTACACTTATGTCACTTTCTGCAATTTTCACTCATGAGGTTTAAAAAGGGAAACAGAAAACACTGTTTTGGCATAAAACGTTTCACAGTGTGCAGCAGTGGTGTGCACAGGGGTGTACGAGCCCCTGCCCCTTTTTATAAAAACAAAAAAACAATTTCAGCTTGATTGTGCCCTCATAATGCCAATTCTTTTTTAAAAAAACAATTTCAGGGGATTGTGCCCCCACCAAACCACAATTTCTGCTTGATTGTGCCCTCATAATGCCAATTCTCCCCACAATTGTTTCCCTAATTTCCATAGTCTGATAAGAGTGCCTTGAGTTGTTGCTGTCTGCTCTCTTGGTCATCTAAAAGCAGAAGTAGTCTCATTCAGCCATCTGCCATTTATAGCATCACTGAGCAATTTTGTGTGTGTGCCTCAGGGATGTCTAGACTTAAATTATGTGTTTTTGTTGGATGTGAGCTGATAAGCGCAGGTACTTTTCGATTTTGTTATGTAAGTGCTTTTTGATTTTTCGACGTCAGGACTGGGCTGTGTAAGCAGGATCATGGGTTATGATAAATTATTTATTTCATTAACTACTTAGTTAGAGTTTTATTAAAGAGATAAAATATACTGTCATCATTTACCCTCATGTCATTCCAAACCTGTGTGACTTCAAAAAAGATATTGAAGAACATTGGTAAACAAAACTTTTCAGTGACCATTATTTTATGGATGATAGACATTTCTCAAAATATCTTTTTTTTTGTTTCACAAAAGAAAGTCATACTGTTTTGGAATGACTTGAAGGTGACTAAATGACAACAGAATTTTCAATTTAGGGTGAATTAATCTTTAAAGTGTAACTCACACAAAGACAAAGCACCATCATTACAACACAATAATGCAGTAAACATTAAATAAACAACATAAAATGTAACACCCTAATGTGACAACTGACAGCAAAAGAAACACTACTATTTAAAAAATAAAAAAAACTGTCCCAGACGAATGTCTAATAACATCCTGTTTTTACTGTAGATTATTAGGTGACTATTTTTATTTATAAAAAAATTCCACAAAATGTTAACAATATTTGACTGTAAATGTACATACAGTATATCATCTTGTTTAGTATAATATAATTTTGATCATAAAATTTCAATAAAAAAATCATGATTTTAAATTTAAAAATTATAATTTTTGTTTGTTTGTTCGTTTGTTTTATTTCGTTTACAGTGGTAGTTACAAAGACTTTCCTGGTATAATTGCATTCATTTAGTTAGTTAGTGTGTCTTCTACACAATAAATACACAATAAACTGATTGGATATACAGCAATATTGTAACTGAAATTATAAAAATTCAACTTATAACATCTAAGTGAAAAATATTACACACACATGTTGGGGAAAAACAATAAATAAATAATAAAAAAAAAAGAATCACTAAGTTGGAAAAAGGATCACCCCTTTGTGTAAGTATTTTGTTTTGCTTTTATCCAAAGCGACTTACAGTGCATTCAGGCTATACAATATATATATATATATATATATATATATATATAGATATATATATATATATATATATATATATATATATATTAACAGTATGTGCATTCCCTGTGTTCCCCACAAGCTTTTGCGCTGTTAACACAATGCTCTACCACTGAGCCACAGGAACACATTATTACAGCCTTTAGTCTGTTGGGATGTCTCTGTCTTTACTAACTTTGCACATCTAGACTTTGCAATATTTTCCCACTCGTCTTTGCAGAACTGCTCAAGTTCAGTTAAATTTGATGGTGACCGTTTGTGGACTGCAATCTTCAAGTCATTCCACAGCGGTTTCAGTCTGGGCTCTGACTAGACCATGCATTCACCTTTTTCTCTTTCAACCACTGTGTGCTCAGTTTTGCTGTGTGCTTAGGGTCATTGTCATGTTGGAAGGTAAATCTTCTTCCCACTGACAACTCACTGGCAGAGGGCAGCAGATTTTCCTCAAAAATTTGACGGTATTTTGCCTGATCCATTTTTCCTTCAATCCTGACAAACGCTTCCGTCCCTGTTGCAGAGAAACACTCCCATAACAGGATCTTACCTCATCCATGCTTTACTGGAGGAATGCTGTTATTTGGATGGTGGTCTGTATTAGGGTTGGGTATCGAAAACCGGTTCCATTTTAGAACCGGTTCCAAATGTCCAAGAACCGGGTATTCGATAAGACTCGTGCATTTCGATTCTGCTTAACGATTGCTGTGTTCGCATTTCAGTTTGATTAAAAATGATTAAGTGCAGGAACGGAAAGAATTTGCGCCCTGTTTGTGTGCAGCGCACATGAAGCGCAAGCGCGTGCACAGAGAGCAGCGGACGGCGGTCGTGCTTTCTCCAAGCTGCGGGTTCCGGGTTTGTGTCTGTTCTTGGACCGTTCCGTGTATTTCCACTGTAGAAAAGGTTGTTCCGAGCCGAAACTGACTTCTTTCATATTTGTCGACCAATATACAGAAAACTACATCAGTATATCTTCATAAACACAGCCGTTTTTGTCTTACGTGAACGTAAACAGATGAGAAAGATAACACACATGTAGGCTACAGTATGTTTGCTTAAAGAGACAACAGCCTAATAAACGCGCTGCCGGTCATTAATGTTAATCAAAGAACAAAAGAAAATCATTCACTGATCTTGACTGAATATATTTAATAACTTTAATTGATTAATCTTTATTTTATTTATTTTTAAACTTTTTAATCTTTATTTATTTTTAAACTTTTAATTACAGTTTCTGTACTTGTATTTATTTATGATATTGCTAATTGATTTGTTTGTTCCTATCTTATTACTGACTGTTTACTTGTCTTTAACACTTTAAGATTTGAAATTTTTATTAATCTAGTTGTTTTTGCTATGGTATTTTTTTTAAAGCACAGTCAAAATCCCTCTTGCAGTGTTTTGTAGGCTGCTGATTTTTGCTCATGTTATTCAGCTGCAACAGAATGCTTTGTGAAAAGACAGAATACAGCTGTGCCCCAAAGTTGAGTGTGCACACTTCGAAGGCCACGGACTTCGAAGACCAGGGCACGTTCAAGCTCACACCGGTGCGCAACGTTTGCTACGTTTTCCGGGTTTGAACGACACGTTTCCTGGAAACGGTGTGCAACGGTGTGCAACGGGTTTGAGATGCGTTTTCTCTTGTTTGGTGGGGTGTGTCAGAAATGTCGGCCCAATCAGCGGCAGCCTGTGTATAAAAACCACGCGGTATTAAAGCGACACCTCGCACAATGGGTCCTAGTAAAGTAGTTTACAAATGTGTCCGCTGCAGCTCGGTATATGCAACATTTGAAGACAGTAAAATATAGCATATCACCATGATGATGTAGTTGTTTATATTTTTAACTTCATTGCAAGGCAAGTTTATTTATATACCAAATTTCATACACAGTGGTAATGAAGTGCTTTACAAAAAATGAGAATGATAATTAATACAAGGTATTTAAAAATTAAGAACTAGAAATAAAATAATTTAAATTTAGAATTGATTAGCTACCAGGAGATAAAATAGATGTGTTTTCAGTCAGAATTTGGTAAGATGTGTGCTTTCATTCTGGACGGCAAGGGCCCCTCAAAGGAGTGACTGTAACATCGAGGGTACTTTGCAGTATTAAACAAGTATTTATATCAATATCATCAGGCTCCGAAAAAAATCTTCAAAAAGAACACAGAGAATGGCCTTCTCAGCTGCCATAGTTGCAACGCTTGCGTCATCACAACCAGGGTGTTCAACACGCCACAGTTTCAGTTTAAAAAAACGTTTTGCAACGTTTTGTCGGGGCTGAACGCAGCCCAGACCTCCGAAGTGCACGAAGGGTCCTCCGAAAGTGCGTGAGATGCTCCGCCTTCACAGGATTTCCTAATTCCGTCACCAGGTGTTTCCGATTAGCGCTCTGTCGCATAGCAACGGTGCGAGAAGAGCGCTGACGAGAGGACAGTCCTGCCAGGATAGGACAGGTGGAGCCACAACTGCTCGTTTTTGTTTTTATGATTTACTCATAATGGAGGAGACCGTGATGAACCTCAGGCTTAACCAAGACCGAGGCCAGGTAAACTACACTGGTTTGCTGCGTCCTTTGTCGGATTACAACTTTAAATGCAGGTACTGGCTTGAGCTTACTTGAATAATGTAATGATACATATGAAAAACTACACAATACACACACACATAGCAGCTGAAATGCTGACTGATATCTTACAAAGGTGCAATTTTATGTAGTTTATTGTCTTGACCATATGTAGACAGGTTTGCAACCCGTATTTTTTAGGCAGTTAACCATAAAAATAAAACTGTATTTAAAAAAATAGAGAATAGTACAGCTTAATGTCCAGCAACTTTAAATTTAATAACCTTGAACATATTTAGAAGTAAACTGCAACATACACAGAAGTGCAGCAGTATTATTAATGTAAAACCATCCTGATGAATTATTTTTTTCAAGACAATACTGCACATACCTTTACTTTTACTCTCAATACCTTAAGTATATTAAGGTATTTTACTTAAAGGATAGTTCAGCCAAAAATGAAAATTGTGTAATCATTTACTGTAATTTATATTTTTGGGTGAACTATCTCTTCAGCTAAAGTTGTAAATATGACTAGTAGTTTTTCCCCAATATGGTATTGGTAATTACTAAAAGTAGTTTACTAAAGTATGTCAATATTTCTTGTACTAATTACGTTGTCATAGCTCTAAACAATTTCTCTTTTCCTTCTTTCCCTAAATCAGACCAGACCCCTGTACTGCAGGATAAAGCTGAATGTGGCAGTGCTGGACAGGTGTTTAATGGTTTTGTTCTGAGCAGGGAGACTCTACTGGGAAGTGAACGGCAACATTGATGGTGTGCCATGATCCAGACCCTGGTGTTTCTCTTCTGTCTGCCAGTGGTACATCATCCAGATGATCGTTCCACTGTCACCGCATTGTCCTCCGAGTCTCTGAGGAGGTGCTGGCCATTCACCAAGAGATTGACCTCCTGATGACGCCAGAACACATGGAGGCAGGGCCGGGCTCAAACTGATGTTGTTTTCTGATGTTAAACCTAAGCTATGTTGTAAATGGTTGTAAAAAGTACTTTCTATTATGTATAGAACAATTTGTTTTAATGTGTAAAAAAGTATTTACAGGACAAACAAACATATAAAAGAATGTTTTGTGAAAAAAAAAATTATAAGCTACATTAAAAAAATTAATGTACATAAGCACTTTTCTTTTATTTACACATGTGAATATGCAAAACAAAAATACAAAATGTACAGAAAGTACTCAAGGCTTATTTACGAATAAATTACACACAAAAATTGAATAATGTATACAATTTATGCATTTCATTTTTAACTTGCGTCACAAAAATAAACTACAGAAATTAGGTTGTTTCATTGACAATATGACATTTAAAAAATATATTGGAAAAACTGTAATGTACTCATTTTTTTACCCATTGTTTTCTCTTGGCTGATGAAGAATGTATTTGTTTGAGTTTGATGTCCTCCCTGTCCACTCAATCCCTCACCTGTCTCAGGACACTTCACAAATAAACCATGCCTGTTAACAACAAAAACACATGCTCACTTTCTCCAGAATAGTATTAAAACAAAAGAAAATGGAAACACTTATGAAAAAAGACAGGTGCAATCTTAACATTAGAAAATATGACACAGCAGGACACGCATACAAAATACTGAAGTGCTAAAGTTTGGTTAAAACATTTGTAGACATCTCTTGCATGACAGCACTTCAAAAACACAACAAAGGGAAAGACCATTGCCTTATATAGTGGCTGTCTTATTGTTTGTGGGTTTTATGTAAAAAAAAAAACCCTGGCTTTAAATACTTTAGCTAGGTATTTGAGTAAATGAAAACACAATACTTACATTTCAATGTGAATTCCTCCACAGAAATCTCACCTGCCTCTGAATATAAACACCTTTGTCATATGCACGCAAGTGATTCTGGGATATGGTAGGGTGTGAAATGTCCATAAGATGTACACTTCATTTTCATGGGAAATGAAGGGCGCATTTGAAGTCGCTTTAGAAACTCGTCAGCCTTCGTCGCGCCGCGGTGATGCATTCGCACTTCAAATGCGGTCTTCTGACTTTGGGACAGCTTACGTCGTGACGCTGTGACGCAATCGCACTTCACATCCGCACTTCGGAGTCCACCCACTTCAGTTTGGGACACCCTTCGTCGCGCCACTGTGATACATTCGCACTTCAAATGCGGACTTCGGAGTCCATGCACTTAAGTTTGGGACACAGCTTACATGTTTGACATCTAAATGTTTCACTTAATTTTTTTTTTATATTGGATTTTTTTTATCTTATTGGAATCGATAAGAATCGGAATCGATAAGCGGAATCGGAATCGATAAAATTCAAACGATACCCAACCCTAGTCTGTATTGGATTTTCCCACAGACATATCGTTTGGTATTGAGGCCAAATAATTCAGTTTTAGTCTCATCCGCCTCACAATCTTCAAGGTGCAATTTGGCAAAGCTCAGTCGTGACTGAATGTGGCCTTTTTTTGAGGAGTGGCTTTTTTCTTGCAACCCTGCCATACAAGCCACATTTGTGGACAATTTGTGATATTGTTGTCACATGCACACAATGACCCCTCTTTGTCATAAATTCCAGCAGCTGCTTCAGAGTTGCTGTAGGCCTCTTGGTCGCCTCTCTGATCAGTTTCCTCCTGTCTCTTTCATCCAGTTTGGAGTGACGTCCTGATCCAGGGAGGGTCTGTGTTGTACCCGAGCAGCAACCTCGCGCTCTCTCTCGTGAAGCCAATAAGGAAGTGACTAAAACTGTAATTCATCGACTGGCCACTTGAGGCTGGCTGCAAAAGGGAGTCAGTCCCATAGACTCCGCATGTTAAAATGCCCAACTTTACAGCAGAAAAAAACATGTTTACAGCCTGGTTCAAAAAATAATTTTGGTCTATATGGCTAATTTTACCCTTCATGACAACTATGAGGGGGGTGAATTTTTTTTATAACTAATCCGTTTAAATTATATTAAGCCTTAAAGTTCTGCATAATTAAGGGCGTGGCCACTTGAGTGACAGGTGGATTGCCGCTGCTGACAATGCCGTCACGCCAGGTGGGCGTGGCTTCAGCAACCAGCTGAAGAGTCGCGCATTGACGCGCTGCCAAGATGGCGACGGCCCGCTCTGCACACTTTGAGCTTCAAAACCGCTATTGAGGAGTCTATGGGTGACGTCACGGACACTACGTCCATATTTTTTTACAGTCTATGGTTGTACCAAATACCTTCCACTTCCTAATAATAGACTTCACTGTGCTTTTAGGCATTGATAAAGCCTTTGAAATGTTTTTGAATCCATCTCCTGACTTGTGCCTGTCCACAACTTCATTCTGGGGTTCTTTTGACAGTGCCTGTCCACCATAGTTGATTGTTTGCTTCAGTTGCACTACAAAGGATTGAAATGCTCCAGGAAAGATCTTTTCATGCTGAGCTAATCAAAATGACCACAGCTGAAAGTCACATAGCTTTGTGAACTTGTGAAGGTGAACTACACCTGATTGAGTTTACAAGCAATTTTTGGGAGGGGGTGACACTTTTTCCAACTCATTGATTCTGTTGTTTTATTTTTTCCAACATGTTGGTGTTTTATCTTTCACTTGGATGTTATAAGTTGCACTGAGTAAATACAGCTGGATAAAACAAAACTGTACCTGTCTTCATTTCAGCAAAGCAACAATTATTTTATTGAAGCAATCACATTATTTTAAAGGGGGGTGATTCTTATCTATACCCACTATAGACTCACTAAGAGTTGCTCGTGTTAGTGGTTCACTGTAGTTCACTCTCACTGAGTGTCAACTTAATCATATTCTGATACCATTCAGTCTGAGTTACGGGACCAAAGTTTTAGAAAACAAATTTATCTTGCTCAACATATATACTAAGGTCCTCTATTTGTACTCTGCATAGCAATGTCCTACACGTCTGATACACATTATGCCCAAATCTTGATGTCTCCTATACCTAAGAAAGCTTGATGCTCAGTAAATGTAAAAACCAGGAAAGATATATGAGGGAATTTGTAGTTCCACAAAGTCTCTGCCCTTTTGATGAAATAGTTTCTAGAGAGAGTTCATTGTTCTTAGCAGAAAAGCGGTAGATAAACAAGTCTCGGACTACAGTGTAAGGTCTCGGAAAGGGCATCTACGTCCCAGGAAGTAATTACCCTCAATCTACACACAAAACGGCTGTGTGTCATCTATGGGCCAGTAATGAAATGGGCAATTATGTAGTTCATTATTTTTAATGCAAGCTGCCATGTTGAACAGGGGCGTGGAGAATCCACTAGCGTTAGCTCCTGTGCCATAAAAGTAGTCTTCAAAGGCAGTGTGTGAAATTGCTGCACACTAGCAAGGTCGGTGTAATACAGCTCATCAAGGCTTGATTCCCCAAGCAATTTATGCAGACGGGATCAAATGCATTTGACATTATGGGACTCATTCATGGTCCATTATTGTGGCAAGTACATCTAAGGGAGACAAACAAAGAGAACCAAAAAAAAAAAAAAAAAAAAAGTAATATGAAAAAAACACTTTTCTAAAATTTCCAAGACTGGGTTTGTGCAGACCTTCGCATGAATAGTAATGAATGTGAATACATTTACAAACAATTAATTTAAGATACCTGAGCCTGTCCACATTTTGCTATAGTTATCTTAAGTTATGATAAATGCTAATGTCCAAAAGCTTGGGCTTGTGAAGTCTGTTCTTCTTATGCTTACCATGGCTGCGTTTATTTGATTAAAAAAATAAAAATAAATAAAAAAACTAATATTGTGAAATATTTTTACCATTTAAAATAACTGTTTTCTATTTCTCTCTCTCTCTCTCTCTGGTATATTATCTGAAACCTCTCTGTATTTACCTATTCACATATCATTGCAGAAAGCCTTGCCTGTTTACATCAGCTCAAAACCACTAGTGTACAGCTGTCTCCTCTTACACACACACACACATATATATATATATACATATATATATATATATATATATATATATATATATATATATATATATATATATATATATATATATATATAAAAATGTAATGTATTTTCTGTTAAAAAAGTTGTAGTAAAAGAAAGATAATTCAGCAGTCTTCAGTGTCACATGAGCTTTCATAAATCATTTTAATTTGCTGATTTGTGACCCTGGACCACAAAACTGGCATAATGGTAAATTTTTCAAAATTTAGATTTATACATCACCTGAAAGCTGGATAAATAGGCCTTCCACTGATGTGTGGTTTGTTAGGATAGGACAATATTTGGAATCTGAGAGTGCAAAAAAATAAAAATATTGAGAAAATTGTCTTTAAAGTTGTCCAAATGAAGTTCTTAGCAATGCATATTACTAATCAAAAATTAAGTTTTAATATATTTACAGTTGGAAATTTACAAAATATCTTCATGGAACATGATCTTTCCTTAATATCCCAATGATTTTTGGCATAAAAGAAAAATCGATAATTTTGACCCATTCAATGTATTTTTGGCTATTGCTACAAATATACCGCAGCGACTTAAAACTGGTTTTGTGCTCCAGGGTCACATTTGATACTAGAGAAGCAATTCTTATTATTATCAATTTTGAGAACAAGTTTTTTTTTTTTTTTTTTGGAAACCATGATACAAATTTTCAGTATTCTTTGAAGAATACAAAGATCAAAATGTTTTTTCATTTATTTGAAATAGAACATTTATAACATTGTCATTATATAACTGTCACCTTTGATCAATTTTATGTGTCCTTGCTATATATATATATATATATATATATATATATATATATATATATATATAATATATATATATATATATATATATATATATAGTTTGGATAATTTGACCCCTAAACTTCTGACTGGTAGTGTTTATTTGCTGGACTCTAAGTATTCAAGTCTGTGTTTTGTTAAATACTATTTTGCAGTAAAATGTCACACACACACACAACAATTATAATTTGCAGCAGCACACCAACAGAAGTCATTAGCTGTTGGATAGGCTCATCTGATGTCCGAAAGAAAACCAGAACAACGAGAAACTACAAGATAGTCATCAATCAGAACAGAATCAATCACACAAGAATTACAACTGATTGTTCCAATGTTTCATATTACTTTGACATTTCTAAGAGAATTTGCCAACTGAATCACAAATTATTCTAACAATCGAGATGTTTGAATTGCTTTGAGAGCAAGACTGTACAGGAAGAAACATCTGGTGGATCTGTTGGGGTGTCTTATTTTCCAAAATATTTGCATAAGTTCACTGAGCATTATCCCAAAACAGATCTGTTAAAGTGGGCTAGCATGAAACAGTAACACTCATTAGCACAAACAGGCAAACCCAACTTTAAATCTATTATACAGAATTAATATAAAGGCATTTTATTAACAAGTAGAACAATCATATTTTTCTATATCTTTTGCAGTTCTTTAGATTACATTACAGTGACTCACAGTTCAGATATGAGCTCGTCTGATATGTTCAAGCATTAAGTGCATGACTACAGAGCAGAACTGGGCCACTCATCTCAGCCATGGCATTGATGAGCTCCCCTAACACTAATTGGACTGTATAATTAGGACAGTGCAGCGAAGGGACAAAGCTGAGGGATATTAAATGAGAAATCTGTCAACAAAATTTATTGAATATATATGGCTTTTTTGTCTTCTAAAACATGAATATGAAAATTAATTAAAAGACTATACTTTAGCTTAGAAACAGATGAGGTCAGTCGTGTTAAGGTGCCTCTCTGTTCACAGTGCCATTTTATTTTCTTTATACAAGACAAAAAAAAAATAAAAAAAAAATAAAAGAGGACATGAAATGTACACCCTTGTGGATGTGAGAATACATCGTGAGCAGTGAGAGTACCACAAAACTGTCAGACTGTCAGAATGAAATAACACTGCTCTCGGTTAGTTAATCAGATTAATAAGAGATACAAATAAGAACAGAAGAGTAAAATCAGACTGCAAAAATGATGACGACAATTTACTGCTGTGTGCAGGGTGGGAAAAGTTTTAAAAAGATCACATCAACAATGAATTTATTAGATGAATGTGTTGTATTTTCCTATTTAGTAAAATGTATTCTGTAAACCTAAACCTGAGGGGATAAATAATTCTCCATTAAGACGGACATTAGATTAAATGTATGAAAACCTGAATACTTCTTGTGTTGTGCAGTGTAAGGACTCAGTCCACGTTAGGATGAATTCTCAAGTTACAAAGTTTACAAAGTGTTACAAAATGATAATCAAAAAGAAAAAACAAAAATCACAAAACAATAAATGTTCACTTCATCCGGTTTGAACAGTGTGGGGAATTGCTACAAAACTGCCAATTCACATTGAATTCAAAAGAAAAATCAAAAGTGACATAGCAATCTATGTGTGCTTCATCCAGCATCAATCACCCAAATTGAAGAGGTCAGTTACTAAAAATCCAGACCCATTTCACCCCACTTATTCGTGTATATGTATTCGGCTCACAATAATCAGGGTCAGAGCATTGATGAGCTACCTGATTGTGTAGGAAAAGTCCATTTCTGTGATGAGGCTAATCAACAGTCTAGATCATCACTGTCACCACCATCATCATCAACAACAAAATAGCCACTTCTTCAGTGCAAACAAAAACAACAAATTATCAATCAACATTGAAGTATGAAACTGGTAGAAAAATGCACTGGTGGATTGGGTGTGTGGTGTGCATGAGCTATTTTTATTTTGTGTGGTTTGGTGGACGGTAGACAGTAAAAAAATAAATAAATAAATAAAAATAAATAAATAAATAAATAAACAACTGCTGATCTATAAACAGCCAGATCAGTCAGGAATTAAGCCTGAGGCACAATGACCTGAGGTATCAGGCAAAAATAAGAGCAATTATACAATTATTATCATTACAATTATGTTGGCAAATTAAATGTCAGGGACTTAGATACCGTGGTTCATTGCTGGCTGTACCAATGTGAGGTTTTCTTTTCATGGCCAGAATGTAAAGCTTACAATACACAGAGACAGAAGACCAATCATCACATGGTCATGTAATATTTAAAATACAGGCACTAACATTATTCTTGCAATATTAAAGTTTGAGCTAAACATTGTGTAACTGTCTGTTCTTGTAAAGAACAATTACATTGTTCAAAGACACTCAAATGCAATCAATTCAAATGTATACTCTATGCTGTAAACAAATTAAAAACCGCAGGGGTGGTCCTAATTGAACATTATTTGACATGGCACATTTTGGAATAATATTAGAAATATTTGTGCTTCTTAAACTTCTCCGGTTTCAAAGCCCATAAAATTAAGAATTCAAATCATAATAACTCAAAACAATCAAGTATAAAACTGAGCCTAGGGGAATACCCATAAGCCCTTGTGCTTGAATAATTTAAGTATGCATCACTGGTCAAAACAAAGGCGGTTATGTTGACATGTAGTAGTTTTTTAATTATGCTAATGTTGTTTCATTACAGTTGAGAGTCAAGTTTTGAGAGAATTCACTGTTGGGATGATTAGCTTTCCTCTGTTAAACTTGGGGTCTCTTAATTTCAAGCCATTTCTCCCCATACACATACATGATTAAAAATATTTATTATATATTTTATAATAAGAATATTATAAAAAGAATATTGTTTATCATAAATGTCTAAATATAAGTTCTAATTACATAAATTATACATTGTTATTTAATGATAATGAAATTAATAATCTTTTTAATCATAAATTAGAGTTAAAGTATGCTTCTTTTTTATTGCAAATGATTCTGATTATAAACTGACTTCTTATAAGGGGAATACGCCTGTTCTGGGAGTATGTAAGTTTGGAGAACAGGTACAAATTATGTGAAAAAGGGCAAACTGCTTTACAGCATGAACAAATGCATGTGTACAGATACCCACTGTGATAATGACAGTGATATATTTATGATAGTGAATGCCACTCATTTAACTGTAATGGGCTCCAAAGTCACAAAAATACACAACAATACATAAAGCTGCTTAAAGTCTAGTTGCAGCTTGTTCACTTAAATGTCTAAGTTCACTATTTTAGAATATTAGAACACCACATAAGGAGAAACTGATGACTTGAGTTTTCACAGAATTTAATTTGGAGAAATAAGTTTCCTCCAATAATTTGAGTACATTAAACTCATTAGGTCTACAGGATAGACAATTGAGGAAGCAAGACAGTTTGTACAATTACCAAACCAGTGCATAGCCTGTCAAAAACGGTCTCTTTAAAATCACTGATCTATCTGTCAGCAGGTATGTTTCTAGACTAGCTTACCAATTAGCTAATGCTGTTGTCAGAGGAAATGATCCCACTTTTGAAACTCCTTCAGTATTCAAAAAGTCATCCTCCTAAACAATCCAACACTACTTGTGACAGCCGAGAGCATTTAGATCAGTAAAAGCCGCCGTCGTGTTGATGCTCAGAAGTCATCATCTTCATTACGGTGACTATTAAAGCAGTCCGTGGGCTCTTTATCTGCATGTTGTGAGGCTTGTGGGAATCGATCAGGACTGGATTGCAACACAGACTTTTCACAGTTGATTTATAAGTCCTAGGAAAGTAATAAAAGGTGCCCACTCAAGCATTTGAATCCAATTATCTTTCACAGAATGCCGTTGTTATCCAATTAAAACTTTCTCTGCTCATGAGAATTATAATAAGTTATTTTCTTTCTTTTAACAGAGGTGATTTATACTAAATGTTGCACACTCTATGTTCAATGTCGATCTGGTATAAATATTAGGTAAAACTTAAACACTACAGGCTGTGAAAACAGAAATCAAATTTCTATTTCGAGAAGGGAAATGATCAGTTTAGTATGAAAGATGTCATCCTAACCCAGCCAGGACATTGAATTGGACGCTTTTGTAGCTGCTGGAAATGAACAAATATGTAATAAAGGCACGCTTTACTTATCTGGAATCATGAATTTTTATTAAGCAATAGAAAATATACACCAGGGAAAATAGCTTCCTTTATGAGTTCTATTTTTTTTTCTCAATTTTAAACTTTTTCTTCAAAAATCAACTTCCACTTGTAGAGGCCAGTGAAAAACAACAGTCAATATTCCCATACAGCAAAACTGGATAAAAAACAAAAAACAAAAACCTGTCCCATTCGAACAGACATCAGGGAAACGACACACAACTTCTGGTTTACAGAACATGCGCAGCCAATTATGGGACGTGCTGCTGGCTTTTTTCTTGAAAGACTTTGCTCAGTATTTGTACCTCAGGGCCCCAGTTGTCTACCTCACTGAGGTCCAGCTCTGACTGAGGCTCTGGCAGGTCCAGTGAGCTGATGGACCCTGATGGGGATCCGCGGCCCTCGTAAGCGTAAGTCTGAAGAGAATCGTATGGAGGGCCGCTTGTGTCCCAGTCAGCATCAACCACCTTGAGCTTAATCACTTCATGGATGTCCTCGTCCGGTAAGGTCAAAGCCGGGCTGATAGCCTCATTGCCCATTGCTCTCCACACCTCTGACTGCCGGTCCTTTCTTATCCTCATCTCCTCGGCTGCTGCGGGGTTCCTCAGTGCTGCTATGTCAAAGGCCTCTGTGTCTTCCTCGCCTCCTCCCTCGTCATCGTACGTGACTACGTTCTCTCTGATATCCTCTGCCGAGATGATCAGAGGCTCCTTTTTACTCTTCTTGCTACGCAGAGTGACAAACAGAACCACGATGGCTACAAGAGAGGAAACACAAGCTTAGTTTGTTCATCCGTGTAAATGGTGATGTGAATTAGCTTCACTACTATCGAGAGTCAGAGACGTATCACATGGGCGTACAAAATGAGGAGTGCAATCATCAGCTTGCTGACATTTTCATATGGGTGAAAGCTTTGTCTTGGCAAATAATCAATCACTCATGTGCTGATGTGAAATCAATGGTGTTTTGCCATAAACAGCCATGAGCCTCTTCATTTAGACAGATTAGCCCTGTTCCAAACAGTAACCTTTTAAGGCAGCAACAGCAATCAATAATAAATCCATAATAATAATAATAAATTGTTACTTGAAACAAAAACATTAACTGAAATAAAATAAAAATATATAACATTTCTTATTTGTTTAGTTTAACTTTAAGTAAAATAACTCAAATTAAATAAACTAAAATTAATAAATCAAATTCATAAAAAACTATATAGACATATTCAATCAATAAATCAATAAATCAATCAATCAATCAAACAAACAACAAATCAATCAATCAATCAATCAATCAATCAATCAATCAATCAATCAATCAATCAATCAATCAATCAATCAGTCTTTTTTAAATAAATGTGAAATGAAAAAATATAAAAAATATATAATTTCAAAATTTCAATTTTTTTTTATTTCAGCTAGTTGTTAGTTGCCATTTAGTTTAACTTGATGTGCTAAAATAAGTAAAACTAAAATTGAAATAAAATGAATAAACACTAGGTATTAAACATTATAAAAATGTCATAAGTAATTCACCCCATGTTAAGGACAAGGTAGACTCAACTCTATATTATCATGTTGCTAAAAAAATATTTTAAAATATTAAGAATTACATAGCATACATAAATATTAGGTAACATAATATTTGTGTATTAGATGAAATGTAACTGTATTACTGACATTATTGACTGGGTGAATTTTTCACTGAGCTGTTGATCATGAAGGATACATAGATGCATATAACATGGATACATGCCACCATAAATTGTTACCAAAAAAAGGTACAGTACATATGTTGCTGTCTACTTCTGGGAAAAGTCCTCATGATGGCAGTTAATTAAAATGTTGTCAAATGTTGAAAACACCCAATTAACCTAACCTAAGCTGGTCTGTTGGTTTAAGATGGTCTCCCACCCTGGCAAAGCTGGTTTAACTGCACAAATCTCCTCTACAACCAACAGATCAGTTTGACCAGTTAGGGAGACCAATTGAGACTTGCAAACCAGCTTAGGCTTGAACAAAATGTTTTTTTTTCTTTAGCAGGGTAGATAGGCACCTCACTAGATTTTAGAATGGAGCCACAGCATTGTGTTTGGGTGTTATGCAGTAAATTGGGAAGAGCCTCTAAATTCTGGCAAGCAAAAAGAATGTTTTGCTGTATGTATTATTAACAGCATCTCCTGTCTGTTCAGGTATGTGCACGTTATGATTGTTGTTCATGGTTTCAGCCCACATAGTTGTGCAGCATTCATGAGTAGTGTCTATATTTGGCCTTGTCAGTGGACTGGAGTGAGAGAGGGGTTTTCACACATTCTGCAGGGTGAAAACCTTTCATCTACAACCTGTGAATTTCAAGCAAGAAAGAAAGCAGCAGAGAACATCTGTCTGTCTATCTATCTATCTATCTATCTATCTATCTATCTATCTATCTATCTATCTATCTATCTATCTATCTATCTATCTATCTATCTATCTATCTATCTATCTATCTATCTATCTATCTATCTATCTATCTAATCTTTCTGTCTATCTATCTATCTATCTGTCTGTCTGTCTGTAAACAATGAGAATAAAATAAAGTATACAATTACAAAAAAAAAAAAAAGATTGTGTTTTCAGTCTTACCCAAGAGGATGAGCACACACAGCAGGATGGCAATGAGGGCTCCGGTGCTGAGACCAGCCGATGACAGGAAGGCTTGAGCTCTGCACACTGGCATCCTGGCCCCGCGCTGGCACGGGCACACCCTGAGAGTAAGCGTGCTGGTGCTGCTGAGGAGGGGCTCTCCTCCATCCCACACAACCACAGGCAGCTGGTACAGCTCCTGTTCCGCCTGGCTGAAGCCTTGCCTGTGCACCAACACGCTCGCGCTGCTATCTGTCAGAGAGAGCAGAGGTTTATTCTCGCTGGCTGCATGCATGATGACGCCATGCAACAGAAGCCAACAAAACAATTCGCTCCCCATTCTCGGCAGTTGCTTCTGAGAATCGAGAACAGCTTTTTGAATATTGTATTTGTTACTTCATTTTCAAGCTGCCTGATATGGTTTTGGACTCTTGACAACAGCGATAAAAATGGCAGCCACAGCACTATACTAAAAGACATTCCACAGTGCATAATTTTTTATTGTATATATATATATCAGTCAAAAGTTTGGGGTCAGTTTTTTTTTATTAACATTTTTATTATCGAGGATTTATCCTGATTAAAAAAATGACAGTGACTTTTAAAGAAATGCTGCTGTTTGAACTTTCTATTTATCAGAATCAGAGTTTTTGCAAAAATATTAGCAAATCAGCATATTAAAATGATACAGTCATGTGATCCTGCTAAAAAAAAATCAGCTTTGCCATCACATGAATCAATTATTTTACATTCACATTTTGTGCCTTCAGCAGACACTTTTATCCAAAGCAACTTACAAAAGAGGAACAAAATATATAAATTCTAAAATAGAAAATAGTTTTATTAAATGTAATAATATTTCACAATATTACTGTTATTACTGTATTTTTGATCAAATAAATGCAGACTTGGTGATCATAAGAGAATTTATGATCTGGGAGTTTTAAGCTGAGAGTGAAAAATGTGTTTATGTTTTCTGATCCACAATGGCCCATCTTTACTTGTGTCTGATTAAAAAACAAATACAACAACAGTTAGCTTTACCGCTGTACCTCCCCAACAGGAGTGTTGGAGCGCCGGTGTGCTGACAGCATGTAAACCCCACACAGTGACAAAAGCATCATGCTTTATTAACTCCCTGCAGAGCTCCAACTTTTCTCATTTTCATGAAGCTTGTGCAAGGTTTTTCACCTTCTTTCTAGCTGTTGCTGCCTTCCTTTCTCATATACGCACACACCCACAGACAGGCAGGTCGTTCTGACTCTGCAGTCTGGGAGGGTTTGAGGGGGTTTCGGTTACAAGACGAATTCCGTCTCCCTCTGAATATCAGCTTCCATGAGAGCAACAGCGTGGGTTTGGGTTTATCATAGGGACATTTCAATTTCAATCATGCTATACAAATGCACCATGTTTACACCTCTGGAAAAGTTGCCTGTTATAACTTATCAGGGTTTAGACAGAGCATTTACAGTATAAATATTTATCCACAACCTTCTGTGAAAAAAATAAAAAAATAAAAAAATAAATTCGTGATCCTGTATTTTTTTGAAACCACCACCAACAAAAATGCATTTATGTTTACAAAGTATCAAATAAAGAAGAGCATTTTTATTTGATAGTGTAAAAAAAAAAGTTTCATTTCCTGCCTACATAAACCTTATCTCAACATTATAATTATAATATACAGTATGAAATGGATTTTCATTTCATAGTGTTAGTAAAATATTTGGGTAGTAAGTGAGTATTAGATGATGACAAAGCTAATCTAAATGTAAAAACAGAAGAGATATACTATTGAAATATCATGAATCCTTAATTTAAAATAAAGTTAATAAATAAAGTCATAAACAGAGAGGTTACAAAAATAGAAGAAACCAAACAACTTGTGATTTCATATACTTATAGTACAAGTATAAGAACATACCTGTCTTACTATAAAAGACTGAAAATGTATACCACTGTCCTAAACTGTAATAAAAATGAAAAAAATATATTATTCACTAGTCTCTGAAGGGCTGAAAGGCAGGGCTGTTTCTCTCCTGGGGTCTAATGCATGCAGAACCAGCAACTATTATGTATGCATTAGATACTACAGGAAGGAAAAATGTCAAACTCAGGGTTAAGGTTAACACTACCAAAATTAGCATCTCTGTAATATTTACGCATAAATCATCCCATCATGTAGTGACCTCTCGGTTTAGAATATTTATGTTTGATTTCATGCTATGGGGGTTTTATAAAATGGCCTGCAGGTAGACTCCATTTAATCTGTCCAAAAACTATTAAAAAACATGAACATGAAATGAGAGAGGGTGGAATGATCATTAGCGAGTCTTCACAAACAAAGTAGAAAACGTGATCTGTAATTATACATGGATGGAAAATTCACAGTTGCGCTTTGATTTAAGTAGCAGTGATTCGTAAACACTTTCCCAGTGTAAAAAAAAAAAAAAATGAGAGCGAACCATGCATTTACTGTGGATAATTAATCTTTGCTGTGAGATGTGTCGTGCAATAAATATAAAAATAAATAAATAAATAGGAAATAGCAACAACAACAACAAAAAATATTGCCAATACTGCAGTTCTGGCATGAGTCCTGATCACTCTAGCTGTCATATTTTAATGAGACTGTTTAAATGGTCGGAGATGAATGGCCTGAGAGAGAATTGCAGTGAATTGGCCCAGGAAGGATGCTCTCGATAAAATGTGACCCACATCTTAGATGACACAAACACTCTTGCCAAAACTGTGGCAAGGCGTCAAACTTGACGTTGGCTATCTTTGCGGATGGGGCGCACTTTTCATTCCCTCACCCATTCAATGGACAGTTTCATTAAATACGCTTCCTAGATTCAGAATATGAACTATGTCGAATAACATAACAGTCAAGATGAGTATTATTCAATTGAACTCACTGTCATTTCCCAGGGGGGAAATAAGTGCACCTCCGCAGGGAATGTCCATCATATTTTTTTCTGCCTCACCCTGGCAAGCATTCTGGTCGTGTCGATGCTGGCAAAATGACTGCGGCGCCAGGAGAGAAACATCTACGTGATCAAGGATGACAGCCCTGCACACCCACCCAATCACAGCAAGTGCAACAGAGCACTCCAACCCCCAATGTGTAAAATGGTCTGTAACAGTCCATCCGTTGGGACATTATTTAAGGATGAAGTGGTCTGAGGGGATCTTGGCTAGGATACAAACTCAAAAAAAAAAAGCTCTGAAGCACTGGCTCTTCTGAACTCTGGGCTTTTAGCGTCTGCCTCTTATCTCCATGATTGCCCTGTTAAACTCTGCTCTGACCGGTCCAGCTGCAGCACTGATTCACCGAAGCAGCGGTCTGGCATTAAAAGGAAAACATTACAGCCCAGCCGTCTCCACCAGGGATCCTTGAGCTAATATAAAAACAGACTTGGTTTCCGAGGAAACAGCTCTGTTGGCCTTGCAATGATATTAAAAAAAGAGCAAGAAGAGGAGGGGAAGGCTGGAAATGAGGGTGATCTGTGTGACAACATGTGGTACTAAATATGTTTGTGGAGAGGCGCTGATGGTTTGCCCTGAGCAAACATCAGGAAATCAGTTGGAAAACATCAGAAAGATTCCATTACTGCGATGCCCTCAGAGAACCTTTTTAGATCAGTAGAATCTTATTTGACTTTCATAAGAACCGGTGTACAACTTAAGTACTGAATATGGAATTGTTTTTTGTAACCAGCTCCTAAAATACAGGCTTAACATGTTAAACTATTTCTAATTTAATTGTTTACCAAGCCAAAACAAATCCTGTGGAAGTGCGGTTTTGTTATTGTGTTTTTTTATACCTTCATTGTCCTTCAGAGTGAAGTTTGGATTCACTGGAAGGTCTTCTGGTAGAGCAAAAGTGAACCGACCATTGGCGAAGTTGTCCTTGTCTGTGGTCCTGATGGTTTGAATGACCTACATCGAGAACAAGAGAAAAAAAGCTGAAGCTTAGTTCTTTCTTTCTGCAGAAATAAGGTTGAATGAAAAATGGCACTAAAAATATCTAAACTAGACGCTTTTGCTTCTCTGAGAGATGGGTTTTGTCACTCCTTATAACACAGAAATGTAATTGGACCACCTAGGCTTCTTCTTCCTCTCCACTTTTGAAAGACATTAACTTCAGTCTACTGACCCAAAGCCCCTCGGCCAGTTGGGTGTCTGGATCACAGTCACTGAACAGATAGCTGGTTTGAAGCATTGCTCAGCCTCATGGTGTTTTGTCAGCTTGTTAACCTAATTGGCTCCTGCCAGCACATCAGCTAAAAGTGGGAATCTCCTCATGCAGAGTCTGGACCAATTATTAAAGCTCTTCACCTGTCTGTGCTGCACCACCCATGTTAGGCAGGGGTTTCCCTCTCTAAGGCGCTTTCACACCAGAGAATCTGGAGTGGATCCATGTTGGTTTGATATTGGAGTTCAGATTGTTTAGTTGGTGGTTTGGTATGGTTCATGTTTAGAATTGGTACAAAATCAATCTGTTCTAACTTGTGAAAGTGAACTGATATTCATGATACAGTATATAACTATGCACCTTAGCAAGCTATCGTTCACACTTATTAAAGGGTAATGCAAATTAGCTAACTGTTTCTCAAGAAACTGCATCTAGGAGCAGATCACATTTGTTGTAGTTTGGGTAGTGATATCAAAAGGAAAATTCAGGAATCATCAATAAGCTTTAAATTAAAACATTCAAATAGAAAACAGATTTGTTTGTTTTCATCACATTCTTACTGATGCTTTTAAGACAATCACAAATCATTTAGCAATTTCAATGGTGCAAATATAATGTACTTTACACCCAAAAGTTCAGTAAGACACACCGCTATGGAGAAGGGAGTAGAATAGAACTCTGGAGAAAGCAATCGAGTTGGGGTGAAAACAGCCTGTGTCACTGCATAACAGATTTCTTCCCAAATTACAGTGCATTGTTTTGAGCAGCGTACTGTTGTGAATGTGTGCAGAGCAGATCAAAAGAAAAGAGCTTACTGTGAATTGATGCCAGTACATGAAATGTGATTTTGCCTTATCTCTGTGGAAACACTTATTAAGGGCCACAGCATAACAGCAATCCCTGATTATCTTAAAGCCCTATTTGCACGTGATTAGTATTACCTGGTGACCTCCAGTCATCTGTAATAATTGCGGAGGTTGTCTGTAGTCTTAATCCCGTGCGACTCGGCCATGTCTGTAATTTGTAAATAAAAATTCGCCCACAAATGACCTACCATATTTCTCTGAACACCGATGTCCTGTGATAATATTAGTCCTGTGCGAATCGACATCTCTGTGATTTGGCCAGCATTTGGCAGGTCGTATATCATCTTTCGAGGTTTTTATTTCCTGTGCGCCTTTTTATCCATCTTTCACGAAGAATGGAGCTGCGTTGTAGTGTTTGATAGCATTTTGGGTGCTGTCATATCGCTACACCATACAATTTGCAGAAGGAGAAAGCTGAAAAGGTTTTGAGGTTAATGTGTTACAAATAAATCAAGCATAAAGCTTGAGATATTATTTTAATCTGGTGAAATGTAAATGACAGCGCACGAGACTATATTAGTTTCTTTTTTTAAATCCATCTAACTGGACCATAGAACTGGGGGGTAATTTCAAAATTACACAAGGTCCCCAGATAATACTAATCCCGTGCAAATAGGGCTAAAGTTACAATCATGGATTCCAGTAATTGGGAAGAAGATTTTATTTAGATATTACAGTAGATGTACCTGTTTGAGCCCAGCAGACCAGAAGTCATAATAAATGAGAGACAATTTCTATGCTCATGAATTGACATCTGCCTTAAAACTTACAGTAAATGGTTTATTGGGCTTGAATGAAGCCAAATAAAGCCTTTAACTAAGCAGAGCTCCAAAATGAAAACACAGCTATGTATATTAATCACACACTTTCATTCAGGCAGAATAATTAACCTACCTTTATTTAAACAGACAGTTCACCCAAAAAAGAAAAATTCTGCTATCATTTACTCTTCCTTATGTTGTTCCAAACCCATAACAATTTTGTTAATCTTCGAAACACAAGTAAAGATATTTTTAATAAAACCTGAGAGGTTTTTATCCCTTCACTGAAAGTAGTTACCAAGTAACCAAAACGCAGAAGATCCAAAAAGGTCATAAAGACTTCATAAAAAGAAGCTTTATATGATGATTTAATTTAGGCTTTTATGTACATCTAAGCAATGATCGACACACAAACTGTCAAGGTTCATTAAAAATATCTACATTTGTGTTTTAAAGATTAACCAGTCTTATGGGTTTGGAACAGTATTTGTGTTAGTAAATGATGACAGAATTGTCCTATTTTAGTGACCTATCCCTTTAAATACTCTTTATGGTTAACCACCAGCACAACGGACACACATGTTCAAAGATGACACTTGATATTTAATCTAAAAAAATGCATTGCCACCCACTGTGTGTAAATTGTGTGTGTCTAACTGCTTAAATCATAATCTCATTCAAGGGTAAAGCTATATTAGCTATGCCGCAGCACTGCTGTGCATTGCTGCACATGAACCTAGATTTCAACGTTCAACGATTAACATTTCCTGTGAGCCGTTCCTAGTGCGCTTGATGCAGACTGCTATCTGCCGGTGAATTCATTGGTACACGCCGAATTATTTATAGGTTTAAGAGCCTCCAAAATCTGTTGAGCCACAGATAAATCCATCCTTGATGGTGTCAGACATATCATAAAGGCAGCGTATGTGTTTCTCATTTATGCATGTGTCCATGGCGTTAGTGTACGTGGGAGTGTGTGCTCATACATATGTCAGAAAAGAAAGACGGAATTAAAACATGAAAAAAAAGATGATTTGAGAAAACAGAAATGGTTTAGAAATAGGGTAGGAGAAAGGACAGGAGAAAAGGAGGAGTACAGATAGGAAAAATGGTTTCAGGGATTGGGATTGGAGCTGACAGGTTGAAAAAGAATGATAGGGACACACTTAAAAAAGGACTGAGAGGAGATAACTAACCTGGCCTGCCTTGGAGCCTTCACACACAACCAGAGCGCTGTCAGTGGCAATATAGGGGGCATTGTCATTGACATCCAAGACCTGGACTGTGACTGGCACATAGCTCACCAGATTTGGATTGTCTGGAATAAAATATGACAAATATTCAAATCATGGATGTTTTCTGTTAAGACAATAAAAAAAAAAAAAAAATAACTGGCAAAAACAACAATGAATGCTCGATGTATGAGGGATTTCACATGATTGAAATCATGACATATCAGGACACATTGGCATAAAGCTTCAATCAGCAATATTTGCTGTTGAATACCATGTTTATTTAAAAGAAAGATATCCTTACAGCCTTTATTCATAATTCAAATGCCAATTTTTGGTAGTTCCTTAATTGTGTGAACATTTATACACTCACTAGTTTATTGGTCCAATAGTAATGTCCAACAGTAGGCTACATACAGTACATATATCATAAGTGAATGTATCATATGTGTTTAATTGCATCATTTGTGATGGAAATGACATTTTAAACATTCTGAGAGCAAAACATCTGGTCCATTGGTCTTGCTAGTTTTACAGCTAGTATCTCCATGTATCCTAAATAGTATTATCATATTTTTACACTTTTACACTAGTTTGATAAAATTACTGCAATGGAAATCTTCTCACAAGTGATAATTACGTTGATTTTTCTGCCCACATCACATGTCTCACATCTCACCTCAAGCTTTTCATTGACACCGTAGTTTATTTTTTATTTTTTATTTTTTTTTATTGACACAATAACTGTTGAAAAGGATCATTAAAGTTAACTTATTCATACTTCTATAACATATTTTCATTTTCTTTGTCTGTGACTAGGATAAAATAACAAAATATGTACAAATGCATTTATAAAATGTTTTTATATGGCAAAAAGGTGAAATCTGTAGGTTTTAATAAAAATCAGCCCCTGGGACATTAACCCTCTGTGTCTTGTGACACAGAGCACTTGTGACACAGGGGCGACCTGTTGCTCTGCTGTCCTATACACTAAAGGCAAAAATGTGAAAAATAAATCATGAAAAGCCTGAAGTTGAAGAAATATATGTTGAGAGACATTATATCATTTTATATCATTACAGAGAGATATGATATGATTCATGCTGCTCTCATTGGAGTCACTGAAGCATGATGGGAATTTAAAATTAGTGTGGGAAACATTTCAACCATTTTGGAGTCATGCGAGGAATGTCGATCGGAATGATGGAACTGAGATTAACTACAGTGACCTAACATTATCAGCCCACTATCAGCAAGCATTTAAAGAGGGCAGTTTCAGCCCATTAGCTGAACACCACGGTGAAGAAAAGTGTAGAGGAAAGATAATTGTTTAGATAAGCATCTGTAAAAACAAGAAGAGAGACAGAGAGAGAGAGAGAGAGAGAAAGAGAGAGAGAGAGAGAGAGAGAGAGAGAGAGGAAAAAGGAAAGAAAAATTGATTGATCCTGTCCACCTTCAAAGCCACATTATCATGCAAACAGCAGCCTCAGCATTAATCCCAAAATGCAACATTCCTTCAAGGAGAGAATTGTTTTGGTCAGTATTGATGATTCAGACTTGAGGGCCAACAATTCCTTCTTGGACATAATGTTCCCGGTCAAGAATGCTTGACTCAATATAAAGATATCATTGGTAAAATGGTTCCCTGTGTTTTCCTTAGAAACCAACTAAAAAATAAAAAATAAAAAAATAAAAATATAAAAATCAATGCATACAGACAGAATTCTGGCCAGAGTTGTACATACCAATCTCTGAAGCCATCACTGTGATGTTGTGCCAGGCTACCTCCTCTCGGTCTAGACTCTTGGTGGTTGTAACGAGTCCACTGTCAACATCGATACTGAAAAGTGCATCACCTTCTGCATTTTGGTCGATAGAATACCTAAACTTGCAATGCAGAAAAATTCTACTCAAAGAACATATTCATCATGATGGCAGATATTTCAGATGCACATATGATGAGTATATTATGTATTAAATGTATTAAATGTTTTGCTGAAATATGTGTCCTTGAGTTTGAAAAAAATATTTCCTGTTAACAAATGATTATAAAAGCAGATACTAATAAGCCTTATGAATATATTTCAAATAAATATTTTAAATAAATAGGCTCTATGCACAATTGTTTCTGCATTTGGCGACCAAAACGTCAGGTGCAAAGCAGTGTATGGAAGTTCTAAGAAAATGAAGCATGAAATAAAATCAATATTGATATGATTACCCATTTACACTGAATATATTTAAAGCTTCTGGAACTTACTATTAAGCTATTATTATTATTATTATTATTATTATTATTATTATTATTATTATTATTATCCTTTATTTTACCAGGAATTATCCCATTGAGATATAAATCTCTTCTACCAGGGAATCCTAGACAAAAATGAGATCTAATGATTTTGGGAAAAAAAAAAAAAAAAAAAAAAAACAAAAATGCTACAATTATACCTTTACTTCTTACTAACATTTACATAACCCTGCAGTTGTACTTTTGATATACTAAACTGGTTTACTTAAATTTAAGTTTACTTTCTTATTTTGTGATTTACTTGCACTTTAATTGTGCCGAAGTAGTGCTGAGTTCCAACTAAAGATATACTTAAGTGTATTTGATTGTGCTAAAGTGGAACTATTGCAAGTATACTTCAGGTACACTTTAAATATCTTGCATTTAAAGACTGATATTATACAGAGATCATATAATCCTCATTAATAGTGATACTGAAACACATTTGAGACATAATATTAAGAAATGTGCATTGTGCAACAAAGAAATATTCCAAATAAAGTTTAATTATAATTTTATATCAGTAAGTCTTAAGTGATATGCTAATAAATATGTTAATGGATTTGATAAATTAATTTTAAATAAATTATGGCACAGTTTTTTATTTTATTATTATTATTATTATTTTTTAATTTATGTAGGGAAATAAGACATAAAAAAGAGTTGCTATGGGAGAATATGTATTTGCTTAACCTCCAATTTGAATTGCAATTCTGCCTTTTTTCTCAGTTGGATCGAGTAAAATGCCTGAGCGAAATTCACACTTAAATAGTCAGACTTGTAACCCAAAGGTTGCAGGTTCGAGTCTCATGTCTGGCCGGAATTTTCAGTTGGGGGGAGTGAATACCCAGCGCTTCCTTCCAGCTTCAATACCACGACTGAGGTGAGACCCTTGAGCAAGGCAACGAACCCCCAACTGCTCCCTGGTGTGTGTGTGTGTTCACTACTGTGTGTATGCACTTGGATAGGTTAAATGCAGAGCACAAATTCAGAATATGGGTCACCATACTCGGCCACATGTCACTTCACTTTCACTTTCGAAAACTCACCTGACTTTGCTTCTTGTGCTGTCCGGGTCTTGAGCAGTTACCATGCCAACCACCGTCCCGGCCGGAGCATTTTCATACACATCCATGATATAGTAGTCCATAGTAAACACCGGAGCTTCATCAACATCTCCAATGATAAGCTTGAGTGTGGTGGTGTCTTTGAAAGGGCCCAGGTAAGAAAAACGAGGATCCAGATGGGTGTTGACACCTTCTATGTTCAAAGAGTATGCTTTCTTCTTCTCGTAGTCCAGAGGCTAGAAAGGACATCAGTAATAAGATCAGGGGAGATGCAGAAAAGACATTTAGCCAGCTTAAAAAAAAACACAACAATGAATAATAAGAAAACAATAAACAACACTGCTGAACAAACCAGTTTTTTGTGTGAACGTCTAGTTCAGACCTTTCTGAGGGAGATGATTCCTTCTCTCTTGTCACTGTCTGTAGAGATGGAAAACATGGCAGCTCCTTCTTCATTGGTAATTCTGTAAGTCATCTCAGCGTTGACACCAAGGTCTTCATCGTTCGCTTTGATTTTACCAACTGCTTTCCCTACCTGAGAAGATTCTGGCACATACAGCTGATAGTTCTCTGAAGTGGAGAATAAATACAAACAGAACAGATGCAATTTTAGTAAACATTCAAAATCTTTTGATGCAAATATTAAAATAATAAAATGCAAATAATAAACCTGAGCAAGCTCAAAAAAAAAGTTGTTTACTTCACAAAATAAAGCTTAAACAAATTCAGCCATTTGGGATAAATTCACAGTACATTCAAAGGGATTTAAAGATTAGATGGTTTCTGTAGAAGGGGCATGCCACGTGCCTAAAATCCAGATTTTTTTCCATATTGAAAGAGATTGAAAGAAGCAGAGACTCATACTTTGAGGGAATCGTGGTGGATTGTCGTTGACGTCGGTCAGTGAGATGTTGACTGTTGTGGATCCGGACAGACCCCCGACCGAGCCGGCCATGTCTTTGGCTTGGATGATGACGGAGTACATCTCTCTAGTTTCTCTGTCCATGTTCGGCAAAGCTGTCCTGATGACACCTATGACCCAGAGGGCAGAAAGGATAAATATAGCTCATGCTGACCTACAGTACATAACCCATATCCACATTGGTTATTCAAAATGGTATTGCCATTTTCTGCAAGTTATGGTGTTAAAGTACAAATATTAAAATGGCCAATATTCCCATAACAGGCAAAGGTTAGGGAGGTCTTGAACCCTCTAAATGAAGTGAAAACAAAAGGTTGTCTTATTTGTATACTGTACGTTTATCAAGGTGGCAAGGTGTGTATTTTCTTTTGGCAGCAACAGTAAACTTCAAAAGCCCTTTTTAGTAGAATTATTAACATACATGTTCCACACAACATCCACACAACACATGCACTATATTTTAAGTCTATTGAAGCCATATTACATTATATCTCTGTGTGAGGATCAGACTGATATGAAGTTATTATTCAGAGAAAATGATAGCCATGGTCACATTCACCGTGCGGAAAAGAACATCTTGAAAATTCAGCCTAATATCTCCTTTTGTTTTACACAGAAGATAGAAAGTTAAATGGGTTTTTGAAAGACATGATTATGAATGATTTTTTGGGCAAATCATTGCTTGAAATCAAACTGCTAGCCCTTTGATGGCATTTCCAGCAATAAGAGCCTCTTTCACAGGAAGGGTGCGTGTCCAAAATATCATGTGTACACACTGCAGATCTTTGACCCCTAGTTATTGAGGCAGTGAGCTCACAGCAAGTGGTTATCCTCTGTTTTGCCCCTGCTCTGACCTGACCAGGCTCTTTTCGAGCTTGACAACACATCAGCAGGCGAGTACTGACCCCTCACCTCCATGCACCGTTCCTATGCAGTTTAAGCCCTTAGCATGAAACTTCCTTTCCAGACGTGTGCATACACACACAAAGCATGCTGGTGATCATCTCCTGCATACTGCACAACTCTAAAGCAAAGTCTGCCATCTGATCCAACACTTCCCTCAGGAGACAGAGGATAAGACAGGGATGAAGGAAAGGGTGGAAAGCAGAACAGCTTGAGTTTGCCATATGAACTTGCATTTGTGCCCCTTTACGCCATGAGATCCCATGATAATATTTGCTGAGAAATGAGCACCAACTGACATGATACACCCAGGCCCCAGTTCACCAATATGGGCAAACAAAGGGCTGTTTAAAAACAACTGGAAATCAATAACATCATATCAAACATTTGTAAGTTCTGTCAGTATACAGCACTAGAATCAGTTTCATCAAATAACTGTGTATGAATCATAGAAAAGTGTGCATTTTCAAGCCAGGCTATTAACTAAGACATCCTATTCTTTTCTATTGATGTTTTAAAATGTAACCTGATGATCTGCTAAAATATAACAGAGGTTCATTTATGGTGTTCTTTTTCTGCTGAAAACTGAAGAAGACCTAAAAATGCCTAAAAGACCTAAAAAACACCTACATAAACAAGTCCAAAATGTTAGCAAGAAGCACAGAGGACCTGTGAGGGAATGACTAGCAGAGAATTTCTATTTCATGTTAAGTGTGAAAGTGTGAGACGGACTGTTTAATTATTCGAACATGCAATGTTCGCTTTTTAAATGGACATGACCATTGGGAATGAGAAAAAAATATGCATATAGATACCTCAATCCACCAGAACAAATAAACACACACCAGTGTTTAACCCCAGAGAATTTCATAGAGATTGCACCCAGCCCACTGAGAGAAAACACCACCTTCCAGGACAGGGGATTTCAGCAGACCCAAAAAAAAAAAAATGTTCATGTTAAACAGGCTCTTAGTATTCAGCTAGTAGCCATGAAGCAGAGACAGAAAGTAAATAAAGCAAACAGGACCAGACACTGACGCAGAACTGGGTAAGCCTGAGAGTTTGATTACCTATGGAACAACAGACAGTCAGCCTTATAGTGAAAGTGTGAAACTTCATGCAGGTTAAGCATCACCGGCCGGTAAATGGGAAAAACCAACTACTACACAAAGGTGCGGTAGAGGTAATTCTCAGCTAAAAGGATTAGACATGATGCAAGTCATTGTACTTTTATAGAGGTGGATGGGTAGAAACAGTAGCTTGGGCAATTTTTTATATTTCCACAGTAGGAAAAAAACAGATAATATATATTCTACTATGCTATACTATACTACACTATACTATATTATACAATACTGCACCATACTGTACTATACCATACCATTCCACGTTATGTCAGAAATACTGTATTCTACAAGTACAGACTTGGTGGGGGGGAGGGGGGGGGATGTATGTCATAGAGGCACTGGATTAGAAAAATTTACAAACAAATAAAATAAACTTGAATCATGGATGATTTGTTCACAATAAGACCTATAACATAGATAGCATGAATTATCATTATTAATCATTACCAGACTACAGAAAGTTGAAGTGGGTAACCCACTGTTGAGTACAGCCATACTGTATATCCAGAGTTGAAAATAACTAACTAAAAGCAGTAATTAACTACATTTGTCTGAATGCTCTAGAAATGTCTAAACTATTAACTGTTCTAAACTACTAGCTGTTCTCATCCCCTATCTCCTGAGGGAATGATTGGAGCAGATTTATATAAAGTATAATAAATATAATATAAGCCCTCATATAATGCAACCTGTTGAAAAGTTCTTAGTAAAATATTAAATATTATAAAATTAATATTAAATATACTACTAAATATTATTAATAGTAATATTCAATATTCTACAAATATTGCATTTTTCAATATTATTCATCTTATTAAATATTTCATATTAATTAGAAAAATTTAATACTATGATACTTATTGACGTTGTTCTTTCAAAAACCCTAAATGATTATTTTTTATTTATTTTTATTTTTTTGTACCAGAAAATACGTTTCTCATTAAATTCTCAACTTTTAGCTTGGCAAACCATACTTTCAAGAGTAGCTTTTCCAATATCACCTACTGTATATCTACAGATAAACTCAAAATGTAAAACGTTTCATAGCTGTGATACTCAGAGCAGAAGAGACAAGCTTCTGTCAACACTCTAACTCTCTCGTAGAGCAAAAGAGGCTCTGTAGACCTGGAGTATTGGATTAATTCAAACACTCGCACAGACTGCTCTCAGCACTAAGGTTATAGGTACTTCCTGCCAAAATGAAGAAGCAACACTGATATACAAGAGTGCAACGTTAAAACCAGCACCCTACGATAATAACCCGATGTGAACATTATCAAATGGCCTCTTAATCCCATCAAAACCTTCATGATAGCCAAAAACAGGGGATTAGAGATGTGAAAAGAGTTGAAAGAAACACCATGGAGGAAGTAGAATACATCCAATCTCATAGTTTTAGCGCCGAAGACACCAATAAAAGACAAACTGCCATCAGTGATCTGCCGCTTCAGTGGAGGACGGCAACAATCCCATGAGTCCCAGCGGGAGGGAGACTGAATAAGCAATTACACATAATAAATAAATGCACAGTGGAGTACCCATGAAATAATTCTGTGTAAATTGGCACAGATTTGTGGTGGATATCTGAGGGATGGAAGCATATATTGGTACTAAGCTACAGTAAGTCTCTTGGGTCAGCAGCTCATGCTGTTGCTGACAGGGTGTTTGCCGAAAAACCACGCACACATTAACAGCTGGAACAGATTCTACTCACTATTTTACCGCGTACACTGCTGATGTAGACGTTTGTGCATCTACACACCACACTGGCACAGTCAAACACATATAAGCCAAGCAAATTTATCCTGCACCAAATAGGCTCTATCATGGGATAAACACTCAGGTTGGCGCTTTCAAACGGGGACAAACACCCTCCAGAGTCCAGGCACATTCAACTTGACATAAACAAACACCACCACTGTGGAAATTGAAGCAAATGGCTACTAAGCACAGAATGAAAAATGAGGGAGGAAGGGAGACATTAAATTAGGATATACACTGTAGGCGAGCGGTATATCATAACAAGTAGGCCACGGTTCGGGTGTTTTCAAGCCTCCACAGAACAGTGTAGTCCAGGGTCACATGGTGCCATGCTGTCAACGTTTCAATCATGTGTTGATAATATTATGAAAATGATTTGTTTATCCACCCGGGCTTTGTGAGAGCAATTGAGTGTACCATGCAAGTCTACAAAGAAAACCATCCATATTCATCGCCCTCAATGTAGGTTTATTGATTTATTTCTGAGATACAACTGAGAATGATATTTCCCGCACAATTTATTGGATTTTCAATGTAGATGCCTGAGTCCAAGCTTCATTCGAAAGAGCATACAAATCCAAATATATTATTTAAATGCTTGACTGAAGTCTCTTCGACAAAAGACGCATTCCGGTACTGGTTGGGAGGGTTTTTTCCCCCTCAGTCTCAGCGGAAAACAACATGTGGAAAACAACATCACTTCAAAGGTGGAAACAACATGTATGAAAGCTCCTCAACAATGTGAGAACCCATCAATTATTATCCACATAGGGTAGCGCAATAAATTGGGAGTTCCTTTGTGAGCTTGAAAGCTGTTTTACAGAGAAAATGTATCCGTGTTTCTTACAGCCTATTATTGTGGAATGACTCACTCGCTGGTGACTTCGCACAAGCTGACAGGAACAATAAGAAAATATTCAAGTGCAGCCTTCTACAGTCGAAGGCATCTCAAAATGTCCATAAAACATGTTATTTTTAGAAAGCGAGGTCTTTGCATACCAGTTTTGGGGTCGATGGTGAAGAAAGGCTGCCCTTGGAGAATGCTATAGACGATCTTGGCGCTGTTTCCGTAGGTGGGATCATCAGCGTCTGTGGCAGTGATCTGGAATACTGACGTACCTGTGTGGACATAAAAAATATGTCCAAGTTAAACTGCTAAAATTATTCACATGCTCAGATTTGCATTCATTGTCATTAATGCATGCCACAAGCATGCTCCGACAGAGGCAGTACTCATATGCTGCTTGCTAATTCAAGTGACTCATCTCATGCCTCCTTGACCTGTACCAGGTTGAATTCACCTGTCATGAGCCTCTCTCCTCCAAGCCTTAAAGCATCTAATGCTATTACAAAGTGTGTGGGGCTTGAATGTTAGTGATAACGCTGCTCTATCCAGAGATGCATTCGCAGTTTAAAAAAAACAAAAAAAAAAAACACAAACACAATAGAAGGCACCAGACTCTAGAATAGCCCTGCTTGAAAGGCCAGAGGCCCTCAACCAGGTTATATGGCTCTATCTGTGTTGCTGGTGATTTATTCATTACAGCTTGGTAAAGTGGAGTCAGAGACTGCTGGTGCTTGTTCTGTACCTGAAGCAAAAAAGTCTTACTCGGAAAGGCACAAATAATGACTTATTATTTAACATAGAACAGAGCAATATTTCTAATGAATATTTCTAAAATTATAATGCAATGGCATGCCTGTGAAGCGAATATAATTAAAGAGAGAAACTTATGATTGAAAATTTGCACAGTTTGATTGAAAGCTTGATCCGAATCATCAGCTTTTAGTTATTATTTATCTGATATTTCCAAAAACTTGAAAATTAGTATTCTAGATCATACATATTTTCTTATTTTTGAAAAATGCATCACAGTCTCCACAAAAACATTAAGCAACACAACTGTTAAATATTAAGAATTTGAAGTTCCACCTGACCTAACCTGGACCTAACCCTAGCTGTGCCCAGAGGGGAACATTGTACCGACAGGTTGTAAGGAATGATAATTTCACAGCTCTTTGGCTTGAGTCCAGCCAATTGATTCAGATAGGAAGGAAGAACTCTGCAGACAATTAGCACTTTCCTGACAGTCCATTTACTGCAGGGTTGATGTGCACTGCCATTGGTGCAGACTGCAAGCTCTGCATGTGGATAACTTATGTATTAGGGTGGATAGCACAGATCTATAAAACATTGACGTTTCAAGTTGATATACGGGTGTAAAAAGAGGTAAACAGCTGTTTTTTGTTTATCGAATGCTGCATTCGTTTAGAAGCACTTCAAAATATTTGCACCCCTTGTGCGAGTGAATATACTTTTGAGGTTTCTATGTGAGATGCTGGTTCGATTTTGACATAACTCCTGAAATGACTTTTTCTACAACAGACAATAAATAGCATCCTCTTGAGAGGCTTTATGTAAGAAACAATAGCTTTAATAAATCCCACTATAAATCCACCACAACCAACCAGCAGCATGAGATGAGCTGGAGTCCAGGTCAGAAAGGCTTAGATCTACATTTGGGACTCTGCGGTCTGAACCTGACGAGCCAGCTAATAAAAACCTAAGCTGTACTGACAAAATGTTCGTCTGGTCCCCGAGCACTGCCCCGAGACATTGCCCCCCATCCCCCTATGTTGGCTTACCTATGTCTGCCATCTCAGGCACGGAGGCTGAAAAGGGGCCGTCTGGAAATTTGGGGGCATTGTCGTTCACATCCTGGACCTTGATGATGAATTCGGACTCAGGTTCCACTGCTCTGTTGGTGAAGCGGTCGACAGCCCGAGCGTGGAGGACATAATGGCTCTTCTTTTCTCTGTCCAGGCTTTTCTTTGCATGAATATCGCCCGTTAACTCGTTGATTGTGAATATGTTACCGGCACCTTCTCCAGAGAGTAGATATTGGACGGAGCCATCACCTTTGTCTGAGTTTGAGTGTAACTGAAAGTGACAAAGAAAAGAATCTTTTATTTTTGTAGCACTGCTATTTTGTAAATATTCTGTGGTGTTAAAACCACATAATAACTTATTCTGACACATCGTGGTGAAATGCAGATTATTTGTGCAGTATTTTAGAAAGCGAGACAGAGTGGGGTTCAGGATCAACTAAGCACTGAATTTTCAAAAGTATGTGAAATATGTAAAGTTCATAGCATAGACTCTTTAAAATACCAATCTGTTATTGTGGGGACATTTCCATGCCCCTAAACATGTGTGTGGCTCAAAATGAAACATGATTGTTTGCTTTACCTGTCAGTCATATTGGCTCTTTGTCGGTCCTTGGCCATTCAAAGTGGCCAAGTATCCCAGACCTTCTGTAGTCAGTCTGAAGGTCTGGATATGCGAGACTATGTTACACATAATAGTGTAGACGCATTGTGTTTCAGCCCTGGTCCCGCATTCATTTGGCGCAAGGTGAAACTTACAAGGTGGCATTGAGTTAAAGAAAAACTACCCAGCACCTGGTTAAAAATATTAAAAATAACCCAATATATTGACCCAACAGGCTGAACCCAGCATTTGGATAAATAAATAAATAGATAAATAACCCAGCATTTTTAGAGTATATATGCATTCTTTTAATTTCAATTAACTGGAATTGTACTTCCCTCCATTCAGATCTGAACTGCAATTTTATATCCTCTCTGATAACTAAATTCAAATTCATTTCAAATTCAGGAACTTAATTCAAATTTACAATGAGACAAGACAGAAGTTCTTCCTTCCATTAAAGCATAATATACTCTTTTCATTTTCAAATCATGCTGGGGATCATCAAGATTGACATAAACTATGGAAGAAATTAATGTTAACCCCCCCCCCCACTTTTAATTTTCATAAAAATTGTTATGATGATAATAAAATGTACAATAAATTTACAAAATAGAAACATTTTCCCTAGTGACTTTTGGTCCCCATTATAAATACAGCAACTTCATAGCATAGTTTAAATTGTCAGGCTTTGCATTTGTAAATGGTCTAACTTTAAGAAAACAAGAAATTAATTGACATAGAACTAGACCGAGAAGTAAATGAAAACACGGGGGATAAATGACTTTCCCTTCCAAACGGTCTCTCCCATTGCGTTGACATGCTTATGGGGAAACTCCTGTTTACTCTGATACTGAAGCCTGATTTGTTAAAGTCTGTGTAGCTGCACTAACCAATGGTGCTTCAACCTGCCAAAAGGGGAGGAGCTGACCTCAATATAAGTCGGCTCGAGCGCTATTTTGTCAGATTTTTTCTCCTTCAGTGACGCAAGCAAGAAGCCCAAGAAGGAAGAAGCTTAACTCAGCTCAACTCAGCCTGCTGCTCTCCTACCAGATTGCTTCCCCTGTGGCAATCCAGCACTAACAGCAAATTTTCTGCGACGTTGTTGTAAATGTAGTGCCGCGAGTGTGGCATGCTGTGGCTCGAAGAAGATCAGCACAGTGACTGTGTCACCTGTCTGGGCAATGCTCACGAATCTGAGGAGGAAGCCGCTTTGGATGACTCCATGTCATTAACGCTTTCAGATGCTGAAGAGTGGGCGTGTTCCGGCAAAGAGCATAGACAAAGAGCTGATCCGCGTTCTAAGACTGTGGAGGATCTAAACATGCCGCCATGGTCTGTGGATAGAAAAAGAATGCGCTGACGGGGAGGAGGAGCCAATCGAAGTCTGCCGCAGTTTTCATATGAAATTTAAAGGGGAATGAGGCGATCATGAATTTGTGTACAGTTTACGGAGCTAATCGCAAACTTTTAGGGGTATAGCTATAGCCCCCCTAAAAATGGCCTAGCTACGCCCATGTTCCGTCCCATGCTTGGTGCCTGGGACATTTCTCAGGTTAACCCACTGCTGCATCAGAGTTGTGGCTCATTGGAAATCCTCTCACCTGTTTCAATCAGACTTCCCATTGGGACTGACCTCCAGAAGGAAGGTGGTCACAACCGATGCCGCCTCTTTCAGACAATATGATGATGATAGCCTTTATCATTCCCCAAGGTAGTCTGAGGTCACACTCGCTTCACAGGTTGGCGCGACGCCTACTTCTATGGGCACAGGGCAAACTCTTCTCACTAAGAGCAGTTTATGTGCCGGGCAGACTGAACCAGAGGGCAGACATGCAGTTCAGGGACAAGTTAGCTCCAGGGGAATGAAGACTACATCCCCAAATGGTTCAGATGATTTGGTTTGTCTTTCACAAATTTCACTGCCCAATCTACTTTTTGAGACAGAGAGCCTTGGCCCATGGTTGGCCCAGCACTCGCCTGTATGTCTTCCTCCAAGTTGTCCTGCTTCCTCAGGTCCTCAGATGGGTCAGGTTAGTCAGATGCTCAGTCCTCCTGGTGGCCCCACTCTGGAGGAATCAGACGTGGTTCCCTGAGTTAATCCAGCTGCTATCTGCAGCAGCTTGGCCAATACCACTGATGGATGACCTTTTCTCGCAAGCAAACAACTTGATTTGGCATGCCCGACCAGAGCTGTGGTACTTTCATGTTTGGCCCCTCAATGGGAGTCTTTGTAGCTCCCCGCGAGTGTAACTAATACCATTTTGGAGACTAGATGTCCATATCCAAGACGTCTTTATGCCCTAAAATGGTCAGTTCTCTCTGATTGGTCAGCATGGACTGTGGACCTGTCCTCTTGTGATGTGTCCCATGTGCTAACCTTTCTACAAGACTGAATCCGCCTCATCCTCATACTCTGCCAACTTGGGACTTGTCTATAGTCCTTCCTCCCTCCCTTTGAGCCACTCCAGTTACTCCACTGAGCTTGGTCCAACAGAATTTCTATTGGTGATATTTGTGCGGCCGCCGGCTGTTTGTCACCATCTACCTTTACCAGGTTTTATAACATCCCTGCCCTTCTGGTACAGATTTTGTCCACTTAATTTTAGCTAATCCCCTTATAAGTGGAGAAGGTAGTCCTCAACCTAAATAGCTTGGTTCTCATTATTGGGTCATGCTTACAGGAGCTCTCCATAAGAGTGCTCCAGGACTAGACTTGCAGAGCGGCTTTGTTCTGCATTTGCTTATAGCAAGTCACTATTGGACGCGTTACCCATAAACATGTCAATGCAATGGGAGAGACCATTCGAAAGGGAACACTAAGCTTATTAAAATAACCTCGGTTCCATAAGACAAGGGAACATGCGTTGCATAGGCTACATTGTTATAAGGCTGCATGCAAATCGATGATTGTCGCTTCAGTCGACAGATACTGACAAAATGGCACTCAGAGCCAACTTATATATAGGTCGGCTCCTCCCTTTTTGGCGGGTCGAAGCGCCATTGGTTTGTGCAGTTACACGAACGTGAACATATCAGACTTTAGTGTCCAAGTAAACAGGAGTTTCCCCATAAGTGTGTCAACACAACACTTGTTCCCTTATCTCAGGGAACCGAGATTACATTAATAACCAGAGCATTCCGTACATTCCAAGCTTTAATATATATATATATATTTTTATGACAGATCTATCACAATAATGATGTGTGTGACATTCAATTCAATTCAATTCAATTCAATTCAATTCAAGTTTATTTTTATAGCGCTTTTTACGATACAAATCATTGCAAATCAACTTTACAGAAAATTAAGTTTCTACAATATTTAGTAGTAGCTTATAAGTGGTGACTGTCAGTTTATGTGCATATGGCAGAAATGTTCAGAAAAATCAATAAAAGACGTAAACAAACAGATGATTAACACTATTAACAGCAATTATGCAATCAAACTTATAACAAAATTTGGAAGTTCTGTATGTTGACATGTCCCAGCTTTTGTCACAGAATGCTCTTGATTTGTAATTAGCATGCTCTTTAAATAGAACTCACATTGCATGTACCAAACTAGCACAAGGATACCCCATATGCTCTGAGGAAATTCTTTTCACAGGAAATGTCTGTCATTCTTCCACAATTTCCACAGACTAAAAGTAGTCTAAATGTATACCCTTGATGTTACTAATTTTTACTCTTTGGAATATAAATTCTTTCATGACAAATTTTTAAACTCATGGGTCAAAAAAAAAAGCATGGTATACAGTGACATAATACACTACACTGACATCATAAGGCTAAATCTCGTGGCTCCCAACCAGAACCAAATTGGAGTTTCATGTGAAATACACATGCATCACAGGAGTGAAAGGATACCTCTTAATAAACACGGCTTAATCCCAGCACATTCATATTAGTTATACAATAAGAGATTCTGTAACAGAATATTGCTTCTGCCTAAAGGTAAGAATTTTCTGTGATGCCGAATCTAAATATCCAAACAAATATTTAGAATTTACATAAGGAAATATGCAGTCTACAGCTATTTTGCTTATCCTTCAAAGACCACATTTTCTTATTTATTTATTTATTTATTTACGCACTAGCAAAATAAGTTACAGCCCTTGGCCTGTTGACTTTTCCATGTCTGACCACTTATTTTATCTTTACGTCAATATTCCCAAATGTGGGTACAATCTTATAAAATAATCTCACCAATGAAGTCATGTGGTCATGTGGAGCAACTTCTCCGAAATTATTCACATATAATTATTCACACATAAACCAAGATGATTGTGAATATCTTACAAGACCTTCATAAATAAATGTACTCTTTACTGCCTACTTATTGTGAATTGGTGCATGTTGTTAAGGGAATTTTTTTTTTTTTTTTTTTTTTCATTTTTTGAAAATAATGATCGTGTACAATTACCTGTCTTCAAAATGAAATGGACATATATTATTACTTTTTACTCAATGGTTACATAGCATGCCATTTTAGAGACATTAAATTGAAACTGAAAAATTGAAAACCACGACTAAGACCGGTTTCACACCGCAAGCAGGAGCGTTGCGTGAGCAGTGCTGAAGTGATGGTTTTATCACTGAGTCTATTTTTGCTGTGATGCTCATGCTCAATTAAAGTGACAGCCCACTTTCAATGAACAATATATATATTATTTCACACAAAAGGAGCTAAATATGCACAGAATAAGCATGGCTAGTGTGTTTTAACAAGATTTAGACTATGTCAGAAAAGAAAATCAAGAATCAATAATTATGTATAGAAGATTTACCAATTTAAACTTTTATATTAAATTATTCGGTTTTTGATAAAGTATAGTGTAAATAATATATATATATATATATATATATATATATATATATATATATATATATATATATATATATATATATATATATATATATATATATATATATATATATAAACATTAAAAACAGCATGTTCTATATCGAAGTATAACTAAGACGACAAGATATCAGATCATATTTTTTTTTTCACATGAAAACCACAACAAAAATGCAAATCCCCACCATAACAAAAAACTAATAATACTAATACAAAAAAAATTTATAACTGACCAACTTCTAAAAACAAATTTATAGTTGTCTTATGTAGAAATATGTAGCTTTGGAGCTGCTTCAGTGATGCTGTACAAATGCTTCAAGTTTGAATACTCTCACAAGTCTGCATGCAGCTGCAGTGATATGGCGCTAGTTATGCTAACGTGAAGCTGACGCGAAGCTCACGCTTGAGGTGTGAAACAGGCGTAAGGCACGAGCTTCAAACAAGATTTTTCATTTTCTTTAGCATGGACACTCTTGTATGTAATTGACCCATATGTTTACAGAGATGCATCATGAAGGATCACTTCTGTTCATGTCAGCTTTTAGTGTAAAATCAATATATGAAACCATCTGTGGCACAGGCTTCATTAGTATCTCATATGCTATGCTTGTGCAACTACAGTGACACTAACCGCAAAACGATATGCATACAAAACAGCAGAAAGCTTCAACTAGGGATGTACAGGAAGCTGGATGAGACCATCACCTGAAACAGAGAAATACTGCTATTTTCATGACACTTATCCAACAATAAATGCTGCCGTTTAAGTTGCTAATGATCACTAATGAGGCCTTGAAAAAAAAAAAAAAAAAAAAAAAAAAAATGAGCACCAGGAATTGGCAGAGCATGGCCCTTGGTGTGAGAGAGAGAAAAAAAAAAAAAAAAACTTACTTTCCATGTTGCTGGGTTGCTATTTAAGCAGCTTTCTTTTTCCTACTGTGTTCCCATAATTCTTGGCAGCCTGTGTAATCCCACCACAGTGAACAATTAGTCAGAATGTCGTTCACATTCCATACCTTTTCCCCCTGGTTAAGAGGGACATTCACCTTTACAGATATATATGGCAGGAGGGCCTGAAACCACACTATTTAAGGGGGCCATTGCTTTATCTACAAAACTTTGAGTATACGCCTGGTTACTGCTGCAATGCAGCAGGACATATATTAAACCATACCAAAAATACGCCCTTATGCACATAGCTAAACCTGAGACCCAAACGCTTCTTTCATCCCGCTGTGTATGCTCATGTTCACCTGCTGCATCCAGCAGTGTGAGAGCTTGGAGAATCCTCCTACATTGTACTTCAAAAAAGAGTAACCCTTGTTTTGAACTTGCCTCTGATATTTTTGGAAGCACCATTCACTTCTCTGAATACATTAGGTTCCCCTAAGAGAAGGACTGAATATTTTAATCATGTTCACCTTACCAAAGAACTCCTTAAACTGAGGATAAATAAAGTAAAGGTTTGTTAAGATATATATATATATATATATGTATGTATTTATATATATATATATATATATATATAAATATATATATATATATATATATATATATATACTGCCTAGTCCTGATATTTCCCAAAATTATTCACACATAAACCAAGATGATTGTGAAGGTCTTGCAAATACCTTCAAAACTAAATTGACTATTTACTGCCTAGTCCTGGTCTTATTGTTAATGATTGGTTAATGTTACTTGGTTAATGATTGGTTTGGGGTGATTGCTTTCATAATCAAAAATGACTTTTCTTTCTGCTGATGTCACTTAAACCAACCAAGCTATTGGTTAGTCAAATCAAAAATCAAAAGCCAAACCACTGTTTAGCCATTACATTGCATGCATATTTTTTATTTATTTATTTTTTCTAGAAAAATAACTGTCATTTAGAAATATTTTGCATTAGCAAAGTAAAATTGATTGAGCTACAATGACTAATCAATAAATTGTAAACAGATAAATAAATAAATAAACAAATAAATAAATAAATAAATAAATAAATAAGGTAATTTTGGGGGAATAAATATTATTTATAAGTATTATTATTAATATTAAAAATATTATTGTTACTGTCATTATAAATTACAATAAATTATGTTTGAAAACAAAATGATGATGATGATGATGATGATGATTAAAATTAAAAAGAAGACAAAAATTATCATCACCTGAAGAAAATTCAGAAGGAGGAATGAAGTGTTTAAGATGGGGGTGGGGGGAGGGGTAGAATGCATTGACTCGTCCAGCAGAAGGTGTGATGCTGGTCCCCTGCACAACATTATCACACAAATGAAAGGCTTTGAGAAACCTGCCAGACAGATATAGACTCAAATCTAAAAGCACCAAGCTTAGAAAATACAAATGCATCAAAAGCGATTAATAGGATTATGAATGAAAGCAAACACTTGAGCACAATGAAACTCATTAACCATTTGAAACAAACTGGGTGTGTTGCACGTCTTGCATGATTAGCATACTGATCCGGCTATGACTACATTGTCCCATTAAATTATAATGGTGACCACTGAGTGTTTGCACACCTTGTCAAACACATACATACTCACACCCACACTTGTCTACGCTTCATTCAGAGCTCTAAGGCATTTTATTATGGTGCGAAAGTGATGCATTTAGATCCATTAGAGCACCTATTATGGGTCAGAAGTCTTTTAATGTGTGCATGCTATGAGGTGACGCTACTGAATCTTGCAGCATGAACATTTCAGTGCTTTAAAGCCAGCATGAAATCAAAACTGAATTCTTATTGATTTATGGAATACTGCAGTGTTTATTATAAATGATTTATCTGTGCACATCATTTTATAAAATTCATCTGCCCTTGTAATCTTTAACAAAAATACCCCCCCCCCCACTTCCCATTTGTTTCACTCTGATCTCACAATAAAGAAGAAAATACTGCAGCTTCCATGTCATGCTGACTTTAAATGAATAGTCCACCCAAAAATGAAAATTCTGTCATCATTTGCTCACCTTTGTGTTGTTCCAAACCTATATGACTTTATTCTGTGGGAAAAAAAGAAGGTATTTAGAAGAATGTTGGTAATCAAGCAGTTTGACTTGCATTGCATGGACAAAAAAATACAATGGAAGTCAATAGAAAGCAAAACCAACATGGTTACCAACATTTTTAAATAACTTTTTTATGTTCCACAGAAGAAAGTAAGTCATTCAAGACTTGAGGGTGAGTAAATGACAGATTTTTCATTTTGGGGTGGACTATCCCTTCAAGAGTGCATATTAGTGCGCAAACATATAAATGAAACTTTGAAGAAACAATGCCCTATATTGTTAAAACAAGCCTCTCATTAGTGGTGTCTTGCTTCGACCGACCTCATTCCGACAGTCTTTTTAATATTCATAGGAATGTCTGCATTAAGAATGCACTGAAAGAACATATACAAGGAAAACAATTCTCTCTGCAGACATGACCATGATGCAGGGTTTGCGGTTACTGCTGCCGCAGACCTGAGAGCACAGGTTGCCTCGTGCAGGGGCTTGATAAACTACCCACGCTACAAGAAAGAAAGGACTGATTAAATCAGGGCTCAGCCTTCGCCGCTAACCACAAATTAAAGCCGGCGTGCTGATGGAAAGGTCAATTTTACACTGCACCAAGAGCCATTCACGTCAGAATAAGGAAGCGTGCATGGGCGGCTCTGAGTTTGGTAATTTGGCATTAGTGAGAAGAAGCTGAGTGGTTTAATATAATCCTCCATCTTAAAAGCTGCCGTGACAGATATTCATCAGCCGAACAGACTCCAATAGAACTGCAGCGAACTGATTTCTATTTGTCTTCCTCTACTCCAAAGTTTACGTTACTGTAGTAGACCCTCTCTAGTTATCACACACTCACACTAATGTGTGCTACCAGTCTGCTGGTAAAGAGATTAACAGAGAAAGAGACCTTCCAGAGTGCCAGCAGCTTGCTAGCTCTCTATTACAAATTTCAAAGCTTAAGCTTTTTGTGTGCGTATGCATCTCTTTCTGGATGTGTGTGAGTGTATGTGCTTTTCCACATGAAAAGGGAGCATATTTACCACAGCAATAATCTACAGTATGAAGAACAAATTGTATCTGCTAGGCAAAAATACACTAAACAAATATTTGCAGTTTTACTTTTTTTTCTCAAACTGAAGAAGTGCTCGAGTACGTGCTGGCAACATTTTCACATCATTCATTTGATATAAAAGAGAAGCGTGGAATAAATCAAAGAGCAGCTGAATTGAACCTCATGAGAGTGTTGTGTCTCTCGCTCAGTCAGAAACTTCATCTGCTATTGTGTAGATTGTGTAACCAATGGATACCACTGATGTATCACTTCTATGACAAGAATCAGACAATGAGCATAATGCTACTTGACAAAAGAAAAAGAAAAAAAAAATATTAAGAATTTCTTTTCTTTTGGCTGATGCTCTTTTGAAATTCACATTATAGTGTTTGCTAAAGGATTCAGTGGTGAAAGATGCATTCCGGTACTTGGATAATTACTTTTAATTAACAGTCATGTTTTGACTTAAAACTTATATTTATACATATTTAGATTTTGTCCCCTTTTTGGGTCCTCTTGATTGAAAATTTGGTCTGCTAAGTTAGATGTCATTTTGCATGTTACTATCGACTACATTGTTATTTTAATAGACTACAATCATATGTGATTTTAGTCAGTAAAATTTACCTAAATTAATAAATGCAATTATGATGAAATACTGATGTCAAAAGACAAAAACTATGATTACAACAAAACCCATGTAAACTTATTTAATTAATAATAAATAGAATAAATAAATTTAACACTGTTTAAATCCTTCCCCTTGAAAATGAGGCAAAAATACATTGACCTAGTAAAAATAATCAATGAAATCATTAGGAAACCTTAAAAATCATACCTTATTCATGTGCTTTTTGTAATTTACCATAAATTCTTCTGTGTTGACCAAACAGCAACAACATCGCTAGTTTCCAGAGCTCTGCGGGTGTTGAATTGTTTTTCAGCCAACACATTTCAGGATCATTTCTTTCTAACCAAATATCTCTCTGTATGCTCCATTTCTAAAACACAAAATTTGGTCCTACTGAAATTTCAAATCTGTTTTTATAAAATAACATAGTTTATGTTCCTATCATGAGATATTTGAGGACAGGCAGGGTTTTAGTAGAACAGGTCTGCCTGGGGCCCCAAAACCTCTTTTTGTCTGACCACTGAAGTGGAGAGAGAAGAAAAAAAAATGGTGGTCTGGAGGGACCAGGCAGGAGGTGTGGGAAAAAAAAAAATGAGTGGAGAGGAGTGTAGGAGGCTACTGAGAGCCTCAACCCATTTCTGTCACTGCAGTTTAAGAAGGTCTCAGAGAAAATATTCAGCTCACTCAAATCTTTTACAGACATGTCACACCACAGCAGCACAGAATTAAGTGGCATCCATGTGAGCAGAAAAAGGGCACTGTTTGGCTTCATGTTTTGTGGATCAATACAAGTAATAATGTTGTCACACTGAGTTTCCTTCTTGATGTTAGTCAAAAGTCTCCCAGACAGGGTCTAACTGGGTCTGCTCTGTTGCAGGAAGAGCTCCGTTGAATTGACTCCAGCGACTTTTAAAGACTATGTTTAAAAAGACTACTTATGATGTAACTAGTCTTGTCCAGTTCCTGATCTAATGACTCCTCTGAGTTGGTTTTTCTCAGTGAATCAAAATCGTACAGCACAACTGGTGTAGTCAGACTCCCAAAATAATAACTCAGATGAGCCAGTTCTTCTCAGTGGATCAAAAACATGCAGTTCGACAAGTGTAGTCCAATTACAGAACAAATGATTCAGTTCTTCTCAGTGATTCAGTGACTCCTATGAGTCAGTTCTTGTCAGTGAATTAAAACCAAAACAGCACAGTGAAGTGCAATTACAGAACAAATGATTCTAATGAATCGGTTCTTCTTAGTGAATCAAAACCATACAGCTCAACCAGTAGTCCAATCACAGAAAGCATTACTCCTATGAGTTAGCGCAGTTCAGTGAAACAAAATCACAGAGTGTTTCCTGAAAAAAAAGAAAAGAAGAAGAAGAAGAAGAAGAAGAAGAAGAAGAAAAAGAAAAAGAAGAAGAAGTTTTCTAGTTAGAGAAAGAATGACCCCTGTGAGTCAGTTCTTCTCAGTGAATCAAAATTATACATCACAACCAGTGTAGTACAATTACAGAACAAATGACTCTTGAAATGAATCTGTTATTTTCAGTGAATCATATAGTGCAACCACCAATCCAATTACAGAAAAAAATGACTCTTATGAGTCAGTTCTTCTCGGTGAATCAAAATCTTACAGCACAACCAGTGTAGTCAGACTCCAGAACAAATTACTCTTATGATCTGATTCTTTTCAGTGACTCAGAATCATATACAGTACGACTGGATTAATTAGATTCCCGAACAAATTATGGAGACAGATTAGTCTCAAATATAATTCACGCAAAAAACACGATTCACACATGCGTAGACAATTTCCCATGCATGAAAACCTAATTCACGTACACACAAAAAAAAATTCACGTACGTGAAAAAAAAAAATATATTCACAAAAAAGCAATTCACATGCGCAAAATAAAATTATATATTCATAAAATACATTTCACAAATGCAAAACACAATTCGTAGATATACAACTGTGCACAAAAACCTTTGAATGTTTAAAATGTACGAGTGTCTGAATGTACAAATCGTCATTTACTACGAATCCACTCGGATTTGTGTGTGTGTGTTTTCGAGACTTTCCTGGCAGAGCTCTCTTCCCACGTGTGTCTGTTGTACTCTTTAGCCAATCAGATGCGAGTTTACCATTCAACCAATCATATCATAAGCCACCGAGAGTGCATTCAAGGAGCACAATTCTGCGCACCTTTTGCGCAATATGGATTAATTAGAACGGAAATTAAGCCTTTACATCAGTAATCCCATAGACAGTAAAAGAAATGGACACAGCGACCCAATTGGAACTCAATTGAGACAAGTAAAGCCCATTTTTAGCGATTTTTAGAACTTCCGTTACTGACGCGCAGACTCAAACTAAGCTTGATGACGTCAGCAACCTGTCTGACAGATGTAAATCTTCTAGTAGCTGCGCGTGCAAAAATGCCATCGTTAATCTTGCAGAGACGGCGAGCTTGAGCTGGGAGTTCTTTGGCGTGAGTTGAGCAGGAGTAAGTATTCTGATTAATTATTTTGTATAGTATTTTAAAATGTAACGCCAGGGCTTCTATGGGCTTCTCTCTTGACGTCTCCCCGATTGCCTGCGAGCTTCTGATGCACTCTCAGTGGCTTATGATATGATTGGTTGAATGGTAAGCTCGCATCTGATTGGCTAAAGAGTACGACAGACCCACGTAGGAAGAGAGCTCTGCCAGGAAAGTCTCAAAAACACACACACACAAATCCGAGTGGACTTCGTAGTAAATGAAGATTTGTACATTCATACACTCGTACATTTTAAACATTCAAAGGTTGTTTGCACAGTTGTATATCTACGAATTGTGTTTTGCATTTGTGAAATGTATTTTATGAATATATAATTTTATTTTGCGCATGTGAATTGCTTTTTGTGAATATATATATTTTTTTCACGCACATGAATTTTTTTTGTGTGTACGTGGATTAGGTTTCATGCATGATAAATTTCAGTATAAACAAAACTATATCACTGTGGTGGTAATTATAAATAATACAAATATATATCCATAACAAATGACTCTTATGAACTTTATATATGCTTCCACTTGGTTCCATTTTTAGAAAATATGGGCTGTCATTCCAATGATAAGCTGATGAAACAGGTTTATTTGCCTATAAAACGAAATTCGGATGGACTGGATGCTTTCCTGGCCTGTTTGATAGATGTAAACCCTTACGAAAAAGAAGTTTATTCAAGTGTGCTATTAGTATACTTCTTTTAAACTAAAAATAGGAAAGTATGCTTTTAGTTTACTTTTTATGTACTTCTCAGAAATTGGCTTTATGTACTCCTCAGAAATATACTTAAAATGACATTTAAGTATACTTGACTTATACTTACAAAAAGTCTAAATATATTTGAGCTATACTTGTGCTTCTAGAATCCGTGTTTTCATTATTATATGGTAGAGGGTGCTAGTACACATCTTTTGCACAGAATTTCCAGTGAAGAAGAGAAAAGAAACAAAAACAGATACTAACACATGTAGTCTAACACGATCATCTGACATGAAACAGCATCAAAACTGTAACGTTATGGAATAAAATGTCGACCGATGAAGAGATAATAATTACAGTCAAGCTTTGGGGTGTTGATCGACTCCATCTACGTTTTAATTATCATTCTGAATCCAATTCATAGTATTTTTTTCAGCTTTTTGTTCAAAATGTTATTTCTTTGTTTTTTATTAAACTTACCCACATTAAAGTGTTTAAAAAAAAAAAAGAATGCATGAAGCTAGAATATATATATATATATATATATATATATATATATATATATATATATATATATATATATATATATATATATATATTTTTATTTTTTTTTTTTTCTGTTTGTTTTCAAGCAGATACCCTGTTCTTTCTTTGGATGTTTTGTATGTTCAGATATTCATATAACAAAATATATACAAATTAAAACCTAAATAGGGACATAGTAGTATATTAAAAGTATGATGTAAAGTTCACTTAAAGAAAACTTACAAGTATACTTGCAGTATAAAACTACTAAACTAGTAGTTTACTGAGACTATACTTCAAAGTGTACAAAGTATTTAATTAGTAAACTATCAGTATACCTATAAGTTCACTTTAATATAATTGCAGTACAAACTACAAACATAGAGGTAAACTAGCTGTGTACTCAAAGTTTGCTACTGTTATACTTAAAGTATACTTAAAAGTATACTTTTATATACTAGAAAGTGTTCCAGTTTAGTCCCAATGAGTATTGAAACAGTACACTTACAAGTATACTACTAGAACACTGATATTTGTATACTTGTTACATAAAGTATACTTAAAAAATACTTGAACTTTACTTAAGTATACTTAATAAAATAAACTTGAAGTATACTACTTTTAGGTAAAGGAATGCATGGTTGTTGCTAAACTTTCTGAATTTCAATGAGGAAAAAACTAAAATTCTTGTTTTTAAACTCTCAGATTCCCTGACTTGGTGGGTTATCATCCTGTGTTAAGCAATATCTGAAAAATTTGGGTGTGGTATTTGATGAGCATCTGAAATTTGATAGGCAGATAAATTCTGTGGTCAAATCATCCATTTTTCTCAGTTGCGGCTCCTGTCTAAAGCAAAGACTTTTATTTCTTTTAAAAACTTTGAGAAAGTTATTCATGCTTTTGTTACCTCTAGATTAGATTACTGTAACTCACTGTATGCTGGGATTAGTCAAACAGCTTTATCCAATTCCAATTGGTTTAGAATGTGGCAGCTAGACTTTTGACCGGGATTCATAAACGGGATCATATTACTCTGGTTTTAAAGTCTTTACACTGGCTGCCTGTGCGTTACAGAGTAGATTTTAAAATTTTACTTATTGTCTATAAGTCACTAAATGGAGATCATATATCTCTGATTTATTGATTGAGCACAATGTAATCAGATTTCTCCGGTCCTCAGTAGAATTTTGTAAACATCAAGGAATGAAATGCATTACCACATATAGTATTTTGTTTGTTTAATATTGTTGTACATAGCTAAGGCCAATTATTGAACTGTATTAATGTTGCAATTAAAAGAATGTCAGTTTAATTGATGTAAATTTATTTGTTATTGACGTCACCATTTGGAAATAAATATATATTTTAATTTCTTAAAAATACTAAAATCATGATAAATGGAACTGTTATACAACTAGAATCATTTCTTATTCCTAGCACTCATATTTACACTCAAGTGGGCAGATCTGAACCAAACCTGTCCAATGGTGCCGAGGAAACATGGCACACACACTTGGCTCAGTTCCTGAGGGATGTAGGTGTAGACAATTGATGGCTGCTCAGCCATTTCTTCATAAACTCTGCTATCTTCACATTAACCTTCACCTCACTGAGCCAATGTCAAAAGCTGTCAGTGTCACCCTATATTATTCCAACCCATGAAACACATGCTGTTTCATCAGAGCTGACAAAGTAGGCCAGTATGGAGTCAAAACAATGGCACATATACTTGCAAAAAAATTTAAGTATTGCAAAAGAAAATAAAGTTTTGCAAATGAAAATTAAAGTATTGAGAATTTTTTTTTACCTTTTGCAAACAAAAATGAAGAAGTGCAAAAGAAAATGAAGTATTGCGAGAAAGAAGTTTTGCAAACAAAAATAAAAAAAATGCAAAAGAAAATGAAGTATTGCAAGAAAAAAAGAAGTAGCAATGTAGCAGTGCAATGCAAATAAATTAGTAGCTATGGTCATGGAAAATATGAGGTGCAAAAACATTGTTTTTGCTCTGTTTCATTTATATTTTGCAATTCTTTATTTTTGTTTGCAAAAAGCACATTTATTTCTTTCTCAATACTTTTATTTTCATTTGCAAAACTTTATTTTCTTTTGCAATACTTCATTTCTTTTGCAAGTAGGCTATATGTGACATTGATTTGACTCCATAGGCCAGTCTTCACAGAATGGAATGGGCAAAATAATTACCTCTGGTGACGTTTATAAGCCACAGACTCTTTCAGAGTCCCAGAATAAAGGGTACTCCAAATGATTATCATAAGAAAGTGTTAGCTGTCTAAAACTTTGTTTATGAAGACAATGAAATAAACAGAGACAAAAAAGGCCTCTGGATTCTTGTGTTTGTCTGTAGTTGACAGTCAAAAAAATAAAACACTCTTATTAGCAGGATGGATGTAATGGGTCAGCCTTTAATTTGCAAGCCAAATCAATTTTCTGACAAAAACATGCTGTTCGGAGAAACATGGATGTTGTTTCTGATTAGTCACCTGCACTATTTACTCGCTTCCAAGAAAATATGATTACAAGAACATGTTGACATTGCACATTTCAATTTGAATCCAAAAACATGATTCACCACCATTGTCTTTAGTTAGAACAGCACTCTTTGAGAAACCATTCGCTCAACAAACCATACAAAACACAACAGCTCAGTTTGTTTCAGATAATCACCTGTGTGTTTTAACCACGATTCCCACACCTGCACACAGATCGAAACAAAATTAGGGCTCTTACCTTCCCCACATACTGGGCATCCGGCCCAAAGTGCTCTTCCAAAACGAAGAACTGATTCCAGATCCAGCCTCGCTTAGGCCGATGGTGCGAGTCCTTGTCGCCGTCGGGCAGTTTAGTCTGGTTGTGGATGAATGTGGGGCTGGGCGGAGAAGGGGTCCCAAAGCTCCTCTGGAGCACACACAGGCACAGCAGCAGAGGGGACAGACAGGCAGGGCTGCTGGCTGCTCTCATGTTAAAGAGTCGCAATGTTTGAACTCCTGTTCTCGCTCACCCAGAGGTCTTTCTCTTGTGGTGGGCAGCTCTAGATGCCGATCGGACCAGTTCGCAGGGCTTGGCTGATGGCCATGGTATTAAAATCCTTGTTGTCGCAGAGACTTGTCGGACGGCACTCACATTGTGGGCTGAGAGCGAGATGTGTTGATTCGTTGGGGAGCCGGTGTCCACTGGAGACTCACTGGAGGCGATGGCAGATATCCAACAAACATCTGTTTGAAGGAAAGAGGACAAACTGTACTTTCATGGGGGCGAAATGAAACACAGCCAGCGTTCACATTTTAATTCCACTGAAAAGATAGGATTAGCTGTTACCCGTGAAGATCTAAGATATGAAAATTGGCCTAAAAGCCCATTGCGATCTTGCCGTTTGCCATTCGGCAAAACATCTAATACATTTTTGATGGAACAGCTGTTCTAGTATAATAGCAGGGATCATGACTGCTGGTGCAAGGGACTTGTGATGAGAGCTCCAGCATGGCAAGTCTATTCAAATGGCTGAATGGCATTCCAAGGATCAATGCATGTCCCTGGTTACCTAGGAAAAGAAGCTGATAACTCTCAACTCCTCTGCCTCCCTGTCAATTCAGATTTGTCACTTGTTGAGGAGAAACTCCCTCACACTCTTCATTCCTTGATGGCGTGAGGGTTACTGACATGGACGAGTGAAATTCCTAGTGCTTTAGGGTTAGTCTTTCTCAAAGCTAATGGAAACTACAATGTGGGATTTCTAAAAAAAAAAAAAAAAAGCAGAGGACAAATAAACAAACGATGGTGGAAACGCAGCAGGGTGGGCATTTCCTGTCACCTTTGCTACATCTGAACATTTCACTTCTAAGATGTGTTTGAAATAGTTACAGTAATGCTGAAGCCATGTCCCAAGGGTCTAACATTATATGAACAGAATAAATATTTCATGGTGCAACAAAACTGACAGTGAGATATTTGAGAGACTAACTTTTGTTTGTAAGGGAAGATGGCATGTGTGACATGTGAATGCAACTTTAATCTCCCAAGAACCTCACACTGTTTTTTTTTTTTTTTTTGGTTGTTTTTGGGGAATTTTGCAGAAAATGCATTTGAAGCCAATATTCAGCATTTCAAAAGATGCATTTGTTACATGTATTCATTAGTGCACATAGGTCAATAATTCAGTATAGCTGAAATAGAGGCAGTCGGAATTTTTGAATGAATCTAAGACACTGCAATATGAGTTTGAATGCATTTCATTAAAAGTGCTTGGTGTTAAATAATCTTAATGAAAGAGCCACTGATATACCAAATGATGAGAGAATAATTTTACACCACCAACACGATAAGAAGAGCTTTCTAACTATTATTCTCTTGTCTACTATTGTTCTAGCTTGACTACAAGAGAATAAAAAAACAATTATGTTAGATTTAATAGTCCTTAGTAGGTTCTTCAAGACTTAAAAGGGAGTCTATGCATTGGTTTACAAGTCAAAACATCAGATTCCATATAACGCAATTGCTGCAAATGTTACTGTTGGGTAAAATGTATATTTAAACAACATGTTATAAACAACAACAACAACAACAACAACAAAAAAAAACAGAACAAGAGTCTAGTTAAAAGCATCTTGACGTGTTACTGTGGAAACTGGTGCATATTAGAAAATAGTTTCACAAATGTCATGACATGGAATACTTATTACTAAGAGCAAAATATTAATTTATTTATTTTTTAATTGTCTGTCTCATTCATGCATTACACACAAAAGTTTGTTCAGTTACTTTCTTTTTCTTATTGGCAACAGATGGCCTACTCTTGAGCTATTTATGGATATTACTGTATGAAAATGAATGAAGAAGAAGAATCGAGAATTTAAGTGATTATAACTATGGGAAATATAATCCATTGTAAGTTAAGTGGACGCATTGTGTTCATTGTGCATTATAAATCATAATAATCTTAAAAGCTATAATCACAAATAAATAAATATTATAATGCATTAAAACTGTTGTTATGATTACTCATGAGATGATACAACATATAACAAGTTTTTTTTTTTAATACATTATGCATTCATTATAATGCCTTATAACAACAACAACAACAAAAATAATAAATAAATAAATAATAATAAAAAAAAATGTGCACACAGATGGGTAAGTGAATAGGAGAAGAAGAAAACCACATTCCACAGTGTGGAATATATTGTATAAATATTGTGACTATTTAAAGGGGCCATATGATGCGTTTTAATTTTTCCTTTTTCTTTGGAGTATTACAAGCTCTGGGTGCATAAAGAAGATCTGTAAAGTTGCAAAAACTAAAGTCTCAAATCCAAAGAGATATTCTTTATAAAAGTTAAGAGTCAAACACCCCCCCCAAACAGCTCGTTCTAACACGCCCCCACGTCTACGTCACTATGTGGGAAGATTTGCATAATGCCGGCCAAATATTCAAGCAAAGAAAGAAGGAACAACTTTTATTCTTGCTGTTGCCGCCGCCGCCGCCGCCATGTTGTGGAGTCACTGTGTGTTTCATTGTGAAAGCAAAACTACTTTGTTTGGCCTTCCAAAAGAGAACATGACTACAAATCAGTGGTGAAGTTGTATTTCAACACTGTTCCAGAACAGTCCAACCCAAATTTTCAGATGTGTGCTATGCATTTTATGGAGAATGAGGTCTGTTTCCTGAACCAGTAGCCTGCAATGCGTCTGTAGCACAGCGGCAGTTCAAACTTTGGACAGTTCAAACTTTGCAAGGACAGTCTGGCGCTTCTGACTCACAGCCTGTAAGTACGTTTTTTATATTTCAATAATTTGCCAATTGTTGTTTGTTACGCAACGCGTAAAAAGACAGTATAAGTCATTATAATCAGTAATTATTTCCCCACTGGATGCAACAAATGCTTCGTTTGTAATGGGTTTTATTGGTTTTGTCTCGTCTAGTGACGTCCGGATCACGAACAAATCTTTCTATTTAACTGGATCTTCTTAGTGAACCCGTCGAACCAGTTCACCAAATTGAACTGAATCACACTAAATCTTATGCGTCTCCAGTACGCACTAATCCACAAATTACTAAATATACACATTATAAAAAACCCTCACAACACCCCCTATGATAAAAAAACCAATATCCTGAGTTATTCAGTTACTCCTAACTGTACATTGACTGAACTGCTAAAAGAGAACCGATGATGGGATGTGCACAAGCAGAGCAGCTGGACTAAGTCTCGTGTTGCTGGCCTGGGAGTCGGCATAGTATGTTAAGGGGCGTAACATTTCCTTCACACGCTTGAGGACTTTCGGCCAATCACAACGCACTGGATAGCTGGCCAATCAGAGCACACCTCACTTTTTCAGAATGATGAGCTTTGTAAAAATCGACGCATTTCAGAAAGGCGGGGCATAGAGGAGAAACAATAATGTACATTATAGTGAAAATAATGTGTTTTTTTTTTTTTAACCTGAAACCGCATAAACACATTGCATTACACCAAATACACAAAATAATGTTCTTTTCAGCAACATCATATGACCCCTTTAACTCACTAGCTATAACAGGAGAATAAGTGGCACCATTGTAATCTTTCATAAACCAAGTAAAAGAAAGATTACATAACCACAATCAAAAAGATTTTGATACCATAAACTTCTTTTTAAGTTTGAAATATGACTTCTTGCTCTCTATTTCCTTAGAAAAGCATTAGTGGACTAGTGCTTTTGATCCCCGAAACCACTGTAATAACCTAAAGGGATGACAACAGGGTACTGAGTCCGTCAGTCAGTCACAAGGAAACAATAAATTGAATCAACAAGATGTTAACACTGAGTAACTTAGATTTCAGACACAACTGTAAGTTACCTCATCCATTTTTCTTCCGCAAAAAAAATAATAAAATAAAATAAAAAATAGACAAAAAAAAAAAAAAAAAAAAAAAAAATCGGTTGTTGCACGTTTCTGAGCAACACACGTCCCATTCTCAAATTAACCGATTGAGTAAATGATTCAAAGACTTAATTATTTAATTCCCGAATGAATTAGTGTTTTTGAACAAATCAGTTAGAAAATGATTCAATTACTCACTCATTAAGACAAGTAATTGTCCATTTATGAATGAAGCCAATGTTTTTGAACAAATCGATTGTTTGAATGAATCAAACATTCACATATTTAATTCCCGAATGAATCAGTGTTTCTGAACAAATAGGTTAAAGAATGACACAATCACTCATAAAGATCATTTCTGAATGGCTCAATAAAGTCAGTTCAAAGACTCACTCATATTTTGTTCATGAATAAATCAGTGTTTTTGAACGAATCAGTAGAATGTATTATCACTCATAAAGACAGGCGCTTGTTCATATATGAGGGAATAATGAGTTGTTGTTTTTTAAAGATTTACTGTGAAATTCGAGAACTGGAACTATAATCATCAAAACAATAATGTAATAAAATGTAAATAAAAATACACCAACAAAGTTGCTCCATTAAGAACAATTCAGACTTTGCTTTTTGATATATGCATTTGATTATGATGAGCACAGGACTCAAAATAAACATCTGTAAATACAGCAACTCACTTCTGCGAATCTGGATTCACCTGTGATGTAATGAAACATAACTGATGTGAACCTGCCTGACTGAACTCACTAGGCTTGATGCAACATTGAGCACCAGTCTGATAAGAATAAGCAGACCATTGGCCTCAGGTCTCTGGACAGTGAGTTCATCACAAAGGAGTGGACTGAATTTTGAGATTTTTGTTTATGACACCTTGTACCTCGATTAGTAGTAGCAGGAGGGTAAATGTTGGATTGGGAACTACTGTCTCAAAATGAAATAGAAAAACTCAGTGAATGAGTCCCAGTTCCATCAATGTATGCTATTTACACACAAATTAATTTCTAATTATGTAAATTAGTCTATGTATTTTTTATTCCTTACAAAAATTAGCCATGTTAGCCAGTTGTGCTTTTAAAATCATACATCTTTTAAAAGGAAATATATATATATATATATATATATATATATATATATATATATATATATATATATATATATATATATATATATATATATATATATGTGTGTGTGTGTGTGTGTGTGTGTGTGTGTGTGTAAGAGCTTTTTACTGTTTACATATGAAAGAAAACGAACAAAAATACTTATTTTTTTCAGACTATGCAAAATAAAAGCAGAAGCCTGAGTCTAGTTTCGAGAGGAAATGAATATGCTAGCTTCTCATTGAGAATAATGTCCATCTGCTCAATCAGAAATTCAATTTATTTACTGAGTCTTGCTGAAGATTTTTCAAGAGGAGGATGGAGGGCAAAGCCTTTATTCGCTCTTTCAAGCTTATTGTGTTGCCTTGAAAAGAAATTGCTTTTTGAGTGCATTTTGACTAATACTGGGCGACAGCTCCATTTCCTTTCATGCTGTTCCAGTGTGTTTTATGTTAAAGCAGACAGTTGTCAAAGATTTCAGTTGCTTAACACTCATCTTCTCAATTTGCTGTCCAAACTGCATCTGTCCATGGTATTAGACATCCTGACCAATTTTCCAAATGGGACCAGTTTTATATAATGATTAGTTTCCAAGATGAAGCCTTCTAAAAACAAGATATTTTATGGATTTGTGTCACAGTGTCAATTTTATGTAGAATACAGAAAGAATAAATGTATTAGTTAAGTGAATTAAGTATAGATTCACAGAAACAGTATCCATCTGGTGTTAAAGATTAAAGAAGAAGCATCTTGAGCAAGAGATAAGGGTGTTACACATGCAAACAAAACACTGTTCCAGCGACACCTGAAACCACAGCAGGCCAGAAGGCAGCGATAACTCACCTGCCCTTGTTCTGCACTTAAAGAGCAAAAGGGTCTCGACTGATTCTTGCAGGTTTCTCGAGGTCTTCAAAACAAATTTGTAATACTGATTAGAATCCAGTGCTGCTAATTACGATGCTAATTGGAATGAAGTGAGGCTCGGATGGAACAGTGGCTGAGAGGCGTCTTTTCACAATGACATTTTTCCATGTTTGTTGTTCCTGTTGGCTCTCTACCCCACTCATTGCTTGATTTAATCTTTTTACACATGCAAAAAAAAAAAAAAAAAAAAAAAAAAAACCTTAATAATGGAATATTCATGTAAATTGAATCTAGGAGCCATTCTGTTTGGTGAGATAACATTTAAGGAATATTTCCTGTGTTCAAGTTAAATTCAATATATATATATAAAAAAATTAGCTTAAGAATACACAAATTTTAGATGCTTTTATAAAATTCAAAGCTTCACAATTCAAAAATTGGCCCCATTCACCCCCTCATACAGTAAGTGTCTCACATTAACTTAGATTTTTATTCTTTTAGTTTAAGAAAACATGGGACGAGTTGAAGGTATTTTTGGTAGTAATCAAAGTTATACCACAAGTGCTGTCAAGTGTCGATTGAGCTTAACTTGACTTAACCCAGAACATTGCTTCAACGTTAAAGTCGGCTCATGCATCAGAGACCACTTTCGAGACACTAAACAGTAAAATTGCCCCAGTGCAGTTGATTCAGCCCACTTTATTCAATTTAATATTTTCCCCCTCTACTTCTTATGTCTTATCCACTTCACAGCACTAAATTGCAGTTCTTTTTATAGAACTGAAGTGGTTTTGTAACCTCAAAGCTCTCCCTGCTGTTTTTACTCAATCCAGTGGCATGAGGAGAAGGTGATGCTGAGACTGATTGCCTGCTACAGGATTAGCAATATCGGGGGAGGGACTCCAGGGATCCATTGATGTGCGTTTGTCACCTTGGCGTGTCCACTGCATGGAGGCATTAGCTCAAGCACAACACAACTTCCCCCATGCTTCAGATACAGCCTGGTCTAATCACTTAATCATTGTCAGACAGCCCTAAGTGTCTGAATGTTTGTTCTCAGTTTCCTCTGAATGCCTGAATGCATTTATGAGAACAATAAAGAATGCACACACACACACACACACACACAAATATATATATATATATATATATATATATATATATATATATATATATATAATATATATATATACATATATAATTATTTGTCAAAACATGTGAAAATGCTTGTAAAAACACATACATATAACATTATATATACATTTCCAAGCATTTTCACATGGGCTTGAAGTCCAGTGTAACCATTTCTTCTTTATTATCTGAATGAAAAATATATATAACTAAAATATTTGTAAAGAATAAAAGTAAAAGAAAGAAAGAAAGAAAGAAAGAAAGAAAGAAAGAAAGAAAGAAAGAAAGAAAGAAAGAAAGAAAGAAAGAAAGAAAAAGATTATAGTCCTTTTTTCTCAAGGCAATCAAGAATCAGACACAAGGGCTTTCAACAGCTGCACTTGCTGTGCTGTTTGTTCACTGGAAAGTGAGACAGAGCTTTGAAGATTTGCATGCAGCCACAATAAAGTGCTGGAGTAATGAAAAAGGCACAGATCAATGGACAGACACTTCTTTCTTTTCCATCATCCCACTGCTTTGTTTCGTCTACAGCCACATGTATACACTAGACCAACTCTCAGACTTTCACTGAATACCACCTCACCACAAGCCAGACAAACAGAGGCAGCACTCAATCTTCAATCAGCAGATGAGTAAAGAGGGAAAACACACAGATCACTTACCTTCTCAGTCTTTCCTTAAAAGATGACAAGGTTTTGGTATACGGAGGAGTGCTCACAGTGTTCCTACACATTTTTTAAAGTCACACAGAGAGTATGTTTGCAGCAGCTCAATCCAGTCCAGAACAGAACCGATAGAGCTTCCAAATCTGCCAGCCTGCTGCAGCTCAGAAGGTGCGCTCTGATTGGCCGGCTACACAAGCTGTCATATCCACACACACACACACACACACACACACACACACACACACACACACACACACACACAGAAAGTCAGCTCTGCTTTATTCCCCTCTCACATTTCCTACCCATTCGCGCTCTCTCTCTCTTTCTCTCACTTTACATCTCTGACTTTACCTTGCTCACTTTATCCTTTAGTCTCTTTCTCTCTCCCCTTCCATCTGCAGCCAGGAGAGGCACACGTTCTCATTGGTGAGCAGTGCAGGCAGTGTTTGGTTTAAGGCAATAATGTGGCTCCAGAAGGAAACCTAATTAATAATATAGAGGGAGCATGGGGAAGCAAGAAGGATGTGAAGCCTGTGTACGCCGAGCCCCTCAAGTCTGAAGGCCATTTTTATTCTTTCAGAAGGAGGGCTACCCTTTCAGCTCATAACATAACAGAGGGCATCAGGAACAGGGCGGTAGCTCTGTGGAAAGGTAAAATGAAAATGTGATAAAACAAAGGCCTTGAGGGAAAAGAAGGAGCTTTATGTACCGCAACTTTGAGTCATCAAACTCTCAGCTTGCTCTCGGAGGCCATCCATCATTTACCTCCAGGTCTCCCCCTTTCTTTTCACCCTCAGCACAGGTTGACGATTTATCTTTTTGACTCCATTTATTTATTTGCATTCCCTCCACCCTTTTCTTAGCCCTGCTGGTGTATTTGCAGGTTGGCTTGAGAATGGCTTATGTAAAATGATACCGCACTAAGATTATCATGTTAAATGCTGTTATGAAAATATGCACATCATTTCTGATGCCAATTTTAAATTACACAAATCTTAATTGAATAGAAGTACACAAATTGTAATGTAATGTAATGTAACATTTAATGAAAATTCTTCATTATCTGAGCAACTTTGCAGCCTGGTTGTCCTTGTTTTTGCAAAAACAAATCTATTATATCACCAGCTAAGCATGACATAGCTAAAGCTGTATTAGAATTATAAAACAATTAATGACCAGGTGTCAAGTTTATGCTAAGATAAACACAGATTTGCAAGATAAAAATAAAAATAAAAAAAAGTGCTGAAATCGAATGGCTTGTTGCTTAGGAAACATAACTCTTAACTGTCAAGCTAAGACTACTGTCTTTCGTAAATCCTATGAAGTAATAATGAAACAAAACACATCACCTTGACAGTTCAACAGCTGACTAACTATAAGAAACATTACTAATGGTGTTTGTGAAGACCAGATCATTGCTCAGCAAATTGAGGGAAAAAATAGATTATGCACTTGAATGAAACTTATGTCAAATTCTTAGGTGGAGTTTAAGCATAATTGAGTGTCAAGAGTGGTGATAAATGACCACATTCACTCAAAAACAATATTCAGTAAATTCCTTTCATTGTAATCATTATGATCACAACATGAACATGCAATCATTTTCTTAACTGTGTTCATATTTAAGCTCGAATACATGCCATTAACTGGATGATTTGTATCCTAGAACTGTACATTTTTGCAATGGACATTACTTTGACATAGTCACCTCTGATAACAAATTACTTTTAATTGTAATGTAGAAATATGCATCTCCCCTAAACATCTCCTCTAAAGCTGCTCTAAAGTGTTACAAATAAACATGAATTGATGTGAATACAAATTAATATCCAAAGAATCCAAATGTTGAGACATATATTGAATAAAGAGAATTAAAGTCTTTTTTTTTTTTTTAGATTTATGCATTTCAATATTACGAAAAATTTCCATCACGCTGAATTACCATTTAGGTAAACTTTAAATAGTGCAGACAATAATTCAGAGTAAATGTGAAGTTTTATAAAAAGAAAAAGAAAAAATAATGTGAAAAAGTTCTTTTAATTAAAATGAATTAAACAATTCACAAGTTTTAAACAATGCTGTGTTGTAAATGGCAAATAAATTACATTTTCATTGTCATAAATTAATCTAATTTAATTCATAATATATTTAAATAAATCTAATTTAAACCATTTGTGTAGAAAATAACTTTCCTTAGTATATGAAACCATGGTCCAAAATAGATTAATGCACCAAAATAAAGTATTAAGTGGCAAACGGTGCAAACGGATTTGTAGATTTTTTTTTTTTTCTGCAATTTCTTTTTGGGGTGCATCAGAGAAGGAAAACAAAGACCAATACGACCAAAAAGACAACATTTTAGGCTGAAAGGATCCCTGAACCAAAAAAAATAAATAAATAAACTTAAACTCACTGTGAACCCTATGGTTTAGAACAAGAGGACTAGTGAAAAACTAAAGGACTGAATTTTCACAACTGACATACCTGTTGACTGGATTTGAGAGCAAAGATGCCTGCAAGAGGATTATGATCTTCAAAAAATAGCATCTGAATTCAAATTCACTGAGCAAATTGCACCAAATGCAGGCTACATTCCAATAGGAAAAGCTCTGATTTTATGCTTCTGCTTACATAATAGGATATAAACATCTCAATCCAATATCTGAAATGCCTTTTCTCCATTCAGGGCTCCACTGAGATGCATGTTTAATTGGGTTGGGGTGGAGGATTTGTTCCGAGGCCCGTCCTCACATGCTTTCATATAACTTTAAGCCTGTATAACCCATCCAGAGCTGCTCGAGGCAAAACAAAAGACCACATTGCACATTGCCCAACTGTCCTTCTCTAAAAATGGTTAAGATTATTCCAGTGTCATTTTAACCAACTAGAAAGAGAGAGAGAGAGAGAGAGAGAGAGAGAGAGAGAGAGAGAGAGAGAGAGAGAGAGAGAGAGGAAACTTGAATCATGCTGTGAATGAATTGAGAGATCAAGCATGCAGGGCCTTCTACGCCATAAAACGGCAATGTTCTATAGAAATCCCTATCAGAATTTGGCTAAGCCCATTGCCCTCTATGGCAGTGAGGTGTGGGGTCCACTGGTCCACCCAAACACAACAACAGAGTAAAATGCAATGCTATTTGGCCCTAAAGAGAGAGTACAGTATTGCAGAGTATCTGTAGACAGTGTCAGATAAGAAACTGAGAAGCATATTGACCAGATACAGACTCAGTGGACACAAGCTGATGATGGAGACGGGCAGACATGTAAAACTCTTTCAAACCAGGAAAAACTGCCGTTTCTGTTAGAACACAATAACTGCTGTGTTTTTGTTGCTCAATATGTGTCTGCCTGTCACGATAGAAGAGAAAACACTCAATCTGCCTTGATCTGATGTTTTCAGCAAATGTAGATTATATTAAGATTTATAATGCTATTATATTACATAGATTTACAGAAGCAAAATGTACATCTATCTAATCCATTATCTTATTTTATTTTTTATTTGTAGTTTATATACTAGTAACATACATTAGTAATTCATTTTGCACTAGAAAGAATTGCTAATGTACGAGAGAGAGAGATGTTTTTAAATGAATATGACATACAACATGAAAACATCTTACTGCTAACAAAGGTATATATTTTGCCATTAAGGTTTGGGCGGCTACTTATTTTCAAGACTGATGGACTGCCTCTTTTTCCATTATTCTTGAGAAAATTATCTGTGGTCTCTAGACTGGGTTTATTCATTCATCCTGAGATTAGACTTAATGAAAAAGACCATCAAGATTTCAATTACATCATTTGTTCCTTTTTATCTATTCAAACATCCAAACACACAACAGGATGTATTATATTGGGGTGACCAACTATGAGTAATAACTGTGTCAGAATAATAACAGTAAAGATAAACGCATTATGGGTAAGTCTAGTGACCTGATACTATTCTAGGAGTTGATTTACAAAGCACTGAAAACCATTTATTTTTGAGTTCTCAAGTGGGAATGAACTCTGTCTGATAGCTGTAACAGCATTTGACTCCTTCCTACCTCTGACACTTTTGCACTTCTTTGCTAATATCAACAAAAATGTCAACTGTGCAACTTTCTAATAATAATAATAATAATAATAAAAATAAAAAAAGAGAAAAAGTATAAAAATGCAAACACATTGCTAGATGTGTCACAGTATGTGGTGGATACATTAAATTCATTAAACAGGTACCTGGTAAATGACCCGTGCTGTCAAGACAGAAGTGAGAACCCATTAGCTCCATAGCAGATTAAGCATTTAGTCAGTTTATTAATGGATGAATAGTCTACTTTAAGTTTTTTATTTTTTTATTTTTTTATTTATTAGATTCTGTCTCAAAATAATGATAATGATAATATAAATAATAATAATATTACATACACTGAATTTAAAAATATTATTATTATTATTATTATTATTATTATTACTGTTATTACTAATACTGCTACTACTTTTATTTTACACAGTTAGGAGCCTCCTCATTGCCTCCTCAATTTCAATCTCAGTCTGTTGTGAATTAATTTTCACCAGAGTCATCTGGCTTCTAATTACTATATTTTTTCCCATTACAGAACTAGTGTGAGATACTGTGGGGCCACCAACAGCCCACAAATCACTTGACATCCATATCTAAAGTTAGACCTTTCAGAGTTTAATCTAAAATATCTCCTAGACACTCTGTATTGGTAATGGTTTAATCTGCAAGCAAGAAAACTCATGTGTGACTAATCACAGGCTTCATTGCAGAATCAGATCTTAACACTTAGGATTCTACCAAATACTTCCTAACAAATATAGCCTAGTACTTGTATATGTAATTACATCATGACTGACAATGTCAGCAGTCTGTGGCCTGTGATGATAAATACATTTGGCTGCATGATTGGAGTATGTGTTAGGCATAATGTAAAGGGATCTGACATCCCAATACTTTCAGAGTGAAGTTAAACCAGACCCTCCAGCCATAGCTATGACTTAAAACGAGCATATTTGTCAAAGGCCCACTATCCAATCTCTTAATCTGGCATCTGTGCTGCACAGTGTCAGAGAGCATTTATCCCTGAAGCAAATCAAACATATATAAAAAATAAAATAAATAAATAAATAAACTTGTTTTCATCCAGTACAAAATCAGGACTTTTCTTATGAGAACTTACATGAGGTATATACTAATTACAGTTCTGCTTAAAGGTAAAATGCAATTAATTATGAGTTATTATAATTAATTATTTATAATTAATTATACCACAGTTACATCTGGTCATTGAATTCGGTTGGCTGAGTGGCATTACAACAATGTTGACAGACAGACTAAAAGCATTGGGACTTTTCACTGCTTGTATCACCATGATTCTGTTCCTCATAGAAGTTATTGCATTAGTCGTGGAAATTTTGGTATCACTTTACAATTAGGTCCTATTAGTTAATTTTAGCTAAATAAATTTGCTGTATATTTATTAATCTTGGTTAGCATTAGTCAATGAAATTACAGCTGTTTATGTTAGTTCATGTTAGCTTGGTCCATTAAATAATATTAACGAATAACCTACAATTTTGATTTTAATAAAATATTAGCAATTGTTTTAAATCAAATAAAATGAATAACTACTTTAGATTTATCCTTCATTATTAGTTCATGTTAACCAGTTTATATTAACAAATGGAAATTTATTTTAAAGTGTTACCAAAGTTTTTTAATGTGAAAAATGTGAGAAAAAGTTTTATCATCAGTAGGTGGCGACAAGTGACTGTGTTTTTGAGTGAATTAAGTCATTCACTGAACCAATTCTTAAAAAAAAAAAAAAAAAAAAAAAAACATTGTTTCATTCAGAAATGAAATAAAAGAGTGAGTAACTGAATCATTCATTCAACTGATTTGTTAAAAAAAAAAATACTGATTCATTGAGGAAAGAAGACAAGTTAGTTATAGAATTATTCACCCAACCAATTCCTTCAAAAACACTGCAAAGCAAAGATACATGTTGTCTGTGTGAGTCATTAAATTACTTAACCTCAAGTTACTCTGAGATTCATAAAATTCACTCAGGAATAAAATAAGTAAATAATTGAATCATTCATCCAACTGATTCCTTCAAAAACAGTGATTCATTCAGAAACAAAATACCACTACTGTGTTGCTCAGAGAAACACAACAGCTCTGCTTTGGTATTGTTTGGAATCATTTTGATTGGCAGAACAAAAATGGACAAAAACCTGGCAATATTGTGTCTACTCAGTCACTCAGTATTGACCTCTTGTTTATTGAATTGCTGTTGGCATGATATTCCATGCTGAGCACAGAAGATATTCAGAACAACAGCACTTATACCTTGTATATAGGCTATTGCTAAATTGTAAATATGCTCTCATTTGAAAATTCTAGACATGACAGCTATATTCTTATCCTCGCTAAATGTAATAAAGTCCACACAGTGTGAAAAGCGTGGGGTCAAAGTGTTGACATAGACACAGAATTCATCACAGAGGGTAATGGTCCATTAGACAGTGGGCTAGTCAGAGGCCACTAGCTTATTGACATTCGGAGTGCATGCAGTGCTACTACATACTGGCGGGCTTCTATACTGCTGTGACAAAACACAAGCTCTGCTGAGACAATCACAACTGTGTGTGTTACACCTCAGTGAAATGGAAAAAAGCCTAGCAGCGGAAAACATGATAGCATCTTATTTCCTGCCGAAGCCCATCTTGTATATGTGCATCAGTGTGTAGCACATCAGTGTGTACATATGAGTGAAAAAAAAAAGACAATTTCTATCATGGCATGTTCACAAACAAATAAACATTTTTATCCTGATATGGAGCTTTCATTTCAGCCGCAGCCACAGAGTTTGTGGCCCGGAAGATTATCTTCTACCTTGTAATGCCTCAGTCTGTTGCTTGGATTCTTCCTCACCACATTTACTGTCATTTTGGCTTGACTCCAATAAATGAACACCGTTTCATAGCCGGAAGATAAGAATGAGAATCTGTCTGCAGTTAAGCAATGGAAAATCCCATTTCATTTGCCTCTTTGAGAGAAACTGAATAGCATCATCAAGCACATATCAAAACAAAACAAATAAACAATACATTAGGATCTAAACAAAATTAAGCTATAATTCAGGTAGCTGGCAAAGGTGATGTGTTTGTAGTTACAGGAAGAAATGGTTGTATCCCATTTTCCATTTTTAATTCATGTAAATTGAATAGTTAAATAGCAGTATAGCTGCCATATTCACTAATTAAGACAGCTGGGGAGAGAAGGGATAATTACAACACTTTTTGATTTTTATTCAGTTATTCAGAAAATGTTCAGCCTACACCTGAAATTGTAAAATTGCATCTGAAACTTTGACATATCTGCAGTGATTATAATTTATATATATATATATATATATATATATATATATATATATAGATAGATAGATAGATAGATAGATAGATAGATATATTATAGATTAGTCAACATCTGAAGTAGATCAAAACCTGTCCTAAATCCTAAAAACCAAACTGCGTTCTTGTCTTAGGACAACTTTGATTAACTTTTTTTTATCCACTTCAAATGCTGACTACTGTATATATATATATATATATATATATATATATATATATATATAATATATATATATATATATATATATATATATATATTTATAAACACTAACCCCTTTATATTTTTATATTTATGTGTAAATAGACTAACATTTCTATGTACACAAAGCAGTATTTCTAATAAATATATAAATATACATATTAATTTATTTATTATAACAAAAAATTGGGTACAATTTATTTTATAATTATAATAATAGTATAAAATAATAATAATAATAAAAACAAAAATAATAATAATAAAAAAAACAATAATAATATATATAATAATAATAATAACCTTAACGGAAATTGAACTGAATCTGCTCAAAAGTGTATTTTAAAAATATTTACATTGAACATTGTGTTGATTTGTGTTTAAGTGCTGATTACTGTTACTGTGGAAGTTTTATAGAGTTTTGAGTTTTTTGAGTTATTAGAGATGTTGAATTTATTGAATGTTGCAGTTATTCAAGCTCCCCTTATATATGTTATGAGTTATGAATGTTCAGATGCATTCACATAAATTTATATTAAAACAATAAATATTTATATTATACACAACTTCATCTCAAACTCTTTATAACATTACATTACACATAAAATAAATGAATTAATGAATAAATGAATGATGTAGTTGACAGCTCATCTTTTTAACTTGTTTGGCAGCTCATGCTTGTGTTTGTTTTTAATCATTTTTTTCTCTCCTAAGTACACCCTCAGACATTGATTGAATGTCAATGTTGAATGAAAATGCCGTCATGTGTTTATGGCTGCTGTTCTCCTGAGGTTTTATAATGAGATGGGAGACCGCACATCTCATATCTTTTGAATTTGGGGATAAGTGTCACATTGAAATTCTACACTTTGGCATTAGTTAAGCATGATAGATGGGTGCGGCAACTTGTAATTTATTTTCATTGCCGGGGCAAAGGCTCTGAGAGACGAGATCACTAAAGAGGAAGCATTAATCTGGACACTGTCACTCTGGTGGCCATTTGAGTTACAAGGTCAGAATGGAAGTTTATTAAAAAAAAACGGCCATTATAAAAGACGGGTTTAAAAGAAAAAAAAAATTAAAAATTCGAAGATATAAAAAGTGGATGTGTAGAGTCTTAAAATACTAGAAAATTCAAGGCTGTGCTTACAAACAAAAGGGCATGATTCTAAAGGGATTCCAAAGCATTTTCATTTTTATGAACTGGTAATGTAATATATAGTCATGCTATGCAACAGAACTGTAAGGTACAGTACTGGTAAACTTACAATACAATACAGTAAAAAAAAAAAAAAAAAAAAAATTCTATAGCACATTTAAAACAACTGTCGTTGACCAAAGTGTTTTCCAGTCACATTACATACTGTCACATTAACAAGATTCAACATTAAATTGTAAAACCTGGTCCCTCTAGTCAATTCAAAAAGCTCTACCAAAAAGGTACAATTTCTATCTAGACTTCAAAGCATCCACAGATGGGAAAGATTTAATGTACATTGGGAGAGGGTTCTGTAATCGAGGAGCAGCCACTGCGAAAGCCCTATCACCCTTTGATTTTAATATTGTTTTGGGAACATGAATAATCATCTGATTCATAGATCTCAAGTTTCTTGAATTTTTTTATAAGGAATCAATAGGTCAACAATATATTTTGGAGCAATGCCATGCAACACTTTAAAAACCATCAGCAACACCTTAAATTCAATTCTAAATTCTACAGGCAATCAGTGTAAAGAAACCATAACTAGAGTAATTTTCTCTCTCTTCTTTGTGCAAAAAGTCTGGCAGCAGCATTTTGTACTAATTGAAGAAAAGATAACTGACCCTGTGAAATGCGTGATACCACAAAGGCATGAATAATAGTCTCCAGATCCTTAAAAGAGAGAAATGTTTTCAGTTTAGAAATGATTCTGAGTTAATAAAAGGCAGCCTTCACAGCACTAGTGACCTGTTTATCTAAAACTAAGACTGAATCCATTATAACACCCAAATTCTTAACATGATTTATTACATGGCTCTGTGGAATACCTGATCCTGATTGGTCAGTCACAACATTCTGAGGTATGTTATCCCTGGATAACAGCCTGTAAAAGCTAATAACACAGGCTCATCCAGGTAATAGCAGTTGGCACCGTACTCTTGCTTGAACTAACAAACTGGTAAGGTTTTAAAACATTTTCGTTTTAATTCTTTTATTGCCTTAATTATTTTGTGGTGAAATGTTGTGTAATACGAGGTTTTCCTGCACCATTTCCCTTAAATGTCTGTTTAGTTTGAATTTGCTGCTTGCTCGCAAGTGCTGTCTTCACGGAAGCTTTGCGTTCAAATATTTCAACTCAAATCAATATTTTGCATATAATTATTTACATATGTGGCAAGTAGCCGTGTAATAAGTGGGAAAATGTACATCCAGCCGGTTGTTCTTGCAGAATAAACCCCTTCAGGCTGATGCAAAACCCCTCCGCTTCACGTCGTGGTCCTGATCACCCGGTCGGAGTTTATTCTGTGAGAACAACCGGCTGGATGTACCTTATCCCTTACTTGAAACACTTATCTTCATAGCGGCCAACCTACTTATAATTTCCTTGGAAGTAGAACACTCAGTCTTATTAGTATTAAGATGTAGAAAATTGCTTGCCAACAAGGCTCTTAACTCACCTAAACACTGTGCAAGTCCATCAAAGGATTGAGAACCATTTGGATTGATTGGGATATATACAGTAACTGAGTGTCATCTGCATATAAATGATACAATATATATAATTAATGAAATATTTAGCCCAAAGGGCCCATATATATAATGAAAATAAAATAGGACCAAGTATAGACCCCTGTGGCACAACACTATGCAATTTAGGTGATGCAGAACACAGATCTCCAAGACAAACCGAGAAAGATCTGTCTTTTAAATTTGATTTAAACCATTCTAGGGCAGTGCCCTTAACACCAACATTTTCCAAACGCTGCAATAAAATACCATGATCAACGGTATCAAAAGCAGCAGTGAGATCAAGTAAAATAAGAAAAACTACCTTTCCTGAATCAACTGCCAATAAAATTTCATTAAAAATGATAATTACTTAAAACAGTATAGTCCAAATTTGGTTTCTTAAAAAGTGGCTGCACTACTGCATGTTTAAAACAAGCAGGAACATTTCCATTAATTAAACTACAATTAAAATGAGATTAAAGAGTTTTACCTAAAAGATCAAACAATTTTAAAAACAGCTGAGGAGGAAGATGATCAGACAGATGTGCAGCAGGTCTAGTGTTCCTTAATTTATGCTCCAACTGAGGTAAAGAAATAGGTTCAAAACTACTAAATGAACTCTGATGATTTAACTCAGAATTAAACGTTGTTACTGGTATAATCTGTGACCGAAGATTATCAACTTTGTTTACAAAGAACTGCAAAAAATCCTCACACATCTTTTGAGTAGCCTCGAGACAATTAGTAGGCACAGGAAAAATCACTTTATTACTCATAATAAATAAAATATTAATCCTGTTTGAGTTCTTCTATTCGAGAAATATTTTGCTTTTGCAACCTTCAAAATAGACTGAAAATTTGTCAAAGCTTCTCTTAACATATCAAATGATACTTGCAGCCTATCTTTCTTCCATTTTCGTTCAGCCCTTCTAGAAATTTTCCTTGATGTATGGATTTCATCATTCATCCACGGCTATGATTGTTTTTTTGATTCCCTATATTTTAGGGGTGCAATCTCATCTTATATTTCTGTACAAACCAAATTAAAAGAATTAAAATACCCATCCACACTAAGATAAGATAAAACTCTAAATCATGACAGAATGATGAGGCAACAAAGGCCTTTGAAAATTTGTCAACAGTTGAAGTATTTATAAAATGAGAGAACTAGCCAGACCTATTGCTTACTGTATTGAGCAAATTAAACGCAGCATCTAAACAAACAAACAGATGATCAGAAAACAAGCATCATTTACCACAACATTAGTAATAGAGAGACCCAAGGACAATACAAGATCAAGAGTATAGCCAGCTCTATGAGTAAATCCTGACACAAACTGAATAAAATTAAATGAATCGATCAACTGCAAAAATTCACTAGCCAATGGCTTAGGGCAGTGGTTCCCAGTCCTGGTCCTGGAGAACCCCCAACACTGCACATTTTAGATGCCATATTCAAACACACCTGATTCAACTCATCAGCTCATTAGTGAAGACTCCAAGACCTCAAATGTGTGTGTCAGATAAGAGAGACACCAAAAACGTGCAGTGTTAGGGGTTCTCCAGGACCAGGATTGGGAACCACTGGCTTAGAGGGACAGCACACATGTATATTAAAATCACCAAGTATAAGAAAAGTAGGAATGATGACAGACAAAATCTTATTCAATTCATCAATATAATCCTTATTATACCTTGGAGGTCTATAAATAAGTGCAAATGACAATGAAGAAACAGAATCAACCTTAAATAATTGTATTTCAAAAGTATATTTCCTGGACGGCAGTTGACTACATTTAAAATGATTTTTGTACACTGTTGCAATACCTCCACCTCTTCTAGAAGTTCTAGGCGAATTCAAAAATAGATAATTAAAAGGACAAAGTTCAGACAAAGGACTTGAGTCCAACGCATCAAGCCAAGTTATTTAATCCATTCATTCATTCCAACAGCTGAGGAGATAATTTAGAACCAGTGAATAATGAAATCCCTTCCCGACAGGCAAATGCAGCAGAGTTTGGACCTGTGCTTGGAGGAAAGTGACTCAGTCCCTGCTGAAGTTATCACTGGTTGCCGCTTATACATTCACAGTCAACACAAAGGGAGATTGCATTTGATGCTGGGTGTTCTGTTAGCAGCCATGACAATCCTACATAAGCTTCTTTATCCTTTATTACCCATCCTCTTTTGGAAATTAAATCCTATTGCAATGTTGCAAATGGTTACTGAGCTAATGAATATTCTCTGTGGCAAAACACAGTACACACAAGCGCACACCAGCAGGACTATTAAACCAAAACACAGTAACCACTACAAGTATAGCAACAAGCTGTTCCTAAATTATGTTTAAATTTAGAATTTTTTTGTTCATCAAATTGGTCTTGGAGAGAAGAACTCTTTTAATGTTCTCAAACATTGACATCCTGCAACTTTTGTAAAAGCATCCTGACATTCATGGTTTTAAAGAAACAAGTATTGTTGTATCTGGAGTAGGGCTGAAACGATTCCTTGAGTATCTCAAATACAAAAAATCGTTTAGTAAATTTACTGTAACTACACACGGAACCGATAAACAGCCCGATAAACGCTGGACATATGCTTGCGTCCCAATGTGTACGCTATACATGCTAAATTCTATGTGATATTAGTCATTTTCAATACTATTTAGGGCAGATAGGGTGGATAGTATGCACATTGGGACGTTTAAATGATTCAGTTCAGTCACAAGATTCACTTATTAACAGTGACTTGCTGCCACCTGCTGGCGGTTTTAATTTCATATTTAAAATATCTTCGTTTTTTCAAAATAATTGTAAATATCTGTATTCATTGTTTCATGTTTCAAATAACAAAATATTATTTTTGAATTTGTAAATGCAGGTTAAATGCATTCATGTCCTCTGAGCTGAATTAAATAGTGTTAATAGGCCTACATCTACAGGTAAATGCCTCTTCAGAAGCGGCTTTTGTGTTTCCTCTGCATTACAAAGATGAATTTTGATACTGATATCATTTGTTTGATAACAGCCTAAATGTTTATTAATATGTAAAAATCTATTTAAACTTATTGGAACAGATTAATTTCTATCACAGCTGTTAACTGACCAGTAGACAGAATGTAAAGCATATCAAAAACAAGTTTCACACACACTCCATACCTTTTGTGGACCTTGACACTGCTATTTACTTGGCAGTCTATGGGACAGTCTCAAGCCTCCAGGTTTTCATCCAAAATATTTTAAATTGTATTCCAAAGACGAACTGAGCTTTTTACGGGTTTGGAACGACTTGGGGGTAAGTGATTAATGACAACATTTTCATTTTGGGGTGGTGTATCCATTTAATGTTCAAAAAACACATTATTTTTCAAATACTGTACATCAATTTAGGTCCTCTATGCCCCGCCTTTCTCAAATGCGTTGTTTTCTACAAGGTCCCTCCTTCTGACAAGCGCAGTCTGCTATATATAATGTATAATGTAGTCTGAAACTCAAATAACATCTCTGTGTTGAACGTTGTTATTTTAAGATCAACATGTTGTGTTTAAACAGCAGCCATTCATGAGACAATTCACAGCATGCTCAGTACTGAAAGAGAAAACGCCGACAGTGACCTCTCTTCCACTCCATTTCCTCTGTGCTCTCCTGCCCCATGTGAGCTGAAGCTTTGTTCTCTATGCTTTCTCTCTCCATGGCTGGAAGCGTCGAACATGTGCTGATTATTTCACTGAGAGTTTCCATCACAATCTCTCACTCTGCCTTTCTTTGCTTTTAATGTCCTCACACTGTCTGCCCCTACAAGATGTTCAAAGCAGGAGTAAGCTGTTGTGAATGCCAATCTCCAGGGAGACCTTGCATTCAGTCAGTGCATCAAACGTTTCCTTTTCTTCATTCCCTGTTTTGTGCTTTGGCTTTTTTTTTTTTTTTATCTAAGAATTGCCATTTCGACCCACTGTCACTCCACTTTGTCTTAACCCACGGCGCTGTTGTCAGATATGTAAGAGATGGAGAGGTGGTAGAGAATGTTAATATTTCTTCTGCCCTCATCTCTGCACCTGTCACAGGCCAAATGTCAGAGGAGTGTTTGATGTCTGTGGGACGATGCTTCGAGGATAATAAAGCAATTCTGTATAGAGAAAGCATAGAACACAACTACTGTACAGGTCACTCATTGTAGTATCATTGTATTAGCTGTGATATAAATATATATATATATATATATATATATATATATATATATATATATATATATATATATATATATATATATATATATACACACATCTCCATATATATATATATATATATATAATGTACACACACATCTCCTTCAGATCTTACCTAAACAGAAATACTTTATATACTTTATTTTATATACTACTTCATCTATACTTTTATGTACTTTCAGGGGTGTATTCCAGAAAGCAGGGTTAACTTACCGTGAACTAAACCCTGAACTCTCGGTTGATTAACCCCAAACCTTGCTTACTCGAGGTATGTGGTTCCAAAAAACGCATCCGGGAGTAAGTTCATTCAACTCAGAGTATGTTCCTGGTTAAGACTCAAGACATTCTCAACAGAGCGACGAATCGACGAGTCACTATGGAAACGGACGCTAAGAAAAAGCGCGCCAAGCTGTTTCTTTCTTCTTCTTTTGTCTCATTAGTTGTTTACATGCTTAGTGCATATCGCCACCTAATTGATGACCGTGAATTTTTTTTCCATGTAATCTTTAATCCTTGAGAATATGAATTATATTTTTTGTTTTATGCTAATTATATATTAAGTCATATCAGATATGTATTTTGATTTAGAATTTAGACATTATAGAAAATCCATGTGTGAGATAATATAACATGTAATAAATAAAATAAATAAATATTTATAAGTTAAACATTACCTTGTCATAGTGTTTTATAATTTATACAGATAACTCTTATATATGGCAATAAAAGAAATAATCATATTAGAATAATGTTACCTTATTTATTACTTATATTAGTGCTTCCTCATTAACATATCAAATAAAAAAAAAAAAAAAAAAAAAAAAAAAAATATATATATATATATATATATATATATATATATATATATATATATATATATATATATATATATATAATAAGCTATATTACATATTGTAATATTATATAATGCTGTGCGCTATCTGTCACGCCCACTGAAGGCTCGCTGAATATACAAAATAATTTAACACAACCTAAATTCTTGAAAACCACCCCAGGAGTGTCATGCGCGTGTAGTAAACATATTTGAAAAAAATATATAAATTAAAATATTTTAGCACTGTTTAAATGTGTGATATGTATTGGGCAAGTGGTAAAGATTTTTTATTTTTTTATTTTTTGTACAATGAAAAAAAAAAAACAAACAAACAAAAAAAAAACTTTGAAACTCTTTTCTCTTAGAATTTTACAAATAATTACAAAACACACTGAATTAAATATGGCACTTTGAAGTAAACACTGAAATAGTATTTTCTTTTAAAACACTCCAGTAATGTGTTTTATTTAAAACTTTGAAATGTCTTTTTTTACAGTGTAGTATGCAAGGAAACCTAAGTTCAAGGTACACTTTTACATATTACATAGGTACTTAATTTAAATAAATAAATAAATAAACAAACAGAAATTGATTTTTTTTTCTTAGACTAACCCTAAAGCTTCTGCTAAGATTGATGATGATGATGATGATGATGATGATGATGATAATAATAATAATAATAATTTTAATGTAGAAAACAATTGGTAGTTATATAACAGTATATAACAGTATTACTTTTTATATACAAACACACACACACATACATGAATTTTCTTTTTTAAGCAAAATACCTTTGGAAGCTGCAACTCAAGGACTGATGATATTTTGATATTTTTTTCTTTACCTATAACATTTTAATATTTTTCCAAAGAATCATGCCACCTCAGTTTGAATGGGCATGACAATTTTGCATACTTTAGAAATGGGTTACCATAGACATGCAAATCCCAGCTATAGTGTAATGTAATATTGATATTTTAGAAATTATAGAAAGTGATGCGATGTGTAGCCATCTATGGTGTCCCAAACTTGGAATTTGTGCTCTGCATCTAACCCATCCAAGTGCACACACACACACACACACACACACACACACACACACACACACACACACACACACACACACACACACACACACACACACACACACACACACACACACACTATCGCCCTACACCTAAAACCACCCCTTACAGAAAACTACTGGTCATTTAATAATTTAATAAAACAAAATACCGTATTTATTTTAAACCTTTTGCAAAAACCATAAAAACCAATAAACAAACACACAAAAACACACACACACACTCATAAACCATATATACCAGTATACACACACACACACACACACACACACACACATATACCGTGAACACACACCTGCCCTAATTTACTTCAAGCATTCCTAATTACTTTTATTTGTTTAGCACTTTCCAAAATACATATAATTCCAAAACAGCTTAACTGAAAAGAGTGCCTTACAAATCCTTCCAGTAAGCAATCCAAGAGTGACATGGCAAAGAAAAAGCTGTTAGAAGAGGAGTAGAAAACTTTGCAAGAAACCAGACTCTACACCTATCACACTTCTTCTCACTGCACAATTATATCAGCTTGTAAAAAAAAAAAAAAAAAAAAAAAATGATACACCCTTAGATTCACAGGTTCTGCAACAGCATTGGGTTTGTGATTCACAAAATGACCAGAGAACACGCTGTAACATAAGGCATTAATCACCTCCGAATTCAGCCTGAGAGCTTTTTGATCTGGGCTAAAGCCTAAGCCCTGGCCGCAGCAGCAGTTTTATGTCACCATAACAAGACAGGTCAGTGATAAATGTCTTTGGCTCGCTGATAGACGCCTGGCAGTGGCTGACCTCACTCTTTGTACTGCCCTTGAAAAACCTCATGCAAATCAAACAGAGTGAAATGTTGTATGGGACACTACGGTTGCCATTTGCAATAAAGCACAAAAAAGAGACATGTCACTGCTAAACTGACAGACTTTCTAAATGTCTTTTTCCTGAAAGACATTGATGGAACTGTTTACAGTCTGCCTGCCAATCAGCCGCTCTCTCTTTTCAGTTCACAAGACAATAAATAGCGCACAGAACTTTCATGTTTAAACCTTGGATATGCATATTAAAGTTCTGATTGCTAAAAAAGTCAATATCTGTTAGCTTTGCCTTTGAAAATAAATTTTTTCTCTGAACAAAGCAACTTTGACTATCATTATCATTACCCTAACCCTAACCCTAACCCTAACCTCTCATTACAAGTAAATCTCTGCATACACTCTTGACCTTTGGTAAATGTTTAAAGCTTCTTTGCTGTTGATAAGAGCAGACATTTTCTCCAGCTCAGTCATTTAGGAAACAAATACCCACCTCTCTGACAGACCACCACTAATCTGAGCAAAGAGCTCTCACTCAATCTAATCTCTCTTCATATGGAGCAATACTGTGCTTAGATTTCATGTGAAATAGGGAAAAGCTGATTAGAGAGCATCTAATGGTGGCCATTATCTGGCACACACCTTGAACTCCCACACCCTTTCACATCTTGCACATAATGAAAACTCTTACCCAAAAAAAATAAAAAATAAAAAATAAAATTCTCATAACAGATAATACCAAATAAGGAAGGTTTTAATACTGTCTTTGGTAATAGGCCTTATAAATTATGAATAGTATCGCTGTCATTTTCAACCTTGAATTAGAGGGACAGTTAATATACCAAAGCAGAACTGATGACAACTGGTACATATTGTGATAATGACCTGCAATTAATATAGGCTATCAACATTTCATGTAGTCAAATCATTAAGTGCTAATACTGTACATCATTAAAAAATAATCATTTTAAATAAAAAAGCACATAATGAACTTCTGCTAAAAAGTCAACTGAAATGTAGAAAGCTATCAGTAACAATATACTGCTACTACTATTATTATTATTTGTTTATATTAAATTATATTTAAATAATGTATTATTATTTAATAAATTGTATTAAAAATAATTAACTGAATTTTGCTTTCATTTGCTTGCTGTTTTATATGAAACGTTTGCTTGACAATTTGCATGCATACTATTTAATTGGATATTTTAATAAACTTTCAAACAGATTCTTTACAATACAAATTGTTGCAAAGCAACTTTACAGAAAATTATGTTGCTACAATATTTTGTAGCTTATCACTATTGAACACTATTAACAGCAATAATCATATGATGCAATCAAACTTATAGCAAAATTTGGTAGTTCTGTATGTTGTTTCAGGGTTAGGATCATCTGAGGTCATCTGAGGGGTTGGCATCATCTCTTCTCAGGTATTCTGGATCTAGACTAAAGCTTGTGTAATTTCTATTTACCATGGGATGTCAATCCCGTGGCAAAAACAGAGAAACAAATAGAGACATAACAACGCTATCTCACGCCAATTCGTACATATTTTACGAGGTGGCTAATTCGTACGAATTCGTACGACCTCACTCGTACGATTTCATACGATTTGGCTAGACCCCAGTAACGGTTAAGTTTAGGGGCCGGGGGTTAGGTGTAGGTCATTCGTACAAATTCATACGAATGTGCAACTCGTAAAATACGTACGATTTGGCAAAAAATCGTATGAATTTGTACGAGTGTGGTCGTACGAATTCGTACGAATTAGCCACCTCGTAAAATATGTACGAATTGCCGTGAGATCGGGCTGGACAAAATTAGTGTAGCTGCTGTTCCAACCAAGTAAAATTAATTTATTTAACCCAAGCTAAAGAATAATAATGCATATTTGATCAGAAATGTTCATGTTGTACCCGGACACAGGCAGATGAGGCTGTTTAATCTAATGGAGGAAGTGAAGATTGGCAGATGTGGTGAATTTGTCTGATGGTAGATGTCAGACCCTGTTCCGTGTTTTGTGTGTGTTTAGTTCTCCCTCGTGTTTCCTGATGCTCATATTTGGTCTTGTTCCTGTCCTGTCTTATTAGTCTGATTAGTCATCCCATGCACCTGTGTTTCCCTAATCATCCCTTGTATTTAAATCCTAGTCTGTGCATTCTGTCTCTGTCGGGTCCACTTGTTGTTTATGTATGTTGCTCAAGCGCCTGTTGTGGATTATTCACAGTGTTTCCTTGATTAAAGACTGTTAAATGTTTCCTCGTGACTCCAGCATGTTCCCTGAACAGCATGATGTGACAGAAGACCCGACCCAACAAGAGTATGACTGCAGCTGAGGCCTGAGGTTGGAGCGATATGTGGAGGGTTTTCTGGAGCTCACCCACCAGGAGAGCTGGCATGACGCTGCTCTAGGTGCATGCTCTAGGTGCATGCTTCCTGCTGGGGTTGGGTGACAAGATAATCCGCTGTAAGATGTCCAGAGTTTTTTTTTTTTTTTTTCTTTCTTTCCTGAGCAAGCTGATTAATCTTGTGCTTTTCTTAAATGGTTCCGAATTTGAAGTTGAAGAAATAAAGGATCATCCCAAGCCTTGTCATCCAGCTCCCGCTGGAACGCGCTGTGTCTCCCCAGCTTACCCCGTGTCGAGAACCCCCACATTCCTCTCTAACGGCTCCTACCACCTGCCCAACCCCAAATTCCCGCTGCCCTCTGAAACTCCACCATAGTTCTCAACTGTGGAGCGCCGGCCACTCTGAAGTCTATACAGTCTGCCGCTTACTCAAGCCCACTGGATGTCCAAATTAACCCCAACTGTAAGAGGGGGATGAGGAGGAAATGACCGCTAGCAGCCCTCATCCTCGCATCTATATAGGCCCCAGAGCTCGCTCCAGTGTCGGCTTCAGCCCCCAAATCTAGCCTGGTGAGGGCTCCTATGCCTGAGTTAAGCCCAGGGATGGCTCTGGATCCCCAGTTAAGCCCAGGGAGGACTCTTAATCCTCAATTAAGCCCAAAGAAGGCTCCAGTCCCTGATTTTTGCCCCAAGAGGGCGTCAGGCGCTGCTATGGCTCCCCGAGCTGCCTGCTCTGCCATGGCCTCCTGGACTACCTGCTCCGACATGGCCTCCTAGACTGCCTGCTCTGCCATGGGTCCTGGAACAGGCACCACCCTGGAGGCCTTCTGTCCTGGAACCCTGCTCCAAGAGGCCTCCAGAGCGCACCCCCCCACCCCCCCCTTTGGATATTGTACGGTGCGGGACACACCTTCCGGGAGGGGGGAGTTATGTCAGACTCTGTTCTGTGTTTTGTGTGTGTTTAGTTCTCCCTCGTGTTTCCTGATGCCCATATTTGGTCTTGTTCCTGTCCTCGTTTTGTCTTAATTTGATTAGTCATCCCATGCAGCTGTGTTTCTACTTGTTACTTTCTACTTGTTTACGTGTGTTGCTCAAGTGCCTGTTTTGGATTATTCCCAGTGTTTCCTTGAATAAAGACTGTTAAATGTTTCCTCATGACTCCAACATGTTCCCTGAACAGCGTCAGATTATTATTTTTATTTTTTTCGTAGTTCTGGCATAGCAGAAACACCTTCTCAGCACTGATTAATACAGTGTTTTGCTGGATAGGTAATAGCTTGTTTTGTTGTCTTCAAAGTAGAATTGTACTTTTTTTTTTTTTGTAAAATTTGTCTTTTGACCCATGCAGTGTTTAGCAACAGAGTAATTTGATTGCTATCATTATGGAAATTCTTCAAAATCTTTAATGCATTCTAAAGCTGTTTGGTAGATCCACATGCCAGAATGCTCGTTTAATCCATTTAAAGACACTAAATTGTCTTGTCTGTTTTGGTGGATGAGCATCAGAATCACCTTAGGCTATGTTGAATGAGATTGTGCTGTGAGCGGTAACAGTGAACCATTCACTGACCCTGCCATGTTAACATTCATAAACTGCCATGATATCTCACCTAAGGATGTTGTCGTTGTCTCAACACATTTCTGATATGATTTTATGAAGTCTTATCCTTAGTTAAAGTTAATTTCAGAATTAGTTCTAAGTTTTTTTTTTTTTTTTTTTTTTTTTTTTTTCTGGATGTAATTGTGCAATGCCAAAAATGCAACTCAACAAAGATTGACTTGATTAGCTATGCAGGGATGATAACCCACAATCCTTTAGCATATAAATAGTGAAGTCGAGCAGTGTATATCTTAACACATGGTTAAGCTCTTAATAAAGGCTACTAAGGCCCAATCCCAATTCTACCCCTTAGCCCTTCCCCTTTCCCCTACCCCTCCGTTTCGCGCGTACACGTGAAGGGGTAGTGGTGTCTCAATTCTCTTTTGGTTGGAGGGGTAGGGGGAAGGGCCAGATAGCCCTTCAAACAAAGATTTTTCAGGACCACACTTCAAATGAAGGGGTATGAATTATCTCAGCATGATCCTATTTATATATTTTTAATGTTACATTCAATCGTGAGTAGACACATAAATGTAAGCATTTTTGGCATTAATAAAGATTTTAACGAAAAGTAATATATATATATATATATATATATATATATATATATATATATATATATATATATATATATATATATATATATATATATTTGTTTTTTTTTACTTCACAATATTTTTTTAATGTTACATTCAATCGTGAGTTTATATTTACGGTCATGTTCCTCAAAGAAATATTTGCAAAAAATTGCTAAAGTTTGCTAACGTCATATCATTACTGACTGCACAATATTGCCAAAACATATTTTCATGTTGGGTAAGGGTGATAACTATCATAGACTTTGAGGAGGGCTAGTACCCCCAATAATTAAAAATCGCAGAACCCTTTTCTCAAATATTGCCAATTCGAGAGAGAGAGAAACCGAAAGAGAGAGATGAAAGTTGCATGTATGCGCGTCTCTGTTCGTTTATCTTTTTAGAGTGAGTTTACTTTAAAAACAGCGATTGTATCCTCTCGTTGCTGGAAAATTTAATGTAGCGATTCAGTATTTCAACTGTTATTAATAATTGTTAATTAAATGACAAGTTTCTTTGCTCCTGGATGTGTGAGCTGAGCGATATCTGATGTGTCTGTGTGTGTGTGTGTGTGTGTGTGTGTGTGTGTGTATGTGTGTGTCAGTAAGCAACGCATTAATATAGACCGGTAATTAAAGGCTCTAATACACACCAGTATATTTTCACACTTACAAAAATAAACATAAAAATTATAATCATCTATTACGTTATAATATTAAGTTCCCAATTCTTAGGGGAATATTTTCAGGCAGAGGGGTAGGGGAAGGGGAAGGGGTATAAAATAGAATTGGGATTGGGCCTAAGTCTGTTCTGCTGGGTGTTTTTCACACTTTCAAACATTAACATTTTATTCTGCTATTTGGTTTTTATGTGAAGTGCTACCGAAAGGACATAATAAAAAATATGAACTGAAAGTTAATGAAACACATATGCATGTTCCCAGTCAAATGTCTGTATAAGATTCTTAAAATTACTCCAAATCAGCTAGCGGCAAATTCATTTGACAGCATTTCACTTTAACAGCGTACATCCAACAAAGTGAGGGTGTTGTAGGTGAGGGCTCTTGTATTTGCATGTGTGTGTGTGTTTATGTGCCAAAGCAGCAGACTGACATGTAGATTTTTCAAGAGCTAACTGTGCTTATCAAATATGTTACTGCCTCAGACTGAAGGAATTGATTGAGCATGTATTAAACTACTTTATACTGTAGGATCATGAACCAGATAAATATTAGTTATGTTTAATCAATCAATTTAATAAATGTGATTAGGTGATGGTTTAGGTGATCAATAATCCTGCAAGAATTCAGATGGGAAACTTAAATTTAATGCTGTTATTGTAAAATCTGCTAGTACAACATTATAGAGCACAAATAGAGATAAATGTGATTTGCCCTTTTTAACAACCTTATATAATCTGGTGCTGAAGCAAAAATCATATTTTAAACATTTGTCAGTCTGCCTACTTTTAGAGTTTTCTGGCTTATAGCTTTAAAGCACACACATATTTGATGTTATTTTAAATATATTAGCCACTAAAGTCTCATTCACAGGGAATACTACTTCATTTGAAATGAATGTGTATTTACGAGCAGTGCAGGTGCCTTTGTTCTAACATATATGTTTATCTGAATATAATATGCATTACTATATTTATTTATGTAATATTAACATCAGTGATTTCAAACAAAATAATTTCTTAAAATGAGACAATTCTTCCTGAAGTTGAAAGAGTCCATGCAAATTCATGACTGAGTTCCCTCCAAACCTAAAAATTCAAATTTACAAACAAAAATTTATGAACACTCACTACCTCAATCAATAAATTTATGCTCTCTCTCTCTCTCTCTCTGTAAGCCATATACTTGTTCTCTAGAGCACAAAACTATTTAGTGAGTCACAAACAGAAAAAAAGAACATGTGACATCCTACACTAACAGGAAGTCCAATATGTGCCTTATATGCATTAGATAAGTCACACAAATAACAATGAATCATCTGATTCAGACGAGATGACTTTTTCACTGGAGAAAGAAATATTAGATAGAGGACTCGTACCTTAGCCAGAAGCAATGGTTTGAATTAATGATGCATTTGTTTATTACAAAACGACTTCTGTTCACTTCATAAGTTATTAAATGATCGCCTGGAGTTGCGTGCATTACTTGTGGATTGTCGTGATGTTTTTATGAGCTGTTTGGACTCTCATTCTGATGGTACCCATTGACTGCAGAGGATCCAGTTGTGAGCAAGTGATGTAATGCTAAATTTCTTCAAATCTGTTTTGATGAATAAACAAACTCATCTTCATCTTAGATGGCTTGAGGGTAAGTCAATTTTCAGCAAAATTTATTTTTTTGGGTGAACAACTGCTTTAGGTAAATATTTAGTCTAATAATATACATGAACGTCTCTAATTGTATGGTATGAAATTCAGTGGTCTTTTTGGTGGAGACTTCATAATTCTATCAAATTGCTTGACTGAAAATATTTACAGTTAATTAAATTTGCAGCAATATATAATACCTACATTTCTCCCACATACACTATATAAATCACAAAATTTTAAGAACCTTAATGCCTCATGTGAACGACGTTCATTTTTTACAGGTGACGGTCTAATGCTTTATCAAAAGGTTGCTTCTTTTTACATTCTGAAATCTGATTTGTTATACTAAGACTTTGGTACCCATACAAATCAGGGAATGAGCACCCCCCTGCTGGCCGGACTAAAACTAGCTCCAGCAGTAAGCTCTGTTCACAACGGCCTGCCAGCCATCAGAATGTGCTACCAGCTTCAAAAAGAAAACAAAGTCAAATTCATAATTAAGGTGGGAAATTCATGAAAACAGAATGTCAGGAGGCCAGTTTAATGCCTCATCTGAAGGATGCTCCTTTTCACAGTAAAATCTGTGTCATTACACTAGGAATTTTGCACCCATTCAAGCCAGGGAATGATCACCAAATGCTGGCTGGACTAAAACTAGCTGCACCATGAAGCTACATTCTCTCTAGCCTACTTAGCTTTAGTGAGCAACCTAACTCATCCAACAGCATACAACAACTCATCTTTTAAACAAAGCTTCAAAAAAAATGACTAAAAAATCATATCAAATTCACATTAAAATTGGGAAGTTAATGACAACAGAATGTCAGGAGGACAGTTTAAAGAGGCAACAGTGTTAAGCAGCTCTAATCACATGAAATATAACCTACTTACATGTGCAACTAAAGTCAAGTGAGAACAAGGTTCATAAACACAATGTCGACCTTTACTTAATTTATATTTAGATTGATTTCATCATCTTCAGTGCTAAAGGTTTATCCGGATCTCTTATTACAAGAAGATCTTTTCAACCCTTGCATAATGTGACATTTTCACCACTTCAGTGTATTTTTTTTTTCATGCCACAGTGCTCACCGCATTGCTAAAATGGGCTTTGTTCTGGTTTGCCATTTTTCCTGCTTTAAAGAAGAAAATGGAAGAGAGGCATGAAGATTTCGAGTTATGGACCTAACAGTGCTGGTATTTCTCGTTATATTTAATATGGTCACACTGATCACATATCAGATTATAAATCACAAAAGTACATTCACAAAAGAAGATATTTCAGTATATTTTATTTAATATTTCAGATATTTTATGCACTGTAACATTCTTCAAAATATGTTTATTTAAATTCCATAAAATATTGTAAGTCATGCAGTATTAAAACAACCCGAGAGTTAGTGAATGATGACAGAATATTCCATATTGGGTGAACTATGCCTTTATATGATGTGTAGCAGGTGAATTTGTCTTTGGTTTCCTCCGCCTAAAGTTGCTCTCATGTCATCGACACTGCTGTGTTACATCTTGAACCCTCCTCAGACCCAAAGATCTGCATCATCACAAATTCTACAACTCTCCTGCATTGCTTATTATATCCCATTGGATCAGACCCAACTCTTCCCATTGGCTAAGAACTGCACTATCAGGTGGTCTACAATGAGCAAAGGTGCAAAGGTTCCTTAGCTCTGGTCAAGGTTTTTGTCCACCTACTTCAAAACATGTTCATGAATAAGCTGCACATTTTTTTGAATTAATAACTCTTTGACCTCTCATTGATTTATGTTCCTTTTTTCTAATCCTTGAAGATATATATATATATATATGTATGTATATATAATATATATATATATAAATATATATATATATATATATATATATATATATATATATATTTATATATATATATATATATATATATACATACATATATATATATATATATATAATATATATATATATATATAATTCATTAAAATATATAAACACAATATATAAATATATATTTATAGAAAATAAAAAAGGTCTGTCATTCCCCAGAAATGTTTTTTATTTATTTATTTTTGCACACTGATCAGTGGTTCCACAAAGAATGCATTAAAATAGATAAATGTGTTCATTTCAAAGGTTTTTTTTTTCTTGAAAATTGTATCAATTGTTCCACTTTTACAGGGGTTGTACAATGTTGTCAACAAACTGAATGCCGCAAAAAATATTTAGAATATATACTGTAATTGGTTAAGAGTAAGTTCCCTTACTACATATACAGTGAAAAAAAACTAATAAATCAATTTTATGTAGTTTTACAGTTAAAATACTGCTCAATGTACAGTTGGAAGTACATCTTATAACTTAGAATGAAAGACCCATAATTCCCTTTCATGTGTTACATTTTAAGTAGTTTTTTTTAATATATACTGCTTTCTCATTTTTATTCTAATTTTATAACGCACACCACAGAGTGTCAAACTATGCACCATTCTCATGTTCTAGCAAAAGACCTCTGGGAAAAAGTAGAAAAAAAAAAAGAAAAAAAAAAGGTAAGATTAGGTATCTTACACACATGACCAGTAAGCATGGACATCTAAAACTTTCGACTGATAATGTGATTTCATCTGAAATGTATGCATTATTAGTGATGTCATTCAGTATTTACCTTTGTTGATGACAGTGTAATTAACTGATTGCAGTCAGTGGGGAGTGATGGGAGTCAATGGATCAACCTTCCATCCACATGCCAATTAACTCTGTGTGGTTAGTCTGATCTGCTGGGAGTTGAGCTTAGTCTAAAAGTGGGTATTTATCAAACACATTGATTTCTCCCTAGAGTCAAATCTCTGTCTACAAATAATTTAATGAGAACCTTGGGAACAGTTTTGTCTTCCTTTTTTATTATTTTGCAAAAGTAATCATGGGTATAATGTTTCAATTCCCAGCACAGGCAGTATGTGACTATTGTGTTGATGTGATTTGGGATTCTGTAACAAATCAAGCCCTTACTCAACAACAACATACAACATAAAAACTCCTTGATGCTGTTATGAAAAGTGTATTGGTTACTCTAAAGCCATAAATTGTAAACTGACAGTATTTATATTTTCAAAGGGCAACGCAAACATTCATTTAAGCATTTCAGTATGGCCTACGGTCAAATACTATACCAGTATATCATCTTTTGTTCACTTTTGCTTCCACACTAAACAAAAGCACAGCAAAATCTAATTATGCTATTTATCACTACTACCTGGAAGATTATTTCCTTTTACATATACATGTTTGCTCTGGCAGATACTTAAATCGATGTTTGCTCATATATAGCACCTTTTGAAAAATCATATCAGAGAAGCTCATGGAGGTGATAAGTCAGTCAGTTTGACCAAAGGCAACTTGCCAAGCAAGAAAATAATAATAATAATATTAACAGCAGTGTTTCAGTACTTTAAATGGTATTCCTCCCATCATCTCCATTAGTGTTGATGTTTCAAAAAGATAATAGAAGATAGAAAGAAAGAGCCTGCAGTCTTTGTTTCCCTCATAAAGTCACAACGCTTTCAAAGTTACAATTCTCACATAGTTTAGACCGCTTCATGCCTGCCCAGGTAATGTGCAGGTAATGTCTCTGGGGAATGGGACACAGGGCTGCTAAGAACAGCCAATACAGCTCTGCAAACCAGTGCTGGTTCCTCCAGAGCGGTGCCACCAACAGAACCTTGCTTTTCTGTTCCGTGACTCACCTGGTTACCTGGATCAGAGCGATCGGGGAAAAAGAATAAAGGAGGAGGTTGGGCCAGTCGTGGGCCAACGTGTCCCTGTCCTTCGAAAAGTAAGTTGGGCAATGAGAGTTGTTTTCTGAGGCGAAGAAGTCGACCTCTGCCCTGCCAAATATCTCCCAGATTTTGTGAACCGTTTGAGGGTGGAGCATCCACTCACGTTGCTCCGAGACAGCATGTCTGCTCCTTGGTACAACTTGCCCGGTATATACGCTGTTCTCAACGTGCGCAAGTTGAGCTGAGCCCATTCCAAGAGGCGCTCCACCAGTGTGAAGAGGCACTTTGAAGAGACCACCCTGGTGATTTATATAGGACGCCACCATCATGGTGTCCGAATGGAATAAGACGTACTGTAGTATCCCCTTAGATCTGGCAGAAAGGTGCGAAGGCCCAGACACACTGCTAGCATTTCGAGGCAGTTGATGTAAAGCTGCATCCCCACTCTGAACTGATGTGGAGACCACGCTGCTGATACGTGGGGGTCTTCGAGTGAATTGGAGTGTATAACCTGGTTTTATTATCCCCATAACACAGCCTGACACTCCGGGGATGCCCTGCCAGGCCTTTGCCTTCCAACTGATGGCCGTGGGCGGGCAGAGATGCATGGCCAATGACTCATCCAGGGGAGGCAGTCTGTAGTACCCTTTCTCTTCGGCGCCATCGACAGTCGTGAGGGCGGACGAAGATGAGGCATGAAGGCAGGCCGAGAAGGGGGCATGCCAAGACCTGGTGATCTCGTCGTGGACCTCCGGAAAGAATGGTGACACTCGTTGTTGTTTCAACTCAGATACAAGTCGAGTAACTGTACAGGGTCCCCAGAATTTGGCCCAAAAGAGTGACACAGGCAAAGGCAATAATACCAGGACCTGATCACCTGGAGAAAACTCTCATATTTCAGATCCCCGGTCAAATAAGCGCTTCATTTTCCCTTGCTTTGACCCATCAAAAACAATCTCCTCCTAAACCCATTCCAACAGGCTTATCGGAGGTTCTTTTCCCTTCAGGCAATCCTCTAGAACAGCTAAAGTACCACAAATTTTATGCTCAAAAACCAGCTCATTAGGGCTAAAACATAAACTTGACTGTGTCACCACTCTTACTGCCAAGAGAAACCAAGGCCGTCCCTCCTCCTAATCATGATTCAGTTCAGTACAATAAGCGCACAACAAAGTCTTCAATGTCTGGTGAAGGCGCTCGAGCACACCTTGACTTTGTGGATGATAAGCGCTTGACTGTTGGTGCCACACATGCAGTTGTTTCAATATTTCTAACATTTTGGAGGAAAAATTTGCTCCCCGATCACTTTGAATAATTTGTGGAATACCAAAAATGCCTGTAAATTGTGAAAGAGCCTTGACTACGACCTTGGTGGTAATTTTCCGGAATGGAAAAGCAATGGGATAGTCAAGTCAAGTCAAGTCACCTTTATTTATATAGCGCTTTAAACAAAAAAGATTGCGTCAAAGCAACTGAACAACATTAATTAGGAAAACAGTGTGTCAATAATGCAAAATGACAGTTAAAGGAAGTTCATCATTGAATTCAGTGATATCATCATGCAGCTATCCAGTTTAAATAGTATCTGTGCAATAATTTGGGATAATGGCTATTGTGACACATGACCATCAACAAAAACTTGTTACCCGACCTTGATTTTGACAATTGCAACACACACACAAACAAAATAAAAACAAACAGTTGCCCCATAACTGGTGGTATAAGACATAACGGAGCTGGCTTAAGAGATTGATTGGGTTTCCACGTCATTTGACATACGTGACACGTTTTGAAAAACTTAGAAACATCCTTCTTTAACAAGGGCCAATAAAAATGTCTTAAAATTCAAACATAAGTTTTCTTAACCCGCAAGTGTCCTGCAATGGGACCATGCGCTACACTGAGTACTACCTCCCACAACTTAGTAGGACTTACTCACTCTGGGACATCCATTTCCATAACAGCATCCCATCTTGTAGGAAATACCCAGTTGCTACACTTTGCACCTCACCTGGAGACAAAACAGCACTAAATAACTGGGACAATATTGGGTCCTCCTGCTGCACAGCTATTAACTCTGCACTGGAAAAAGTGGGGAGAAGAGAAAGACCAGAAACAACATAATGCCAGGACTTCTGCCAGGAGCCTCCTCAAACTCTCCCTGCATTAACTCATTAGCTGCTTTTGTTTTAGACTGAGTCAAAGCACACGACAGAGACACATTTGAAAATTCCTCAGCTGCAACATCAACCGGACTGACCGTAGACAGCGAAGCAACAATGGGTAACGGAGACACATCAGGCCACACACGCTCCCCATCCAAATTGTTACCCAGCTTCACATCTACTCACCCTACTAGCAGTGAAGGGCGAACACCCATCATGACCTCCCCGTTCACCAATTCAGATTGCAATACCACCTTGTGCAGTGGAACAGACATGCACGTAAGTGCTATTCCCTGAACCAACACACTCTTTCCCAAACTTGACGCTGTTGAAAAAGGCAGGATAGATTCTAAAATGAAGGATTCGGAAGCACCAGTGTCACACAAAACCTTCACAGGTACATATTCAGCTCCCCCTGGCAACGAAACAAACCCCTCCGTCACAAACGGAATATAACTCTGGTTCAATCCGAGCAAACATTCATCCACAGGGACAAACCGCAATGGTTTCTCACCAGGACAGAGCTTGGGACTAACAAAATCAGTCAATAATATTGGAGATAAAACATCTTGCGATCTTATCAAACCTTTACCACACATTTGTTTACTTTTGAGGACAGGACATTTTTTTTTCCAATGCCCTTCTTCAAAACAATAATGGCTGAGGGAATCAGGAACAGCTCTTGGAGGTACATTTGGCACTTTATCTACTTTTAATAAATCAGGTCTCTGAAAATTCGGTCTCCAGCTATCCTTACTATAATTCCTACCCCTATTCAACCTATAATTACCCACCCTATTTTTTTGCGTTACCACAAAATCGTCAGCTAACACTCAGCCTCCCCATAAGTCCTAGGCTTGTTCTCATTAATATAGGAGGCAATATTTTCTGGAACAATACTTTTAAACTGCTCAGTGAGAATCAATTCTTGCAGGCCCTCAAATGTACTTACACTGGAAATAGAACACCAGCGGTCAAAATCAGTAATTAATTCACGAAGAAGTTCAACATAGGTTTGTCGATCAAAATACTTACTGAGCCTAAACATTTGAATGGTATTGTATCATTTTTGGTTCAGATTAGATTGATACTCTACATTCATAAATCATCCAGGTGGATGCTGCACACTGGTGGTGGTTGAGGAGATTCCCCCCTTCTATGTAAAGGGCTTTGAGTGCCCAGAAAAGCGCTATATAAATGTAAGGAATTAAATGTAAGGATCATTACATTTATTATTATACATCTACAGATCTATTATTACATCTGGCGCAGAGCCAGATCAAAAGCACTGAGCGCTTGTCATTATCACAAATATACAGTGTTTTCAACCATATAATGCTTATTTTAGGTTTCAGATATTTAAATACAGGTAAGTTCTAGCAAAACCATACATTTACAGTTTGTAAAATACACGGTGATGTCTATGGAAACGGCAATAATGATCCTTACAAATATAATCTGACTACATGTTTTTATTGATATCATATACAGATTGTGTAGATAACTATAAAGCTTACTCTGCCCTTCTCCGAGTTTACCGGAGACCTACTTTAACGTGTTTCGGCAGGAGAGGATGAATTTGCGTGTTGTAATGCCACGTTCCAGGCAACCCGTAACCCGTGTTTTTCCAACCTTCTACCCGTGAAAGTGCACTGGAATGGCAGTCATACCCGTGACTTCCTACCCGTGAACTTGTACTAGATCGATGTACTCCCAGTTCCCAGCTCTGACGTCACATAACCCGCGAAACAACAATGGGGGCCCCTACGGATAATATTGCCTACGGATGCGGTGTTTAAGCAAGTGGTACACGGTGAGAAATAGACTTTAGGACAATATAACATTGCAGTAAAATTAATAATCTAGCTACAATTCCTTGCGTTCAGGCTGTTTGGCGTGACTTGCCTGGAAAGCTACAAAGTCGTGAGTCGTGGTTTGAAGTCATGACTTACAGGCTCAAAAACCTGCCTGGAACGCAGCTCGGATTCAGTGCGAACTAACATGGAGGCGTTCATCACCTGGTTTAGATCAACTAACACGGTCAATATAAAAGTGTTTAAACTACCAAATATATATACTTGCACATATTTCAGAATCGGAATATCAGATATTTCATAATATAGTGAACATGTTTGTGAATATTTTAAATAAAACAGGAAAAACTAAATAAAAGCGATTCATGTGTCATACAGATCTATTGTAGCTGCGTTGTGTCACATGACAAGCATGACGCGTCGCCATGGAAACAATAAGGCGGTAGAATATTTTAAACTCACATGCGAAAGGGTTAAAGGGATTCTTCTTAAAGTCATTGCAGTCCATTGTTTTGGTCCCCATTAACTTTCATTTTTGAGAATTTTCATTTTTGGGTGAACAATGCCTTTATGGTGTAACCGCTCTGCATTTTTTCCCCTTTTTTTTACAATGAAATCCAGGATTAATTATTTCTATAAATAAATTAATAATTATTATGCATAATTGTAGAAAAAATAGATACACCAGTGAAAACTGCCTGTTATAGACCGTTTTATTGTCTGAAATAAGTTCTAGATGGAAATTGAGTGCATCAATATATCAGAGCTGCACATTACCTGAGCAGGTAAGCAAAAGTGGTCTCTCTCCATTACACAAAAGCCATTTTACTGAACAACCGGCCTATCAGAGGCATTCCTAGATTTACTTTCTTTTCCTGGATGACCATAAATCCACAGCAGGGTGATCAATAAAAACAGAGAAGGTATGTGTTAGAAAGAAATGGGGATGAATGTACACTTCAGTACACTTCACACTTTAAGGTCTTATCACTAATGCAGCTCCAGATTGCTTTGTTGGCCTTTGCCATCTGCTTTGAATATTGGCTGTTTTGTGCATGAGTGTGCATCGGTTGAATGAAGTCGAGATGGGTATGTGTGGTTTAGTTTAAACGGGTTGCACATTATTCCGTGTGGTATTCAAAACTTCATGGTAATGTTTTCCTGTACTGAACAGGTTGGCATTTTCAATGTATTCCTCCTCCACATCCATCAGTGACAGTGGTAAATGCTTTACTGCAGGCTGTTATAGACCAATGGTTCTTGACTGTCGGACCTTGGCACAGATCTTGACCCAAACATGCTTTCATCGAGATCGAACGGTGTGCATTCTGATAGTCTGCTACAAGAGTGCACATCATCTGTGCACCTTGCATACTGCTGTTGCTATGGTAGCCTGTTATCCTAGTGAGTTTTTGTCAATGAATGTGTAGACCTCTAGCATGAGAGCAAATCTACCAGGTCTACATTCAATGGCCTAGATACTCACCATTTTCTTTCATATGGTGTATAGCCCATATCATTATTTGTTAATGATAAATTTCAAACCATTGTACAACAATGTTATATGATTTTAGATTAAAACATTAACATGTTGTATATAAACTGTAAATAGATTCTAAATGGTATAAAAAGAGACCTACGAGATTAATTTAGTTTCAGACAGAATTTCACTAAGTGGCTGTATTGTGGTATATAACAAAGGTGGTATATTGGCCAATTAGCATCCAGCATGGATCCATTTTAATAATAATCTGGATTAAAAATATACTAATATATATACTCCAAATAAAATCAGAGCACTCATTTTGTCAACCTTAATCTAAATTTCGTACTTAATATATTGCTACAACAAAATCTGAAAAAAAAAAAAAAAAAAAATGATTTGCTGGATTAAAAATATACTAATATATATACTCCAAATAAAATCAGAGCACTGAATCATTTCAGATTAATGAGGACATTTGCATGACGTCTTTCATAAGAAGCATAATGATCTACTCCATTTCTTCTTTTTGGCTTTATGTTCGGATGACAAATTTGACATTATACTCTTGCTTTTAGTAATGTCCTCTTCTGAATCCACTTTATCAGCTTCAGTGTGTTCCTCTTACATGTGCTCCCATTAATAAACTTCATCAGCATATTTCCTGAGAGAGAAATATGACATTATTATACATCTTGTCTAAAAAGGTCTAATTATACTTGCAAATAATTGGAAGTGCATATTCATTTATTTATTTGCTTTGTTCATTAGCCACTTTTTTGAATAAAGGAGGTCTTGCACACATAATGAAGGAGGCTGCAATGAAAATCAATTTAAAAACAATTTACTTGCATTTTAAATATTTAAAAAGTCATTTAATAAACAGACATTGGGTACCTACAACCAAATTTAGCAAGGCTTAGAACATGAATATTTAGTTTATACTGATGTTACTTGATATCCTTTGGCAGTCACGTGACCTAATTAATTGTAATGATCCAAACAAGAAAACCCTAGATTTTTAAAGCATTTCAGAGAACAGTAAATTGCATGAGAAATCTTGTTTCAGGTACTGGTCTTACAAAGGATGGTGCTAACATTAACTGAATCTTCCCACTGATGCAACAAAACAACCAAGATGAAAGTAGTCCAGAATTCCTTCAGGGCTGCTTGTGCCACTGGTGCTTGGGAACATGGGAATGCTTTATCCAGTCTCAAGTGTCTACACCAGCATGCAAGGATGACTACTCTATTGTGACTGGTTCTTCTTTCACTTTCTCTTGATTTTTGTTGTCATGGAACACGGAACACGTGAGAGATCATCAACACGAGAGATCTTCCCTTCTGCAGTGAAGCCAGCAAAGAAAAGTAGCTTAAGGTATCATCCAGATCTTTTTATGAGAACTGAAAAGAAGCTGATCCTCAAGCTGATTCTCTTGCTCGGTGGCCAGACAAATATATTGTGTGGCAAAATAAAGGGTGTGCAAAATTCTACAAGTGTTGCTTTTCATAACACATAACCAATATTTGAAATGTCACCTACAGAAATGGATAAACTGTTAAAATAATTGCTCTATAAGGATATTACTGAAAGTGTTTTTTTTTTTTTTTTTTTTTTTTTCTCAGCTCGATATGCTCTATCCTCACGCTGAAATACCTATTTAGATAGTAAAGAGTTGAAAGTCCCAGTCACACAGATAGAGCTTAAATAGGTTAGTTAAGTTTAGTGGATGCAGAAATTAAATATGAATGACCTGCAAGCGTTCCTTTTTTATTAACAAAAATGGTCATATACTATCTGTCATACTGAAGTGAAAAATGCCAAAATATACCATACATTATTAAAAGCCTAAAGGAAAATACAATTATAGTATAATGAGAAGTCTAAAATGTTAGCGTCAGTATAACAGACTATTGTTACTTTGGTATTCTGCCGTAAACACAAAATCTGAGTGTCTGAATGTATGTTTACAGATTGTGTGTGCAGTATCTTTTTTTGAAAAATATTAATGAAGAATCATATGCAAATGTTTAATTGTGAATCTATGCACCTCTGTGCCTGTATGCGTGGTGAGAATATGGCATAAATATACTGTATAAAAACACACATAGGACAAAATGTGTTAAAAACTCTATTCAAACCTTGTAAATGTAAATCATTATAAAACCATCAGGGATGCACTGAGCAGTGAAGTAAAGCATAAGGTATTATGTTAAGTTTTTCAAAAAAAATTAGAAAACACATAAATTAGAAATACGTGAAAAAAAAAATTTGGGGTCTGATTTTTTTTTTTTTTTTTTTTTGTAGTATTTGAAAGAAGTCTCGCACTTATCTGATATAAAATACAGTAAAAACAGTAAAACTGTTAAATATTATTACAGTTCAAAATAACTGTTTTCTATTTTAACATATTTTAAAAATATAATTTATTCTTGTGAATTTGCAACAGCCATTACAGGTTTTGCATGACAAGGATGAGTATATATAATGATAGAATTTTCAATTTAGAGTGAATTATTTCTTTACAAAAAAACAAACAAACAAACAAACAAAAAACAAACAAACAAAAAAAAAAAACACTGTCCACCATTGAAACCAGAACATGATGAAAGTACTGTAATGAAAATACTGTAAATGTTGAAACATTTCCATCTATTTCCCACAAACAAGAAAGGTTTTACATACTATTTAGTATGGATAAGACATCAATCGTTTGCTCTGCCGTCCTTGTAATAACTGTCAATCTGTATATAAAGTATCTGTCTGCTAAATGACTGACAACTAAATACTCAACAACAACATTTTTCTACATTAAATAAATGCTTGCCACTTCCCATATTTCTTGCTGCCAAACTGTTAAATCTATCACTAACATGAATTTTTGCACTCAGCTGACAGAATACAGGAACACTGAGTGTTAACTGATGACACTTCTATTCTGCTTATCCCAGTAAACCAAAGATTTTTCACAATATCCTATATGACAAAGATGCATCATGAATAGAATGATTCTGAAGTACAGTAATTTGTCATAAATCTAAAATCCTGTTATTATGGAAATTATATCATGCCAAATGAAACTGAAAAAGAACATTTGCCTCTGGGATGGTGTGGAGCACATTTATTCATGGTGTTCAGCTAAACTGCTAGACAAAAATATATTTTATCAAGAAAGTGAAGACAACATTAACCACACTTCATAAAAGCAGAGGAACCCCTCAGAGTCCACAAATCAGAACCTGTAAAATAAAGTTAACTAAGGAAATGTCTCTTAGACATCTGCTAGGTTATGATTTACATTGAACTATATAACAATGAAATTCAACTAGATACAACCATATCACCCTCATTAAAAAGTCTATTTTTTTTTTTTTTTTGCTTAATATTTTGAGCAAAACACACGATCTCATGTCTTTTATACATAATAGACTACTATTTATTCTAGAGGGTGCTGTATTCAGACCCTTTAGATATTGTGAAAACTGTTAATGACATTTTTGGTGTCAAGCTTGTTAACACATACAGTACAAGCCATCTGAAATACGGTTATTTGTTTGAAGTGACCATGCTCGTGACCTATGATCGAATACGAGAACAAACTCAAGTAGTATTGCAAAATTTGATTAGGCATTGTCATGGCAGAGCATTAAATACACATACCTATTTTAATATACTGTATGGCCCTCTTTAGAATTATAACCTGTTGGCTCATTTTCATTCTCCTTGAAAATAACTGTTTTTTTGGGGGTGGGGGGTTGTTTTTTCAGGGGGTTTGTAGGTGAGAGCAGCTTATTTGGCCAGATAATTTTGAGTTTTATAGCGTGCACTGGATACTTGTTTTGTTTTATGCGAGGCCTGTCGGCTGCTCCAGGCCATGATGAAGCATCTTGCCTCAGGTTTAAGTGATAACACAAAAGCTGCTAGGCCAAAAAACCACATGCTCAGAGTCACTAATCGCAGCCATTCATCAGCACCATCTCATTTCCATGGACCACAAGGTTCCTGCTCCCATTGCTGAGTTTAACACACAGTCTTTTTGGTCAGGGGATGGCTCTGATGATACTGACAGTGGAAATTACTTTTCTGAGTAAGTTTACTTTGTTTGCATACATTTAAGTGAGATGTAATGCTGAGCAACTTGACGACGAGATGTTAGGTGGAGCAAAATATGTATCAGCTAAAGACTGCAGCAAATAGGGTGCATAATTGCAATTCAAATCTGAATTTTTGGAAGGAAAATTAAAATGAATTTAAATTCAAAAGAAAAGAAAAGAAAAGAAAAGAAAAGAAAAGAAAAGAAAAGAAAAGAAAAGAAAAGAAAAGAAAAGAAAAGAAAAGATAGTCAAGACAAACTTTAAATGCTGGCTTAACAAAAACTTGAACATTTTGGAAATAGGTTTCAATTTAAAAGTTTATTAGACATAAATAATAAATATAATTTATTAATAATAAGAAAATGAATACAATATATTTTCATTTTATTTGTTTTTATTAAAATGCCACCTACACCTGTATTTAAATTTGTATTTAATTCATATATTTTATCATATTTATTAAATTAACAAGAACACTTAATTTCCCAGAATGCATCAAACTGTGAGTGTGGTAAATCAAAAAAAAATTACAACTCACAAAAAATCTAAAATCCCAAAACATCATTTATGTATGACACATTAACCTGCAGTTTCATGTCTGTTTTCCTGAACCCTCCAACCAGAATATATATTTCAATATTTTAGGCAACCACAGAGAAGCTGAGATTTCTCTCCAGAGCATTTTTGTGCATGACACCTCACTCTTGTGCTACTGATTTAGCACAGAGAAACACTTCATGCCACACTGCTCCAAGACAGTGTTTTGGTGAAAACAGAAAACTGCATTGTTTGCTTATTAAAAATATGCTTCACTTGGATGCCCTAAACACTATTCATATCATTCAGACTGAATAGATGGAGTGTGCTGACAATACCCTGTTTAATATGTTCCCATTTCCTCTCAGCACAATGCCTAATAGTGGCACAACCTCCAAATGTAATGAGACAACAAGGGTAATGGCTGATGTGCGATATGAGATCATTGGTCTTTTTGTAGAACTGATAAATACGTTTTTTTTTTTTTTTTTTTAATAAAAAATTATTATTATTATTTATTTTTCATTCCCAGAAATTAACTTTTTATTGCAAGGTTGTACTGAAGTTGCCAAAAGTGACCACTTTAAATGAAATGTTGTTCTTTTGAATCTGGGGGAAAATGATTATCATAATATAATTTTTTTTATATATATATATCAATAATAATACATATAAACACATAACAATAAATGAACATAATAATAATTAATTATTAATGTATAAATTAATTAAACAGAAATTGTACCTTTCTAGAAAAGGAAATCAAAATATCAAAGTGCCAGAATTTTTCTGACCAAACCCAGCGTCTCAGTCTATGTTTGATATAATGTTATTTCTGTAGTTTATCTGATAAATTGAGCAATATGGCTGGACACAAACTCTGTGCTCCACGGAATGAAGATGGCAGCAGATTGTATCATCTGAGGCAGAAGTTGAGCTGCGGGCTTCTTTGGGTACTCACTCTTTCAAAGACATTGCCTCTAAATTGAACACAGCTGCACAATGCCATATTGCTTGGCGGAGACCCAACTCCCGTATCATCAACATAAATTCACTTCACACCTGAGCAACAGAAGCCATATTGGCAGTCAGCTTGCATTGTATTGTGAGTGTTTGTGAATGCTCACAACTAATGAGCCATGATATGCTTGTGCACATGTGGCATGTACACTCACACTCAAGGAAACACACAAGTGCACGCATGCAAAACAATCACTTGACAGATGGCCTCAAAGGGAAATTTACCTAATAATGGATGCTGGCAAACAACATGCAACAATTGGATGCAGCAACAATTGCAATAGAAAAAGTTGCACCAGAAACTTCTTAAGAGTTGTCAGGAAACTGTTTAACCCTCTGGTGTTGTTTGGTCATTTTAGTCCAGAAAAAATTCGCTACTTCATTGGAATGGTATGAAATTCGATTACTTTTATGGCAGTTGCTATGTGTCAACAACAACAACAACAAAAATCATAATAAAATAAATAAATAAATAACATTGTGGACTTGATTCAAAAAAGCTAAATGGTTGTTAAAAAAAAAAATAAATAAATAAATAAATGGTTTCACTTGTGTTGTTTACGGATCACCATTGGATGGGGAAATACACAAAAATATGAAAATACAGCCCCAATGCAGTACAAACACAGACACCAAGGAAGGGGTTACACTCTAAAACATCAAAAGTACAAACCATGCACACGCACCCGCACACACACATACACACACACACACACACACACACACACACACTCACACACACACACACACACACACACACACACACACACACACACACACACACACACACACACACACACACACACACAAACTATTATACACAAAAATGAACTGATGTGGCTGTAACAATATGGCAAAAATTAATCATAAGACTCAAACAAGAGATTGAAATCATATTGATTAACCTCTGATGAAGCATTCCTGTTCATTTTGTTACATTTTTGTTGAATTTTGATGTTATGTGTAACAAAATGTCTTTCTCTGTGTTCAGGTATGACTGAAGTAAAATTAAGGCAAAAACTATCATTTCAAACCACCATTAAAATAAATAAATAAATAAATAAACCTTTTGCAAAAAGTTGTCTTTGAGAAAGTCTAAATATATATCCAAATCCACTACTTAATAAAAATAAGTATTTATGTCTAAAAACAACTAGAGAATTTATAAGCCTTTTTATATGCTATATAGGAATCTAGTGGCAATATGTTTTTTTCTTATTTTATTCCCATCAGATGGCACTAATCTGCCTTCAAAATTGTATTTTAAAGTCATTGTTTTAGAAATAAATTAGAAATAAATTGTATTATTTTCAATGAACAAAAAAGATCATATGTTATTGCATAAATATTCATTAGTATCAAGAAATTCTCTCAAAAAAGAAAGCAAAAAAGAAAAACTATTATTGAATAAAAACAAAAACCTCTTTTTAAATTCCATTGCCTCTCTGAGGATTAAGAGTGTTAAGGCCTAACCAGAACCTTGGTTAAATGAGGTTTCACAAGGCATGCTTGTAGGAAAGTGGATCATAGGTGGAAGAAGGACAAATTACAGCTGTCTTATGATATGCTACACGAGTCTTTATCTACTTACCAGAATGCAGTTAAGTTAGCTAAGAGAAACTATTTTGCTGATTTACTTTCAAGGTACCACAGTAATTCTAATATTCTTTTCAATACTCTCAACTCAGTGCTAAATCATATTACTATATGTCCTGTTTTGCACACCACTACATGTGAAGATTTGATGAATTTCTTTTTGCAGAAAATTGATGATATTTTAATTAATAATTAATAATTGTGCTTTATAAATACATTTATTTTACTGAAAAAAAAAGGTACATTTCAGTTGTTTCGTCACCTTTGACCACAAACAACACAAATGTGATTCCCAAATGAACAATACTAGAGGGTTAAAACTGCCATGATGTGCTCAAAACAAGGTTTAGGCACATACATCAACTTCTGAAAGCAACTATTACATCAATATTTGTGTGACCACATTACCTTGAGTGCCACATCCAATCCTTAACTCATAGTTAGCAGTGATATGAATTGAGTCAAGATGTTTAATTGCCTGCTGTCAACCACAGAGCTTCAATTTCTACTGCAATCCATCTGGCTTAAAGCTTCGGGTCCCGAATGGATGTGACAGGAAAGCAATTAAACAACTTTGCTGCAATTTTTTAGCCCTAGATACTTCCAGTGACTAAATTATAAAATAATACCAAAGGGGTTTTGAAAAGATAAATATTAGCCATATCATTTGCAGTGTTGTGCTTAGTCAGAAGTCTCAAAGCATTTCTTACCTGGTCATGTTGAACGCAGTGCCTCCAGCTGTGAGGAGGGGAATAACAGCAAAAAACAGGGAGTTTAGCTCCAGGGGCCCAGATATTTGAGGAATTTTCTCTCTGCTGTCACTCTGTCCATGAAAGGTTATGTCCTCACTTGTGTATATTAAGCTCACGGCTCACTAGAGATTGTAGATAGTGATGTCAGATTAAAGAATAAATTCCTCTTTTTAGTCAAAGAGGTGTGCAAAATTGCTAAAGGTCTGAAACTGTTCATGATTTAGTTTGATGCACACAAAATTGTTTCTCACAAGTGCACATACACTACAGATTGTGAATGACTCTGTATCACAACCCTTACCAAAAAGTAGTATACTTCAAGTTTATTTTATTAAGTATACTTAAGTAAAGTTCAAATATATTTAGACTTTTTGTAAGTATAAGTCAAGTATACTTAAATGTCATTTTAAGTATATTTCTGAGGAGTACATAAAAGCCCATTTCTGAGAAGTACATAAAAAGTAAACTAAAAGCATACTTTCCTATTTTTAGTTTAAAAGAAGTATAATAATAGCACACTTGAATAAACTTCTTTTTCGTAAGGGAAGTAAAGTTCATTTATATTCTATAGGATACAAATTGCACAACCTTACATTTAAGTGCTCTTACAAAGAACTAAAGAAATAAGTCCATTACTTACTGTAATTTTAAGCTGAATTGCTTTAGGATTGGACCCTAATGTTGAGGAAGTAATCGTGTCATGTACGATCACATATGATCACGTGATTTGTTTTGGAACCTATATGCTAATTTATTTGAGATCTTGCCTGGAGTTTTTTAACTCAATCAAACTAAACAAGATTAATTAATTGGATATTTGATTGGATATTTTCATGTTCTTTGTAGATTTAAACATTTTTATATAATGAAATAAACATGAATGAAACACAATAGGCAATATTATTTGAAAGTTTTATCGTCAGTGTTAACAGATTTAAACATGAATTTTGTTGCTATTATTGTCAACAACAGTACTTGTTTACTTTTATGGTGCCTTTTTATTATTTGTTTATTTGTTTGTTTTGTGCTTTACAGCATACCTTTCACAGTCATTGTACCGAGAGGAGCAGCATGCATCCTGTCTAACATATCTTTTGTCTGTGGAAGAAAGAATATCGTACTGATTTGGAACAACATGAGGGTGAGTAAATGACAGAAACTGGATGAAATGTCCCTTTAAAATACAATTTAGTCTAAACCGCTAATTATAAACTAGCCTTGATTTCAAATCTCTATCCATCAATAACCCCAGAGTTGAGTACACTGCACTACATTTATCATGGGCAATAACAGCTATCTCAACCTAACAAATACCATTATAAAGATTGCCACATCGTCAAATATAATTGATAAACAAATGCCATAATTACACTGGCACTTCAGACGGGCACTTCGTCACATAAAACGATAGCTTTAATAATTTAGCATTTAATAACAATTTACCCCCCCCCCCCATAAAAAAAAAAAAAAAAAAAAAAAAAAAAACAAACAAACAAAAAAAAATATTATGCATTTCTGCACAGAAACATTGTAAAACAAATTATTACATCAAATAATTGTTTATTTGACCACTTAGCCCTAAGATGTCTTCTCAGAGTCAGGGAATAGTTTACTGAATGTGGATTACAGAAAATTGTTTTTAAAGTGCCAAACATACTCAGCAGGGGAGGGCTTTTATTTATTTTCACTTATTTATATAATGTATTTGTTTAATGGATGAATTCTCTTGAGCGCTGCAGTAGAGACATATTATAACATTGTCCAAATACTAATCAAAATTTGTGAAAGTAATGTTTCAAAATATTGACAATGACAAAGTTTAAGGCATATATTCTCTGTCATGACAATGACAAAGTTTAAGGCTTTAAAGCTGCAAGCAGCGATGAAAGGGCCCTCGCACCCGGGCTCACTACCACCCAGTGGCCATAGGAGATCAGCGAACGTTGGACCATATGCTTTTAAAATGGTAAATATTTGTGCCACATTTCCTGCTGCCAACAGGTGGCGCTATGATCATAACTGAATATCGGCATGTAAATGTATTCAGACCAGGACTTTTACCAAACACAAAGTTTCGGGCAGATCAGACATTGCATGTTTAAGTTAGTGTAAAAGAAGTAATTTCCTGTTGCCAGCAGGTGGCCCTAAGACTATAAATAAATATTGGCCTAAAGATGAGTTCAGGCCAGGACTCTTATAAAACGTGTGAAGTTTGGGGCAGATTGGGCATTGTATGCAAGAGTTACAATAACTTCCTGTTTCATAGTAATAATGGCATCCTTTAGCACATAGTAAGTTTTGCTAGCATGTTTGAGAATATTTCTAGCATGATTAGCACACAATGGCATATTTTACGGGGTTCGCTAATAGTGCATAAAAGTATTAAAACATGTCACTTCCTGTTGTCAGTAGGTGGCACTATAACTATAACCAAATATGAGCATGTAGAATATCTTCAGGCCAGGACTCTAATCAAACTTGTGAAGCTTGAGTCAGATTGGACATAGTATGCACGAGTTCCAGTAATGTTCTACTTCACTGCATTAATAGCATGCATTAACACTGAGCTAAGTGTTGCTAGCATGTTTAAGCATGCTTCTAGAATTTTGCCAGCCTATTTAACACATGTTGATGCTTTTTATTATTTTGCAAGGAGTCCAAAAGAGTGTTAAACATGCCACTTCCTGTTGCCATCAGGTGGCGCTATGACTATAATCAAATACAGGCATGTTGATGTGTTCAGGACAGGACTCTTGTGAAATGTGTGAAGTTTGGGGCAGATTTGATAATTGTTTGCCTGAGTTACAGCAATTTTCTTTTTTTACGGCATTAGTAGCATGCTTTAGCACTTAGCTAAGTGCTACTAGCATGTATAAGTATGTTTCTAGCATGTTGCCAGCCTATTTAACACTTGTTGACACTTTTTAATATGTTCCTAGGAGTCCATTACAGTGTTAACCATGTCACTTCCTGTTACAAGCAGGAGGCGCTATGTCTATAACTGAATTTGGGAATGGGTGTTTGTTCAGGGCATAACACCTATCAAACGTATGAAGTTTGGGGCAGATCGGACATTGCTTGCCTGAGTTACAACAACTTCCTTTTTCATAGGATTAAAAGCATGCTTTAGCACTTAGTTAATGTTGTTAGCATGTTTGAGAATATTTCTAGCATGTTTAGCACACAATGGCATACTTTTTTGTTTTTGCTAATAGTGCATATCAGTGAAAAACATGTCACTTCCTGTTGCCAGTAGGTGGCGCTATAGCTATAACCAAATATGAACATGTAGATGCCTTCAGGCCAGGACTCTAATCAAACTTGTGAATTTTGAGGCAGATTGGACAATGCATTGCTTGCCTGAGTTACAGCAACTTCGGCGAAACATCAAACTTTGTCAGGCCGCCAGGGACACACCCCTTGACGAAAACTCAAAACCTTCGCAATTTAACATCACAAAGGTCTTATGATGACCCTCACCAAATTTGAAGACAATCCGATTAACCCTTTAGCGCGTACGATCACACCGGTGTGATCAGTCTTGGCTGGTCCCTGAAACATACGATCACACCGGTGTGATTAGAACTTTCAGTGCGTCACGTCATCAACTGCTAAATTTAAATCCGCTTTCGCGCTTTGGCTGGCGCAGAGCCAGATCGGATGCGCTAAGCGCTGGACATATTATGACAAATATTCAGTGTTTTCAACCATATAATGCTTATTTTAGGTTTTAGATATTTAAAAACACATAAGTACTTGCAAAACCATACATTTACAGTTTGTAAAATACACGCTGATGTCTATGGAAACGGCAATAATGACCCTAACAAATATAATTTGACTACATGTTTTTATTGATATCATATACAGATTGTGTAGGTAACTATAAAGTTTACTCTGCCCTTCTCCGAGTTTACCGGAGACCTACTTTAATGTGTTTCGGGAGGAAAGGATGAATTTGCGTGTTGTAAATCCCACAGCTCGGATTCAGCGCGAACTAACATGGCGGCGCCCATCACCCGTATAGATTAACTAACACGGTCGATATAAAAGTGTTTAAACTACCAAATATTTACTTGCATATATTTTAGAATCGGAATATCAGATAAACCATAATATAGTGAGCATGTTTGTGAATATTTTTAATAAAACAGGAAAAACGAAATAAAAGCGATCCATGTGTCATACAGATCTATTTTGGCTTTGGTGTGTCACATGACAAGCATGACGCGTCGCCATGGAAACAGTAAGGCGGCACACTCTAAATAACGGTCGCCTGAAAAAGAACTCACGCCGGGGCCTCAGCTTGAATATTTTAAACTCACGTGCGAAAGGGTTAAAACTGTAGGAGGAGTTCGTCAAAGTATGAGGCATGGAAATGGCAAAAACTGCACAAAAATCATACAGGAAATTCAAAATAACTTACTTCCTGTTGGGTTTTGGATTTTGTACCAAGAGACTTTTTGTAGATAATGGTGTGCTACACGTGTGTACCAATTTTCATGCATGTACGTGAAACGTAGCTCATGGCGCACTCCGTTGAAATTTAATAGGTGGCGCTATCGAGCCATTTTGCCACACCCACTTCTGAAACCTATATCAGATGTAAATTTTCGCCAGTTCTGATGCGTGTGCAAAGTTTCGTGAGTTTTGGAGCATGTTTAGGCCCTCAAAAATGCGACTCATTGCGGAGAAGAAGAGGAATAATAATAAACGGAGCAATTCCAAGAGGGTCCTCGCACTGCAGTGCTCGGGCCCTAAATATATTCTCTGTCATGACAATAACAAAGTTTAAGGCTGCATTTCAAGATCCAAGAGAGCTTTATTGTCACACCAGCGACATACAAGTCCTTTAAAGTCCCGTCGTGCAACATTAAATTGACAGCATAGATAAAGTGCAGACATCAAGACAGGAATTACAATAAGGTGCTGGAACAAATAGTGAACATTAAAAAAAAATAAAAAATAAATAAATACATTTAAATTTCATTTACACAGATGCAAAGCGGCACATATTAAAGCATGTGTACAGTATGGCTTTCATCTTGAGAATTGCTAAAATTCTGTAATTATATTTGCTTTCACACAAACCTTTAAACCGACTTGGGCATATGAAGACAAAAGTCTTGACACACACTTGTAATGAGGTTAGATGAGCTGATTGTGTATGTTGTATTATTCTGTGTGCAAGGGCAGCATGACTCTCATCATCAGTGCACCTGTTTTTCAGTATTGTTACCATGAAACCCCTGTGTGAGAGCTTTGGGGTCAAAATAAATGAGTTCCAGTGATTCTGTAGCCTTACAGAATGGCTGAGAGCTCTGGCAGATAGTCCAGATGGCATTTTCAGCAGAAGGTGTGCAGACAGAATCAACACGCCTTGCTTTTCAGAAATACCTGGAAGTGTGAGGTTGGTAACAAGCCATTTTAAAGGCTCCTGGAAAAAGAAGAAGAAAAAAAATTAGACAATGCCAGTCAACAGCAGACTGAACTCTAGCAACCCTGGAGATATAGATACCATTAATTACAAAGTAACTGTATGGCAGATCCTATGTTTCTGTTTGATCTGATCCTATTGTTCCATATTTGATAGAGGAATCATATGTCATGCTAGATGATAAAAATTGTAAATAGAACTGTACCCTGTACTATTCAATAGCTGTCAAGATGTGCTGGTCTGCAGGGGCTGCCTGAGGGAATGAGCAATTTCAGGCTCCAGAGCAGCGGTGTAGAGGGAGACCCGCTCATGTGCGCAGAATGAGGATGATATCTCTTGGAGAGAGACACCATCTGATGTAGCTGTATTGTATATCCCTGTCCCAGATAGATAGATGGATGTAGAGATATACAGATAGATACAATTTGTGTAACGTATGTGTGTATATATATATAAAATAATAATTAATTGATGTTTTTATTTTACTTATTTTTATTTATTTATTTTTAGAAACTTGTATTAATTTAGAAATAATACATTTATGTAGTTTATATGCTAGTGTTAAAAAAAATGGGATTTGAGATTTTTGTATTATCTTTGAAAAATTTGTATTGTTTTGGTTCTGCTTACCAAAGCTGCATTTATTTGATTAAAAAAAAATAAATAAATGTTATTACAGTTTAAAATAACTAAGTTAAAATGTAATTTATTCTTGTGATGGTAAAGCTGAATTTTCTAATATGCTGATTTGGAGCTCAAAAAACATTTCTTATGATCATTTTCTTAAATGGCTGTACTGCTTAATATTTTTGTGGAAACCAACCGTGATACCTTTTTTCAGGATGTTTTGATGACTACAAAGTACAAAAGAACAACTTATGCATCCTTGCAGAATAAAATAATACTTAAAAATCAATCAATCAATCAAACAAACAATCAATCAATCAATCGTACTGACCCTAAATGGTACAGTAGTAAGCACAGTAAGCAAATAAATAAATCAATTAATAAAAAAGTTTATTTCTTTATTTTTTTAATGTATGTACAGTACATTTATCTCTCTCACCCACTTTCACTCTCTCTGTATCAGAGTACAAGTGACAACTGCTTGAAGCTAGTACCATTTGCAGGTGTACCTAAATGCTAACATCTGAATCTTGGGCATTTCTGTCTATGTGGCAGTGAATGTTTAGTCATTTATACCTCTCCTTTCTTCTTTCTTCTTTCTTTTAAATGGCAGAATTTATGCAAGGGGCACACATAATTGCATCAATTTGATTACTCTGCTTTTTAAAGCTGTGCAAATGAAGATGAATGTGCATGTCTCTAGCACTAATGGCAAACTAAAATGAAAGGGGATACAGGGTTAAGAGCAAGGTGAGTGGCAGTATTCTGAGAGCAAACCGCCTAATGATGACAGTAAGAAATGGGCCACACACACAGTGGGGAAGTGGAGGAGACAACCAGTTTACAACTCACACACGTCAGACATGAGACAGATTGACGTTAACTGGTGTAAGTCATTGGTGTAAGACATTCTTTCAAAAGCCATCATTGTGTGAAGAAGCAGAGTGGCAGATAAGAATCCTGTCAAACTACCACGACAAGAAGATTTTAATTGGTTTGTTGACTCAACTAAGTCTCCCTCAAAGGTATAAGACCCTTAGCAGTGATGGAGTGTCTTGTTATATCTTCTAAAATAGTCCAGGTGCCTGAAAATGACTTTTATGACAGCAACTAAAAATAAAGTGAATACTGATATTTGAAGAATACAAAAAAAAAAAAAAAAACTATATATATTTTTTTTTATTTATTTATTTTTTTCTTATGTGAAGTGAGAGCTTGGATGCAGATGCCGAGACACTATTATTGACGTGAAACATTAAATCACTGAGACTGATGTATAACGGCATGTCTATTTATGACTGTCATTATCCATTTTTACCAGACCTAGAGAATATTGACCATGACAATCACAGACTTTTCCACCACTGAAGCGAAATGAGAACCTTGACCTCAACCTTTCCTAATAAAGCCGCATTTGACATCTACTGTTACTGATATTATGGCCACCATGGCTTTGGGGGGCTTGGTTTCTCCACTGAATGGCCCATCAATCTAGCGAGCAAGGAGGTTTGCTGGTTTGGTGGGCTCTGGTAGAGATGAGGAATAGTGCTACTGAGATTGATGGAAAGGAACTTTTTTTTTTTTTAGGGGACAAGAGGTGATTAAATAGCTTGCAGAGAAATGAAAAGGACTCCCAGGGGAAGTGGACAGAGGACTCTGAGCTTTGGTATTATTAAGCAATATATTTGTCTTCTCATGTGCAAGCAGAAATGTGCTAGCCTCTTCAATATGCTAATGTCGTCTCATAATCAAAAGCAAAATATGAGTATTTTCTGCAGCGTAAATATTGTTTTCACGATTCTCTGCATTTGCATGCGTGCAGCAAACATGCTGACATATTCTGAATTTATAAAAAGAGCAAAGAATAGCGAAGGTTCCTTCAGCCTTTAGGACAAGGGTTGGAATTATTTGTGCACGACCAGTCTAATCTCTAATAACCAACTGCACACTCTATATGGTGAGGTTGTGTGCATATGGTAAAATTGGTGGGATTTGTGGCCCAATCTAAAGTGTGCACTACATGAAAGAAATTCATTTGATGTTTACGTTTCCAGGTGCATTTTATTTCCTTCCTCACCATATAAGGGGATAGTTCATAATGAAAATGATGTCATCATGTACTTACCCTTATGCTATTCCAGCCTGTTTCAGCTGTTTTTGTTCATACAGTGAAAGTCAATGAGGTCCAAAACATTTGGTAATCATTGACTTTAATTTTATAAATCAAAATATCTTCTTTTGAGTTCCACAGTAGATCAACCAAACATTATAGAGTAAGGCTGAGTAAACAATGACAGAATTACATTTTTTTGGTTGAACTGTTCCTTTGCATAGAATAATTTTATGCTTTGACCAGCTTCCCAAAACATTTTTTTTTTCTCTATTAAAAGAGAACGGCCTTATTTTGTGATGTGATAAGACCGCTGGTCCATTTTACCCTTCTAACATCATATAAAATGCTGAATAGTAGTGAATGGAGTGCTTTTGCTGTTTGATCGTGCTTTTTTTATTTTTTAGGTGTGTTGATGCCCTCTGGGGAAAAACACATCACATTGTTTTAATCTGTAGGCTTGAGGTTTACAGTAAAGGTTAAAATAATCTCATTTACATTTTCTTTGATTGTACTTATCACTAGACATGTAATCATTACAAACTATATAACGTGACAGAAAAAAAAAAAGGATGTGAAGCCTTTGGATTTACTTGGATTTCTGCAAAGTTTGGTTACACTTATCCATGCTATTTTTCAACATGCAACAATGCAAGCATGATGGGCTGTTTTTTTTTTTTTCCCAGCCAAAAATAACTGGAAGTGGCTAACTCCCTTGAACATTCAAGTTGAAAAGGCAGAAGATGTTCTGTTGGTGATTTACATCATTATTTAAGTCCTGTTGCATCACCTCAATTTGACTGACAAATAAACTTACATACAAATACAAAAACACCCAACAAAAAAATTACCCAATAAACTTTGTAAACAATCTCCATCTGTCAATACCCTCCATCTTCCAAAAACCCGGGGCAACAAAACTGAGCCAATGCATAACATTTTGTGTCTTTTCCCAAACAGCTCAACTTTTCATCTGTCCAGATAAAATTTCACAGTACCGTTGTGAAACAATCCAACATGTACGTGTCCATGCACTGCAGCAGTGATTTCCTCAGTGATTTTGTTCTTTTAACACTATTCTTTAGTGTCAACAGAGAGGTAAGCATGTGCCAGGGATTTCCATAAGTTCTAAACTGACAATCTAAGTGACTCTGCACTGTAATATTGCAGTTATCTTGGCAGGACATAAACTGGCAGCAGTGCTGAACTTTGCTCATTTATAGATGATTTGTCTTACAGTGCACTGAAGAACATCAAGCCTTTTAGAGATACTATTAATTGATCTGAGCTCTCTTTTGTTCTAGCCAAGGAAACAAATATCCAATCTTATTGATTGGACTCGAGGTTAGCCAAATTCTGACTCTAGTTAACTTTTGGAGAAGTCAATAGCACTGTGTGTGTTCGATAAAGGCATTAAAATTATTTTTTATTTGTTTAAGCTGACTGTGCTTGTTTATTATTGTGACTATGATCCAATTTTATGACCGATACATGTGAAAATGGCTAAATACAAATGTTTCACATACTATTCACTGCAACCATGCTTCTTGGAGCTGCTATTCTCTAAAACCATCTACCACACACACCTGTCTTTTTACAGTGACCTGCAATAATTGTAGTGTGATGCAGCCATGTATTTCTCAAGTAAATGCATGAAGATAAGACTGTGCCCATTCCATTACTGAGAATTTCATTTGTACTGTCAGTATCCTAACTGGGGGTAAGAGAGTATGAATCACAAACTATAGTGCTTGGCAGCAACTAGGTGGAGATGGAGTATTACGCTTCCATCACTTAAATGAAACTGTTGCGCTATGATACAAGAATCAATATTAATTTCAGTAAAGAACAGAGGCTCCAAAATAAAGCCTATCTGCTCTCTCCGATTGGTTCTTTTTAAAGCAAATAAAAAACAAACTCAGCAAGCAGGAGAGAAAAAAGCTTTTCACTTTCTAACAAAAAGGGATCACTGTATAAAAGTACAAATACAAAAATATATAAATAAATAAAACATGGTGTGCTTTTCAACACTAACAAGCAATCCATTTTGTCAGGTTAAGAATGATTCTTTTGTTCTGAAACAATGAAGCAGACATGCATTGTTTGCTGCTACTGAGGCAATTTATGTTGCAGTATGGTTACAGTGATTTAATACAGTAATATAGCTGTGAGGGAATGTTATGGCCTGACTGTAATAAAGCCATGTTTTTCAACCTTTTTGTCTTATGTACCCCCAAAGGCCCATTCGTGTTGCTCTTACCAGTTCATTAACACAACCAAAAATGTTTTTCACATTATAATGGGAATGGGAAAACATTATTATTAAAAAGGCTGTACTATTGTAATTATTCACTTTTAAAGTAAAAATGGACTTAACATCATATCTTCTCCTCTTCTCCCATTAATGAGAAACCTGAGCTGGTTTGAGTTTCAATCAATCTTGTTTGTCCGTCAACAGTTTTTTTTTGTTGTTGTTGTTGTCTTGGTCTTATATCATGTAGTCTCCATTGGGGTTTCACATGAAACCCAAAATATAATATTTTTTTATTGTGCTAAAGTGGAACTATTGCAAGTATTCTTCTGGTACACTTAAAATATCTTGCATTTAAAGACTGATATTATACAGAGCATTATAAAGAGTTTTCTTTCAGTAAAGAAATACTCGAAATAAAGCTAAATATATATAGTAGATATATCAGTAAGTCTTAAGTGGTGTCAATAAATAGGTTAATGGATTTTAAATATACTTAGTATGAAATAAATGCATTTCAAATAAATTATGGCATAGGCCACACTTAATTTGTGAGTAAACAAACAAACAAACAATATAAAATAATACAAAGAGAAAATACATGATTGGTGTAGGAAACCAGTTATAATCTGAAAGTTAAAATTCACAGATAATTTAAGAAACATTTAAGAAACACAATGTACCTGTTTAGTGTGTTGACAGTCTGTGTAGTTGGATGGTTGAGCTCCAGAAAATCAATAATGGGGTGGCTCTGGCAGTTAAAGGCAGAAAAAAAAGGCAGGAATTTCAGCATGAAAGGGTTATTTAAATCAATGTAGTCCTAAATAGAACTAAAACTTTCTCAGGTAGGAAATTACTTCAATAAAGATTTTGTCTGATGATCTGAGGTGGCAGCTCAATGTGACATCATCAGTCTTGCCAATTAAACTGGTGAATTTCAAAGTAAATTTTGCTCACTTGTTAAATGAGTCATATGACGTTGCTAAAAAGAACATTATTTTGGGTATTTGGTGTAATGCAATGTGTTTATGTGGTTTAAGGTTCAGAAACTACATTATTTTTCACATAATATACATTATTGTTGCTCCACTATGTAGCCTTTCTGAAATGCATCGATTTATACAAAGCTCATCGTTCTGAAAAGCGAGGTGTATGCTGACCGGACAGCTAGCCATTGCGTTGTGATTGGCTGAATGCCTCCCCCAACTGTTCTGGAACAGTGTTGTAAATACAGCTTAACCACTGATTTCTAGTTGCATCCTCCTTTGGAAGGCCAAACAAAGTAGTTTTGCTTTTACAACAAAACACACAGTAGCTCCAAAACATGGCGGCGGCAACAGCAAGAATAAAAGTTACGCCTTCTTTCTTTGCATAAACATTTGGGAAGCGTTATGCAAATCTTCCCACATAGTGACGTAGAGATGTGGGGGTGTGTTAGAATGAGCCGTTTTAGGAGGGTGTGGTTGACCCTTAACTTTTATAAAGAATATCTCTTTGGATTTAAGATTTTAGTCTTTGCAAGTTTACAGACCTGCTTTATGCACCAAGAGCTTATAACACTCCAAAGAGAAAGGAAACATTGAAATTGCATCATATGAACCCTTTATGAACATGATGATGATTTTGATGATTTCACATGAGGTGCTATTAACAGATATCCTCATATGGATATTTGGATGCAGGTGGCAATGATGTGAATTGTGCTCAATCAACACCCTTCCAAACACACAGTTGTCAAAATTTGATGTGTTATAATCTGCATCACGTACATTCACACAAAAGATGGTGTCATCTCCAATCATTTATTGCATCAAAGTTACCCAGACTTTGGATATGCATGCCAAACTGTTGTTGTATATTCAGAGCAGTGCTGTGTTTGATAGCCTCTCCTTAAACAGTAAAAAAGTCATTTATCACCATATTTAAAAGAGTCCTCTCCTCATGCAGACTCAAGATGTGTCAGTATATTGAGAACACTTCCAAACCGCCTTATTCTCTGAGAGAAGAGAGAGTGCGACAAGAAGAGAGGCTTACCTCTGAGTCCCGGATGGTTGGGGAAGAAACTTTTTAGTGACATATTTAGAGCAATGAATGAGAGTGTGATTCAGCAGAGACTGAATCGTTTCCTTAGAATTCATAGGGCTTGCAGAAAACAATGCATTTGTAGTGCGGAAAAGGGAATTTGGGCCTTGTTATGGAGCAGGGAAGGAAAATATAGCCTTCGAAACACCCACGTGATGCAAGACAAATGTCTCTCATTTTTATTTACCATGATCTATATGTTGCTTAAAGGAATAGTTCATACAAAAATAAAGATTTTTTAGTCATTATTTTTACACCCTCATAATGAGCCAAACCAGAATGATGGTCTTTCTCTCATGGAAGACAAAAAGGAGTAATTTAACAGAGTCAAATTTAGCACTAGTCAGTAAGGACCATTAGTGAATGCAGACATTAAATATGCATTGTTTATGAATAAACACATTTTTTATTTTAATAAAATTGTCATACACTATCTAATGATTTCAACTTTCAATATTATTTGAAGTTACTGATAATACAAATGTGTTTGTGCAACCAAGTAAATTCACTTGAGAAGTTCTTGAACATATTAAAGTTCAGAATTCTTAACTTACTTTTCAAGACATCATTCAAATTCTCTGTACACTCGAGCTCTGGAGATCATATCACTTCTAGTTATTTGATCATTTTAGTCAGATGTGACCAATACAGGGAACTAACCTAGAGCGCTCGTCGTCACAGTTGTAATCACGACTGCTTTCTTCTTTCGTGAGGGGGTTTGGCATCATAGCATCTTTGTTTCAATACTTAATATAAAACAACACTAAAAACACATATCACAGAAATCCAATAAAAATCAACCAATCCTATGACGATTTAGAAACTCCTGAAGTGTTTCCACTTTTGTGTACCATATGCATCAGACGGTTAGCCAACGGTCCGTGGGTGTGATGTCTGAGACTGTGACTACACTTGGATCAATCCAATGGGTAAATGAATCAGTACGATTTGTGAAGTGATTTATCAGGTTCACTGAAAAGAATCAGTTCATAAGATCGTCGTTACATCTCTGAGCATGTTTTGATTTCATCAGTTTGTAATAACAAGGAACATGGAATAGATATATAGATACTCTTCTTGCAATTCTGAATCAAAAATGTACAAATTGTGAGATATAAACTCTGAGAATACTGTTGAATATGAGATGTTAAATATCCAAAGTTGGTTAAATTGTAGAAACTTGGGTGCCTGTCTGATTAAAACACTGGAAAAACACCAGTCCTTTGCTCTCTTTTATTCCATTGGATTGAAGAAGCATAATTCTTAAGCAATTCACATGACATGAAGTTCACAAATTCACATGGAGCAGGACTACTATGTTGGACATGATGAACAGGATGCACAGGATAAACAGGATGGTTTTAAGTCACTACAAACAATACAAAAGAGAAAATCAAACTGGCAAATAAACGTACTTAACGCATCCTAAGGGAAGGACTCAAAGGGCATGGTTGGGTGTGCATTCAAACATCCACACCACAAATCAATAAAAAATTCACAAATGAAAAAAGTAAGGTCTATTTATAGAACCTTAACCAGGGGAATATGGGTAATTTAGTGCACAGTATATGGAAATGTATGGAAATTGTGGGAGAATGGGGAAAAGTTTCCCCTCTGAGAAAAAAAAGAAAAAAAAAAAGCGGAAAAAAGGGTCAAATTCACAACAATTACATTCCATTTTTTAAATGTATTTATATTTTACATTTTCCCCATCATAAATAAATAAATAAATACAAATTAAAAATCTAACTGATTTATTTCTCTCTCACAATTCTGAGTTTTCCCCCAGAACTGCAAGTTTATAACTCATAATTTTGAAAACCTCTTTCTCCCCCCACCCCTTTTTTTACACAGTTAACCCCACTAAAACAGATGCATTTTGAACATTGATAAGTATTAATTTTGAAAGTGATTCATGGGTTGACATTGCGAGCTAACCTGTGTAAAACAATTCCTCTAATTAGAAAGGCGTGGAATGTCTTTTCCAGTATTCTGGTCTAGGTCAGCAATCAGCAAATACCTTTTCAGACTGCACACATCCTGCGCTTCTCCTGCAGAAAGCATTTCATCCTAGAACAGACATGCTGTTGCGCTTGATTTTGCATTCTTTTTTGAAGTAGCGCCTGACTCAGCTAGAGTTTACATGTTTGATGTGGTTTTGGTGTGAGATGAAATTGTAGTCTCTACAATGGTCCTCAACTGTATGTAGTATAAAAAAAAAGAAGAAAGAAATAAAAGAAAAGAAAAAAAGTGCAACCCTTTGAAGTCTAAGGGGACTGCATCTATGAGTTTTATGAAGGATAAATCATTTGGCATGCAAGGTAAGAACTCTGTCAAGTGTCTGGTTGGAAATTCAGCAGCGGGACACTCATAGGGCAATAAAGTTTCCGCAAGATTGTGTTTACTGTACAAAAAGTAAAATAAAGTAAAATAATAAAATTTTAAACAGTGTTTGTTTTCCAGTAAAGACAACTTATAATTTCCATAATATCGAAAAGTGCAGTAATCAATACCTTAGCAGAAAGACAATTCAGCAGTGTTGATAAGAGACAATTACTCATGACCTTCCTGGAGCAAGACCTGTCAAAAGTTAAAATCATCCTTATTTTATTGTATTAAGGGCGTGACTGTACAGCACGATTGAAGTTCAGCGTTATCTGGCTCATTACAATAAGACTTAGAACTTGACATTTAGAATCTACTTGACATTTCTATTTGCATTAACAGGATGTAAGTCATCTTTCTCAAAACTTTGAAGAGTAAGATGCCCTCTTTGGATTGTGAGAGAGCACAAAAATAGTCTATGATGATGAAAAGGGAAGGAATTGAAAAGTGGAACTGTTTTTATGAAAGATGCATCTTCTGTGATCTACCACTTGATTATGGATGACAAGAAGAAAAATTCAGATGTAGCCCGAAGAAAAAAGTCATTTCCTTGTTTTAACTCTTCATGCAGGTTATAAATGAGGCAATGTATTTCTTCTATTAATGCAATGCTTATTCCCTTATCTCAGGGAACTGAGGTTAAGTAACCAGAATGTTTTCGATAGTTCACTCACACTAATTATTGTATCAGCTGAATTATTATTTATAATCAGTGGTGGCCCGTCGGGGGAGGCAGGGGAGGCACAGCTTCCCCAAAATTTTTAGTTGAAAATGGGAGGAGAATGATTTAATGTTAATAAAATTCACAATTCATTTCAGTTCATGCCTCAGAATGTGTATTTTTTGTTTGTAATTTCACAGCTGTAATACCATAACATGTTACTGAAATTGGAAAGCGCCGCTTTTCTATTGCGAATGTGCCGACTCTGCTGACGTAATTACAACCCATATTACAAGTAATTACAAGTGATAGAGGAGGGGAGGGGGAGAGCGGGGGAGAGTTGAGCTCTTGTGACTCCGCTGGTAAAAGAAAATTAGCCAATCAGCATCGAGTGTTCACTTTCAGCGCTGAGCAGTGTTGAGAAAAGAGACCTCATAGGGGAAGCTAGTCTCCCTTCTGTTATATCAACCAATCATCATAGAGACGTAAATTGCGTGCTATTAGTTTGAATATCTCGCGCTGTGCTGATAATGTACCAAGTACTTATGATGAGTAGCGATATTGAATATTTGATCGCCAACAGATTTACCAAGCTGCCATTCAAACCATACAAATTTTAAAAAAAGGGAGAACACACCTAAGCTGGATATAGGCTACAGCAGTCGGCTTAATTAAATAGAACAACAGTCAGTTCTTTTAACACAGACTTTTAAGAAGGGATATATGTTTGCTTTAAGTGATAGGCCAGGTAAGTGAAATTATATTATCTTGCTCTGTGTATGTCGTTTTGACAAAAAGCAACCAAAAAGCCATTTTAATGTGGTTAAGCAAATAATAATAATAATAATCGGCATGGATCCCCAGACTAATACAATTAGTGTGCCTCCTCTATTTTAAAACCCACGAGCCGCCACTGTTTATAATATAGAAATACACATTTTAATGAATGCTATTTGAATTAATATACACTACCATTCAAAAGTTTGGGGTCGGTAAGGTTTTTTTTTATGAAATAAATTTATATTTGAAATCAGCAAGGACACATAATATTGACCAAAACTGACAGGTTTATAATGTTACAAAATTATAAAATTATATTCCAAATAAATGCAATTATTTTGCTCTTTCTATTAATCAACTTCTATTAAGCAGCTTGTTTGATATTTTAACATTGATAATAGTAAGAAATATTTAAAGCATCAAATTGGCATATTAAAATGATTTCTGAAGTATCATGTGACAGTGGAGGAATGACTGGTGAAAATTCATAATTAAATTTTAAATTATATTCAAATAGAAACCAGCTACTTTAAATTGTAATATTATTTCACATTACTGATGCATTTTTTACTATATTTTCAAATAAATGCAGCCTTGGTGAGCACAAGAGATTTCTTAAAAAAAAAAAAAAAAACACTTCATTTTGATGGTTGCTCAACACATGTTCTACTGGCTATAAGTAACTTTGCAAGTACTACTAACTCTACAACTAACCCATAACCTAACCGTCTACGAATGCTCTAATGAGAGTTAGTTGACATGTAGTTGCAAAATTACTTACAGTTAGTAGAATGTCTAAAGCGGACTATCGAAATAAAGTGCAACCAATGTTTATTGTATTAATACAAAAATCAAATAAAACTCATATAAATCCATAAATTGCATAAAATATGCTTACATTTAATCATGTAGCAGACGCTTTTATCCAAAGCGACTTACAAATGGGTACAATAGAAGCAATTAAACCAATAAAAGAGCAACGATATGTAAGTGCTGTGACAAGTCCTGGTTAGTCTAATGCAGTACACATAGCAAAGTTTGTATTTTTTATTTTTTTAGGCTTGCAGTGTGTAATAGGCCTAACTCACAATAAAATGTGAACCTAGGGAGGGAAAAAGCAAAGAGCATTTATCTCAAACATAACTTTATTGTCTAAAGTCTCCATTTGAGTTTGTTATAATTTATACAATATGTTTATACAATATAATCAATAATGGATAAGAGCTTCTTTCATATTCTCTTTTGATAACTGACAAAGAGGTCTCATTAGCTCCACTCTCAGGGAGATTGATAGAAAACAACATGGGTCAAAATGAACATTGTAAGACAGGAAGACAACAGGCGCAAAGAGCCTGTGGCTATCAAACTAGTGGCAGAGACCCAGAGGACAGTAAGTAGGATTGCAGGGGCTCGATCACCATGGAAGCAAGCAGCACAGTCTGGGGCAGTCAGTGAAGGCAATCCAAACAGATGTGTTCATGGGGCATCAGTGAAAAGTACCGACTGTGACATTCCGGTCACTGGCCTGGCAGAATTCCTGCTAAGTGCTGGTAAACATGTTTGGAAGGACTGCTAGCAGGGCAACACTTTTTTGAATGTGATGTTTATCTTATTTTTTCCTCATCTCGGTCCATTTGCACAGAGGTTATAGACTTCTCTTGCTTGGATCATTGCAAATAACAATGTCAACAGTTGAAAGACAAATAAAGCAGTTTATGAGGCACTTTTTATATCAAAGAGGTTTTTTTTTGGTTCTTTGACTTGTAGAAGTATATAAAACAGATGTTAAAATGCAGTCTGAAAAATTACAGTTCGTTTCTTTCAAAATAGTGAACAGAAGTCTGTAAAATATGCATGAGGTATAGGAAAGGCACATAGCCAGCCTTATCGGTGTCTTTCCCTAGCCACAGATGACAACTTAATTTAAAGAAACAGTTCACTCCAAAATGAAAATTCAAAAAACATTCAAAAACTATAAAACATAAAAAACTCCAAACATTTAATACCTACTTCCTTAAAAACAAAAAACAACAACAGAAACTGTTTGTTTGTTTGTTTGGTTTAACTGTTGTGTTCATATAATCAAAGTAAATCACTTTCATTGTACAGACAAAAACACTCACTTTTGTGTTAAGGTGCGGTCACATTTACCCCTTTTTTTTCAATGATGTTTCAACTGTTTTTGTTCATTTAATCAAAGTCAATGGGGTCCAAAACAGTATTTCACCCCCACTGACTTTCATTGTATAGACTGTATGGAGAAAAAAAGAAAAAAAAAAAAACACTCAGACATTTTTTAAATGTTCTTCTAGTGTGTTAAGGTGCAGTCATATTTATCATTGTTCACAGGCAAAATCTATTCCTAATTCTAGGAATCCATGAGATCACGTAAGGGCAAAAGATTTCACCACACAGATTTCACAATGAAGCTTTTCACGTTAACCAGCAAAAAGCTGTTTGGTTTGAAAGTGACTTCTATGTGAACTATCCTTCATACATTGCTACACTAACGACAAACAGACAATGTACCTTTTTTTTTTTTATGTGAAATTTCAGTAAAATTTCACTAATTACACCGGACCTTTACACAGAAGAAAGTCATACAGGTTTGGAACAACATGACAATTTTCATTTTAGATGGAACTATTCCTTTAAGGGCCATGCCTGAAATAACTTCGTGTTTTTCACAGAGACCCTGAAAATGCTCTTAGTCCAGTCTGTCATTTAGCACCTCAGCGTGTGCTTAATTTTCCGTCTTTTCCATGTCCTTACACTCATGCTCTTTAAATATTCCAGCCAGTGTTTTGAAACGAGGACCCCAGTCACAGAGATTTCTGTAATCCTCCTTGGGTTCAAGCACCCAGGACTCAATGGAACTAAGAGACTCAGCCACCGATCCCTCTCCCTCATATGCATACGTGACCAGAGAGTCATATGGAGGTGATGAGTTCTCCAGAAGACAGTGATGGATGTAGGCTCGGATGTCCTCGCTGTCCTCGTTGGACATACACACACTAGCCCGATTGGGCTCATCCTCTGATCTTATTTTTTGCAGCTGTGCCGTCTCTTTGATGCCTTTGGGGTTTCGTAACGTACCTATGTCAAAGGCTTGGGTGTCCTCTTCCCCACCTCCCTCATCGTCGTAGTGGATCACATTGTCCCGGATGTCCTCTTTAGACGACATCAGAGTGTCCTTCTTCTTATGTTTTCTCAGGCCCATATAGAGCACCGCCATCACTGCAAAACACAAGAGGTGCATAACTTGTTTCGTGGTGTAATACAAGTTGACATACATACAGTACAGGACCTTTAAGTGACAACAAACTAGTAAGAAAAAGGGGTGGTCACATGCTCTGGAGCCATTAGCTGATTTCTTTTTTGTTCTGACGTGGGTTTTCAAAATGGGACTAAAGAGAACGGCAGCCCGAGGGTAGCCATAATGCAGTTTTGACATGCTGTCTGTCACCATCGTACTGCCTCAGTTGTGTGAGAGGAGGGGAGGTAGTATTTCTTGGCTTTCATCTCCCTCCTCAGAGGCAGACAGCGCTCACTCGCCCCACTCCACTCAAAGAAAGACGCGAGAGAGAAAGAGACAGGGAGGCACCGCACTGCTGCGAGAATTAAAGATTAGACCTAAAATTTCAAGCTTTCTGAAGAAGCAGAGGGGAAAATTTGGCTAAATCAACCTGCATGTGTTATTACGGGAAGGTTTTTTAATTTTGTTATTTTCTAGTCTTTTAGCATATAATATTATTACATTTGAATCATTATTTCTGCATCAGCTCCCCCAAGTGGTTGCCATATAAAGGAATCTGTCTTTTCTGCAATGCTGCCAAATGAAAATATCATGTCAAAGCACATCAGTTCACTGCAATGTCACTGTCTGCTACAGAATTCACTCACCTAGTACTTGCAATAGAGAGCTTTTATTGCAATTGTACCTCAGGAGTTCCTCAGTACTCTTGCCCCATTACTTTTACTATTTTTACTACTTTTACAAAAATTTATTATTATCATTATTTTTTAATTTTATTTATTTATTTATTTTTATTTATTTATTTTTTTGGCATACGGAATATATATATATATATATATATATATATATATATATATATCTATATATATATATATATATATATATATATATATATATATATATATTTTTTTTTTTTTTTTTTTTTTTTTTTTTTCTTTAATTGTTCTTATTATAAAGATAATTCCACATTCTATAATTTATGTATACTTTATATTATATGGGTGTTTCTGTAACTATGGGCACTATGGCTTTTATATACTCATACTTTTCATACCCTTTCTACTTTATTTAATTTGTCTACTAACAATGTCCAGGAGTACATTTACATGCATAAAAGAAAAAAGAAAAAAAAGGTAATTTTCTTAAGTGATGAAAATTTCATTATTTCCCCAAAAGGGCTCAGAAAGACTTTTTTATTTTGCTAATGCTAATTTCATATCTAGCATTCAATGTATCCTAAATATATACAATTAAAATTATATACAAAATTATAACTTAATTAAAGTACAATATAAATATTTGTATAGGTGCCATGATTCTTCTCCAGGTAAAATAAATCAATTTGCACGCAATGATTATGAAAATGGTTTATTATTATTTCACTTTTTTATTTACATCATCCTAGTTTTAAACATGTAATTCATATTTTTATGATTTTAAATTTTTTATATTGAAAGTCTGGGACAACAGTAACCAATAAAATCTACACTAATCTTCAAGTTTGGAGTCAGTTTTTTTTTTTTTTTCTCAAATCAACATATTAGAATGATTTCTGAATGATCATGTGACATTGAAGACTTGAGTAATGGCTGCTGAAAACAGTAATATAATTTTAACAGTAATGTACAGTATATGTAACCCCTCTCTCCCGGGTCCTCGCTGCCACACCTCGTTATTGTTCCGAGTGGGCCTCGAACCCGGGTCTCCGGCATGGGAGGCAGACACACTAACAAGGAGGCTAAATGACTGCAGCCACTAGCGTCAGTCGCTAGTGCGTCATTTGAGATCAGAAGAGTGAGGTTTTACCTGCACAGCACTTGGGGCATTTCAGGGTTCGGTGCCTTGCTCAAGGGCACCTCAGTCATGCTGCCGGGTTGAGACTCGAACACACAACCTTAGGGTTAGGAGTAAAACTCTCTAACCACTAGGCCACGACTTCCCCCTATACTTATGTTATTTACTTTTGTTTTGGTTTGCATAATACTGTTCATGTCATGCTATCAGAGCCTTGGGCCAAATCAAATGATAAATAAAAATGACAAACACAAACCTGATTAAACAAATAACCCCTTTTTTTCCATGTATCTTCTCTATTTATCACATTAAATTAATCAAATGCATATTTCTTTGTCTTACCAATGCTCTCATGGACACAAGCATGTCTAACTTACCCAGCAGAATGACAATGCACAGCATTATGGCCATTAGAGCTCCAGTGCTGAGTCCCATGGGAAAGATGACGGCTTCTGCATTGCAGGAAAGCAGGGAGCCATCTGTGTTGCAGGTGCACACCCGCACTGACACCATCCCTGTGCTGCTTTGGAGTGGGTACCCGCCGTCCTCTACAACGACCGGCACCAGGTACATGCTCTGCTCCAGTCTCCGAAACCCCCCTCTCCTGGTCACCACTCCAGCTGTGTTGTCTGAAATCAAACCCATGAGACCATCAATCTGTCTATAATTCAGATTTAGAGTAGGTCATAAATGATCTGGAGATAATCAGTGATAATCACAGTCATGCTCTCAGGGATCATAACCTGCCATTCCAACATTCCTCCATGACAGAATATTATGAATTCACGAGCCACTTATGCAGTACAGAGACTGGCCTGATTCCAGAATTAAGAAGAAAAATGGATCCCTTTGAAGTGGAAATAAGTACAGAAAAAGTGGTTCTGGTTAAGGGGATAACAAGCTAAAATGAGGTACTCGTGGGAAAAGCATGATGTACCTTTCTGAGAAGAGCCACTGATATAGCTGGAGTCCAAACAAAACTAGGATGCAAAACACTTCAGGCTGTTGAGGAGTGTTTTAATCTCAATAGGTATATTTTTTGCAACTATCATTTGCGGTGTTAATATACTGTTTAGGTGGTAGTGTGGCCTCGTAGATAAAGTTTTAGGCTCAAACATTCCCAGTAGGGGTGTGCGATTTGGGGAAAATATCTAATTGCGATTTGATTTGTGATTTTAATTTTGCAAAGTCAAGCTTCAGCTTAATATTGTCAATAGTGTGCAGCACAGTATGGGTATCGTTACCCTGCTGAAAAAAAACAAAACAAAACAAAACAATATGAAACCATCACAGAAATAATAAAAAATAAATATAAACACAATATTAATTTTTATATCATGTTTTGGGCACTATTCTAGTAGGAATAACGGACCCACTTTATATTAAGTGGCCTTAATAACAACTATGTACTTACATTTAAATTAATCATTTGGTACAGTGCACTTATTGTGTACATACATGTTTTTACATTGTACTTATATTTTAAAAATACCTGCATGTAATTACATCTGTAATTAATTTCTGTAATTACATTTATAATTACACTGTTGACCCATCCCTGACACCTTAACCCACCCTTAATCCTACCCACACCACCAAACCTGTCCCTAACCTTTAGGAGTCGTGCCCTTTCGGTCCGATCCAGGTGCCCAAGATTGTGATTTCAAAGGGCTCTACACGATCCCAGCCGAGAAATAAGGGTCTTATCTAGCAAAACGATCAGTCAATTTCTAAAAAAAATTAAAATGTATATATGTTTTAACCACAAATGCACATCTTGCACTAGCTCTTCCACGCGAGTCCGCAAATTCACGCATGACTAATCACGTTGGAAAGCTCACGCACGGTTACTTCTTTTGAGTACTCTGGTTCAGAAAGGTAGGATAGGGCGAAAAACTCCATCTCATTTTCTCCTCCAACTTCAAAATCATTCCACATCGTTGTTTTACCTTTTTTGGAATATACTGGAATATACTGGAATGTACTTCAATGCGTCCGCCATCTTGGAACAGTCAATGTGTTATCACTCACAATCAATGACTTTTCCAAGCTGCAGATGCACAGTCAATTTGCTCTTGAGTCTTTGACCGTTCCAATATGAACGAAGGCTTACATATAGCAGCCCATAAAAACAGCTGCTAATGAGGCATCTCTCTCTCTCTCTCTCTCTCTGTGTGTGTGTGTGTGTGTGACTGCCAAGTTCCAGATAACAAACTATACTAACCATTATGCTGAATGGAATTATCCACAAATCAGAGAATCATTGCAAAAAAAAAAAAAAAATTGGATAAAAGAGCTCTCAGCAATGAATGCCCTCTCCATGCAATGAAGTAATCTGATTGACAGTGGGGTCAGTAAGATTTGTTTTTTAAAGTTCTTTTAGAGTATCCAAGGCTGCATTTATTTGACCAGAAATACTGCAAAACATTAATATTGTGAGGTATTAATAACAATTTAAATAACTGTTTAATACTTGAATGTTTATTTTTTTTCCTGTAATGGCAAAGCTGAATTTTCAGCAGTCATTACTCCAGTCTTCAGTCACATGATACTGTAGAATTCATTCTAATATGCTGATTAGCTACTTAAAGGTGCAATATGTAATTTTTTTTTTTTTTTGCCACTAGAGGGTGTGTATTAAAAACAAACAAAGAAACAAAGGCATAGTTTGATGACGCTGTGACTAAAGGGGCGGTCACACTAGACTTCGAACGTGCGAAATTTTTTTCGGACACCGCTGCAAATATGGGCGGGAGCAGGTTAATGGTCTCCCCTCAGTAATCACAACATGGATTAATGTGCTTGTACTGTGCCTTTTGCGATGGCGTCGAAAGTGTTTTATTACGTTTTACTCTCTGTCTGTCTCTCTCTCTATATAAATACATACACACTAAGCAATAAAAAATTAAAAAATGTGTCCTCATTCAAATGTACCATCTGTTCCTGTTTCCATTGATACTGCGAACCATGCAGCTTTTTTTTTTTTTTATAATCTTTTAAAGATGTATTATATAAAATAGGATGCTGCACTACGGCCAAAATTAGCGCTTCCTTAATTTTTGAATTTCTGTACAGAGAGGTCACGCAGTGACGTATCGATCTTCTACTGGTCCCACGTCTTCACGTGATGCGAATTCGCAGGTCAGAGTTCACCAAACTTGAACTTTGGAATGCAGCGAAATGCGAAATTTTTCACATGAGCTTGCGTTTCCGGTCTGACGCATTCGCATGCATATGAATGGAAGTCAATGGAATGAAAAGTGCAGTGTGACCGCCCCTTGAGTGTGGAATCATGGGAGTTGTCGTCTTCATCCCCACAGCCGAAGCAATGTGACGGGATATTTACAGTACAACTGTTCTAGTGTTTTTTTTACTGGCACTTCTCTTCAATTTGATGCATCCTTGGCTGAATAAAAGTAATAATTTCTTGAAAAAAAAATTTGCTCCATGTAAAATAAATGATCTTTTATAAGGCTACTGGTATTTTAAAATGATGAAACAATTACTGAGTGCATGTTTATTTCTACCATTATTCAGTTACACACACACACACACACACACACACACACACACACACACAGACACACGCATATATAAATACAAATTTAAATTTTAAGCATTTAAGTCAGTTTAGCCCATCCTTTTTGATTCAAGTGTCAAGCCAAGTGTTTCTTATGACCTAGAGGAAATTGAAAATATTTTTAAATCAAGCTTAAAAATACAGCAGGGCAGGTGCCCGATGGTCTGATGGTGAGGGTTTTGCTTGGTGCTTATAGCACTAAGTCAACGCGCTGAGATGCGCTTGTCCTCGCCTGGAAGGTCGACTGACCCTGTCATGAAGGGTTTGTTACGCCTGGGCAACTGGGGGATTTCTCTTGACAAGGTAGGAGCCATTAAAGCACACCTTGTGCCTGTTTGGCTGTGTAGCCCTGAGTGACCCTGTCTCTGTGAATCACAGTTGATGATATTCATGTGCTGAGAACACTGGGGACGGAGCTTGGAAGCAGGCAGCAAGGCTGTAGGCATCTGTACAAATGGATCATGCAATGATGTGCTGCTCTGGGATGTGACCACTATTCACATCACAGCACTAGTTTGGACAGCTTATTAACAGCTGATGAATACATATATTGCACCTTTAAAAGAACATTACAGGTGATTTTATATTTAAGTGAATATACTGTAAACATGTTTCTGAATATAAGCCTATATAGATCTATAGACTTGAATAGTCTATAGACATTCAGATGAAAACAGGATAAATCACCCAAAAATGAGAATGAAAATATGTTATTTTGAGAATGAATGTATGTATGAATGAATAAATGAATAAATGAATAAATGAATAATAAAATAAAATAAAATAAAATAAAATAAAATAAAATAAAATAAAATAAATTAAATTAAATTAAATCAAATATCAAAAAGTCAGTGGGGACCAGAGTTGTTTTAGAACCGAGTTTCTTTCATTACATTAACTAAAAGATTTGAAACCTTCTTCAAATTATCTTCTTTTGAGTTCAGCAGGAAAAAAAAGTAACACAGATTTGGAACAACTGTGAGTGAGTATATGATGAATACATTTAAATCTATAGAAAACTTTGTAGTTGTAGCAGCATTTCATTTTTAAATCGGCTCAGTGTAAAAAAAAAATTTTTACTCAGTCAAATAAATCAAATTTCTTATCAATTCTGAAAACAGTTGTGCTGCTTAACATTTTTGTGGAAGCCATGACACACTGTTTTTGAGATTCTTTGATGAACAGAAATTTCAAAAGAACAGCATGCATGTAAAATATTAATCTTTTATAATATTATAAATGTCTTTACTGTCACTTTTGATAAATTGAATGCGTCTTTGGTTGAATAAAAGTAATAATTTCTTTAAAAAATTACCACAAACTTTTGCACGGTATTGTGTGTAATAATGTATGTATATATATATATATATATATATATATATATATATATACAGTATATATACACTGTATACAGCTTTCCAACTTACTTCCATAGTCCCTGATTGTGAAGTTTCTGTTCCTGGTCTGTGAAGGGGATTTGAAGTAGAATCGGTGCTCTACAGCAGGTATGTCTCTGTCTGTAGCGCTGATGATCTGAATCACCTAGAGAACAGATACAGAACAGTCAACTGAATAAAACACCACGGAAAGAGATTGCATATTTCGTAAAAGCACTTAGAGTGTTGAAAAGACAGCAATAGACTGATTGACAGGGCTGACATGCTTGACTCATCAAACCTCAAAGGGATCATTTGAGGTTGCTTTCTGCCTTTATGACTCAACCACATGGGGTGGAACTTACAACTGGTGCGCTGTCAACTCCATAGACCTCTGATCACAAAGTCAAGCATTCTGAGAGAATGACAGGATTTAACATGGCAGAGAAAAATATCTAGTACTCCATCCCCTTAGCATATTTTCATATTATGTTATAATTATAATTTCTTACTATAAATGTGTACAAATAAATGATACTTTCTAGGCTCTAGAACCACCAAAGAACTGCAAATGTAATGATTGGTTTCAAACAGGTTTAACACTTTAACCAATCATCAACCAATCTTTCATTGGTTGGAAAAAACAGCTGAGCCAATGTTGTTGTGTTTTGCTGGCTAGCATTTACTTTTCAAAGGCAGCTGTCTCTGCATATTTAATTGGGGAAAAGTTTTAAACTTGAAAACATACCCATGCATTTTTTACACATTTGTTTGTTTTAATATTAATCATTAATATTTATTATTGTAAGGCATTGGATACCAATAAGATATCATTCATGACAAAGTAAAAATGACAGCGTCCAAAAAAAAAAAAAAAAAAATAATAATAATAATAATAATAATATTTACTATTTATATATATATATATATATATATATATATATATATATATATATATATATATATATATATATATATATGTGTAAGATTTAAATGACTTTTTTACATTCATATGAATATTTTTTAATGAATATTTATTCCTGTCAGACATTTAGTAAATACTATTTTAAAGTATTATTAATAAATTTTAATAATCCAGCTTTAAGATTTACAGATTTTAGTTGTATTGAGATATTTCCATTAAATTTAAATGAGTAATATTTAAATACTATGCATATTCAGAATAGATGCGCAAATTAAAAATGAATTAAAACTAAAAACTTAAACCTACAAATCAAAATTCATACGTTTTAAACGATACAGTTTGTTAAATGCCAAAGCAATTACGTTTTTTGCTAGCATTGATTGATTTATTTGTATACTTAGCAAAATTAAGCGTATTTAAATACATATAAACCACTTGCTTCAATACTTTGTCAGGAATTTTTCTTACTGTGTAACTGCATGTAACTTGATTAATTATTGCTCCCCCATGAAAACTGCATATATTCGTCTTCAAGGGTTTGTGCTGATGTGCCTTTAGTGAATTCTGAAAAGGCTCTGTTGTGTCATTTATTTAGCACATTTCTACATATAAGCAAGGGAACTACACTCTCTGGTGTGAACGACTGAATAAGGAGACACTGATAAGCAGCGTTGTACTGGGTGTATCTCTCTTTTAGCATGAAAGGCGAAGTTCAAGGCACAGTTCTCTCACATTAATTCACTGCAGCACCCAACAACAGGCCCAGAAACTCAAATTGAAGCGCAGGTAGTTATTCACACGTATGCGCACACACACACACACACACACACACACACACACACACACACACACACACACAATTACCTGTCCTACTTTTGCATTTTCACAAACAAACGTCTCGTATACAAAGGCAAGTTCTGGAGGAAACTCATTGACATCCAGCACCTTGATTGTGACGGTAACTTTGCTGGACAGCAGGGGGTTGTCTGAAAGATCAAACAAAATATTGTCCGTGAATCAGATCAGTGAAAGCTGCAACGTCAGACACATTTCATATTTGAAAAAGGAAAGAAATAGCACAAATTAACAACTTGGAAAGTCTTTGACGTGTTATACGGATGCCCAGTAACACTCTTGAGGATCTGATGATTTTAAAGTTGCTTTCATGTTAAAACAAATCCTTATAATGCGTCCGTTGTAGCTACAAAAACAAAAGGAATTTAACTGGAACACTTGTATATCTAAAGAACACTTTGTAGTTGTGGCTTTTCATTAGGAAATCCGCTTAATGCAAAATAATTTACTTATTTATCTGGTCTCTTGACAAATCTCTTATTTTAACTGGATGTTATTGATGTTTTTTATTTTTTTAGTTATTTATGTATTATTTTTTTTTTTTTTTTCCAGTATCAGTGAAGTACTGCTACATTTTCATTCTTGTCCACTAGATGGGGATGCAGTCTTTAGAAATATGTTCAAGCGGCTGGTATAAACGTTTATCCCCATTTTAGTCTACAGTTATATTATAGATGTAAACTTGCTTGGATATCTAGGCTGGTCATATTGTATCTGTGCATCTGGGTAAAACACAATCCACCATACTTACTAACTTTTGTTGCTACAACAGTGACGTTGTGTTCTGTATGTCTCTCTCTGTCCAGGGCTTCAATGACAGACAGAGTTCCTTCAACAGGGTCAATGTCAAAGTGGTTTTCAGAGTCCTTTCTCCACTCAACTGAATATCTACAAACCAATTCATCAAAGACAACAACAACAAATAAATGGATCAACCACATTGAACATATCATTCACAATTCATGGAATTTCATTAGGTCTCTGATGAATATTAAAATTAGAACTCATACATAAAATGTTTGGTTATGATTAACAATTCATTGCAATGCCAGTTACAGAAATACCTACATTTTTCAGAGTTTAATGAACATATTTGAAAAACATCAAATTATTTACTTATACAAAAGAGGATTTTAACAGCCAAACAGTTTTGGTGTCCACTGAGACATTTCTCAAAATATCTTTTGTTTTTCACAGATGAAAGAAACTCATTCAGGTTTGAAAAGACATTAGGTTTAGTAAATAATGTTTGTGTGGACTATCTCTTTAAGTATATTTTGTGGGACATTCAGTAAGTGGCAATCTGAAAGGTGAAAGCTAATAGTAGGGTCTTTAATTCTTCCTAATGATTTAAATTGTGTGTATATATTTTCAGAACAAATGGCTCATTCACCTTTCTTGCTACACCAGTAGATGGCCACCAGTGAGTGAGTCAGTTTTGAGTCTAATTCATGACCGATCTAGCCCAAAGGATTCAGTGTTTGAGTCTTGAATCTAGTTCAGCTCCATTTGGTCTTGTTCTACTTCTGACTGAATTACTGACTGAAAAACAAACAAACAAACAAACAAACAAACAAACTATTTCTTATGTCTTTCATTCCCCCATTTGATTGCGTATAAGTCTACTTTACTGGCCAGTGTATAAGGATACAGAGTGCAGTGTTTGGGTTCCTGAAAAGAAAACCTCTCATCTATGAGGATGTTAGATGGTATATGCTTATGCTGAAGCCATCATCTTGCATTATTTCACCTTCCCTAAAATAAAAGCCTTTTTAATTTCATCTGATTTTCAAACAAGTTCTTGCTTCAAATCCAAGTTTGTAATGTTGTGATTATTATTAGCTGTGATTTGTATTAAATTACTATTATTTGGTTTTATTCATGGCTTACAACTCTTTAATGAAGACTTTTTAAAAGTTCCTATAAATAATAATAATAATAATAATAATAATAATAATAATAATAATAATAATAATAATAATAATAATAAAAAAAACGAAACATATTTCTGGAACCAAAGTTTCTGTTGAATTTTCATTGACTTACACACAGCTAATGTAGGTTTAATTGGAATCATTTCCTTTACAAAACTTTCTGAATTTAGTCTTGACTAACCTTCTACAGTAGAGCCCTGAAATAAATATACTATTTTTGTACTATATAAATGATTATATATACTAAATAATATGTTTAATATAAGTCTAATCATATAAATTTGATTAAATACATAAAATTGGTCACCAGATGCTTGATATTGTAGAATATTATTTATACACGTTCTGCTTCCTGTCTGTATGTGTATGAGCACTCTTGGTCTCTTTGAACTAGTCTGTTACTTTTCAGCCCACTGCTGTGACCTGCAAAGACCCCCATTTCTTTAATATAAGCAGCCTAGTGCATCTGCAAAGAAAGAGGAAGACTGCTCTTTTCTTGTAGCACCAGACCTTTATAAGGGTTACATTCCTGCCCCTTCCTTTCTGTCTCAGGTGTCTCTCTGCCTGCTCGCCCGATGTTTTCTGCTATTCAAGCAAAACCTCAGTGAGAGTCTCAGCTGGATTCTTAAGTGCTACATAACCTAGTTAAATCAAAACAACTTTCAAATCACCAATAAACAAAAACTTCAAAATACTTGTTAAACCAAAACAAACAACAAAATTATAAATTAATTAAACTGACTGAGATAAACACTTATTATATATATATATATATATATATATAAGACTTGTGAACCAAACCAAACAACTAGAGGATTAATTTATTTGAGTAGTTGGAGCTAAACAGTTATTTTGGTATGGATTATTATTATTATTTATTTATATTTATTTATTTATTTTTGCAGAATCATGGGCATAATGTAGCTATCACTATCATTTAGCTGTTACACAGTAAGAATGTAATAAATTAAAAATAATAAGTTTAATAAATTTTAGCTCACAGTTGGTCTGTTTTAATGTTTTTAAGCTATCATTAAAAAGTTTCATGTATTATGAAAATTAATTGGATTTTTACTTCTGAACCCTGTTTGTAGTTTGATGAATGATCCAGATACTATATTACATTTTTGATTGGACGTACAAGAGATAAAATTAGCATTAATAAAACAAAACAAATAAATAAACAAATAAATAAATAAATAAATAAAGGCTTTTTACTTACAAAACTATATTTACACCACTCTATGATTTAAGCATGTATTTAGTGAGGTCACAGGCACAACAATGCAGCATTCTATGTGTAAAACAAAGTGTGATATATTCAAAACTAAACAAAAAGTAAATATATTATAACCTTGAAATATTCATATCCAAACAAATGCTTTCATAAAGACAATGCACTTGTGTCAAGCTCTCAGATGCTTTTAACATCAACATTGCAGCTAACACTTTCAGGCATTTAAATGAACACCAAAAAAAAAAAAGCAAATGTGCCACATTAAATAAGATCCACGCTTGCAAACTGCATCAGACGTGGATTGAATCAAAGCAGTACACACTCTGCTCAAAACAAGATTGCCAAATGGACTGAACCCAAGGGACCACAAGTTTGTTATTGTTTCATGTTGTCTAGTATACTTGGACTTGCTCATGTAGAGTAGTTTTGAAAGGAGTTCCCACAAGATGCTGTACAAATACACATGCATTTAAAGGCGAGGAAAAGTGTGTGTGCTTCAATTTGACCTAACCCACTGTTGTGTCCTCATTTTTTTTTTTTTTGTGTGTGTGTGTGTTTTTATGGTTCTCACATACCTAACAGGACTGTTGCCCACGTCTAGGTCCTCAGCTGTGACGGCTCCGACGATGATGCCCACTGGTGTGTCCTCATATGTCTCCATGCTATAAGACAGCCGGCTGAAGACAGGAGGTTCCTCCACATCCAGAACATTCACTTTCACTGTGGCAGTGTCCTTAAAAGGTCCCAAATGTAGGAATCGATGATCAAGAACTGCATTTGAAGCTTCTACTTTAAAGGTGTAGGCTTTTCTGGTCTCGTAGTCCAGACGCTGTAAAATGAATAATGAGACATCAACAGTCATAAACCCTTAAGAACTGATCTCTGTTTTATTGTCATTTGTGGCAGGAGAGGGGAAGTGATATCAAATTGTTTGTGGCTGTATACTGTCAAAGAATAACAAAACACTATCAACTTTCATAAAACCCATGATCTAAGTAAAAATGCTATCCACAACAGAGGGCTCATGCAGAGATCAGACGCGAGGGGAACGGAAAGCAAAGGCTGCCACTCATTCATCTCTGGAATTACAGGAGGGAGAATAAAGGAAGAAAAGAAGAAAGCAGGGAGAAAAGTCTTTGGCCAGTGGCTTGCATCACTGTGCTCATTCAGCCATATAAAGCAGAATTTGGCACAGTCACACCTGAAAAGCACAACAGAACAGACTGCAGATTTCAAGGTCAGCAACAGCATTAAAAAGTCACATTGGTCCATGATGAAATTGAAAATGCTAATAACTAATGATTTTATACAATTATTTAATAATGGCTATATGGCATCATCTTCTATGACATCACTATAAACTATTAACATTTTTAAATAATTATATGTGTACATATGTGTGTGTGTGTGTGTGTGTGTGTGTGTGTGTGTGTGTGTGTGTGTGTGTGTGTGTGTGTGTGTGTGTGTGTGTGTGTGTGAGAGAGAGAGAGAGAGAGAGAGAGACTTTTTTATAATTTACAATTAATGTCTTAGGAAAGGAATGACAAACAAAGCATGACAGTATGGAGAAACAAAATTATCTCAATTAGCTTTGTTCTAATAATAAGAGAGACTGGAGAACACAAATGATAAATCATGTCCTGCTGATTAGTGTTTCCACTAATAGTTGCCTGTGCATGATTGTGGCTTGTAAAAATGAACTAAAAACCTAGAAATGTGTTTCATGTGCTAACATATATATTAACTGATTTTATTCAAGTCTATTTAAGTCTCTAATATTATTTACCGCTTAATCAACTTCAACACATTAGGTTACAACAAAAGGGGGTTAAATAAGGTAGACATGGCTATGATATATATATATATATATATATATATATATATATATATATATATATATATATATATATATATATATATATATATATATATAAACACCTTAAAAATGGCTATGATAAAAAGCTTACGTTACAAAGACTTAAAAAGTACTTGTTTTGCTCATGAAAGTTTTCATTTAGCAATAGAAGTCATTTTAATGAACATGAATCTCTAGGATCTAAAAACAAACAAACAAAAAAAAACAATAAATGAATTATGAATTTTCATCATGCCTCACACAAATAATTTTCACATCAAAATCCAGTGTGTAGATCTGAAAAGAAAAAAAAATTACTGCACTGGGGTTGGTTAATAACAAATTAAAAATAACAATTTGTCCCAGTCTGTTGCAAGCCAAAAACAATAGACATAAGTCTTCCAGAACAGCTTAGGGAATATAAGTCCTCAACAATGTTGAAAGACACACACACACACACACACACACACACACACACACACACACAAACTTACTAATATTTTTTTTTACAAACACACACACACACACACACACACACACACAAAAAAAAAGACAGATTACAAAGACAACTTACTAATATTTTTTTTTACAAAGACCTTAGTACTACTTAAAAAGCATCAGCTTTATGTCTACACCACACTGCTGTTTTGCAGGAGGTCTTATCACTGGTGACAGCAAACAAGAATCATGTCTGTCATTTCAAGCTAGCATTGAGATACGTGTCTGCCTCTCTGTCTGCAGGCTGAGCTATCCATAGTGCTGACCATGCTGAATAAATGACAACCTTAGACATGACAGGACAACTTTTGGACATGTTAAGCCTGTAGCATTACAATTTAGCTCACAAATTCTGACCTTGAGAGAATACCATCAATATGATAGTTGTTTCAATCTGGTTTACATTATAAAAGCATTCATTTTACATGTCTAAACATGTTCTGTTTCTGTTCTTTGTGTCCTTCTGTGCGCCTGTAACAGAGTCACAATGGACACCTTTAGTTGACACCGTTTATAGTTGTTTCAGAGTCTTCTGAGGCTGTTCCTCTGAGAATTAACACAAAGGCCTGTTTCTCCATTATGGATCCTCTCCACTCAAAAGAGAATGATAATCAGATGCTAGTCCATAGAGTTGTTTTGTTATTCAATACAGTGCACATACCAAAACTTTAATTAATTCCCCTACTAACTGACATTTATTTATGAATTCTTTATTGCACATCTACACTGTAAATTGTATTCGAAGCATTCAAAATCTGTTCTAACTTTAAATTCTTGTTTCCTCAAAGAAATATAAAGGCATTTTGAAGTTGTTAAGTACATTAAGGCAGATGGGACCCTCTTTATGTACAATAAAACAGCATTTATTAAGCTACTAATATGGCCGGATTCTTCATCTCATAAGCATGAACATCATTTTTCAAAACTACTGTTCATTCTACGGTACGTGCAAAATATGTTCAATGAGGAAGGATTAATATAATCCCTTAAATTGCAAGACCAAACTCCACCTTTCAATTCTTTTGTTAATATAGAGACAATTATCCCTTCAACCCATTACCTTAGTAGATCCTCTTTATGCTCAAAGCAGCACTGAGCCCATAAAGCCATAAGACCCCAAATGCTCAGCCTCAGTGTTTAAGAAAAGTCCCTGTGTAGCAGAGCAGGGGCATGATGGAACAGCTCGTCAAAGAGAAATAAAAGGAGAGAGAAGTCTGTTATTGAGGACAGAGGGGAGAGGGGGCATTGTCATTGACCCTCCTCCATGCTCCACGGTGAGGATCCCACATATCCATTTTCAGACATATTTTGGGTCACCAGATATGGCACACCTATTTTGCAATGTAAGGACTATTTCACTTTGTCCTGTGCAGCCTCAGCTTGGGGAATTAAAAAGTGGAAAATAAAAGAGGGAATGAAGGACAGGAAGATATTTTCACTGTACCTTTCATGATCTACTGTTGATGAATTTTTAAATTATGAACTGTGAGGTGATCACACAAAAAGAGTTTGAAATTTATATATATATATATATATATATATATATATATATACGGCTGCAAACTAAGGCTAGAATCTTGTTTGTCCATTTCAGCTGTGCTGTTTCACTTTAAATTAATGATTAATTAAAGGCATAATCAATTGCAGAGATTAATATGATTAATTATTAGTCAAACATTAAAATTTGCAGTTGTAAGTAATATATTTTCACACTGAATCACCAAATTAATGTATTTTAATGCCATTTCTTACTAAGTATTATGCATAATGCCATTTCTTACTAAGTACTATGAAGGCTAGCATGACCAATACCAAAAATGACAATTATTTATAAATTATTTGTAACATATTCAATGAAAAAAAAAAAAAAAAAAAAATCACAGAAATCTAAATACACAAACACACATAGCAGATGTAGTACATGTCTAATATTAACATTAATTAAACCTTATAATAGAAAAAGTGTTCCTGCGTTATATTAGGTGCCCCTTATACCTGTGTACTTACATAGTAACTACATGTGTACGTAGTATGTAAAAACAGTGTAAGTACATATTGGTACACAGTATCTACAGCTGTAATGTGCGTGTAACTACACATATGTAACAACCCACTGAATGGTATGTGTAAGTACAGGACATGGGTAACAAAACTTGTTGGTAAGGAAAGTGTTACACTTTATATTAGATTTATCTATGTAATTACTCTGATGTTACACAGCAGCGGCCAGTAAATAAGGCTTTACATATAAATTGTGGTTGGTGTCCAGAATGTTACACTTTATTTTAAGTGGACAGTTCCTGAGGAGTTAACATGTAAGTACACTGGAATTACAGTGTTGCCTCAACTCCAACAAGAGATCCAACTCCCCCCACTTTACATATCCCCAAACCTACCCATATCCACCCTCTGGATCCCATTTCCACCCCTACAACTATCCATCTCCACCCCCTGGATCAAATGGTTCCAATTACTCTTATGCATGTTGTTACAAAATGTAGTTATATATGTCCTGTTACACATTTGTACTTACACAAATCATCCGGAGGGTTGTTAAATGTGTGTAGTTACAGAAATATTACAGCTGTAGATACTATGTACCAATGTTGCACTTACATTGTGGTTACATGCTAAGTACACATGCAGTTACTTTGTAAGTACACAGGTATTAGGGCACAATATAAAGTGGGACCAAAAATGTAAAATATATGGGTTAAAGGACTGCACATTGATTCAAATTTAACTCATTCTATACTGGTTTGAAGTTGCTGACAAACTTAATTTTTTAAATTTAGGCATACATTGGCAACACTTTAGTTTAGGGTCCAGTTCTCACTAATAACTAGTTTCTTATTAGTATACATATATGACATATGCTGAGATTATGTTAATCATTGTAATCCTCCATACTAATGTTTTGGTCCTGTTTTCATTTTTAGTTCCTTAAACTGCATTAAATTGTATTGAATAGTTTTACTTGGAGGTTTATTTGTGTTTATAAAGCACATATAAATGCCTTATTCTTGACCATATTTTACATCCCTTAATGCTACTCCATACCTTAACTACCTTACCAACTACTACTACTACTAATAATAATAATAATGCATTTTATTTAATGGCCCCTTTCAAAAAACCAAACAACACCACACAACAAACAAAAAAAAGAAAAGAAAAAGAAAAAAATACAAATCACTACACAGTAAAAAAAAAAAAAAAAAAACATTCCGCATATACAGATAAAGTGCAATAAAGACTCAATAAAAGATTATAAGAAAGCATGTATGAAAAGATATGTCTTAAGACGTGTTTTAAAAGTCAAAGTCAGCAGGCACTCACTGTTACTAATATCAGGGGGAAGGAAGTTTCATAGGCAGAGTTCCATATCTGCTAATAAGCAGCAGAATAGGAGTTTATTGAGGCAAAAGTAATAGTAAATAGAAAGTTAATAGTGAGAACCAGTCCCCAAACTAAACTGTGACCTATGTTACATACTGTAATAGTTTATCTAACATTCTATTTCTAGTGCTAGTGCTTTTTAAATGGGAAAAGGTATTGAAACCAAAGTGTACCATATTTGTGGAATGTACCATGAAACAAAGCATAGCCCCTATTGCTTTCCTTTTCTTCATATGCATCTCTCCATCTGCTCTAGAGGGAGATGGATAGCAGCAGTGGACTGTCATTAGATGTCCACAGACTACACTAGCTTTGAGTAATGAAAGAGTAACCTCTCTACTCCCTGAAGGATAAGAGCACACCAGCCTCATCCGCACGCCTTTACAAAGGCATTTGTTTCAGCTAAGCAGTTACAGCACAGCCAGCAAGTCTGTGATTGGCCATGTAACAGGGCATCTGAGGGGATTTCTACTTGTCACATCACATCAAGAGATAGATGCTCTGATGCCATGGGTGCACTCATTTATTCATGTCCACTAAATATAAAAATATTGGGCTCTTTCTTGGGGGAACTCAAACAATTTTAAAATCCCTTGAGAGGTCAGCACCCGCAATACATTTCTATTTTTCACATGTTGGCAAAACAGGAATGGGAAAACAATGTTCTAAAGACAACCACACAGCACATAATGAATTGATAAGCCCAAGAGCAGGCATTGCATAGTGTGGGTTAAGCATTCACACTTTTATGGCTTTATGCATTATTCATTCGGGATGCTATGGCCATCCAGTAATAAGATACGACTCACCTCGGGGCAAACACACACAAGCCCCTGAATGAAAGAGCACGAGGGGTTATTGCTATCATCCTTGATTTCACGTGTGTTCGAAAAAGAGATGCAAATGGCATTATGATCTGCATCTAATGTCATCCAGCCTTAGCCCGCATATAAATATTGCCTAAATAAACATCCAAATACTGTCAAAGAATTCACTTAATGTGGGGTAAAGGAGCTCCTGTTTCATGTACAATAATGCATAAGCTAAAATCGAACTGCACTATATTCACTCACTTTTGCTTAAGAAAGAAATTTAAATAAAAAGGATACAAACATGTAAACATGTTTTCTAAATTACTTTATTTTAGAAAAAAAATAATGTAACCAATTTTAACTTTTTAAATTAAAGAGACTAAACTTGATTTCATTTTTTTTTTTTAAGTAGGTAAAAATAAATGCAGTGTGATAGTCTTCTCCTCTCATTCATGTTCATATATACACTGTATTTAAATATGATTATTCAAAACAACAGAAGAAAGAAAATTTGGAACAACCATCCTTTTAATGCAATGTAAAAAAAAAAAATATTTATAAAAAAATAAACCTATAAAATGTAAATAATAAATAATTGTACACTACAATTTAAAAATGTTGGGGTAGTAAGATTTTATAAAGGAAATTAATAATTTTATTTGGATGCATTAAATTGATGAAAAGTGAAAGTTGCATTTATAACATTACAAAATATTGTCATTTCTAACAAATTCTCAATCTTAATATTAATAAAAAAAAAATAAAAAAAAAAAAAAACTATCACCACAAAAAAAAAAAAAAAGCATTTTCATCATTGAATCATTGATAATACTAATAATTGTCTCTTGAGCAACAAATAAGCATAGTATGCATCATGTGACACTGAAGCCTGAAGACATGGCTGCTGAAGCTTTGCAATCACAGTTTTTACTGTATTTTTTATTAATTATATTAATTATATTTCAAAAATATAAAGAATCTTACTGACCCCAAAATTCTGAACGTCATTGTAAATATAAAAACTCAGTCTGATCCGTTTTTTTCTTTTTCTTTTTCTTTTCTTTTACTTTCTGAGATTAAAATGACTATAAGAAGGCATATTCTACCTTTTTCAGTATGACTGTTCCCTCATGAGTGTTCTTATTGCTGTAAATATCAAACATGGAGCCTCCGTCACCAGGAACGATGCTATATTCCACTTCAGCATTCTTCCCAGAGTCCAGATCATGAGCTTTGACCCTCCCCACAGACGAGCCCACAGGTGAAGTTTCAAGAATGCGCAAGTGAAAGATGCCTGTTAAGAATAGATATGACTCTACATTTAGAAATTAATCTGAGAGGTAGTTAACAATAATCATCCACTAATCACTTCAGCAGCTCTGGAGGAAAATGCTAGAATGCTAATCACATTTGCAAATTCAACACTATTCAGTTGTTTGTGTTTGGCAGGAACCTTTGAGGACTTAATCATGGGCAATTGTAAATCTGAGGATCTCCTCAGGTCAGGCATGACTGTTCAGTCCCTGTTTAGAAGATAGACACTCTTTGTTATCAGTGCCAGCCATTAAATGAATTAAACAATTCAAATAATGGACTCACGTTTAAGGTTTCCAAAGAGCACAGCAAATATGAAACCAGATTAAATTCACATTAAGATAAGCCTCAGGGATAAACTGCTGCTGATATAGAATAGCTGACAGTATACTGTGAGCTTTATTGCACTCTATTATGATTCCTGCATGTCTAGAAACAGCTGCTTTTGAACATACTTTTAGAAAACCGTGGTGGGTTGTCGTTGACATCACGAAGAGTGATATTGATGGTTGTGGTCCCAGCTAAGCCCCCGAGCTGGCCACCCATGTCCTTAGCCTGTATGACCACCTGGTACATCTCTTTGACCTCCCTATCCATGTTGGGTAAGGCAACTCTTATGATCCCTAATGCAGAGAGAGAGAGAAAGAGAGAGCATGTGAGAACATATACATTTTAGAATAAACTGATAGAGAGAGAGAGAGAGAGTTAATATCAGATAAGTGAATAATATTAACACATATAAGTAATAAAAAAATACTACTACAGTTTATACTCTATATACTATATACTCTATACTATACTCTATATATATACAGGTGCATCTCAATAAATTAGAATGTCATGGAAAAGTTTAATTGTATATAAGTCTACTTTACTGGCCACCGTATAATTTATTTCAGTAATTCAACTCCAATTGTGAAACTCATGTATTAAATAAATGCAATGAACACAGACTGAAGTAGTTTAAGTCTTTGGTTATTTTAATTGTGATGATTTTGGCTCACATTTAACAAAAACCCACCAATTCACTATCTCAACAAATTAGAATATGGTGACATGCCAATCAGCTAATCAACACAAAACACCTGCAAAGGTTTCCCGAACCTTCAAAATGGTCTCTCAGTTTAGTTCACTAGGCTACACAATCATGGGGAAGACTGCTGATCTGACAGTTGTCCTGAAGACAATCATTGACACCCTTCACAAGGAGGGTAAGCAACAAACATTCATTCATTCATGCCAAAGAAGCTGGCTGTTCACAGAGTGCTGTATCCAAGCATGTTAACAGAAAGTTGAGTGGAAGGAAAAAGTGTGGAAGAAAATGATGCACAACCAACCGAGAGAACCACAACCTTATGAGGATTGTCAAGCAAAATTGATTCAAGAATTTAAGTGAACTTCACAGGGAATGGACTGAGGCTGGGGTCAAAGCATTAAGAGCCACCACACACAGACGTGTCAAGGAATTTGGCTACAGTTGTCGTATTCCTCTTGTTAAGCCACTCCTGAGGCGTCTTACCTGGGCTAAGGAGAAGAAGAACTGGACTGTTGCCCAGTGGTCCAAAGTCCTTTTTTCAGATGAGAACAAGTTTTGTATTTCATTTGGAATCCAATGTCCTAGAGTCTGGAGGAAGGGTAGAGAAGCTCATAGCCCAAGTTGCTTGAAGTCCAGTGTTAAGTTTCCACAGTCTGTGATGATTTGGGGTGCAATCTCATCTTCTTGCACCACACCAACCCAACCAACAAGAAAAATAAACAACAAAAACTAACACTATCCTTTTCTTCTTTTCTTGTCTATCCTATTCTTGGAAGAAGAAGAAGAAAAAAAAAAAAGCCAGATTTGGCACTTTCCCACACTAAATGTAAAATTTGGAGCACTTCATGCTTCCTTCTGCTGACCAGCTTTTTGAAGATGCTGATTTCATTTTCCAGCCAGATTTGGCACTTGCCCACACTGCCAAAAGCACCAAAAGTTGGTTAAATGACCATGGTGTTGGTGTGCTTAACTGGCCAGCAAACTCACCAGACCTGAACCCCATAGAGAATCTATGGGGTATTGTCAAGAGGAAAATGAGAAACAAGAGACCAAAAAATGCAGATGAGCTGAAACCTGGGGTGCTTCTCAATTCTTATTTGTGCATCCCCGTTTCCTTTCCTCGCTTCCTTTCCTCGTGTCTTAGCTCCACCCCTTCAGGATGCGAGGCAAGGACACAAGGAAAAGATGCAAGGTTGTAGGAGTTGAATCAAGTGAAATTATATATCCTCGCTCCTTTTAGCGTCACTTTAAATTGTTTTCAGCTGCGCTAAAGGGATCTGCCCTTATGTTGTTAAAGCTTGTTATTTAAGACATTCATAATAAAGATTAATAAAGCAAGATGCCCTGTTTGAAATATATGACATGCATGGTTTATTTAAACTGCAAAGGTAAAATATAAATTACAATTATTACAAAAGATGTGAAGGGGGAGGAGAATTCATACGTGCGTCAGGTTTTTCAATGAAAAGCACTTCCGCAAAGGATACACCTGTGTATCCTCGCTTCTAAGTCCTCTGGAAGCCTCCTCACTCCTTGATCCTCGCCTCCTCATGGTGGAATTAGAGAATTGAGATGTCTTACAAGATGGCTGAGCTCGATCGGTTCCCAGGTCGTAGGATGGAGAACGGAGGAGTGAGGAAACGAGGTGGGATGTTGAGAAGCACCCCTGGCCTTCCATACCACATCAGCAATGCCACAAACTGATCACCTCCATGACATGCCGAATTGAGGCAGTAATTAAAGTAATTAAAGCAAAAGGAGCCCCTACCCAGTATTGAGTACATGTACAGTAAATGAACATACTTTCCAGAATGCCAACAATTTAATTAATGCATTAACGCGAGATTAACGCGTTAACTTGCCCAGCCCTAATATATATATATATACTATATATATATATATATATATATATATAATATATATATATATATATATATATATATAGTGCTGGCCCCTAATAAGCGATATACAGTAGGTAGACATCCAAAACGTCACTTCTACCGCCGCTCGTACCGCCGCCGCGGCGTCTGCAAAGTGCATTTGCAGCTTTTGACCGCTGAGTGGCGCTTTAATCACAAGTTTTCAAACAAGCGCATCAAAGCACATTTTCGCAAATAGACGTCAGTTTTGCCTCGCTGATGTGTTACATTTGACGGCTTCAGTCAGGGAAAATGAAAGAAAAAACACTATAGTTAAAATATTTAATATTCACAGATGAAAGTTTGGTGATTATGAAGTTATGTGCATTTCTTAGAACGAATTCAAGCAGGATAAATGTCAAGCCTGTGCCTGAGCCTGTGCTTATATTTTCTCTAAGCTACACAGTATTACACCATATTTTAGATTTGACACATTTAATAGGTGTGCAGTATTATTTATATAATATAAATTATGTGTTATATTATTCAAAAGAAATTGTGGTTTACTTTGCATCAGAGCATTAAAAGTGGCTATTTTAGTGAGCTAGGCTACATGGATCTATATGCAAAATGTCAATATTCTCATATATTAGGCCTATATTTTTAATTTATATTTTAAAATTCCTTTAATAAAACAACATGTATTTTTGTTATTCGTTACCTGTCCTTTATTTTGACAGACAACTTCTTGGGAAAACATATTTGTCTGTAAGAAATTGTTGCGTGTTTTATAAATTATTTTCTTTATTTTAGTAAAACGTGAGACCACTGTATAATTTCGTTCCCATTATTTAGGCCTAATTAAAACAAGAAAACGAATAAATTAAACCTGCACGATTTAGCTAAATCATTGAAATTCTAAAGAATGGACGGATTAATAAAACTTCCTCACGATTAAACTCAAGTTCTCTCATTATAATCACCAAACCGCGCAAATGATGTAAAAAAGAGCTTCATTAATAGACAAACTTCAGTGATTTTAAAGGGAGCCGCCGTTACTTGCTTACATAGAATTTAAGTTAAAAAAAAATAAAATTGCAGCCGCATTTAAATGCATGTATTTAAAATGTCTGCGTGCAAGAGTGATGCTGAGTGCATGCGCAGCATTTATTCTTATTTGTTTTTATCTTCATTACAAATCTTGTTTGGTTTTATTTTGGATAATTGCATGTAAAAAAATAATTTACGTTGTAATGCACATGCAAAATATGAATAATTATTCATATTTAAGTGTTTGTGCGAAAATTATTAATGCGCAGGCAGGACAAGGAGGCGCCCTCTAGATCACTTGAATTTTTTCCTGATAATGAATTAACTTAAAATTGTGGTGTCTCACATACATGATAAATATATCTACAGAAAGCTTGAAATGTCTTTTAAAACAAATCAATTCAGAACGAAAGCATTATGTAATCTGTGACGGTTGTATTTCTCTTTAAATGCGCGTTCATGTGGAGAGAGTCAGCACTGTGAATTTCATCTTGCAGCCAACAAAAAAAACATTTGTTTTATTAATAAATAATTAAAATGTCTCCTTTTTTTTACAATTATTGGGCTACTTCTGCTAATGCATGTGCTTGAGCGCGAAATATATTAAGGCTCATTATGGACTATAGATGTAAATGTAGTATAATCCTGCGATTAGTTGAATAATGACAAATGAACGACTAGTAACTAGAAAAATCTTACATGGGAGGCAGACCTATTAAATAGCCTCTAGACATCTCTGTTAAAGTTTTTTAAAGCATTTTATACGCGTTTGCATAAATTATTTCTTTCAGAACGGTCTTTAATGGAGAGATGCTTTAACACTGATTTTTCCTCTAAAACACAAAAAACGAAAATTTAAATAAAATTGATTTCCTTCTCTGCAGATATTGTTGCCTCTGATTTGTGAAAAAAAAAAAGGCTACACAAAAAAAAAAAAAAAAAAAAAAAAAAAAAAAAAACATTAATAATAAGAATAAAAAAAAAAATGTCTCCAAAAACTCCAAAAAGTTTTTTTTGTCATGTCTGTAACGGCATGTGTATTCCCAAATCTAAAAAAGCCTATAAAAAATCAGACGGATCATACTGATGTCTGGACTCTGTTTGGGATTTAGAAAAACATAAAGAGATGTTTCAATATATTAATGCTACATTCTATGAGAATTTATATTTCATAGTCTAAAAAAATATTGTTTAGGCGAAACAAAATAAAATTAACGCAACAGTTTGCGAATTTATTTATTTATTTATTTTTTGAGTTAAGGCAACTTCCTCTTAAATTATAATAACTAATAAACTATATTGCGCTATACATTAGTCAACATTTGAAGTGGATCAAAACCTTTCTTCAAAGTTGCCCTAAAACCAAAATGACGAGTCCTATCTAAACCTGTTCTGCAAGTTTGATACCCTCATAAGACACTGTCCATATGAAAGAACAAGAGAGATTCAATCACACTTATATCAACCACCACAATTTATACAGAACTACCCCAACCCCCTCCAGCCCAACTGAATTCGGTCTGTTTGTTGGCTGTGAGGAACGGTGTGTTGTCATGTTACTGGGTTGAAACATGCCTGCACTCACAGCAGCCCTACTCTTATTTATTCATTATTTTCCCGCAGCCCATATTATTGTTTTCACAAGACCATAATAATAACAAATTATCAATTGATAATTAATCATTATTTTACGAAAATCATTGTTATTTGTGAACGTAGCGTGTTGCGGAAGGCTTTAAGACCAAGCGGAGTCCTCCATCAGCTGCTCCCGCTTCACAGTGAGCGCGAGCTCTAACTGACCCAGCTTCAAAGTCCGAAAGTAGCAAGACAGAAAAACATTCAGTCTACCTGGAGGAAGACGTATTTCATTGTAAATTAATGCTGTGAAATAGAGAGTTAAATAGAAAGAGAGAGAGAGAAGAATCAACAAAGCAAAACAAATAGAGAAATAAAAAAAAAAACCGTGTTGGCTATTCCTAAACTTGGAGCTCATTATTGAAGTAAAAATCCAAACACCAGAAGCAAACTCTCAGTGTTCTTTCATTGAAAAGTCATTTTGTTTATTCACAGGCTGAAATAATATTTTAGTTCAAAACTTTAAGTGCCATTGTTTAAAAATAACATTGTTATAAAAATGCTTTATTGGCTAACGTTTCTAGACCTTCAGTTGTTATGCTTTAAAATCCCATAACATTTGTAATTTCACAGTATTTTCACCTCCTAAATCACTAACCTTTAAAGTCACAATTCTATAACGGTCAAAATTTACTCAGGCCGATGGCACTTTTAATGACATTATTATTATTTTTTTTTTTACACTGTTTTTAGAATAAATTGTAGCTTACATAAATAGGTGAAGCAAAACAAATATGAATAATATTTGGATCGTCCCTTATTTTTTCCCTTATTTTCTTAAAGAATAAACACTTATTTTCTACAAGAATAAACATGATAACATATTATTAATTCATAGAAATAATTTATATAATAATATAGGCTTAACTATAAACAAACAAACAAAAAATAAATGAATAATAATTTAAAGCGAACCATAAGGTAAGGTTGGGCTCTCATTCGGGAGAAATCCAAACGTTTCCATATTCGTGATATTGCCTATTTCAAGCTCAACTATTATTCATTAGGAAAAAATAGGCTTTGTAGTTCACGCGTGTTTCAGTATCGACGAAAAAAAAAAAAAAAAAAAAAAAAATCATAATTAACAAAAAATATGCCAAAGTGGACCGCTGCTCGCGCTGGATGATGGCACGGTGAACGGCTACTGTTTCCCATGAATGTGCGCGAGGCACCAGCGCGATTCAAACAGCTGAAACAGAAAATACAAAATTTTTGGTCACACAGTAAAGGCATAATTCAAAAAATGCAAAGTGTTAGCAGTTTGAAAAATCAAGAATAATAACAGAATTAATCATAATTATTGCTAAATGCTGGACCGTTCTCATTTCTATCTGCAAATGGAACCTGAAGGATTTTTTTTAAAACCAAGAATGAACCGAAATGAAAACATTTAGCTTTTTATCCGTATATATAGGCCTTATATTTAATGACTGTTTAATAACAATAGCAAGCATAAGATCCTTTGTGTAAAGGTCTTCTTTTAATTTTTGATGAGTAGACTGTAGCCTAAGACTATCCTAAATTTTGAAATTAACTCACTGTACATTTTTTAATGTTTTTTTTTAAAGATGGTACAATGTTATATCATAATGTCATTGTTGTTTTACCTCCTCCTTTTTTATCTCATTTTACAATTACATTCAGTTCGCAATCCGTCCCTTTGCGCCACCTGGCGGTAGTTTCGCCGAATGAATTTAACACACACGACTGACTTGCAGTTAACGCCGCGGCCCTGCGGCGGCGGTACGCAATGATGCATGACAAGTTACCATAACCATAACTAAATAAGTGGCTGCATAGGGAGTTCAGATCACGGGAGTAAGGCGAGATGATGGTGGAGATGGCAACAGCAGAGCTGAGCTGGAAGCTGTACTCCCATAAGAATTAATTAAAAACATTCGTGGACACGCACTGTAAGTGTCTGACAAATCGTGTAGAATGCAATGCACGCTCAGCACTTCCGGTCCCGATCACGAAATCGAAAGCGAAACTAAAAAGGATGTGTTCGCGCATTCAAACGCAATTTCAATACAAGCAGTTTGAGAGCGGCTGTGGCTCCCTGATGCATGAAAATTAGGCTGCATACAATATCTAGGCTGTAATTAGTATGCAAACTATAATAGGATGTGTAGTTATAACCATCTCCTAGCTCTGTATCATGCTTGAAGAAAATTTTGGTTTCTGTTTGCACTTTGATTTGAATATTGAGAGAATAGCGTACTTGGATTATGGTTGCACTTAATAATAACTGTTCTTTTTTTATGATCAATTTGTGGAAAAAAAAAGTTCAGATAGGAGGTCAAACATTCTAAAAACTCATAGCCTACAAGTACAATTCTATAGGTCTGAAGAGACTCATGAAATTATACGAAAGAGAAGTCAGTTGAGTTTGTTGCAAAATATTTTACAGTGCTTGAGTATTGTCTGTTACTGCATATTAAAGCAGAACTGAGATGGCATTTATTGCAAAATTTCAAATGCACCTGCAGACTATTTTTCCATGCATGTTTTCATCAGTTAAGATTTCTTAAAATAGTGTAAAAATCTTGTATAGTCTCCTTCATGTGAACCCTGTCTCTTGTCTGGTCTCAGATTTGTGCCTTCTCTTTGATGTTGCTTAAATCTGTTTGAACATGTTTACACTTATATTTGATTATTTTTTGCATTTTAATCTGGCCTGTCATGCCAGCCCAGAAAATTTATTATTCTTCTATTATTATTATTATTATTATTATTATTATTATTATTATTATTATTATTATTATTTCTCTAATGTAAATTTTGATAATCAGGTGTTTTTGCTTTAAGCATTAATCACACAAAATTTTGATACATTTTCCTTAAGCAATTGTTAAACTCTTAAATTTTACATTTTAAACTCTTTAGTTTTAAAAGTTTGCATAATTGGTTTGTTGACATGACATGGCATTTTCACACAAGATAAAAATAATAAGAATAATAATTAATTTGTCATTATTTAAAGTTCTTTGTCTTACATGGACCCATTGTTATAAAAACTTAGTTTGTTAACAGAATTATTATTATTATTGTTATTTACAATTTTTAAGCTAAATCTCAAAATTGTCCTATGGTGTGACTGTCTCAAGGTTGTTTAATAAATTTAAACTTTTATAGATTAAAAAGAAAAGCACACAATTGTTAATAAATACCTCAGACATAATTTTACAAGTGTATATTTTAGTCATTGGCAATCATTTTTTCATATATTTCTAAAAGCATATGAACTTGATACATCATGTCACTGAAAACTTTGTCCTCTGGTGTGACACCATATCCTGTTTTTAAACTCCACTGAAAACTTTTATTAGTTGAAGAGCCATATCATTATTTTCAATGTTGAAAAGAGTTATTTATTTATTTATTTATTTTTAATATATATATATATATATATATATATATATCTATATATATATATACTTTTTTTCTCCTTTTTTAAAGGATTGATAAATAGTACGTAAGTTCATAAGAGCCACATTTATTTTAAATAGATTTTTTGTAACAATGAAAAAGTGTTTCTGATCGATTGAATGCACCCTTGCTGATGAAAAAATAAAAAAAATTAAATAATAATAATACAAATAAAAATTCACTGAGCCTAAACTTTTAAATGCATACTTCCTTAGATGACAGTTTAAAAAAAAAAAAAAAAAAAAAAACACTAGAAAATTCTTTCTTGATCTAATGGTTGCCTGTTTTTATGCAAATTTCCAAGAGTAGTGACATTTACTGAAAACAATTTAGTGACTTATACTCAATGAAAGTCAGGCTGTTGCCTTCAGTTCTACATTTGGGTTTTTACAGCGATGGACAGCAAGATGATTCTTTCAATTAGACCCTCTTCTGGTGGATATAAAAGACCTACAGCAAGATGAAGAATTGAACAGGTCATAATTAATCTGTGCTGCAGTGCTTCTGTGAGCTATATCATTAAAAGACATACCCCTGACATTCTTCTAAAGACTAATCAATCCCAATAGTTTCCCTCTCAGAGGAGCTTTTTTTTTGATCAGGAGATGATGGCATGACGTGAGGTGAATAAAATGCCAAAGGCAAAGCAGTAGAAAGGCTTTGGGCAGAGAGATATGCTGAATTCTACAGAATGCAAAAGACCATGTGTTTAATCTCTCACCTGTCTTGGGGTCAACAGAGAAGTACGGCTGCCCATGAAGAATGCTGTACACAATCCGTGCGCTGTTTCCATAAGTAGGGTCATCAGCGTCAGTGGCAGTTATTTGTGTCACATATGAGCCTGATTACAAACATGAAAAATACCATAAAAGGCAATCAAATGAACTATAATTGCCACATATAATAATAATGATGATTACAGACAATATTTATAATCCAAAATAAAAATACAATAAAAAAAAAAAAAAAAATATATATATATATATATATATATATATATATATATATACATTCATTGCGCAAAAACAAACATAATGCAATTGTAATTATGATGGCACTGCAATTGTAAACAAGCATTCATTATGCAACAGTGTATGGTTTATGTTTGTTTCAATTTGTTTAATCACGTGTCAGCCAGAGGAGAAAGGGCTCCTTGCTGAGTCTTAGTTCCTCCAAGGTTTTCTTCCTCATCAGCTTAAACATCTCAGAGAGATTTTGCTTGTCAGTGTCGCCTATGGCTTGCTCACTGGAGGTTGTAAAGCACTATTCTTTGTAAAGCTGCTTCAGACTAGTGTGCATTAAAAGCAGTATAAAAATAACAAGCATACAAATATACAATATATGGACCTCTCAATGATTAAATCCAGTTGTGTCAATCAGACCAATTGCACACGTGTATAAAATCAAACACCCAGCTATGCAGTCTGCATTTATAATCATTCGTGAAAAAAAAAGGGTTGTTCTGAAGAGTTCAGTGAATTCAAGTGTGGTATTGTTATAGGATCCCACTTTACAATAAGTCCGTTTGTGAAATTTCATCACTGCTAGATATTACAGTCAACTGGAAGTGGTATTACTGTAAAATAAAAGCATTTAGGAACAGCAGCAACTATAAAGATAAAGTCACAGAGCGGGGTGACCGAGCGCTGAGGAACATAGTGCATAAAATTCACCAACACTCTGCTGATTCCATAGCTGAAGAATTCCTAAATTCCACTGGCATTGATACCATCTCAAAGTGTACAGCTTCATGGAATGGGTTTCCATGATGTCTCACATCACCAAGTACAATGGCAAGCGTCAAATGGAGTGGTGTAGCAATCCTACAATGAACCAATTATAATAGATTAATCTATCTATCAATCTAACTCATTTAGTCTGCTTAAAACCCACCCCTATCATCTGCAAGCTTGCATTAATTTTTGAGTTCAACACCCACAACTCAAAATCCAAAAACAACCTATTTTTTCCACCATACATTTTTTTCTCTTTCTCTTTGGATAATCTGTTACACTCAAAAGTGTATCACAATAGTCTGTAGCACCATATTTAATTTTTGACAAGAATGAAAATGAAGCTGTGAGGGATAGAAGTACAGCACGTTTAATGGACTGTACTGTTGGTTAACAAAATACAAATTGTCTGACAATACGTCTTTTTTTTTTCTCTTTGGATAATCTGTTATACTCAAAAGTGTGTCACAATAGTCTGGGTTGCACCATATTTAATTTTTGACAAGAATGAAAATGAGGCTGTGAGGGATAGAAGTACAGTGTTTGTAATGGACTGTACTGTTGGTTAACAAAATACAGATTGTTTGACAATATGTCGTTCCGTAAAAAAAAAGGAAAAGAAAAATGGAGGATCTAGGACCTTTATACAGTGTGTTCCATGACAATAAGTTTATAACCTCACGAAAGTACAGGTATATACGAATGAGAATATTTTTATTGTGACTACATATTGCGCAGTTCTCCAATTTGTCATACTTTTTGAACTAACCAATTCAAATATTTTCTTCCAAATGTATGTATAAAAAATGTGAGTAGGCTGCATACTGTCTCAAATATTACAGTCCACTAGGATACAAATATAAAAATCGGCTTCAATGTAATCAATTCAAAACTGTGTTTAGAAATATATGAGTCAGAAGAGTTGTGAATCCTTCCCTAAGGGAAAAAGCAGTGTTCCACAGCATTTGGTTAAGCATTTAAGATTAAGCATTTGGGATTAGTTATCAGAGTGGCTGGCCAGCTGGTCCCCAGCCTGACCAGCTGAAACATGCCCAAAAGCCTTCTAAAACCATCAAAACAGAACAGCTTAACCAGCTTGGCCAGGCTGGGAGACCAACCACCTTAGGCTGGTTTAAGTGTTATTTTTATTTTCAGCAGGGATAAATCAGTGCAGTTAATTACTAGGAGTAACAGACTAATGTCTAACGTCTTTCACTGACTTTAAATATGTATTTGGACAATAAAGCAGAGGAGTTCAGATCATCACATCTAGAATGAATGGCTCTCATCTTACTTTAAAGCAACACACTTTGAGGCCAGGATTTTTGGACAGTATCAAACACGCAACCATCTGGGACATAATAAGAAGTGAACTCACCAACGGGTGACATCTCTGGGACGCTGGCAGAGTATGGGCCCTCCAGGAACCTTGGCTCATTGTCATTGATGTCCTGGACTTTGATAATAAACTCTGACTCGGGCTCTAAGGGTCTGCCCGTGAGCACGTCCACAGCCTGCGCTCTCAGTGTGTAATAAGGCTTCTCTTCTCGGTCCAGGCTCCTTAAGGCGTGGATATCTCCAGTGCTTGGCTCGATGGTGAAAATAGAACCAACTCCTTCACCTGAGAGTGTGTACTTCACCATACTATTTCCCTTATCCAGGTCAGAGTGAAGCTGAAATGTGAAAAGCGACAGTGAGAAATCTCAATGGGAGTCAGTGAGTAAATGACTACTCATTACTGTAATTAACCTGTAAACATATGCACATACATGCAAATACAAAATCAGCAAACAAAAGCCAGGGATATTTATGTTACAAAACATAATCATTTACAAAACAAAAATCTAGCATATCCAATGAGACTATGACAATTTATTCTAATGCATTTACTTAGTGAATAGTACATTAAATTGGGCCTATACAAACCAACCCTACAGTATTTCAGTCTCTGATCATGTGACTACACGTTTGTTAACTGTGTGGGTGGCATATTATTACCCCTACGTTTTGAGGATGTCCAAAGAGGATTTATATAAATAACACTCATTTTATTTACTTTCAGTTACTCAAAAAAAAACATTTATTTACATAAAACACATACATCATCCAAAAAAAAAAATTAACTTAATGAATTATTTAATTAACTCCCTTTTTTTCTTCAATTTTTCAAAAAAGATAACTGCTAAATAAAATATTACAAAACATAAGGACTTTAAGATTATAGAGTGTTGCAGGAAACTGTTATCTTTTCAACTCAGAAGAAGCGTAAGGAAACACCAAATTTTTCAGCTGGGGTAAAACTGAGTTTGACTGGAAAGGAAGGATTATGTTTGAAGTCCTGGAATTAATAGTCTGAAAGGGGGGAAAAATCACTGATGTAATTTGAAAGGATGCAAAATGTTCAAACGGAGGAGGAACCCTGTACTGCTAAATCCTGTCAGATAGCAGATAATCCATGAGCTACAATCCAGCCTTGATAGAGCTAATCCGCGTCAAGTTTGTTATTTATATCACGGAACCTTTATGAATGCCAGTGAGGCCAGTAAATTAAAAAAAAAAAAAAAAAAAACAACACTATCCTAAATTGGTGAGCACCAATGGATGTGTAGCAGTGCATGTTCTCACTAAATAGAGGCAAGGAAGATGCTGAGTGTTGACAGTAAAATACCAAGAAAAAAGGCAAGGCTCACAATAAGAGTTATTTTCTACTGAAAAGGTCAAGTCTGGAAAGAAAATGTGACTGGTGTAATATATCCTCACTGCAAAGGGTGAACAAGAAAGTGTAACTTGCTTTACATGGAAAAAGACAAAAAGAAAACTTGCATGTTTGATAAAGCACATTGGCAATTTTGACAGCATTAAATAAAATGAAACAAATTCTCTGACTGTTAGAAATTAAAATGGTTAGTTTGAATCATAATTTGTATTTCAGAGGACAATTATTAATCTGTTTGGGTCTAACTGTTGGTGTATCTGCAATAAATATTGCAATTCATATGCAAAATAACTGTAATAACTCTTAAAAATTATAAAATTAAAAACAAACTAAAAAATACGTTCAGACTGCATCACTAGTTACCACTCAAAGTTATACGACACAGTATTGTACTGTAAAATCCAATAGTTTACCTTACTTAGATTTAATTAGTATTAATTTATTAAGTTTCAGCTACTTTCAAGGCAAATAAAACAATTTACTTACTGTTTTGAGTGACACTTACTTAAAATATTCAAGTAGCCACAAAGGAACCAATGACATTAATAAACCAGTGAGAGGCAGCAGTGCACTAATATGTTGCTAATTGCCATTTTTTTTTAGCTCACCATTATAGTGATTAGCGTTCCCTTTGGTTGGGCACTTGAAACTTCATGTATGTTACTATAATTTTCACACAATTAATAAAACAATGCATCATGAAATCATAGTTATTTGATTTCAAATGAAGAGAAGTAATAAATAGGTTGCTTTTATAAAATGACCTATTTTTTAATTAAAGCATTTTTCTGTGTGCGTTTAATAATGACATTTTTGAGATTTTATTTTTCATAAATACCTTGATATGCTTTTTATATAATCCTTAATTAGTGTGTGGTAATATGCAGAAGTCACACACAGACTTAAACATTCATCACATGAATCACAACAATGGTAACAATTAAGTTTAATTTATTTTCATTAATTGGAACAATAGCCATTTTATTTGCTCTTTTTGTTGTGCTACTACTGACACAAGACAGCAAATAAAAATTGGCAAATAAAAACAACAACTGTAAAACAAAGCAACTGCATAATTTATTCTGCGCAATGCATTCTGGAAGTCAGTGAGTAGCTATACTAATTCGTGAGTAAACCTAAATGAAAGGATCAAGTACCCCCTACAGTTCTTTTTTAGTTACTAGAACTCTTGTGTAAGTTAACTATACTAACTAAGCATTTGTCAGTACAACATACTATTCCTATTTCACTTTACTTAGTTTTTTCAAGGCAATCAGTTTGCAGATGGTACTCTTTCAAAAGGTACTAAAACTCAAACCACAAATAATGTTTTCAGACTGCATCACTAGTTACCACTCAAAGTTATACGACACATTATTGTACAATTTATTTCTACCGAGAAAGAACCGATTGTTTAACAGAGCTCCTGACAATCTCAAACTTCAAATATTGTTGCAGTTGATGGATAGTCAAACTGACATTTATTCAAACTCATCCATTAATTTTTTTTAAACAAGATATAACTGAATTGAGAGTAGCCTATAATGTGCAAAGCACATTGTAAGCACAAAGCACACAATGAAAGAACTACTTCTTTCCCCATTTTAGTGTTTTTCTTGTTTGATCTAATTAGAGTTTTCCTGTCATGTAACTTTTATGTAACATTTCATGTGCAATGCCACTTTAATTGTGGCAGCAGCTCAAACATTACATGATGGAATGTGTTATAATTTCCCATGATGCCACCTCTGTTCACAGTCTCCACCAACTAATCATTACAGAAATGGCAGGTGTGAAGCTACAATTGCAAAGTTCAAAGTGTTATGATCTAATGAAAATGCATTGGGACCTACTTAAGTGTGCAGAATGTCAGACAAAATGTAAGCTTTTATGGGTTTGGAACGACATGGGGGTAAGTGATTAATGACAAAATTTTCATTTTGGGGTGGAGTATCCCTTTAAAGTAGCTTTCCCAACACTGCACTGCTATATGGCTAGTTCATCAGTGTGAATATGCAGAATCATCCCACCTTATTAAATGGACCTACATCTTTAGAAATGGTTAAGCAAATTATAAAATAACAATGATGATAAAATGTCAACAATTGTTAACAATTACTCTTTAAAAGCAGCTTGCTCATTTGATGCCAATATGAGCATCATCCATGCAATTCATAAGTAGCCTGTAAGCCTCATTTTTCCAGTGACCTGAGTTAAAGGAGGTTATAGCCAACAAACACTATTTATAGTAACAGGCTAACATGTTTGTTTGTAATTAAAGCTTTATCTTGCCACTGCTGTTCTTGGGGTTATATAAACCAGAGGTTAGAGGCATGGCTCTGTCATTTGACTGATCTTGAGAGAAAAAGACTGAGTTGTTTTTCAGTGTGTAGATGTGGCATGTGGTTAAGAACATGCCCGTGACAAGCCCATGTCTCCCAATGTACATCTGCACAGACAGCACTCAGTTAGGCCACACTGATTGCACTGGCATTGACTGCAAACTATTCAATTTAGCCCTGATCCCATTTAAGCTGAAGGTGCTCAATCCAAACCTCCTTTGTAGAGGAACTTGATATTGAATTTTCAGCCTGGGATACAAAATGGAGCCCTTTAAGCTTCTTCCTTTCCCGTGAATACTTAAATGGTTTCAGGTTATATCATCCACATTTTTTTTGTTTGACATGTAATAGTTTTGGTGGATCAGAACATGACAGAAAGAGGATGGTGTGAACCTGAGTCCACTGATATCAGATGTCATTTTGTTTGGTTTGTGCAATGTCAGTTTTCTAAAGTCAAACTAAAGCCAGGTGCACACTGTGTGATTTATAATAGTCCTTTACGATTGTTGCTTGACAGACTGTACGAACATGATCCTCATGTCACACTGTAGGATCTCAGCTTTCATTAATGTCAGACTGTACGACAGTCAAGATGCATTAAAAACAGACCTGTGCAAGAAAAATCAATCCATGACACATTTGGTGAAGGTGAGCTGCATTACACTGGAATGAAATGGTGGCTAATGGTGCGTGGCCACTGCCACAGAGCAGAGCAGAGCAGAGCAGAGCGAACATTTTCAGTTCATATGAAAGTTGTGCAAATTACCTTTGCTGCACTTGCAAATCCATTGCAATCAACATCTGTACATTTAGCCTACATCTGAATGTACACAAAGCTATGTATGTATGTACAGTTGTGTATATGCAAAAGTTTCATTCCAATGCACTGCAACAAAAAATTCTTCATTATTATATTTTTATCTTGTTATATGTAACCACTTCTTGCAGTCTCCATTGCAACATCAACTCATGAAGCATGTTACAGTATGTGGTACGTAGAATATTTAGTTTTAAGCAACTCAGGGAAGATGAAAGAATAACTACAAGCTCTAGTTCAAGTCTTTGCACACCCCACAGTTTTATTCCCAATCTATAGTCAATACAGTACCTTTGACCCTAAACATCAGCTCTGAGAATCAATATCATCTTACCTTTCCAACATACTGTGGATCAGATCCCATGTATTCCTCCAGAACAAAGAACTGGTTCCACACCCATCCTCTCTTGACTCTGTGAACTCCCATCATGCCATGTTTCCTATGTGCCAACATGTTCCTGTACTGCTCCTTCCCCATCCTGCTCTGGGATGAAGAGTGGAGGGGAGAAACAAAGCTTTTGTCTATGAGGCACCAGAGGAACAGCAGCAGGCAGTTCCCCATGAGCATTGGAACAACCTTAAGGTGCAACAATGGACACAGGTGACTTTTATGGTGATGGCAAAGGAGCAATGAATCCAGTATGAAGAATTCCACAAATCGTCGGCGACACAGAACAACTAACATCCATGGAATTCCTGGGGTGCTTAAAATTTTTGTGAACCACCTGCAGGAGAAAAGAATAACAGCACTTCAAATCAATGAGATTATGAGGATTTGCAGAGGTGTCTGGGTATCATGTTGGCATGCAATGAAAGCAGACAGCCACACTGTCTGTTATGTTTTCATCTTTGCAGCGTAAATCTTTGTCTGTTCAGCTATAATGTAATCTCACTTGAAGGGCTTTACAAATACTGAGCTCACTCAAGTTCGTTTAGCACTTTTAGCATTGGGAGGTTTGAGAAACAAGCATGTAAAAAAGACTGCAAGAACAAGGGAGTTTGGCCAACTGTTGGCAGACCTCCAGGAGAGTGGTAGATGTGCAACTCCGTGCTCGTTTTCAATTAGTCTTGAAAATGAGGTGGTCCCAATTGAATAAGAGGGTTGTTTTTGACCTAGCAACAAAGGTGGTATGTCACAGAAAGCAAAAGCCAGTCCAGATGCTTAGGGTCACAAATCAGACAAATTTCCTCTTAATTACCCACTAAATAGAGAGAACCTGAATAATTATGTTTTAATTAAAAATTTTACTGTATAGCAGATGGAAATATTCTATGTTAATTAATATAATATTATGACTGGAGGTAAGTAATGAAGCCGTGTTAGGCAAACACTTTGACAATCTTCATTAAACAATATAGAAGATTCCCAGCTGGTTCTAAAGTTAAGGTGTTAAAATCAGTGAGAGGTAAGAAGCTGGAGTACAAGTAACAAAGCTGATTTATTACTGTAATATAAATACACAATAGAATAATTCTAAAAATAAGCTACGTGAGACACGTGAGAGAATATATATAAATGTATAGATAGATAGATAGATAGATAGATAGATAGATAGACATTCCAAAAAAGTTGGGACAGGTAGCAATAAGAAGCCGGAAAAGTTAAATGGACATATAAGGAACAGCTGGCGGACCAATTTGCAACTTATTAGGTCAATTGGCAACATGATTGGGTATAAAAAAGAGCCTCTCAGAGTGGTAGTGTCTCTCAGAAGTCAGGATGGGCAGAGGATCCCCAATTCCCCCAATGCTGCGCCGAAAAATAGTGGAGCAATATCAGAAAGGAATTTCTCGGAGAAAAATTGCAAAGAGTTTGAAGCTATCATCATCTACAGTGCATAACATCATCCAAAGATTCAAAGAATCTGGAACAATCTCTGTGCGTAAGGGTCAAGGCCGGAAAACCATACTGGATGCCCATGATCTTCGGGCCCTTAGATGGCACTGCATCACATACAGGAATGCTACTGTAATGGAAATCACAACATGGGCTCAGGAATACTTCCAGAAAACATTGTCGGTGAACACAATCCACTGTGCCATTCGCCGTTGCTGTCTAAAACTCTATAGGTCAAAAAAGAAGCCATATCTAAACATGATCCAGAAGCGCAGGGGTTTTCTCTGGGCCAAGGCTCATTTAAAATGGACTGTGGCAAAGTGGAAAACTGTTCTGTGGTCAGACGAATCAAAATTTGAAGTACTTTTTGGAAAACTGGGATGCCATGTCATCCGGACTAAAGAGGACAAGGACAACCCAAGTTGTTATCAGCACTCAGTTCAGAAGCCTGCATCTCTGATGGTATGGGGTTACATGAGTGCGTGTGGCATGGGCAGCTTACACATCTGGAAAGGCACCATCAATGCTGAAAGGTATATCCAAGTTCTAGAACAACATATGCTCCCATCCAGACATCGTCTCTTTCAGGGGACACCTTGCATTTTCCAACATGACAATGCCAGACCACATACTGCATCAATTACAACATCATGGCTGCGTAGAAGAAGGATCCAGGAACTGAAATGGCCAGCCTGCAGTCCAGATCTTTCACCCATAGAAAACATTTGGCGCATCATAAAGAGGAAGATGTGAAAAAGATGACCTAAGACAGTTGAGCAACTAGAAGCCTGTATTAGACAAGAATGGGACAACATTCCTATTCCTAAACTTGAGCAACTTGTCTTCTTGTCCCCAGACGTTTGCAGACTGTTATAAAAAGAAGAGGGGATGCCACACAGTGGTAAACATGGCCCTGTCCCAACTTTTTTGAGATGTGTTTATGCCATGAAATTTAAAATCAACTTGTTTTTCCCTTAAAATTATACATTTTCTCAGTTTAAACATTTGATATGTCATCTATGTTGTATTCTGAATAAAATATTGAAATTTTAAACTTCCACATCATTACATTCTGTTTTTATTCACAATTTGTACAGTGTCCCAACTTTTTTGGAATCGGGCTTGTAGTATACTACCATGTTAGGCTTACCATTTCTGGAATATTAAGATAAGCTTACAATAAAAATACTATATAGTATGCTAGTATGCAATTTTGAACACAGCAACTGTCTTTATGTAAATCATTAAACCATCGCCTCAACCACTTCTTTCAAAAACGTGAATTCATTCAGGGCAAAAAGACATTAATATCATTATGAGTGAGTCATTGAATCATTTGCTCTTCTGATTCATTCAAAACACTGATTCATTTAGAATTCCACTGCTGTGTTGCTTGGAGCAATGGTTAGTTCTGCTGTGACAATATTGTGTCCAAAATGTAATTTTCTCAATATAAAGTTCTTGATTATTCAGCTATTGTATAAAAGCAATATAACTCAAATGGGGAATCATCCTCTGGAATTATTGTGAATGTACATATGGTAAATATTATCTAGTTACATAGTAAGTATAATAAGTCATATGTTATTTAAATTAATTAATTTATTAGACTCTTCTTTATATTAGTAAAGCTATATTTGAACTGGAAAGATGATTAGTTTGGCAAATTCAGATTAGTATGACGCAGTCAAACAAAAAACATATTTTAAAAGAAGCACACTGCAGTGATTTCATAACGCTGGCAAGGGAGGGATGAGATAAAACAATATTTTCCCATATTCTCAAAGGATTAATTTCCTCCCGCTCTTTCTAAACCTTATGTCATACCTTTTACAGTACATATTGTGCCCCAACTTACCGTAATATATTGGTTTAATATTTCTACAACATGCACAAAAATGACAGTATGGGGCATAAAGTATGTTTTAGTTACAAGTGATTTTACGCTGCAGCATGCAAAAAAGCCATGAAGATAAAGAGGGCAGGACAACAAATAGTATAAGCTAGTGCAACATCAACTTCCAGACAGACCACTTCCAGACAGACCACTAAGCTGTGCAAATGATTGCAATACGAATCCCTGGAGACCTCTTGTGTGCTATAGTAGTGAGATGTGGATGGCAGGACATTGTGTCTCTGCAGCAATATTATTATTCCCCATGGAGAAAGTTCAGCAATTGTCTCAACACTTAACAATTCCAAAGACCTCAAGTGGAGTGTAACCGGAAAGAGCACTTTTGGTGTCTGCCCAAAGTTAATCACATATTAAAACTAAAACTATGCCCTCATTATTTTGCACTTTTCTTTTTTGCTTGTTGACTATGAAAGTTTACTGCCAGTCTGTGGTAAATGAAGTAACTGGTGTATTCAGGCTGACGTGATGTAAGATGATGTGAGTGAACTTTACTATCTGGGTCTGTTGCTGAATAAACATGTGACTTTCTAGCATGCATCACCCAGCAGATTCACTGTAGTCACGCTGTCATATCATGTTAGAAAAGGGGTTGTTAAGCAGAGGCTGAGGACTCACAACCAGAATAGAGACACACAACCAAGTGATGTCTCAGAGGAAGGAAACACCTACTTTTATATCACCACTGAAAGTGGTAAATGATATGAAATGATACTTTTAAATATGTTCTCAGTACTGTGTTACAAACTTAACAGCAGTATGCCTGGGTTGTTCAGAGCAGAGAACAATATGCAAATGATGGAAATCATATAATTAAATCTTAAAACTTCATTCTACAATGTAATGTTGAGAGTTCCCCTCTGATTAAAAGTGACTCCAATTACAAATCATTTTAGCGCCGTAAAGCTCATCCAATTGAAAGCCTATCAAATTTAGACACATGGATTAGGCTGCAGTATAGAGAGAGGATAGCCTGTGTTAGCATTAACTTAAGCATTGGATAAGTTTGTATGATAATACAGATTCATTATGCAGGTTACAATACACCAGTTGTCCATTCATTTAGCGGATCCATTGATTCACTCAACCAACTGCTCAAAACTAGAACGATTCTGACACTCTTGAATCATCATCGAACTGATTTGTTTAACACACTAATTCATTCAGGAAAGAATCAATCTGTATATTAATTGAATCATTCACTGAACTGAATTGATTCTGAACTGAGCGAAGCACCAGTTTCGTCCCAAAATGCACTATACTTGCACGTATAGGCATACTATGCATTATAAACCCCTGTCTGTATATGAGCTTTAAAAGGTTATTTTGTCATCTAGAATCAGATTCTGACAGCACTTTTTCTTTTGGAGTTATCAGTGTGAACACACAACTCACACTATTTATACTTAATTGGCATAGAATAGTGTATTAAGCTAGCGAATTGGACCCAACTACCACTATGCCGTGCTCCTTTGATACACAAAGCGGTAATCTGATTGGACCTTTTTTGTTAAGGTTAAGGAAAATAAATGGAACAAAGGATCTGGCAGCTCTAGAAATGTAAGTGATGTAATTTCTTGTTTATTGAACTGTTGTGAAAAGAGTAAGTTCTCTTCAGTGCAATTGTATTAATTTTGTGATTTTGCAACATTTTTTTTTTTTTTTTGTCTCTGTGTTGCTGTTGTCTCTGTGTACTGGAGGCTTATGTCACTAAAACAAATTCCTTGTATGCGCAAGCATACTTGGCAATAAAGCTCTTTCTGTCACGAGGATGCGGGGATGAACTCAAGCGCAGACAGGATGCACCACACACACACAAGGTTTATTACTGACAAAAAGGGAAAACAAAACCCACAAGGGGGAAAACAACGACTAGGGAAAAGACAAACACTTAACAAGACTCTGACTAGACTGAATACCCACAGTAAAACAAAAAGACTCTTCACTCTGGTTATCACACAACAGCAATTCAAACCACAGGTTTGACAATGTGCAACAATGAACCGCACCAGACAGCGAACACAAAAGGGGAATTGAAATAGGGAGACTAATGATAACATAACAGGTGACACAGGTAAAGCAATGATGACAAAACGAGGATAACAAGGGGGCGGGGCAAGGGAACGAGACAACACAAGCACATGACCCAAAGACAAGGCCATGTGCTTGCACACAAAACACATGTCTCTCATGATCCTGCCTCAAGACTAGAGAAAAATCAAGGACAAGAGGGCAGAATCATGACAGAACCCCTCCCTTAAGGGGTCTGGATGGCGTAGAGTGGGAAGGGAGCTTGGGAGAAACAGCCCGGGGTTGTACTGTGACAGGGGGTACAGCAGGCAACTGTGGAGCGGAAAAAGGTGCTGGGCTCACAGAAGCAGACCCAGAGTCGATGCTTCCCCACACCGAATCGACACTCGGCATCTCGGCCTCTGTAGCGGCGTCGATAGAAGCTGACTCTGGGTCAACGCTCTCTGCAACCGGCTTGGGGTCAGCGCTCTCTGCAACCGGCTTGGGGTCAGCGCTCTCTGCAGCACTCTCTGCGGCCGGCTTGGGGTCAGCGCTCTCTGCAGCACTCTCGGCGGCCGGCTTGGGGTCAGTGCTCTCTGCGGCTTTAGGGACAGGGTCTGGGGGACAAGACAGGTCTGACAGGAACCTCTAGGATTTTGACAAGGCGTGACAAATATTCCGACAGGGTCTTGGCAGCAATGACGACAGGCATCTCCTGACGAGCTGAAACAGACTGTAAGACTGCTTTAGCAGCAGAATCGGCCGCGGCTCTCTCCTCAGCTCTCACAACTGCAGACTCAGATACTGCTCTCTCGGTACTGGTTCGGAAACCTCCCTCACTGCAGTAGTTTCAGGAACAACAGTCTCTCCTGCAGTCTTCGGAAAAGCCTTCCCTTCAGCAACCTCTGGAACAGTGCTTACAGCGGCAGGCTCAGGAACAACGCTCTCGGTTACAGTGGCGGGGTGGGGGGAGCCATCGCGGACTCAGGGGGAGATGGGGACGGAGGACAGAGAGCACCCCTCTTCCTCCTCTTTCTCCTTGGCCGCGGAGCAGAGGCAATAGCCGGATCTGTGATTGGTTGGGGAGGTTCAGCAGGAGCCGTGACTGGTAGTGGAAGGACAGTCTCAGGCAGGGTTGACTCCATTGCTGAGGACTCCGAGGCAGACTCCCACGTGATCCATCTCCCACGTTTCCTCCAGAGACTGATAGGTGAGGAAGATGACTCGGGATTCGAAGAGGGATGAGCCTGATCACCCAGTGTTGCCACGGCTAAGACACGACCCTCTGAGATCACAGGCAGCTTCGCAGAAGGTGGGGAGCTCGAGGGGGAAAACCTGCGGCTCCTCCTGGAGAAACTCTTGTCGGTGGGGGACGACAATCAGCATTGTTCCCGGAACTCTGATTGTCTCTGGAGTTGGGAGGACATCCTGTCTGCCGGGTTCATTCTGGGGCGGTTCATTCTGTCACAAGGATGCGGGGATGAACTCAAGCGCAGACAGGATGCACCACACACAAGGTTTATTACTGACAAAAAGGGAAAACAAAAACCCACGAGGGGGAAAACAACGACTAGGCAAAAGACAAACACTTAACAAGACTCTGACTAGACTGAATACCCACAGTAAAACAAAAAGACTCTTCACTCTGGTTATCACACAACAGCAATACAATCCACAGGTTTGACAATGTGCAACAATGAACCGCACCAGACAGCGAACACAAGGGGATTGAAATAGGGAGACTAATGATAACATAACAGGTGACACAGGTAAAGCAATAATGACAAAACGAGGATAACAAGGGGGCGGGGCAAGGGAAACGAGACAACACAAGCACATGACCCAAAGACAAGGCCATGTGCTTGCACACAAAACACATGTCTGTCATGATCCGCCTCAAGACTAGAGAAAAATCAAGGACAAGAGGGGCAGAATCATGACAGAACCCCTCCCTTAAGGGGTCTGGATGGCGTAGAGTGGGAAGGGAGCTTGGGAGAAACAGCCCGGGGTTGTACTGTGACAGGGGGTACAGCAGGCAACTGTGGAGCGGAAAAAGGTGCTGGGCTCACAGAAGCAGACCCAGAGTCGATGCTTCTACACACCGAATCGACACTTGGCATCTCGGCCTCTGTAGCGGCGTCGATAGAAGCTGACTCTGAGTCAACGCTCTCTGCAACCGGCTTGGGGTCAGCGCTCTCTGCAACTGGCTTGGGGTCAGCGCGCTCTCTGCAGCACTCTCTGCGGCCGGCTTGGGGTCAGCGCTCTCTGCAGCACTCTCGGCGGCCGGCTTGGGGTCAGTGCTCTCTGCGGCTTTAGGGGACAGGGTCTGGGGGACAAGACAGGTCTGACAGGAACCTCTAGGATTTTGACAAGGCGTGACAAATATTCCGACAGGGTCTTGGCAGAAATGACGACAGGCATCTCCTGACGAGCTGAAAACAGACTGTAAGGACTGCTTTAGCAGCAGAATCGGCCGCAGCTCTCTCCTCAGCTCTCACAACTGCAGACTCAGATACTGCTCTCTCGGTTACTGGTTCGGAAACCTCCCTCACTGCAGTAATTTCAGGAACAACAGTCTCTCCTGCAGTCTTCGGAACAGCCTTCCCTTCAGCAACCTCTGGAACCGTGCTTACAGCGGCAGGCTCAGGAACAACGCTCTCGGTTACAGTGGCGGGTTGGGGAGCCATCGCGGACTCAGGGGGAGATGGGGACGGAGGACAGAGAGCACCCCTCTTCTTCTCCTCTTTTCTCCTTGGCCGCGGAGCAGAGGCAATAGCCGGATCTGTGATGGTTGGGTAGGTTCAGCAGGAGCCGTGACTGGTAGTGGAAGGACAGTCTCAGGCAGGGTTGACTCCGTTGCTGAGGACTCCGAGGCAGACTCCCACGTGATCCATCTCCCACGTTTCCTCCAGAGACTGATAGGTGAGGAAGATGCCTCGGGATTCGAAGAGGGATGAGCCTGATCACCCAGTGTTGCCACGGCTAAGACACGACCCTCTGAGATCACAGGCAGCTTCGCAGAAGGTGGGGAGCTCGAGGGGGAAACCTGCGGCTCCTCCTGGGAGAAACTCTTGTCGGTGGGGGACGACAATCAGCATTGTTCCCGGAACTCTGATTGTCTCTGGAGTTGGGAGGACATCCTGTCTGCTGGGTTCATTCTGGGGCGGTTCATTCTGTCACAAGGATGCGGGGATGAACTCAAGCGCAGACAGGATGCACCACACACAAGGTTTATTACTGACAAAAAGGGAAAACAAAACCCACGAGGGGGAAAACAACGACTAGGCAAAAGACAAACACTTAACAAGACTCTGACTAGACTGAATACCCACAGTAAAACAAAAAGACTCTTCACTCTGGTTATCACACAACAGCAATTCAATCCACAGGTTTGACAATGTCCAACAATGAACCGCACCAGACAGCGAACACAAGGGGATTGAAATAGGGAGACTAATGATAACATAACAGGTGACACAGGTAAAGCAATAATGATAAAACGAGGATAACAAGGGGGCGGGGCAAGGGAACGAGACAACACAAGCACATGACCCAAAGATAAGGCCATGTGCTTGCACACAAAACACGTGTCTGTCATGATCCTGCCTCAAGACTAGAGAAAAATCAAGGACAAGAGGGCAGAATCATGACACTTTCTGATTCTGATTCTGATTTGACACAAGCAGAAATAATGTTTAAGGGATAGATAAGAGTCAGTATATTGTACTGTTATGTATCGACTGTTCTGCTGGAGAAACACTTGAAATGTATTTCTGCACATTTACAGTAAACAAGAAACAGAAAACATTGTTTGTAAATATTAGATAAAGTACCTCAACTGAACAATATATCGAATCCCTCAAATTAAATATGGCATCTAGCCTGGTCCGTTACTGCGGTCACACCATCCGTCATGCCATCTACGCTTAAACATACATTGGGCATCTACTGTACATGGCTTTGCATGATATGCTAATGGTCTGGCCACCTAATTGGTGGATTCAAGTGTCCATCTACATTCCTAACCAATTGACACTCAAAAAACCTAATCACCTTCTGCACACTTCTGGTTCTCATTCAGTAGATATCAAAAAAAAAAAAAAAAAAAACACACACACACACACACAAAAAAAAAAAAAAAAAAAGAAATATATATATATATATATATAGTATATATATATAGATATATTATATATATATATATACGCACTCAAGCAACCCCATACCATCAGAGATGCAGGCTTCGGAACTGAGCGCTGATAACAACTTGGGTTGTCCTTGTCAACTTTAGTCCGGATTCTCTGAATCTTTGGATGATGTTATGCACTGTAGATGATGATAATTTCAAACTCCTTGCAATTTTTCTCTGAGAAACTCCTTTCTGATATTGCTCCACTATTTTCCGCCGCAGCATTGGGGGAATTGGTGATATATATATATACACACAAACCCGATTCCAAAAAAAAAGTTTTTATTTTTATTTTTTATTTAAGACAACTTAGAGACAACTGAGCAGTGTGGGCTGCTTTTGGTGCTTGGATTTGTGCTTCAATAATGAGGTCCAAATTTAACAATACACTAAGTTACAAATTTTAAAATGTACATTTTTTCCTTCTCTTTTTGACAATACTAACTTAAAATAATGAAAGATGTCTTCTCTCAGGTAGATTGCATGTTTTTCTGCTTTGCTGGATGTTGGGCTCATGATCAATAATCACTTTGTTTGCATTTGCCCAAACTGATCTGGTGAAATTATATGGAACGGTTGGTAGCCCTAACCATGTATGCCCTTGGCCAACTTTAGCCCCTCAGAGAAAACATTCAAATCCCTTTTTCATTTGTGCTCAACAATAGGGCATGGCAGAAACAACACGGTTAACCCAGCAAAACCTAGAAGTGTACTTCTCAGGGCCAAGTCTTTTGATCCTCAGGGCATTTTGAAAATAGATGCGTGGGTCTGCATGCAAGTTGTGCATTTTGTGACTTTTGAGCACATGGGTTTCTGAACTCTGTGTTCCTTCGCTAACATTACTGTACGTACGTCTGCCCTCTTATGCTTCACTGCTCCATTTCTTGCATGAAACATCATCATATTCAGAAGATGCATTAACATTTTCCCATCTCAGGAATGAGAAAAGTGCATTGTATTTGCATTATACTTTTTAAATATACCTGCATTTATTTACATCTGTAATTAATTTCTGTAATTACATTTATAATTACACTGTTGATCCATCACTTAAACCTACCCATACCACCAAACCTGTCCCTAACCTTACCCGTATCCCACCTCAATAGCAGCAACAATGTTTTGTAATACAATATGAACACAATAAGTACATTGTACTTATGTTTTGATGTAAGTATATAGTAGTTAAGGCCACTTCATATAAAGTGGAACCACATAATTAATTAGTGAATGGCCTGATGAGGTATGATTTATTACAAAATAGAATTTTTGAACATCGGTTCATCTTACTTACTGCTCTTTATTTATTTTTTTTCTCTGATATCATGTGTTTCTCAAAACAGTGTATGTTTTCCTCCCCAAGGCTGAATGATTTTTAGCACCCAAACTCACAATTATTTTTATTCATCTGAGCTTCTAGCTGCTGCAGTGTTTGGATCCTCATTTCTTTGATTTTATACAGTATTTTTTGTTAGTTAGTTTATTTATTTGTTTTATTTTTATTTATTTATTTATTTATTTTTTTTTTTTGCAGTAGATGAAAGCATTTTTCCCTCTGTCACTGTACACAAAGATGCGCAGACCTATATGTTGTCCTTATGAACCTTAATCTTGAAAGGGAATTTACATTAAGTGAATCACTTCAAAGCTGTTCACACATTATGTTGCTTTCATACAAATACTGTAAAATGCATGTGGTGTATAGATACATACAAACTATATACAAACACACCAACAGACCACTGCGTTCATGCCACCACAATGGTACTTGGGGACATGTATAACAAGAATCAGATGGAAAAATATAAAAAAAAAAAAAAAAATAAATAAAAAAAAAATATATTTATTTTAAGGTTTATATTTCAAAATGAATATATTATATATATATATATA